>NC_044387.1:86229583-86846960 GCF_006542625.1 Nomascus leucogenys
AACAGAGAAAGCGTGGAGGGGGTGGAGGTGGAGGTACTGAGAGAAGAAAATGAGTCACATGTAGGTTTTCAACCTTCGTACTATATTTATTATTTAACCTCAATGTTCCTCCCTCCCTCCCCGCCTTCTGTCCCACCTATCCCATGTTCTCTGAGACCTCTAGCTCCAGGGATTATTCTCTTGACTACACCCCAATTTAAGTCTATTTTGCATATCTAACCTGACCAGAGGAACACATGCTGCTTTAAAATATTAACATAGTCCTTGTTTCTGTTTTCTTTGATGTCTCATAATTTTTGAGATTGTAGTTATCTACACTGAAATTGGAAAGAAATGTAGAGGGATTTAGTCCAGTGGACATTGCCTCCCCACCTCCTTCCTATTTTCCATTTTATTTTTATGGGATGTGTAATGTTTAATAAATAAAAAAAAATCTGCATTGTTTTGTTTTGTTTTTGTGTTGTTAACCATTTCTTTAAAATTCTAACTAGCAATTTTACATGTTTTGGGTGGCAAGGTTTTCAGGGACTCTAACTCTCCTTATTACTTGAATCAGAAGTCCCCGCTACATTTTTCTCAAAGAGTGTTGCTTGTCCCCACAGAGAGTATTGACTCTCCCAAATGTCATTTTGGAGACCGTGACTTATATTTATAAGGAACTTACCAACTGGCAAATATAGAAAACACCGACATGGATAATTTAACTGGGTAGTTCTGGTAGTTCTTCCAATTACTTAAAAAGCCATCAGAACTCAGAAGGGCCCTGAGTAGATCCAGTCCTGTGGAAGTTACTATATTTCTGAGGTTCCTGTTAGGAACAGGAACACCCTGAAGCCATTTGGGAGCTACAGGGACGCAGACCTGTCTGACAGCAAGCACTGAGGACTAAGAAGCTGAGATTTGACCCCAACTGGGCCTTTTTGGCACTCTGTGTTCGTGATCTCATGCAGAAAAGATCGGTTTACCTTGATTTATTCCTTTGTAGCAGAGAGTTGTTACAAGAAACAAATAAAATAATAATGAAAAACACTTCGGAAAAGGAAAAAGTTCCACAGACATGTAAAATAATACAAGAGCTGTTATAAATACAAATGAAGTCCCTTCAGACCATTTAAACTACTGCAGGGGCCTATGGAATCCAACCAGCACTGAGGTGACTTTGGAAACTCAGCCAGGTCAACAGTTCCTCAGCAGCGGCAGCCTGGGGTGGCTCAAATCTTGCTTGCATTTTTGTTGCCCTTCCCTGTGAGCTGGGGGTTGTTAGGCTGGTTAAGTTTAAGAGTTAATTTCTAAACACCTTAAGAACAATGTAACAGTTTGTTAAACTACTGTTTATTAACCAGTAGTGTAACACTGTTTAATAAACTACTGTTTGTTCTCCAGCAAATGGAAATTTCATTCTAATGTCCTCTGTTCTCCAGTCCTTTGCAATGATCATCTGAACTGATTCTCTAACAAGCACTAAGCAACAAGAGCAATTTCCAGGGCACTTCCCAGATTGTTCTGTAATGTTACAATTGCTACTCAAAGATTCTAGATTTTGGTTAAAAAGGAGTTTCAGCAAAAACTGGTTTGCACTGCACATACATTCAACCTGCCAATAGCCTTGTTTTTCAACTAGTTACTGTGTACACAGATACAGAAAGAGGCAGAAAGAACATGGTGCTGAGGAAGGGGGTGCCTTCCCAATAGAGAGGAAATTGTCAATAATTCACAAAAGTGGAGCCTTAGAAAGTTGAAAAGGTCACTCTCCAGGCTGTGACAATAGGAGGCATTTGTTTTATACAGGAGTTATGCTCAGTGTTATCTGTTATATGCTATCTGTATAAATCATTTTGACCCATGTTACTTCTTGAACAAAATTATCTGCTTTACAGTTGCTTCCTATCCTGATGTCATCAATATTTATAGCTTTTTCTTAAGTTAAAATTGCAGTGTAATTTTAATACACTATTTGTGAAGCTACAATTTTTACTCTCAACATTTTCATGTAATGTGTGAATTTTAAGGCAAATTTGGAAGTTTTATGAACCAGATTTTAGGAGTAGGAGAATTAACCTCTTCTGTGGATAAAATAGAAATAGAAGCTTTCCAAAGCTACTGCAGTTATTGTTAAGGTATTAAAATATTAATTCAATTAGGAGTCAGTTTTAAACTCAGAAGCAGCACAGTGCAGATTTAACACTTAAAAGGCCTTAAAAACTATTCTACCTAGTAAGTCATTTACTGTGAACAACAGTGCTCCTACCAGATGATGGTATACATAAAGAAGTATTTATTAACTTGGAAAACTTTCTGCTTTTTTTTCAAAGAACCATATTAAAAAGGTATCTAATATGTAAATTTGATTATAATTACTAAAAGTAAAATTGAAAAAGAAGAAAAGTGTAGTTATCCTACAGTAGTCATTTTCTCTGGATATGTATAAATTGTCTTTAATACCTCTTGTAGAAAACATATGTCACAAAAAACTCTTGACAAGTGCTTGTCAGAATAGTTTACAACAAAGGCACATTTTCCTTTATAGAAATATAGGCATTGCCTAAACTGTTCCTTCTAGAAATCGTTTTATTGCATATTATCTTCAAATGTTGTGAGAGTAAACACCTCAAAAGTAATGTTTTGTTACCTATGTCATTTGTCTATTTCTTCTCTATCTTTTCATTGAATGTCAATTAGGCTATCCCCTAGACTGTAAGTGTGAACATCTTCCTCGAGGATAGGATTCTGGCCAAGTGCCACCTTCTTGAGCATGCTCTGACATATTCTAAAATGCCTTCTGATCTACCAAGCCTTGAGTTCATTTCATGAGAATTATTGCTCTCTTTTATGTTTGTTTCTTAATTTATCTTTCATAGGCCCTTCAGGACATATTGTTCATTAGACCATGACTGAAAATAATGTGATTTCTGGTATAATTATATTTTTTTCACATGCTATGTTTAATGTCCTTTAAAGAGCATAAAGAAGTGCTCCAAGACTTTCTTTGTTTTTTTTTTCCTTTCTCATCTCTTTATATCTTATGTCTTCTTCCAAGCATAATATAAACAGGCTGAAAATTGAGCCAAGTATTAATAACATCCAATAATAATAAGGTAATTCTATCATTGTTAGGGTTTTTTGTTTTGATTGTGTTCTGAAATCCTCCATCTTTTATAACTAGTTTCTATTGCAAAATTTAACATATGTGTTTGTGTATATGTGTGTAGATGTATTTAATGGAGACATAAACAGAAATGTTAGAACCATTCAAATGCCCACTGATGTAATCCGCATAAGATACCCTTATAAATCTGAGGAAAAAAACGGGAAGAAAAAATCCATTACAGTGTCTCAACAGGATCATCAATTATCTGTTGAACATAAGGAATTTAGGTCATAGCATTTATCTTGTCCTTCTTCATGTCCTTCTCCAAAAGATTTATTCAGTTTACTTTGTGCTTAGCAAAACTTAAAAACGCAATTTGAATTGTATCTGCTTGGCAATAAATACCAAAGGGAAGAAATTTGGATTACTAATTGCAAACTACCAGCCAAACCTAAATTTAACAGACAGGGTTGTTTCTGTGAGTTTTGTTTGCTCCAAGTTTGTTTGTGGGGACAGGCCAGATAGAAATGAAATGTTCATTGTTGATAAAAATAAAACATTTATCTAAAAACGGAGGCAAATAGAAGACTCAAAGAAATGTTATATTTCAAGTGACTAAACTATCAGACCAAGTTACACTGCCCCATACTGTGATCAGCAAGAAGATAAGGTCTTCACCATCTGTTTTCTGGGGGTCTTGAGTTTAAATCTCAATGGGAGACTACTGCAGGATGCCAGGGAAAGGAAAAGGTAATTTGGAAATTTTGGATTTTTTATGCCAAAGCAATAAGGATTCTTACATATATTTATTTATAAGAACAGATAGCATTCCATCCCAACACTAATATTAAACAGGCTACCATTTAATAAAATATGGAGATCCATTTCAACTTACATTGTATGTTTCAATTTTCACTTACAATGTCTGGGATATATCATGTACGCACAAAATAGGTATCAACAATTATACTTAAACTGTTTAGTTAGTCCAACCATAATGCTGTTGGATTAACAATGTTCAAATTGGAACTAGCTGATCAACTTTAAAAGCATTTTAAACTTCATCAAATGTGATCCTATATTTTTTCCTCATGTCTGATGATGGGATAAGAGTTCACAATCAGGTTGAAGTCACTTTAGTATTAAAGCAAAGCAAACACTTTTAGATGTGATGTGAAATAACCTCAGAGACGTTGGCATCTGGTTCTATCTAGACTATAATACAGCAGAGTGATGCAGTTGCAGTGGTTGTTATAGGTACTCAAAAGGAGAGAGTGCATACATCAGGTTCTTTGTATCATGTCTATTTTAGTTTTCTATTATTTCTCCTGGTTTCCTGGGGAGACAGCTTTTATGTCTCAAAAAAATCTTCAATACTGAAAGCATTTATGGAAAGCATAAATAACATTTTCTTTCTCAAAACAATAAATGCCCTCAAAATGCAAAAGCCTACTCCTCTTTTCCTCTTCTTTCATAACTCACATCCCTCTCCTACCTCCATGCTACAAGTAGTCATTTCATAACAAATAAAATGATTGTGTCCAGACAACTACGTTGGATGTTTAAAGAAAGTGTTTACTGTCTGTACAACCCAGCCCATCATGCAGTCCCTTACACAAAGAAACTAAAGGAAAGGTCTAATCTTTCCTTTGTCCTGAACACTGCAACCAAAACCACCTTAGTTTGGTAGCTCTTTGGTCAAAGCCTTATTTTTGCACTGCCTACTATATTTAGTACATTCCTCCATACCTGCAGGGGATTGGTTTCAGGCCCCCTCCTTGGATACCTAGGCTTTCATATAAAATGTATTTGCATAGAATCTACACACATTCTCTCATATACTTTAAATCACCTCTAGATTACTTATAATAACTAACACAATGTAAATGCTATACAAGTAGTTGTTATACTGTATTGGTTTTTTTTGTTTCATTATTTTTTAGGGTCATTTGGTTATTTTTACCTATTTTTTTCCCAAATATTTTCAACCAGTGGTTGTTTGAATCTGTGAATATGGAACCCAGTGGATATGGAGGCTGACTGCACAGACATTCAAGGCCTTCACAGTCTGGCTTCACTCGCTCTCTCCCAGGCTATTTCTAACTTTTCACAGACGATTCTCCTGCCAGCCAGCCATCATTACTGTAACAAGTTATGGCTTATCCTTCCTTTGTGATTTTGCTCAAATTTATTCTTCCTGGAATGTCCTTAGGACCTTTCTAACAGTTCTGGTGATTGACATTCTAAAAATTTTTCAAGGCCTAGGCCAAATACCACTTCATCCATGAAGACTTACCAAATCCCAAATGAGAAATGATTTCTCCTTTTTAAATATTTTTAACTATCTTTTCTTTCCTCGTAACTTTCATTTTAGGTCCAGTGGGTACATGAACAGGTTTGTCATGTGGGTAAATTAGGTGTCCTGCAGGCTTGGTGTACAGATTATTTTGTCGCCCAGGTAATGAGCATAAGTAGGTTTTCAACCCTCACCTTCCTCCCATCCTCCACCCTCAAGTAGGCCCTGGTGTCTTATTTTTTCTTTCTTTGAGTCCATGTGCACTCAATGTTTAGCTCCCACTTGTGAATGAGAACATCCAGTATTTAATTTTCTGTTCCTGAGTTAATACACTTAAGATAAGCAAATTTCCATGTTGCTGCAAAGGACATGATTTTGATCTTTTTTATGGCTGTGTAGTATTCCAATGTGTTGTAACTATCTTTTAGCATTTGTCTTGTGCAATACTATTACAGTAAACTATACATAACTAATTTCATTAAAACAAGTTGGCCAGGCGCTGTGGCTCATGCCTGTAATCCCAGCACTTTGGGAGGCCGAGGCAGTCGGATCATGAAGTCAGGAGTTCAAGACTTGCCTGGCCAAGATGGTGAAACCCCATCTCTACTAAAAATACAAAAATTAGCTGGGCATGGTGGCAGGCACCTGTAATCCCAGCTACTCGGGAGGCTGAGGCAGGGAATTACTTGAACCAGGGAGGCATAGTTTGCAGTGAGCCGAGATCATGCCACTGCACTCCAGTCTCGGTGACAGAGCGAGACTCCATCTCAAAAAGAAAAAAAAAAAAGTTATTCCATTCATCTTAACCAATTGTTTTCTATTACCTTGCATATTCCTTTATGAGAAAGAACTCAATGATTTTTAAACTGAATTTTCTAAAGATGAAATAGATGTTGCCTGTGAGGTTCTAAGTGCTAAAAGTATAGAGGGCAATCCTGGTTTCTTGTCTCGGTTGTCATTCATTCATTCTTCCAGCAAATATTTATCAAGTGCTTGCATGCCACTTTGTGAAGCAATAGGGATACAAGAATCAATAAAATAGATGTGGTCACTCCTTTCACGGAGCAAGCCTCTCTGGATTTACAGATTTTATAGGATTTCAGTTTCTTTATCTATAAAATAAAAAGTTTATATAATTTCAAAGGCTCCTTCCAATTTGAAAATTATGAAGACTCATAAGCAAGACACACTTTGTAATATTAAATATCTATATTAGAGACACGAACTAAGTTATACATTATATAGAGTTTTCTATTATGTGTATGTTTTTCACACATACTATGTCATAAAACATGATAATGATAAAACTTGGAGTTTGGGAGTGGAAAACTCACTTGTTATTTAGGTATGGTAGTCAAAGACATTATCAGACATTCCCTCCATCTTTTTGAGGTTTTGGATAAAAAATACTACCTTTCCTTTTAGGAATCAAGAATTTAGATGACGTTCAAAGATGGGGAAATTTGCATATTATCCGTTTTTGTTGTTATTGGGTGTCTGTAATCTTTCTAGGCATCACGTCAACTTCACCATCATATTAAAGTCCTTTTCTGATACGTATTTTACAAATAGCACTGAGAATGTTTCTGGTAGAAAATAGGGTAATGTTCTTGATACAGTGGGATCTGATTTAGCTCTTAAATCACTTATTTCAAGTAGAAGTTACATGTCACCAAGTCTTCAACTGAGGAGACTTTGTAAATTTTCTTCACGCTTTTTTTTCATTATACTTTAAGTTCTAGGGTACATGTGCACAACGTGCACATTTGTCACATATGTATACATGTGCCATGTTGGTGTGCTGCACCCATTAACTCATCATTTCTTTTACAGATGACAGTGTCTACCACCTTGGATGTGGTTAGAAATACCCTTCGGCAATGAGATTTTCTTTAGCCAGTTAATCTTGCTGTATAATATAATGACAGTTAATCCTTTTAAATCTTTTAAAACACCTTCCAATGGGAAGACACAATGCATTTCCAGCTATGTATTAATGCTGATTTCCCCATTGTTCAAAAACCTTTAGATGACTTCAGTATATTAAAAATGAATAAAATTATTATTTTGCGAGCTCCATAATCTTAGAACTAGGCAAGATGAAGAATGGAGATCCAGAAATGTGATATCATGATTATTTTATCCTGTATTGGAGGAATGTCTTTGGGGAGAGCTAACTTTGCTTTTGATTGGGTAATCTGGACATAGCATATTCTCAGTGGAAGCGAGGTAAAGTAGCTAAAGAAAAACAGTGAAAAGGGTAAAATGGAAGAATTACTTCAAGTCAAAATAAGATCAAGATAATAATTACATTGTTATCATTTAAATATAATATTTACACTATTATGAGAAATGACCAGACTGAGTGAAGGGTGAATACATGTTTATGCAGATGTGAATGTGCTGTCCAGGCCCACTATCCCATCGCAATTCAGTAAAATCATACTCTCAAAGGAGAGTGATTTGTTATATTTGTGAACAGGTGGCAGCTTCATCTATTCAGAGACCAATTATGTAAAGCAGCATGAGAATAACCAGGGTGCCAATGTTGGCAGAGAGAGAGGGAGGGAGAGAGAAGAGAACAAATCTGTCACATGTTACAAAAGCAATAGTGATTTAACTCTTGAACAAGGAAGATTCTTGAAAATAGAACCAGTGAAATAATTCCCTGCATAAGTGTCTATCATGTGAAATCCCTCTGAGTACCTGATAGTGATTCTATTAGCGCAGGTAGTAGGAATGAAGTTTACCTCCATTATATTTCAATGATATTTTGCTTTAAAGTATGTTACTGGAACTCATTTTGAGAGGTGACAGCGTGCCGGCAGTCCTCACAGCCCTGGCTTGCTCTCGGTGGTGCCTGGGCTCCCGCTTTGGCGGCACTTGAGGAGCCCTTCAGCCCACCGCTGCACTTTGGGAGCCCCTTTCTGTACTGGCCAAGGCGGGAGCCGGCTCCCTCAGCTTGCAGGGAGGTGCGGAGGGAGAGGCGCGAGCGGGAACCGCGGCTGCGCGCGGCGCTTGCGGGCCGGCTGGAGTTCCGGCTGGGCGTGGCTTGGCGGGCCCTGCACTAGGAGCAGCCGGCCGGCCCTGCTGGCCCCGGGCAGTGAGGGACTTAGCACCCGGGCCAGCGGCTGCGGAGGGTGTACTGGGTCCCCCAGCAGTGCCAGCCCACCGGCGCTGCGCTCGATTTCTCACCGGACCTTAGCGGCCTTCCCGCGGGGCAGGGCTCCGGACCTGCAGCCTGCCATGCCTGAGCCTCCCACCCCCTCCATGGGCTCCTGTGCGCCCGAGCCTCCCCGACGAGCACCACCCCCCGCTCCAGGGCGCGCAGTCCCATCGACCACCCAAGGGCTGAGGAGTGGGAGCACCCGGCGCGGGAATGGCAGGCAGCTCCACCTGCAGCCTCTGTGCAGGATCCACTAGGTGAGGCCAGCTGGGCTCCTGAGTCTGGTGGAGATGTGGAGAACCTTTTAGCTTAGGGATTGTAAATACACCAATCAGCACCCTGTGTCTAGCTCAAGGTTTGTGAATGCACCAATCGACACTGTATCTAGCTACTCTGGTGGGGCCTTGGAGAACCTTTATGTCTAGCTCAGGGATTGTAAATACACCAATCGGCACCCTGTGTCTAGCTCAGGGTTTGTGAGTACACTAGTCCACACTCCGTATCTAGCTGCTCTGGTGGGGCCTTGGAGAACCTTTGTGTGGATACTGTGTATCTAACTGATCTGATGGGGACGTGGAGAGCCTTTATGTGTAGCTCAGGGATTGTAAACACACCAATCAGCACCCTGTCAAAACAGACCACTCGGCTCTACCAGTCAGCAGGATGTGGGTGGGGCCAGATAAGAGAATAAAAGCAGGCTGCCCGAGCCAGCAGTGGCAACCCACTCGGGTCCCCTTCCACACTGTGGAAGCTTTGTTCTTTCGCTCTTTGCAATAAATCTCGCTACTGCTCACTCTTTGGGTCCACACTGCCTTAAGAGCTGTAACACTCACCGCGAAGGTCTGCAGCATCACTCCTGAAGCCAGCGAGCCCACGAGCCCACCGGGAGGACGGAACAAACTTCAGACACGCCGCCTTTAAGAACTGTAACACTCACCGCGAGGGTCCACGGCTTCATTCTTGAAGTCAGTGAGACCAAGAACCCACCAATTCCGGACACAGTTTCAAAGAATGCTGACCCTTAATATATTAGACTAGATGTTAAAATTAGGAAAATACTGACAGATCAGAGTCCTGACTGCATTGTACCTTCCTTATTTAGGGTTAAAACATAGTTCATCAGTAGCCCACCAAAGCTACTATTTATATGCAAATGTATCTGCTTAATAAATATTCACCATTAATTAATTAATTAATTTATTTATTTATTTATGACAGGGTATGTGTCACCCAGGCTGGAGTGCAGTGGCTCAATCATAGCTTGCTGCAGCTTCAAACTCCTGGGCCGAAGTGATCCTCCTGTCTCAGCCTCCTGAGTAGCTGGGACTACAGGTGCACACGCCACCACACTCAGCTAAATTTTATATTTTTTTGTGGAGACAGAAGTCTCACTATTGTCCAGACTTTTCTCAAACTCCTGGTATCAGGCGATTCTCCTGCCTTGGCCTCTGAAAGTGCTGGGATCACAGATGTGAGCCATCACACCCAGCCAAATTTGCTTATTGAATTAACTACTTATCTCCTGGAAACGTTGGGAGAAGAGCCCCTAGAGAAATAAGGAACAAGTTTAGTTTAATGTGTAGATGGTACAATGATCAGAAAAGATGCTGGGAGATTGACGATTTCCTAGGAAATAGGTGCAGGGTTGAGTGAAACTGCCTTCAGTTAGAGGAAGAAGTCAACTGTTTCCCAGAGTCAACAATGACTGGATCTGCAGACAATTAAAAGAAATCTTTCTATATTTTTTCTTGGTAAAGGCTGTTTATATTAAAGTTTGTAAGTTTTGGTGGGGAATTAATTTATTTCATTGTCTAATAATTTTCCCACAAGCCCAAAAATGAGATGACGAAAAGCTACTATTATTCATTAAGCCTTGAAATGACTTAGAGAATGGTAAACAAGTTAGAATTGTAAACGTATTTAGATAATTGAGCTTTGACCTAACATTTTTTTTTTTCTAGTTGCAAAGCTTTCCTTCAGGAAGCAAAAATATGAGCAATAATCAAAACACTGTTTGTTGTGAATGTTGGGTAAATAATGAAGTTTCTCCATTTTGAAGAAAGTATTTATTTCAATATTTGTTTGGGATTCAAATTCTCTACTAAATATATTGGTTTCATAGAGTCAGCATCACTGAATTTTGGCCAACATGATATGACCACATAGGATATTTAAAATGTATCAGGAATCCTTCTGATTGAGGTCATCTTGACTTTGCTGTGATGTTGTGTGTAATCATGAGCTTCTAGGCTTGGGAAAAAATTGAGTTTCTAATGGAAAATTTTTTGTGAAGTGAGCGATATAATTGCAAACTTCTCTGATGACAAACAGTTTCTTCTGGCATTTGGGAATGAGGTACAGCTGAGTCTGGGAATAAACATCCAGGTGCACCTATCTAAACACGTCATTAGCCTGCCTGAGAAGTCTTCAGGGTGATCTGCATTAACTGAGTGTCTGTGTTGTAGCTAGTGTTGACTAGCTCCTTAAGGTCTTATGTGTCTTTAAGCTTAGGTTAATAGGCCACTGGTTAAAGCTCCTTTACTATACAGATGTTTATACATCATTTAGATTATAGCCTACATTCAAGTTTAATTTGCCTGTCTCTGAATGAATCAAAATTTCTATCTATATTTGGCTTACATTTAGATGTATTTTTTGTAACTACTGTTGTCTCAGCTTTGTGTTTGCTTTTCCACGATGCTTACCAGAAGTCTCCCCATGTGGCTGTTTCTGCATAATTTGGGATAAATCCCTAAGATCTATTAGAGATATAGCAGAGGAAATGTACAGAATTGAGAATGTGAGAATAGAATGTTTTTCAGTCTTTAGAAGTTAGATTAGTCAGACAAGAATTATTAAAACAGCCTTTTTAATCTGCCTACAAAATTAGTTGGGGTGGAAAGCAAGCTAAAAACCTTTGGGGTTTGTAATGTCTGTTAATTTCGCGTTATTTATAAATTTAATTAAAGTGCTGCTTACCTTTTTAGACAAATTTAAATACAATTAGGCTGCTCTCATCCCTCTGACAGCACCTAATTATCCCCTCATTTTTCATTACCTATTATTAAGTCCTTCACTCCAGTCGTTTTTACTCATCATTGATGGTTTAGACAATATACCTTCTTTTTTTCAAGTCTCTTTTATCTTTTCATTATGTTCCATTTCAAATAATTAATCTTTAGTTACATATGCCAATCTCCAGTCTACCGGTTTGTTAATATGCAGACCACTCATTCATTTGAATTCTGTGCATACTAGAAAACTGTTCTAATGCAAAAAACAATCAAACAAAAAAACTAGCAGCAAATACCTGTTATAAATATGTTTTGTTTATTTATTTACTTATTTTGAGACACTATTTCACTCTTGTTGCCCAGGCTGGAGTGCAATGGCACGGT
The DNA here is from genome assembly GCF_006542625.1 of Nomascus leucogenys. Lineage (NCBI taxonomy): Eukaryota > Metazoa > Chordata > Mammalia > Primates > Hylobatidae > Nomascus > Nomascus leucogenys. Next base: position 86,241,532 of record NC_044387.1, read on the forward strand.
CTCAGCTCATTGCCACCTCCGCCTCCTGGGTTCAAGCGATTCTCCTGCTTGAGTAGCTGGGATTACAGGCGCCTGCCATCACGCCCGGCTATTTTTTTGTATTTTGAGTAGAGACAGGTTTCACCATGTTGGCCAGGCTGGTCTTGAACTCCTGAATCAGGCGATCCACCTGCCTCGGCCTCCCAAATTGCTGGGATTACAGGTGTGAGCCACGGCGCCCAGCCAGAAATATGTTTTGTTTACAACACCAGAGCAGGAAACTCAGGCTACTGTGGAATATTTTTTCAAGTAAAGCAATTGTGAGCTTTAAAGTATTCTTCAAAGTATTTTAAGTTTCTATGAGTTCTAAACTTTCTTTTGTGGGAAAATGGATATAATGTGTCAGGGAATAAGGAGGAAAGAAAACTTTCCGGGTACTGCTTTTCTCTCCTGAATCTGTTTGCCTGATTCACCAAACTGTCTTTTTTTTTTTTTTTTTTTTTTGAGATGGAGTCTCGCTCTGTTGCCCAGGCTGGAGTGCAGTGGCGCGATCTCGGCTCACTGCAAGCTCCGCCTCCCAGGTTCACGCCATTCTCCTGCCTCAGCCTCCCGAGTAGCTGGGACTACAGGCATTCACCACCATGCCCGGCTAATTTTTTCGTATTTTTAGTAGAGACGGGGTTTCTCCGTCTTAGCCAGGATGATCTCCATGTCCTGACCTCGTGATCCGCCCACCTCGGCCTCCCAAAGTGCTGAGATTACAGGCTTGAGCCACCGCGCCCGGCCCAAGCTGTCTTAATGCCTCATGAAATACAATCAAGACCTCTGTACAGCTCAGGTCAGGTTTTCTAGCTGGAGTCTGTGACAGGCATGAACATTTAGATTTAACATACTCTCTCTTGTAAATACAAAGAATGACAATGAGTATGCTGGTAAGAGAAAACTTTGCTAGGGATTTAAACATATTCAGGATTGCATGGATAATATTATATATGCTAACCCTTTTATCTTGTCAAGTAAGTTTTGTGCATATACAAATAACATTTTCCTATCATTCTGTACATGAAAAGTATCTCTTTTCTTATACTATGGATACCCTTCCCTATAAAAATTAATTGCATGGAGAATCCAAAACAGTCTTTTTCAACTTATTAGACAACAATGGAATATAAAAAGACATATATTATAGCATTTTTATCAGGAAAAAGGACAATTTCCACATAGTAAAACAACAATTTTTCTCAAGTTGTGGAATCTCATTTATCAAAGAACCAAGGATCTAGTAAGCCATGAACTAAACATATCAATGTCTGAAAATTCAGTAACTAGATCAATTTAAAAAATTACATAGTTAAAAAAATTACATTCTAGATGATATCCAGGAGTATTAAGCATACTATGACTTCATACAGATCTGAACCATAGCTCACTTTCATATTCAGTCTCATCTTCAAGTTGCCCTCCAAACACAAAGTTTAACTGAACTCCATTATCCATTCATTTCTCATAATTATTTATAGCTGCAGATATGGGAGAGCACAAATTTCCAATGCCTGCATTTCCACAATTTATACTTAGCCTCCACTCCAACTTTTCATTTTTCTTTATTTTCCTTTTTTTTTTAAACAGAGTCTCAGTCTGTCACCAGGCTGGAGTGCAGTGGCGTGATCTCAGCTCACTGTAACCTCCACCTCCCGGGTTCAAGGGATTCTCCTGCCTCAGCCTCCTGAGTAGCTGGGACTACACTAATTTTTGTATATTTAGTAGAGATGGCCATGTTGGCCATATTTAGTAGAGATTCACCATGTTGGCCAGGATGGTCTCAATCTCTTGACCTCGTGATCCGCCTGCCTCTGCCTAACAAAGTGCTGGGATTACAAGAGGGAGCCATCACGCCCAGCCCATTTTTCTTTTTTAACAGCAGCAACAACAACTATAATAACGATACCCCTCCATTATGGGAAAACGTATACATATTACGATATGTGTATATGTCTGTGGGGTACACATACACACAGTGTCCTAAGATGTTTTTATTCATAAGCTTTTTTTGTGTATATATATTTCTTGCCCTTTTTTCACCAGACATCTAAAACTCTCAGAAAGTGAAAGACTGATTTAACTATTTTATTTACTGCACACTAGAGCTCCATCTCATAATGAAACACACTTTCAGTTCATTTAAATGAGACAATGCCTTTATTCAGTCTGGAGAGGATATACTATCATGGAAAGCAGCCAATTGATTCTGCCAGAGAATTCTAACTCCACAGTCATTGGAAATTTCTCAGATAGAGATACCAGTATCCCCAGTGAGGACAATGATGACCTGGCTTAAAAAAAATGCTAGCTGTGATTGGTCAGATTCGGAATATATCACGCTGTTTACAAATTGTTCTACTAATATATCTTCCATGAGCATAATTGGGAAGGAAGTTACGCAGGCTAATAGAAGTTTCCAGGATTTCCCTGTTCTCCTTTGTTTGGCCTTTGCCTCCATATTTGTTATTTTTTTAGTTGCTCTGACTCCTGCCTAAGACTTTTTTTAAATGTAATTTAAAATTCTCAATGTAAAAATCTTGGGTTGTTAGATTTGCTTCTAATTCTCTTTTTTAATTTACTTCTCTGTGTCAAGATAAAACGAAATTATACATCACTGTATTTATGAAGTCTTTTATATTTTATTTTCTCACCCTAGGATTTACCTCCATTCTTCTTTCTGTATTTAAGATGATTACACTCTTTTATTTTCCACATTCTTTCCCTTTTCTAGGCCAAAAGAATGATACTTTTTCTTAAGTTTTTCATGTAATAATCACCCATTCTTTACTATCATTATATTAATAACAATAATTTCTATTTTTGCACCACTTAATATACATGAAGCTAAATGTTTTGTGTTACTTCCTTCAACCTCCGAAGCAACCCTTTCATGTGGGCGCCGTTTTAAGATGGCAACACTGAGGCACAGAGCATAAGCCATCCACCCCACATGTTCGGTTGTTCTCCAACTCACCTATTCGTTGGTTCGATTTTTGCCGAAGCTCTCTTTTAAACAATGATTTTCAACCTCTGCAGCTGTCTGGGGCTCCTTTTCCTTTGCTGGCTGTCCTCTATCTTTTTCCTGCACTGACTTTTCCTGACATGATTCCGTAGTTATGCTTAGTTCCTTCCAAATCCCCTTTCCACTTAACTGATGAGTGCGTGTGTGTGGTTTTTTTTTTTTTTTTTTTTTCCATCTCATACATCCTCAGCATTATCTGGGAATCCACACTAAATCTGGAAGTACACAAGGCCCCGTTTACAGGTGTGTTATTAGATCACAAGATAACTGGAAGCTGGGAAATTAGTCATAATGAGTGTTTCTGTCAGTAGAGGGCAGGAAAGCATGTTCCCTCCGTCATGATCATGTTGATTACGACCGCCTGGAATTCTTGCTGGTACACAAGGCAAAAACAACAAATTGTTATTTGATTCATCCTTTTGGCCAATTAGAGTTGTCTTCCATTGAAAATGTTTGTTATATATGAGTCTTCCCTCTTGTTTGGTAAATGGTGGGAATAGGGTGAAGAGAGGGGAAGTAAGTTCATTTTGTTGTCTTTCCCTTCCTCCAAACCTGGTGTGAAATTCCACTTGGCATAGTCTCTAAAGTTTGGCCCGAGTAGCACACACAATGATACATAGTGTATACAGGAAGCAAAATTCAACAGAGCACCTTTGGCTACCACCCATGCTTATACAAAAGAGGAAATGGGCCATTATCCCACTCTCTACTTGCTGAACTTTGGCTACCATTGCTGTGAGGACAATATTTATCCTCATCTCACTTCATTCAAACTACTGTATTGTTTTCAAGACACAGTGAGAGGCAACAGGAGCAAGACCCAAGGAAAACAAAAACCTTACCTACCACAGCCAGACAGCAAGTAAGACTAAGAGAAACTAACTTTACTAAATCAGATATACTTAAACCTTGCTGGCATTTGGAGACAAGGTAGTTTGTAACACAGGAGTGGATAAACCACCAAGATTTACTCCCTCAAGGCATTTTAAGTTTCTCACATCCTGGCATTTATAAAGGGAAAGGACATTAGGAGTTGTCTAATTATTAGATAGTTTATCGATTTTACAGATGTTCAGAATACAGAAGTACAGAAATTCAGATTCAAAAGGATGAAATCCATTACTCGGTGCTAGGAGCTAACGAGACAGAAGCAAGACCTGGACCAGGATCTCTGGATGCTGAGACTAACATCGTTCACACATCTTCTGTGCTTCCATATTGCTCTCCGGAGTAAGTGACAGGCAGTCTGAGTAGCTATGGGATGTAGTCACCTTTTGCTTATCCACATTTAACACATCCCATTTGTAAATTTTCTACCACAAAATTCTAATCCTGTGCTAATCTCCATGACGGGGCGCACATCATACCACCTCCAACTCCAACTAACATTATTTCATTGTAACAAAATATTATAATTAATATACTCCTTCAGCAGAAATACAGAAGGATTATTTCTGTCTGGAGGAAATTGAGGGAGCTCTCATGGAGTCTAGCTCAGGATTCAAGAAGAGAGGAAGTTTAACAGAATAAGAAAGAAGGGAAACATGAACTGAGTCAATATTTTGTGTGCTTAAAGTCTAGGACGATGGCCAGCCCGCTGTAGGTGTTAATTGGAAAAACGCAAGGTTGTAAAAAACTACCTTACTGGAGGAAGGGAAGAAAGGGGGAGAAACACAGATAGAGATAGGATTACTAAAGGGGGTGGAGGGAGAGGGAACATATGAGAGAGAGAGAGAGAGGTGAAGAAAGAGGAGGAGGAGGAGGAGATGCAAGGGAGAAGAGAGGGAGGGGGAGATCACTGAAGAGAGAAGACAAGAGAAACAACAAAAAATCCAGAATGTTGTGGCAGAGGGAGAAAGCAGCTATTTCAATCATTGGTGATAGAATCACTCTTAGTGAGAAAACCTTATGGTTTATTAGTATATTTGTGTATTATCAAACATTTTCTTGGGTTACTTCAGTGTGAAATTATTGACCCTGTGAGACTAGTTTCTAGAAGGAGCTGGCATAACATTATATTCAAAAGTAGGTATAGTTACACTGCCTTAAAAAAGAGAGAAAAAAATCACAAGAGGTATTAGACAAGAAAAAAAATCTTAGAGGAATCCAAAGTTTAATTTATATGATAAAGTCAATGGAGAACTGAGCAATGACAAAAAAATAGTACTGCAGTGTCATTTCAGTTCTGCTTATATGTCTAACAATATTATAAAATGCAGCAATAACAATGACATCAAATTAGCATTATTTAAATTCCCGTGTAACCAAAGACACTCAATGATATTTAGCTCACATCTAGGATTAGAAGGCAGAAAAACGTCATTCACATACTGAATGCTTGTACTGTGGAGTCATAACTATAGTCTCATGTGACCTATGAGCAGCAAACAGTTGTTTCTGTGGGATTGTATAATACAGCATGATAGGCAGAACTTCTAATAGCCATCATAATAAATTCTAACAGAAGCTCTTTGAATTTAAAACACTGTGCGCAAATAACCTTCTCTATAACCCTTAGTTTATTTAACTATAAAATGAAGATTATAATGCTTACATGTTGCTTTTCGGAGAACTAAATCAAGTAAATTATGGGACGCATCTTGTGCAATTCCTGGCATACACAGAGTATGTTCAAGTGTAAGCTCTCTTTCCTCTTGCCTGTCTAATCTAAAAACTGATATTCATTTTTTTCCTATATGGAGAAAAACATAATTCAAAAGACTCATGAAATTGTTACCTAGTAAATGTAGGCTGGAGAAGTATTCTTCTATCTTTAAGAAAATACAATTGTATCTAGTATTAAAAAATCAATGCCAAACATCCAGCTAACTTGGTGCTGCATAAATCCTCAGGTTATTTTTCCGAATGATCCCATAGTCATTGGATACTAATGCAATTTTCTTTGTGACTAAGAAATTTTGCCCTTGAATTAATGCACTAATCAGTGTAAGAAACTGCCAGGAGGGACAAACATAAGCAAACGTAAAGCAGGCAAAGTACCTGGTAACCCGATGTCGTAGCTTACCTCCCTTTCCAAATGAAATAGATTCCAAATACATGGGCTTATATTGGCCTATTGCTCATTCTTTGTAAAATCGTGAGCAAGAAAGCACTAAAAATAGATTCAGATCCTATGTAGGTAGTTTCTCTGTTAAATGGATATTTCACAAAATGTTGGCTCCTCCCCATCTCTACTCCCCACCAAAAAAATAAAAAATAAAAAGAATAAGAAAGCCTCCTCTGCTAATATTTACCTGAGTTTTTTTTTCTGACTATTAATTCAGCTTAGGTGAATGGAATGGATCATCAGCAGGTTAATGTCACACAAGGGCACTCTAGATCTCTGAATACACTTCCATCACTGTCAAGGAAGAATAAATGCCCTCATGGAAAGTGACATTTTTGCTGTCTTGACTGTTTTTATTCTAAACTCAATTGTTCTGAAGGACAGAAAAAGGGTGTCTGATTTCTCACTACGGGTGTTAAATATTTTATTGACAATTTTGTAGATTACATTTCTGGTTAGTTACCATTCTAAGAGAAACGAAACTCCTAATATCATGTGTGTCCATTGGATCAAGACTCCTGCAAAATTCAAACCTCTCTTTTTATTTGTGTAAAGGTTTATAATGAAAAATCAATAATGGTAACAATAACCATATTGAAAATGCTATACAACTAACCTAATAGGTTTTCTCCTCTGTATTTTTTCAAGTGTGAGTGATAGTGAGTGAAAGTGTGTGTGTGTGTGTGTGTGTGTGTTTAAATGCCTTGGTTTAGGCTTACTAAGCCTCCTCAAAACAAATAAGGTTGGAAAATGAGAGCCACAAGAAATGTGAAAGAAAGACTGAAAGTTATTATTGATGGGATAGAGGAATTCACAATATACCTTCTGGATCATGGTTTGACTTCCTGTTATCATTCTCGGAACTACTTAGATAAAGAAACACAGTCTTCCACATCTCACATACCATATGCCTCACCGCAAACCAGGACTAAACACCTTCTCTGTTAGAACCATTCAACTCAGAACCAATTAGTTCACTTTTTCTCCCAGAAGCAATACCCCTCTGTTATGGGAAAGCTCCACTCTTGTTAGCATGATGTCTGTGCCACTCACGGCGTGCCTGCTGGCCTCCAGCACCTTCTGCACCTCGGAGTTCCCTTTCCTAGTGCCGCAGTATCCAGGATTACCCAATAAGTAAACTGTGCTATGCCAGGAGCAACAGCAAAGCACGGGTACCGTTTTTAAAATTTGATATTTGCTATTTCAAAAAAAATAAAATGTTTTATTTTTAGAAACAAAATATTTGATGAATATGTTTAAATTAGTTTGGGGTGACTATTCACATTTAGTATTTTCAGGCCTTCATTTAGCCCAGTTCCTGCTCCTGAATGCCAGAGAAGCACTTGACTCCCTCACTTCAATCTTAAGTCCTATTCAGAACGCTCTGTTCTTTTGTTGACACCCCATTGTATCCTCTTCCTAGCATGCAAGCCCTTCTACCTCCCATTATTGCCTTTTAAAAAATTTACACTGGATTCCAGCTAATTAAAATAGAAAGATTTATTTGTATTATATTTTAATTAATTTTATATACACATTGCTTGAAAAATGCTTTCCTTCCTACATAGACATTTTTGGAACATTTCTCAATCAAATTTTAAAAATTTCCTAATAATGTAAATTCTGTGCATCCTTTTTCTTTAATGTGAAAAACATCAAGCCTGTTTTCTGACTTGTGTCTGGCCCAATGAATAAAACCATGTTTGACTCTGCACTCTAATTAATGGAGTTCATTTTCCGGCCAGGTCTCTATTGGCAGCCCAGGATGGATCAGAGCCAAATTTCTGAGGTTGATTGTTCGTTGAGTATCCTACACAGACACACACACACGCACACACACACACGCACACACACATACGCTCACATACACACACTCATATACACACACACACACACGGCATCAGAAAATCAGTTTTAAGGTGGTAGTATTGCAACAGCTTCGTTGCAAATGATAATTTCTTCCTTCCTGCTCTTCAAAAGCTCTACTTTAAGTTATATTTAGGTATAAAAACCTGCTCCTAAGCTCTCATGCACAATCAGAGGAGATACTGAAAACTTGCAGTGTATCTCCTCTCACTTACCCAGATATTTGTTCTGAGTAATTTTGGACTAAACTGAAACCTTTAGATGGCAAGGAACAGGGTGGTGGTGAGGAGTGCAGGCTTCACAATGGACAACATTTGCTCATGATTCAACTGTTTTTCGCTATATGATGAGGGCTGTTACTCAACCTCTATAAATATTAGCTCTCCTATCTAAAAAATGGGAAAATTTTAGTGCCTACTGCATAATGCTGTTACGTAGATTAAATGAGATATAGCAGTATCTAAATACTCAATAAATAGTAGTTGATATTTTATTATTACTATTATCATTCCTGGTTTTTAGTGTTATCTTTATGATGAAGACAAGGACTACAATTAAGTGTGTATTGTTTTAACCTGGCTAAAAGCGATCATCAGTCCCATCTAACTTAGAGATATTTTAGCTGCCAGGATCTCTGAAATATTTATAGCAGCTAGGGAAATTCTACCCAGACCTTCCAGGAGACAGGAGCACAGCTCCATGCCTCTCTGACAGACACCATAACCTGCGATGCTTTTTGTTGTTAATAATTTGAAAAAAGGCTATGTCCTATTTAAGAACAAAAATATTTAATTTTTTTCTCTCAGCAAAACCATTTTAGAAATTTTACAAGGCAAAACATTTTTTTCTCTCAGCACAAATGTTTTAGGAATATTGCAGCTAAGTTAGGACTTTAGTAAATGCGTTATTTTGAATCAGAATCAAAGATAATACATATTCTTGGGGGAAAACACCTTAGGTAACCGTATGGAACAGTGTTTCTGCAGCAACATGGACAAATGTATAAGCAAACTTGTATCCCTGAAAGCTTCCAAAGACAGTGAATTCAGGTGATACATCTTCAGATACAGTGTTACGGAAGAATGGCTTGCCAGAGTTCAATGTAGTCTTGTACACAAAAGTTTGGTGGCTGAGGCAGGAGAATTGCTTGAACCCTGGAGGCAGAGGTTGCAGTGAGCCAGGACTGTGCCGTTGGACTCCAGACTGGGCGATAGTGCGAGACTCCATCTCAAAAAAATGAAAGTTTGGAATTAGCACAATATACCAACAGGCAAAAGTTTCAAAATATATAGAGAGACTTCTAAGATGCACCATTGTAATTATTGGTCCTTCCCAGAGGGTACTCAAAACATAACCATGTGAAATTGAATGCTCCTGAAATTTCTTTATCTTCAAAGTAAAGATTTGAAATGAGTCTTTTCTTATTTATTCTCACTATTTTCCAAGATCCTTCTGTCTCTGGAGTATCAAATTTAAGGTTTTAAAATATCAAAAATATAGCATTTAATTATAAAATGATAAAAATAACTTGTTCTATTTCAAGCACAAACAACAGGACAAAAAAGAGAATGACCTAACTAAAATTTATCCTGAATTTCAGTGTGTAGACTCAAGAAACATGGCAAGAATTTACTTATTTTGAAGTCCTAAGCAACAAAATTTTTTAGTACTTAACTTCTTCCTCCCCTGCTTTCTTAACCATTAGCCAGAGTTCTGAAACTTAAGTACAATCAAGAGATATATTTTAAATTGTATTCAAATTTGGAGACATTAGGAACTCCAAATTCTATCTTCCATAATAAGTTTAATTCACTATCTCTTTTGGAAATTCCAGATTTTGTAGCTAGAAACTAAATAACACATTGAGATGTAAACTATTAACTCAGGAATGGTCATTTATAAAAAGTAATAAATAAAACGAAAGCGAAGTACTAGGTTTTATATATTTTAAAAATTGGTCTATACTTTCAACCTAAAAGGAAAGGCTTGTACTTTAAAGAATCTGTTACTGATCAATAAAACATTCATCCTCTGCATGAATTACTGCCATCATTAACATTTTCATTCTAATGAAAGAGATACTTAAAAAGGTTTTATTTTTCTTAAGCAATAAGACATAGAGGTACTTGTCAAATCGTACTGGGAAATAATTAACTCATATCACTAATCTAGGTCAGACTGAAAATCTTTAATAAAACAGTAACGACTCAAGATCATGGATTTGAAGAAGCAACATTTAACATTTGATAAAACTTGACATTTTGGCATAGAAAATAAGATTAAAAATACTCTTAAATTAGTCACTTTTCTTTCCAATAGCATCAGGAAATTGTCCTCCGTGGTGTCATCTCCACCTGCATCTGGACTTTAGGCCTCCAATCACATTTGGGAAAAAATCCATTTCCTTGATGCCATACTGTTCAGGCTTTGACAATATTAAAGTCCAATTTTTTGGAAGAAAAAATGTTTTGTGAGTGGAGGTGAGGAGGAGTGGACATAACTGACATTTAAGATTTTCAAGTGTCAGTCGGGCACGATGGCTCATGCCCGTAATCCCAGCACTTTGAGAGGCCAAGGCAGGCCGATCACCTGAGGTTGGGAATTCGAGACCAGCCTGATCAACATGGTGAAACCCTGTCTCTACTAAAAATACAAAATTAGCCAGGCGTGGTGATGCATGCCTGTAATCCCAGCTACTCGGGAGGCTGAGGCAGGAGAATGGCTTGAACCCAGGAGGCAGAGGTTGCTGTGAGCTGAGATCGCGCCATTGCACTCCAGCCTGGGTGACATGGCGAGACTCCATCTCCAAGAAAAAAAGATTTTCAAGTGTCAGTCTCCATGGCTGTTATCATTTGCCTTCTCTCATGCCTGACCTAGGTCTTCTATCAGTGGCTGTGTTCACAGCATGAACTCAGTATTTTCAAAACTCAGTATTTTCATCTGGGGCCAATATGCACTCGGATTTTATCTTCTGGCTTCAATCATGTGTGGGTTTTGACTACTTGAGGAAAGAATAAGAAAGTGAATTCAATACACTTTGCAAAACATTTTTATAAAGGATGTACATCCATTTTGATCCTGGTTTGTTATCAGATCTTCTTGAGCCAAAATGTAATCATTGATCTTAGAACAGTAATACCCTCTTGAAAACTCCAGAAGACTGTAGGCAAGCTAGTGAGAACTGCCTGAAGAATATCTGACTGGCTCCTCCGCGTGAACCACACATGACTGTTGACAAGTCTTCTGTTTGTGACTTATGCACATACGCACTCACATGAACAATCACAAGAGTGCACACACTTGCAAAACCATAGGGATGCCCAGCCATGGGAATCTGTTTATATGTCCTGTAGATCACACACGCACACACACGTACGCACAATCTGCTTCCCTATATGGACATTTGAAAAGTTAGGCTTGCTATTATTCCTTAAAAGACCTGTAAATTAAATAGATTAGATAACAAAATAAAACAGGAAAGAAGTGTACTTGACATTCTTCTTTCAGCAATTCAACCAAATTCAGTGTGAGGTGCTGGAGTCTTGGTTGTGTATGATGTGGATTAATCATCATCACTGAGAATTCGTCAAGTACCTACTAAGGACATGGCATTATTGCAAATTGCTTTTCTTCAGGCCGTGGTTCCTTAAGAAAACCTTTAAAAGTATCATAAACAAACAAAAATAAACAAAACAATATTCACTTAAAAAATCCTACTTAGTCTAAAAAAGTTGATCTCATGGCAGTAGCAAATAGAATGGTGGTTACCAGAGGCTGGGAAGGGGGCAGTGAAGAGAGGCTGGTTAATGCTACAAAAAATACAATTAGATAGAATAAATAATTTCTGGTGTTTCATAGCACAGTAAGGTACCTATAGATATCAATAATGCATTCTGTATTTCAAAATAGCTGGAAGAGAAGAGGTGGAATGTTGTCAACACAAGGAAATGATAAATGTTTGAATTCTAATTACCCTGATTTCATCATTATACATTGCATACATTGTATGCATTTTTCAAATCACATCTACCCCATAAATATATACGATCATCATTATGCATCAATAGGAAATGTTTTGCCAGAAGAATTTCAATTTAGAATTGTATTACCTTGCCTTTTAAAGAAAATCTCAAAATTTTTAAATCAATTTATAAATCTTCTGTTCTCATGGGTACAAATAAAGTAACAGTTTTGAAAATATGTTTCTATTATACCACAACTCTATGAATAAATAAATGTATGTAGAGAAAAATATTTACAATAAATTTGTTGTTATCTTTAACTAGGTCAGAAGCTTCTGGCTTCAAATTTGCCAACTTTGGAGCAATTATTAGTCTCAGTTTTTCCAACAGATAATTAGCTGATGTTGAAGGCTAGAAAATAGTGTGTTCTCAGCATAGTCTAAAACATTTTACAGATTGTGAAAATGGATTACGATTTGCTATTAGATATTTAAATTAATTAGATCTAGAATTATTTCTTAGTGAAAACTTAGCCATGCGGAGTATGTTAATTGAAAGAGTCCCTGTCTTTCCAGAATGGACTAGCCGGAACTTAAAAGCAGAGAGAAAAACAACTACCTTGTTGAATATTCTAATTTAGTAGGTTTTTGTTTGTTTGCTTGTATGTTTTTTTAGAGACAAGGTCTTGTTCTGTCATCCCGGCTGGAGTGCAGTGGTACCATCCTGGCTCTCTGCAGCCTTGGAGTCCTGAGCTCAAGCGATTCTCCTGCCCCAGCTACCTGAATAGCTAGGACTACAAGCACATGCCACCACATTGTCTAATTTTTTATTTTTATTTTCTGTAGAGATACTTCTCACTATCTTGCCCAGGCTAGTCTCGAACTCCCGGGCTCAAGTAATCCTCCTGTCTCTGCCTCTCAAAGTGCTGGGATTACAGGCATGTTTTATTTTACATAGAATAGAATAGATTTTCCCATGTTCATTAAGTTAAATTAAAACAAGGTCACTTCTCTTATGTTAGGCTAACTTACAACACATTCTCAAACATAATTTTTGTCAATATATAAATGTACAAATAAATACTATATTGATATACATTTAATATAGTGTGCACATACAATTAGTATAATACATGTTGATAGACATATTAATATAATCAAGGTTTATATGATAGGAAAATTCCTACTTTGAAATATCAGAAGAAGCTCTCTAACCCTTCCTTACTAGACTTCAACAAAAAGATAACTATTCATTTTGTTTGCAGCAGAGTTGTTTGATGCTTATGGACATATGGAATATTACAACTATGATTGCCTAATTTTCTAGAAAACTTAAGCCCAAAGTGTCCACTTTATCAACTCCCAAGTTCAGAGTATCTACCTCTCCTTAGCTAAGCAGTGAGTTGGAAAGCAGTGGAAGGGAAAAATGATGCCAGGATTTCTCCCTGTGGCCTGGATGAAAGCCTAGGGCCCACTATTGAGAAGGTTCAGAGCTCAGACCAAAAAGGTGTAGATCCAGGGAGCAGGTACACCCACATGAATTTAGGAACTTAAGGCGAAGGCCAATTGTCTTAGTCCATTCTCACACTGCTATAAAGAGCTACCTGAGACTGAATAATTTATAAAGAAAGGAGATTTAATTGGCTCGCAGTCCCTCAGGCTGTACAGGAAGCATGGGTAGGGAGACCTCAGGAAACCTTCAATCATGGCGGAAGGTGAAGGGGAAGCAGGCACGTCTTACATAACTGGAACTGGAGGAAGAGAGTGAGGGGGGAGGTGCCACACACTTTTAATCAGCTAGATCTCATGAGAACTCACTAACTAGCCTGAGAACAGCAAGGGGGAAATCTTCCCCCATGATTTAATCATCTCCCACCAGGCCTTACCTCCAACATTGGGGATTACAATTCAAAATGAGATTTTGATGGGGACACAGAGCCAAACCATATCACAAAGTCGGTTGCACCCAAGTGTGTCAGGACTACCTGGCTCCCAAGGAGACCACAAGGAGCCTTAAAGGGAAGACCAAGTGTGCACAGATTTAAAAAATAAGTTAAAATAATAATTAAAATCTTAAAGAAAGCATTAAGATAATTTAACTATATAGCTTCTATTTAGTAATCTCTTAGATATTGCGATACTCATCTTTTCTTGTTTTTTTTTGTGCTTTACCTAATCTGGATACCTCACCAGATTAGAATTTTCTCTTTATTATTAGTATTCATTTTCATAATTCTGCTTAGAGTTTTAGTAACTTAATGAGGGTTGAAGAATACTGAAAATCATGCAGGCTCAATATTGGGCAACAATCTGAGAAAAGAATACACTTAAAAGAGGCCAGGTCATTTGCTTGATGCCATAATTTCTGGGCCAAGCAATGAAGGCAGTGTCACAGGCCATTCAAGTATATAGCTTTGTTTCTCCTCTTTGCACTTAGGGAAGCTGAATCCCAGTATTATCTCTTTGAAATGCGAGGTCCTACAAGTGCATATCCTCATATTAGCCTTAAGTTTAATTAATCAAATGGTCTCTCCAGTGTATGGCTTGATTGTATTGTAATTCCTTGACAGAGATGATATTTTATTTATAATTCGTTATTAACTGTAAGGAATTTAATTTTTTCAGGTTTCTAATTGAATTCTGAAAAATCATACAGTCCTCTAATTGAGTCTCTTATGTGACGTTGATATGGCACCAGTCAAATGAAATATTTTATCATGAATTTTCTTAAGCAATATGAAAAATTACATATAGATTCTTTTTTTATTTAAGGATATATTATACCAAAACTATTACTGTACATTAACATTTTAATTGTATTAATTTTTTCTGTCATTTGTATCTTCCTTTGTATCTTCCAGCTTGGAAGGGAAATCCTTTTTTCCTTTTAAATCATTTCTTGCTCCGTGAGCTACTATGGTGGTTAGGTTGGCAAGAGCCATTCCAGGTATGTGAATATGGTTAAAAGCTTATTTTTTCTTTCTCTCTCTTTCCCATATACACACTGTCACATATAGCCATACACTACACACACACACACACACACACACACACAGAGAGAGAGAGAAAGCCACTATTAATCTGTAATGATCCGGAGGAATTCTAGATATAAGAATGTTTGGGGCCGGGCGCGGTGGCTCACGCTTGTAATCCCAGCACTTTGGGAGGCCGAGGCGGGCGGATCACGAGGTCAGGAGATGGAGACCACGGTGAAACCCCGTCTCTACTAAAAATACAAAATTTAGCCGGGCGTGGTGGCGGGCGCCTGTAGTCCCAGCTATTCAGAGAGGCTGAGGCAGGAGAATGGCGTGAACCCGGGAGGCGGAGCTTGCAGTGAGCCGAGATTGCGCCACTGCACTCCAGCCTGGGCGACAGAGCGAGACTCTGTCTCGAAAAAAAAAAAAAAAAAAAAAGAATGTTTGGAATGCCCCTAAGATAATGAATTTTTCATTCATGATCTTTTGTGCCAGGACTGCTGTGACTGCTAAGACACGCCACACAGCTTCATGGGAAGAAACAGTGCCCCTTTGCCAGAGCCCGGTTAGCAGCTTAGTATTATAATTATTATCAGCCATCTTACAACATCCGGCAGCAATTGAGGTATCATTTTTTTCTCCTAAACTGCAAATTAAACTGCGTAATTACATATGGTTCTATGAATTATCTTTTACTATCAACTTCGATCATCTCCAAACCTCAAGTTAAATAATTCAAGATTATAAGCTCAAGTAACTTAATATATAAAAATCAACGTATTACTAATTTTTAAAGTAGTCCTGACAGAGAGCCTGATGTAAACGAGTTATTTTTACCATGCTTTTTGCCGACTGTACTGTCTGAAGATGCTGGCCAATGTTTGAAAGCTCTTTTAACTCAGAACTCCCTCACATGTTCTTTTATGATAAGGAATAAAGGAAAAAGCAGAAAAGCTTTGTATCTGTGGTAATGAAGGAAGGTCAGAAACTATAGCGCATAGATTTTTGGAAAAGAGTCAGAACTTTTTAGAGAGAAAAGACAAAGATTATTAGCAACACTGACCTTGCAATCCACTGTAATCATTCCTAGGCTAAACTGAAGCTTTTATGGAACAAATAACATGTTGACCCCCAAAATAACCTCATTATGACTATGAACAATAGTAAAGTACATAGGCAGAAGTGACAAGAGGTTTTGTTTTAAATTATAGCAGCAATATCAGACTCACATAAACTCTAAGCAGAACCTCCTCCATGTTTTACCTTTTTTGAACATAGGAGGATTGTATATACTGTACTTTTCTTGTTTGCATTATCACTATACTGATCATATATTATCATCTTTTGATAGTGACAGGGATGCTATTATTACTATGCAAGAAGAGGAAGAAACCGAGCCTGTCTACGGGAAGTGAGACTACATAGTCATCCTAGGAATATATTCATGATGAAGAAAAGATGTTATTACAGCATATGTGCCCTCTGGGATTTGAATAGTAGGTTCTAGTTTGTGACACAATCTAACAATAAATAAGTTCAACTGGCAAATTGGATTAACAGAGATTTGTTGCCAGGAAAAAAAAAGTGATCTATTTTCACCCAAGTTTTAGCCACAATGTTTTAAAAGTTATGTTCAATGGAAAGTGATAATATGGTCTAACGAGTATCAGAAATGGAGTCTCCTGTATGAATCGCAAGTATAATAAAACATGCTGGTGTCAATATAGGTCTATCAGTAGAATTCTCTTCGGGTGCAGTTTTTGTTTTTAAAGACCTTCAGAACATCGTGGGAATTCCAATAAAATATATGTATGGATCCCCACACAGAAATCCCAGTATGTTTCTGTTTTATAGAAGGATATTTAACAATCAGTCTAGAGAATTCAGTAGTCATAATTAATGCTATTGAGAAATCATTTAGGAAAAAAGAAATTTCTGTCAAAAATAGTATTAAAATACACATAAACACCAAATATTAGGCCCAATTTAGTTATTCCTCCAATTGTTACCTTAATTTTTAAGGCTCCTTTTATGTGAAACTGTGGTATTTCACTAAAATATTCCAAAGTTAGTTTATTCTATCTAAGGGACAACTAGTAAATACGTACATCTACTTTGAGTTTTAATTGAATAAATTATTTAAAACACCTAAACCCGTTGTATCTAGTGGTACAATCTGACTCTGTTTAGACATTCCAAGTCTAAAATTGATCGATAGGTTCCTGGGATCAATGAAAATAATACTGATATAACAACCAGGAGGCCTAGCTGGACAGAACTAGTCTTGTGAAACTGTGGCTGAATGGTTAAGTCTCTTTGAGAGTTAGTTTTCTAACCTATAAGAAGGAAAGAACTGGATTAGATTGTCCCTTAGGTCCTTTCCACCTCTGACATTGTATACTTTCTGTCCCAGTGATTCAAACTACCAAAACTGTTTTACTGTTATCTGACCATTAGTCTCTAGAAGATGATCCTCTTACCTTGTAAGCGTTTATGAGTCAGAAAATGGCTCTCATGAAAATGCATCAAAAGTTAACTGTATTTAAATGAATACTAGAAAAAAAAGTTTTTTGGTTTGGATTTCAACCTAGAATGATAGTACCTTTCCAATAGTTTCCCTCCAAATACCTTCTTGTTGGCAACCAGCTGCTCTGAGTGGCATTATCTAAATACTGTGTTTCCGTATGTCACATTTTTTAATTTCACTTTTCTATGAGAAAATAATCAAATTTGGTTCATAAGGATTCAATTTCTGGGGAAATTTGGCGGAAATTTCTAATTTTTTTTTCTTTGCAAAAGCATCTCTGCCAGCTACAAGTGAGAGTCCATATGTTGTGTGGTATATAAAGAGAAACTGCTCCTGATTTTTTTTCACACCTGAACTACTCTATTGCAGATGTTCCAAAGAATGTCTACCTCAGAAGGAGCTGCAAAATAGATTATAAAATTATTCTGGCATAATTTACTGAAGAAAAAATGGATAGTATTTACTAACATTTTCTCACACCACTACATAGAAGAAGGCAGCTAGTAACTTTGCTAGTTACTAGAGTACCGTTTAAAGAAACTGGGTGAACAGAAAGGCTTATTGTCCCTTACTAAAAATGATTTCCACACTGAATAGTTACACCCGGCTATGTGCTTTCTGAGACCTTGATTTTTCTCTGTTACATTTTTAATTACAGTAGTCATTTACAATTTATATTATACAATCATTTACAATTATAAATACCTGTAATCTTAGTTTTGCAAGTTGGGTTTCTTGTAAGCATTGTGCCTCCATAGTAATTCCAACATGCTTGTATTATCCACCATCCTGTAGAGAATGAGAGCCATGGCCGGGCGTGGCAGCTCATGCCTGTAATCCTAGCACTTTGGGAGGCTGAGGCAGGCAGATCACGAAGTCAGGAGTTCGAGACCAGCCTGGCCAACATCGTGAAACCTCTACTAAAAATACAAAAAAGAAAAAAAGAAATTAGCCAGGCATGGCAGTGTGCACCTGTAATCCCAGCTACTTGCGAGGCTGAGGCAGGAGAGTCACTTGAAACCGAGAAGCAGAGGTTTCAGTGAGCGAGCTGAGATTGCGCCATTGCACTCCAGCCTGGGTGACAGAGCCAGACTCTGTCTCAAGAAAAAAAAAAAAAAAAGAGAATGAGAGCCATGTACACAATGAATACAGGTCTCATGACAGAGGCTGTCCATAGCAGGACTGCTTGCAGGTGCAAGTTCGTATGCACAAAGCATTCAGATTCTACCACTTTAGGATTTTATTCATCTAAGTCTCTGAATCAGAAAATTGCCCCAAGGATAGATATCCTCCTAGTGTGAACATAAATTTGTGTATGTCTTTCCTTCTTAAATAAACACTCCCTATATTGAATTCTAATAATTTTATCCAATAAAAAGTCTGTGTATAATTAGTTCAAACTGTGAACACAGTGATGCAGTGGTGTCTGCAATCTAAATCACTCCGTAGAATGCTATGTTAACTGTTCTCCCAACAATAAATAATGAATGTCATTTTAAAATATGCCAAATAGAATTAGGTTCTGTGTATGCTGTATTGTATATTTTCAAAGCATCTTATTTTAATATCCAGAGGATGCCACGTAAAACCTTGAAAGTATTTATCCATGCCTAAAGAAAGACAATAAATATCCATTTTTTCCAAGCTGAAATTTAATCATTCAGTCACATTTGTGATTAAGAAATACAAAATAATCCAGGAGATGTCTTAGAGACTTAGAGAGGCCCTTCTGGTGTTTAACTAGAATTTAACATGAAAGTTACATCCTATGACATGATGAAAACACAGTTCTGTGCATAAGACTATTACAAAGCAATGCTGACACCTACAGAGAATGTATGCAAATATCCAAGTTTAATTGGTATATGATTTACTGACTGGTGTTAATACTTTAAATCACAACTACCTCGATAAATAAAAACAAGACAAATTAAGTTTGATGTGGTACATTTAAAATGACATTTAATTTGTAATGAAAATGCTCATTTTGTTATCCTTTCAATAAACTTCACATTGTAACATTATTGTTTGTCAATATTTTAATAGTCAAGGGTGGGGCCTACCTGAACAGCTCCATTGCTGTGGACCCATCTGCTGACGCAAACCGATGATATATGTAAAAGAGATAATGAGAAACAAATATGTTTTTTCCTTTTTCTCCTACATTTGTGTAGTATTTCTAGCAAAGGAGAGTTATTGTCTTCTCACTGGGAGAGCTAAGATAGAATGTTCCAGAATAAGTAACTGGAGGCCAAGGAGAAGCACAAACTACCCTTGTCCAACGTCTCCTCTACTGCCTCTTAATTCAATATTGTAATAGAACTAGTCTCGAGAAACTTAAGGCAGAACATGAACTTGGTCCAAAGAATACTTTTTTGTGTGTAAGCAAAACTCACTACCCTTTTAATAAGCATTAACTAAAGGAAGGCAAAAATCATATCTTTTATTATTTATTGAGTGCCTCGTAATCACATGAAGAAATCAGGCTGTGACAATGATGAAAAATCAGAGTCCACAGATTGTAATTTAAAGCTGAATATGCTACCAGCAATTCTGTTAGAAAATATCCCACATATTTGCAATAAAAATTCCTAAGAATAACTTTAATCAAGAAAGTTCAGTGACTCTATGAAAAAAAGTATGAAATTTTTCTGAGAGACAATAAATCTCACTTAAATGAAGACAAGAAACATGTTCCTGAATAAAAATATTAGAATAGGGATGTTGATTATCTCCTAATTAACTGTAGTTTTATATAATTAAAAAAAAACTCCATGGATACTTCAATAGCTTAAACTTGTTAGAAGTTCAGGGACAAAACAGC
Organism: Nomascus leucogenys; assembly: GCF_006542625.1. NCBI lineage: Eukaryota > Metazoa > Chordata > Mammalia > Primates > Hylobatidae > Nomascus > Nomascus leucogenys. The sequence continues at coordinate 86,261,795 of NC_044387.1, forward strand.
TAAACGCATTTTTAACAAGAAGATTAAAAAGTGAATAGTGCTAGCAAATAACTATATACTGAATAAAATGTATATTCTATAATATATATGAAATACCAGTGGTCCCCAACCTTTTAGGCACCAGAGACTGGTTAATTTTTCCACAGACGGGGTGGAGATGCTGGTTTCTGGATGAAACTGCTCCACCTAAGATCATCAGGCATTAGTTAGAGTCTCATAAGGAGTGTGCAACCTAGATTCCTCACATGTGCAGTTCACAAAATAGGGTTCGTATCCCTGTGAGAATCTAATACCCCTGCTGATTTGACAGGAGGAGCTCAGGCAGTAATGCTCACTTGCTCTCCCCTCACCTCCTGCTGTGCAGCCAGGTTCCTAACAGGTCACAGACAGGTACTGATCCACAGCCAGGGGATTGGGGACCCTATATATATTTTTCATATATATTTATATTTATATAAATATAAAAATATATATATATATTTTTTCAGATGGAATCTCGCTCTCTCGCCGAGGCTGGAGTGCAATGGTGCAATCTCAGCTCACTGCCACCTCCACTTCCCGGGTTCAAGTGATTCTCCTGCCTCAGCCTCCCCAGTAGCTGGAAATACAGGTGCCCACCACCACGCCTGGCTAATTTTTGTATTTTTAGTAGAGACGGGGTTTCACCATGTTGGCCAGGCTGGTCTGGAACTCCTGACCTCAGGTGATCTGCCTGCCTCGACCTCCCAAAGTGCTGGGATTACAGGTGTGAGCCACCACGCCTGGCCCTGTATACCATATTAAACATGTATAATATGAAGCCAAAATAATTAGAACAATATAGATCCAGAATTATATGGGCAGGTACTTCCAAAGAACAGGATCTATAGTTGAAAAGTAGACTTTAATGTGACAAACTATAGTGAAAGGAAGAATATTTAATAAAAATGTGTTAGGAAAATTGATTTCTCAGTTTATTCAATTAGGAAAAACACAGAGAATGCAGAAAGCAAAGTGCACATGATATTTGAACTTTAGCAATGAACATTTTACTTTCATGAAGTAAAATGAAATCACAAAGTAAAGAGCAATTAAATGGAGATCACAAATGAAAATTTCTGTATGTCACAAATATGTCACACAAATTAAAAAGAAAATAACAAACATGGGGAAAATACTTGCAGTGATTATGTAAGAAGTACAAGTCCTTAAGGAAAATCCAAAAAATTCAATTGAAAACTAATCAAGGATTATTAAAAAAAGGTCATTTCCGGAAGAACTAATACAAATGTTCAATCAATAAAAGAAAACATTGAGCGTGGTGGCAGGTGCCAGTAATTCCAGCTACTTGGGAGGCTAAGGCAGGAGAATCTCTTGAAACCAGAAGGCGGAGGTTGCGGTGAGCCGAGATCGCGCCACTGCACTCCGGGGTGAAAGAGCAAAACTCTGTTTCAAAAAAATAAAATAAAATAAATTTTAAAAATAAAAGAAAACATCGTTCAACATTACTGTTTTTCCCAATATACAATTCTATTCCAGAAAACCTGTATCATTAGATTCGGCAAACATTCATTATATTGTCACAAGCCCATCGTTATTTGTTCTCATGGGCTGTAACTCCTCCTTTTCTGTAATCTCAAATGCTCCTATTTTAAATCACATAAAATATCTTGTCCTATATGGTGCCTTTTTCCAATCCCCACAGACAAATTTTTTTTACAAAAATTTCTTGTTCCCTATTATTACCTTTTCAATTAGATTTACCTCACACCAGCCTATATTTTGCTCATATGCTAAATGTTTTACTTTGTTTCTTAAGTGTAAGTCATTTTTAGCAAAATTGGAGACATTTACATGTCCCTGTCTTTAAAAGATCTGTCATGCCCAAAACAAAACAAAACAAAAGGCAACAACAACAAAGCAAGACCAAAAACAACGGTGCTGACAGTTTGATTAATGTAAATAAAGACATTCACACATACAAATTCAGTTTTTTATGCTACTGCAGAAAAAGACCTGTTCCATTCACATGCCCATGGGGCTTCTGAAAAAGCTGGTTGTATTTTGACTACAAAGGAAATGTAAATGTATTCCAAACACGCAAAAATGTGCAAGACTACCTTATTTGATTACAACACAAAATATAATAAAATAAGAATTAATAAATTGGTAAAGAAAACTTAAAATTTTAAATGCAGTACTTGGAAGTTAAAAAAATAAGCTCTCTGGAGGATTAAAAAATAAATATTCTAAATAATTTTGGGTAAATAAAATAAAATTAGAATAAAACTACATAGTATCAATGATCATTGCAATGAGAAAACTAAGTTTTAAACCTCGTGAAGTATTGCCCGAATTTTTTCCTAAAAAATACTTCATGTGGGCCGGGCGTGGTGGCTCACGCCTGTAATTCCAGCACTTTGGGAGGCCGAGGCAGGCGGATCAAGAGGTCAGGAGTTCAAGACCAGCCTGACCAACATAGTGAAACCCTGTCTCTACTAAAAAAATAAAAATAAATTAGCCGGGCGTAGTGGCAGGCACCTATAGTCCCAGCTCGGGACCTATAGTCCCATTCTCCTGCCTCGGGAGGCTGAGGCAGGAGAATGGCGTGAACCCAGGAGGCAGAGGTTGCAGTGAGCCAAGTCCGCTACTGTACTCCAGCCTGGGTGACAGAGCGAGAATCTGTCTCAAAAAAAAAAAACCCAAAAAACTTCATGTGGAAGATATAGTGGCTTAGCACACTCAATATATATCAGCTTCCAGTTAGGGGGATTTTTCTGAAAGACAGAAACTAGAAGACTAAAATCTACTTTTCCATGACTTCGTTGCACCTAAATTTTTAGGTGTGAAATTAATTTGGCTAAGAGATGTGTTCTTATGAGCTCCAGAACAACACTGCCCAGTTGAAATATAGTGTGAGCCACCTATACAATTTTAAATCTTCTAGTGGTCACATTACAAAAGGTAAAAAGAAAACAGACAAAATTAATTTTAAGAATGCATTTTATTTTACCCAATATATTTAATATTGAATACATTTCAAAATATTTTCATTTCATTATGTCATCAAGATTTTAAAATGGGGATATTTTACCTTCTTTCTTTCTTTTTCCTCATTATGTCTTTGAAGTCTTGCGGTATTTTAAACTTAGAGCATGTCTCCGTTTGGATTAGTCCTGTTTCCAGGGCTCAGTAGCCACATGTGGTTAGTGGCTGCTGTGTTGGGCAGCAGCGGTCTAGAAGATGAAAGTCGGGGAGGCCTTTTCCTGGTGCTGAGGCAGTTTCTCAGGGTAGAAACGATTTCTACAGCAGTACTCTAGAGTTCCTTCAGAGGAAGATGTGATGGTAATAACAGCTTCCTGATTTTCTGCATCAAGGCTAAAGGGGTGTGTTCTTGAAGTCAACCTTTCCAGTGATAGCTTAATTCTTCCTTCTCTGAGTCTATCCAATGGGTGCCTCCCTTGGCAGGCCAGGTTTGTGATCTTATTCTGGGGTCATTCTTGAATCAGAATCAAGCCTGTTTCTCCACGCCTTCCAAGATCTTTCTAAGCATACAATTCCATCACATTTCCTTCTGCTTAAAATAGAACAGTTTTTGCTTCCTGCAACTAACTCCAAATGTATACTACATCATCATAAATCTGCTCATTCCTGAAGAAATGGAAATAAATGAACTGGAGACTTAAGATGTTGAAAAAGTTCAATAAAATGAACATGAAATTAAAAAGAATTAACAAAGAAATAGATAAATTAACTAGAAAAAGAACATTTTTTTGACTAGTTTAAAAAGTAAAATAGGAAATTTATAAAACTGGGAATGAAAAAGGCATGAGAAGTACCAAAACAGAGAAATGATAAAACACTGTACATATAAGTATTTACAAACTTGAAAACATTGATAAAACAAATGAATTGGGGTCCATACTTTTCTAAGAAAAATAAAATTTTGAAATTTGATTCAAGTCATGAGGAAATCCTAAATATCTGTGAAAGAACCAAGCATCTCAGATGACAAAGCATCATCTTTCTAAAAAAGAACTTCCACTGGTGGAAAAATCACTCTTCTTAATCCCTGTACAAAATGAAAAAATCTGAAAAAATTAAAAAATAGTCAGCTAAGTCTTTAAATTGTTTAGATTCCATATTGCTAGCCTTGACACTTAGTACACTTAGCACTTAGAAATATTTATCAAAGGTAGCAAATAAGGCCAGGCGCGGTGGCTCACGCTTGTAATCCCAGCACTTTGGGAGGCCGAGGCGGGCAGATCACGAGGTCAGGAGATCGAGACCACGGTGAAACCCCGTCTCTACTAAAAATACAAAAAAATTAGCCGTGCATGGTGGCGGGCGCCTGTAGTCCCAGCTACTCGGAGAGGCTGAGGCAGGAGAATGGCGTGAACCTGGGAGGCGGAGCTTGCAGTGAGCCGAGATTGCGCCACTGTACTCCAGCCTGGGCGACAGAGTGAGACTCCGTCTCAAAAAAAAAAAAAAAAAAAAAGAAATATTTATCAAAGGTAGCAAATAAAACCATAATTTTAAGTGATAAAAAGTATGATCCAAACAATCAAAAAAAGGCTGAACATTTTATTTTTCTTGTAGCTGTTTAATACTTATGAGCAAACACTGTTTGACAGATTAATAGAAGCAAAATATTTTCTCCAACATTGTCAAATTGAGTGCACCTTTCAATTTAGCTAATCAACAAAGTAGATGATAAAATTACTCTAGAAGGGAGATTGGATATCTAGCATGTGATTTATGTAGCATAATGTTTACGAACTACTCTTTAATTATGAAGGATGTAATACAGAGAGCCTGTTCTACCTAGTGTTGTGTTCATGAAAGAACGAATTAAAACAGACATAGAAAACATCAAATTTAAAACATACTTTTCCTTTTACTCTTCATTTTATGGTGATGAATCCATTCTGGATTTCCATGGCAGTCAAATAATTAGCTACTAGGTGACTATTTCTATGTTATAAAAATGTACTTTTCTTTAGGTCAGAAACCATGTCCATGCTGGTTGACTTGAGTTGGAAATAAAATAAAACTGAATTTACTTCACAGTATTGGTTTACTTTATGGGTCAGTTTCTTCATAGAGCAGTAAAATAACTACAGGAACAAATTATGCCATATAATCTTTGAATAGCATTAAACTTGTTATCAATTTCTTTCTGCATCATAGAGAGCTTGCAAGTGACCAATTCTGTTTCAGGCATAAGATGACTTAATAAATATGAGAAATAGAGAATATAATGCCATTGCTCAGTTGTCCCTTATCAATCATATAAAAGAAAATATCTTTATCCACCTCTTTTTGCATGTGGAGACATAGCTAAGTAATGCTGCTCCCTATGGCAGGCTGCATTGAGCCTCAAATAATTTCGAATATTCACGTACATTATAAAGAACTTGTGATGAATGAAGACTCAGTCATCTAGCTCAGATCCTGACTCATAAACTTAAAGGAAAAAATGGAGCCTAAAACCAAAGAACATGAAAATAGCTAAGATTTTTACTGGCTACCTGCCACTCTTGCAGATCTAGAAGGTATTAACAGGATTTCAATCATTTTAGAAATGAGGAAGTTGAACAAGATCATTTTAATTGCTATGATTCTGATGATCCATGATAAAAAATTATTAAAAGAGTCAAATAACTAATGTTTTTAATTTAAATGTAACTTTTGATTCTATGTCCCCTCATTACATACATTGTAGTTTAGTTGAATTATATTGGGTGATTAATTGAAATTATTTTCAAAATTACTAATTACAAAATTGGAAACCAGCTCAGTACTGCCAAATATTATAAAGAAAACAAATGCAAATCTCTACTGTTTCTTACAATATTCTTATTTAGTTTAAAACTGAATTTTTAAAAAGTTTAGAATGCTAGAGCCAAAAGAATATCTCTAGAACTATTTAGACTAAATTCCTTACCAAAAAAGAAAACTAAAAAAGAAAGGAAAGAAGGAAGGGAGGGAAGGATGGAGAAAGGGAGAAAGGGAGGAAAGAAGAAAGAAGAAAGACAAAGCACTCAAGTCACAATATGGCCCAATTTAATCAATAAATTTTGTATTCTATTGATTGACTAAATGATAAAATATTTTGTCATTATATTGGTAGCGTTTATCTAATAGAATCTTTAGGACATAATGATATCCCCATGCTCAAGTCCCCTATACTGAAATCTAAGCAAAATTACATTTCCAGTAATAACTACATACCTACATACATATACGTATCTATTTTTACTTAGTTATATAATTATATCAGAACATTATAAATATATTGTGTCATATGTGTACGTGAGTATAAAATATTACTGCTGTGTATAAATATCTATAGGCATGTTTCCCAAAAAGTCATCACTGGAACAGAAATTTTAAGAGATTGTCAAAAAGTTTGAGATAATTAAATACATTTAATGTATATAATACCTATTAAATATAAAATATATATCTTATGTATATTAAATATATATATCTTACAAATTTCCAGGACAAGGTTTATTTGACTAAGAAATCTTACCTTTTTTCTGGAAAAATCTTTGAACTCATGTTTTTGGAACACTGTTAAATGTGATAGCACTAAAGAATAGGTATGAAGTGTTCCAGTTTTTCTAAGTGAAGATAACATTTATAATTTCCATAGCAACTGTAGTTCAGAAACATTGAAAAACTATTTTTAAGTGTTTAAGTGTAAAATCCATTTTCAATGTGTATTATTTATACCAAATGTCCTGGTGCACACAATGCATTAATATGTTCACTGTTATTAACAACAAAAAAGTGAAAATGCAGAAAGTTGAGAGTCTAGGTAAATTTGGGGAAAAATATATGATTAGTATCCAAGGTATATTTTCCGCATTTATCTTACAGATTAAGTGAGGCTAAAATAAGGCTGAAAAGGATGAGCAGAATTTAGAGAGCATCAAAGAAGGCAGAAAGTTACTTGCTGCCGCTTGTTTCATTCTCCCTCATTCTCCTTAGTCTCTATTTAGGTCCAAGTCATGTAGCACCTGCTATATAAATCCTTCCCTCATTTCCTAAAGTGAAAATGATCATTTTTCTTTCTTTCTTTGTTTTTTTCCTCTTTTTTTTTTTTTTTTTTTGAAATGGAGTTTCGCTCTTTTTACCCAGGCTGGAGTGAAATGATGCAATCTCGGCTCACCGCAACCTCCTCTTCCCGGGTTCAAGCGATTCTCATGCCTCAGCCTCCCGAGTAGCTGGGATTACAGGCATGTGCCACCATGCCCAGCAAACTTTGTACTTTTAGGAGAGACGGGGTTTCTCCATGTTGGTCAGGCTGGTTTCAAACACCCGACCTCAGGTGATCCACCCGCCTCAACCTCCCAACGTGCTGGGATGATGCCCGGCCGACAATGATCATTTTTCATAGAACATACAGAATTCTTCATTTGTTCCTCGTGTCAGGTATTTATCACATTCTGTGAAGTTATATCTGTCGTCCACCCATTAGATTGTATGTTCAGTTTGGGTGTTGATCATGTGTTATTCATCTTTCTGTGTCTATATTTTATTGTTAATAAATACACGTTGCCTTTAAGCAACTAGGCATTTTTATAAAAGTTATAGCTATTGCAAGGAAACTTTTCAGAATGAGCAGTATATCAGGTACTATGCTATACATGCTTTGGGAGTTAAAGTCAGGACAGTCTCATTTAATCTTACGTACTTACTTTGTATTGAAATCCACTTGTTTTGTATCTTATTTTCAGTTAATAATACTATGCTTTTAGGATTAATCAAAAATATTGTATAATTGAACCATTCTAAAATTTGAGCATATAATTTGTAAAAATGTTTACTGAAAAACATACGTGAGATAACAGTCTACTTTTGCTTATTTGTAGTATATAGTTGAGACACATTTTTTTTTACCCTTAAGACTTACTTCATGTTTTCATTGGACTTTTCACCCTTTTTTATTTTTACTAACTTTAGAGTAGTAATTGAAAGTAGTGAAGTAATAATTGAAGGTACTGAAATAGTAATTGAAGGACTGCAATAAAATTTCTAGAGATTTTGAGGAAAAAATTTAAAGGTATTTAAGAAAATAGTTTCACCCTCTCAAACCCAAAAAAAAACGCTGTGATCTGAAAAAAAGCAAAAGTATTCTATGAGCCTAGCTGAGGGGCTTTTCTTTATCTGCTGCTCCTATAGAAACTCAGACTGGGCAAGGAAATTTATGTTGGCTGACAACTTCTGGTTCTCACTAGAGGTCGCAGGATGTCAAAAAACTGACCAGCCAACAGGGACACAGCTGCCAACCTTAGTGTACATAAAGCATCGTTTTTGTACATCTGGGTAATGCCTCAACAGCGTGCCAATTAGAACACCATACTCTAAAACACATTAGGGCCAATTAGTGTCCTGACTCCTGAACAGCTTCTTTGAAATTCAGAGTTTCAGTGCCATGCAGCCTTTGAAGGCCCAGTAGAAAAACAGGATCTGAAGGATTGTTATAACATTCTCCAGAGCAAATGCTTCAATCTGGGTAAGGTTATCTGATGACTTAATTATTATCATGTTCTCTCCCTTTTTAGGGAGTGTTAGAGACATTTAATTAGCATCACTCTCAATGTTATAAGTTCAACACTTACAAAATCAGTATTTCTTTAAGAGTTCTAATCATTTTGCTTGAAGAAGAGATAATATTGTCCTGTCCTTAACACACTTAGGTTCCACGCGCAAATATTAGTATTCCTTTGGTAATCTTAATTTTCAAGATTCATTTTATACTGTATTTTCAATATTCAAACTTTAATGTGGAGCTCATACTTTTAGTTTTTTGCTCATCATATTAATTAGAACATTAATAAAATATTGCTTAAAACCATACAAAAATCCCTCACGATTGTGATATAGAAGTATAAATTATAAATATAGAAGTAGAAATGATAAATTATAAAAGTACAAAGTACTTTTCAACAGAGAAATCACTTTGAAAACTTACCCTGAGTGACATAGTTAAATAATTAATCTTATGAAAAAGTATATTATAAAACTTGAGGAAAAAACAGATTTTCACCTTTGGTAGAAATTCAAAAACCATAGGGAATCTTATAGTTCTAAAATATAACCATTACTTTAGCCTATAGTGCTTGATATTTGAAATAAGAAGCAACTAATTTTGCAATAAAATACATTCTATTTCACTAAATTAAAATTTATCATCCCATTATTCACTTTGATGTTTATTATTTTGGGAAATTATTTATTAGTAATGAGTCAGATACTGAGGTCAGAGCAGTAAATGTTGATTTAGATAGGAGCAATTTTAATTTAATTTAATTTTAATTTAATTTAATTTAATTGGGGTGTTGGAAGAATTGAAGTTAGAAACTGATCTACTGTGTCATGCTTTTTATATAGTTAAGATCATTAACAGATATGTTTGCCAATTTTATGAAGTGCTTCTTGTTTCATGATAATTCTATTTATTTTTGCTGGGCATGTCCTGTGAAGGGAAGCATTTATTTACTATATTAGAATAAAAATGGCTAATAAAACGTCCCACTACATATTGAATTAATTGCTCTAATAATTGCTTTACTAGTAATTAAGAGCGAACAGCTTCAGGTTCTCTGCATGTGGTCTCATGGTTTTAAAAGAGTAAGCCATAAACTTTGCACTGATTTTATAGCCAAACACATGACAATTTCCATTCCTCATAGCAATTATTACTATAGAGCAAGAAAACAAAGGAGAACCAACTAATTTTTACAGGTTTTCTAGAAATGTTTCAATCTAATTCCTTGAAATTATTAAAGTGTTTTATTTTTAAATGACAGCTGTAGTAAAAAATTATCCTAGCAAAGGATTTAATTACTTTTAATGTTGATGTTGGAACCCAAATGAATGAGCAGACTTTTAAAAATTCTTCTAAAGAGCAGTGCGCAAGAGAAAAAAGACAGCAACGCTCTGCTTTTATGTTACAAGCAGAATACTTAATAGTGAGGTGTGAGATATGAGGCTCAGACTCACAGATGAACTGTGACCTCAACTCACAAGTGGTGGTGTTTTTAGAGGAGTGGTAATAATTTACAAAGCACCGGTATAACCTTCTGTTGAATACACGCGAACTAAAGTAGAAAGCTGAGGAAATTATCCAGATATGTCAGCACTTTCTTGCTAGGAAAAATTAAAACACCACACCCGTTTTCATCTGAAATAGCTAGATAATTGAGGATCAAAACCTTGTCTGAGTAATTAGCTCTTGATAACCCAGTCTCTTGTGTACCCTGGCAAAAGCACTGTGGATGTGCTAGTGATCTACTGACCTGCGAGACAGTGGGAATCCACTGTTAAGATGGTTGACATCCCTGCTGGCCCAACTGTGCCTCTATTTTCAAGATCTCTTTCTTTCTCTCTCTCCCTCTTCTTTTTTTTTTTGGTTGTCAGACCCAGAGTAAATATGAATGAATTCTTTCCCCAAGAGGTGAAGAAGAAGAAAACGATGAAGGAAATTGTTCCTTCTGAGTTGTAGCCACTTCAATGTCTCAGGCTTTTAGAGTCGATGTAATGAGCCTAGAGAAAACCATCTTCACCTATTTTAGGGACCATTAGTTCATGTTGTTAAAGTGCTTTGGAGATGAAAAGCAATAAACATATAAATAAACACACTTCAGATGTTTCATATTGATTGGAGGCTGGTTTTATAGTGCAAAACTATTGCTTTAATGGTTGGAAAAGCCACCCAAAGTGAGTTATAATGCTGGAAGATGAGGGCCAAGGTCATTAATTATTGCCACCTGAAAGCCCAGTGCAGCTTACAAAATAAATTTGGCTGGATCCCGGAACTAAGCCCAGAGCATAATGGGGAGTTCAGAAATACAGAAAAACTGGTGTTCAAGTGCAGCTGCAAATTATGAATAGAGTTAAATTAGTTATAAAATAACTTGGTGATTTTACAATGCATCATAAAAAAATGAAATCACACAAGTTTTAAATTTATGCCAACCAATTACCAAACAACGTATTCAAGAGGTCAGTAAACAATATCAGCCTTTTCAGTTTAACTTATTTCAGCACACTGTGTTTTTATTTACTGACTGTTAAGATGTTTGTTCTCATAGATCCAGAACAAAATTTATTTTATCAACTTATTTTCACAAGGTTTATTTTGTGAAGGTAAATTAATAAAGTTAGCAATAGGGTATTACTATTATTTGGACATCTAGTTATTTATGGGTGGGAATGGAAAGGAGAGATGAAATCCTCAAGTGAATGAGTCCTGTTAGAAATTTAAACCTTCTACTTTCTTTACTGCTTTCTTCATAATCTTTTATTACCTGCCAAGGAAAAATCTTGCTTTTCTCAACCGTTTCATAAATACTTATTAAAAGTTTCATAAATACTTATTACAAATTTCCTTTCAGATTGGATTGCTGGTGCTCTGGAATTCCGCATCAGTGGGCAGAAGAAGAGGTGAGGACTTCATAGCTACGGGGTCCTGTCACGTGCCAGGCTGCATGTGAAGTGATTTACATACTTGATGTGTTTGCACTGCAAAATAACCATATGAGGTAAGCATTTTATTTTATTTTATTTTAAAGATGAGAAAAATTGAGCTAAGAAAGGATAAGTGTCCAAAGACATCTAACAAGGAGAGCAACAAGGACTTAAACACGTTTTCCCATCCCAAACCCTGCTTTTATACTGAATGTATAGATTTTTTAAATTAATTTTCACTGGTATTCTAGTGTTCAATGTTTCCAGTGATGGAATCTTTTAGAATACTAGTTAGATTATAAAATCGAGTTAATTTTATTTTTGTCCATAAAAAATTATTTTGCATCTTGTATGTACAAAGTATTTTGTGGGATTCATTTATGGAAAAGATGTGGCTCCTATCCTCTATGAGATGGACAACTTGAATGCAAGGCAAGAGTAGAGGGACTTCCTTGTAGACTATCATCTGGGGAGCCAGGAAGGATACAGTGCAGCCAGGCTGGAAGGAAGAATGGGCTTTAGCTGGGGATGGAGGTCATTGGCCATTGTCAGGCCCATAGCTCTCCACTGCCCAGCACCTGTTTAGCAGGATTAGTAGAACTGCAGGCTTCCAAAAAGTGGCCAGCCAAAGGAGCCAGGGGAGGGTCAGGGGTTATAAGGCAACCGTAATATGTCCATGAATCACTCACTCATTTCAACTCCCTTTCCCCATCTTCAAAATAGCTTAAGACCTTAAAAACCTTGGCAAGTGATTGACCTGGATAATGTGCCTTAAGGAGTTGAGTGTATTCCTTTCTTCCAAGAAGCTGATAAAACTCCATTATTATAGTTTTAAAACTAAATTATTCTCATTGTGTTGGAAGTATATAATACGATCCATCAAAGGTTTCAGAGTCTATTTTTTAATCACCTATGAAGTAAGTAAAATAAAATACAAATTCCATTTTATAGGGAAATTGCTTAGGAAATCTTGGGAGACATACTTTATGCTCATAATATAAAAATATGAAAACAGTACTGTATTAGCTAAATAAAGGGGACAGAAAATGGCCAGATGAGAGGCATTCTAATGTCAGTCACTATATTATTGGGGAATTTATAAAGAACACCACTAATGTTTATTTCAGTTTGAGGGGTTTTGTATTATTAATGGAATTTTTCAAAGAAAATTGTCCTAGTTTTATTTAATCTGTAGCCAGATTTGCGTGTGTGTGTGTGTGTGTGTGTGTGCTGAATTTCTTGCCTGCCAGTGGAAAAACTATGTATAGGTTTTGCCCGATCACTAGAAAAATACCAATTAATAATAATAACCAACTTTTTAATGTTGCTAGCTTACATCTGCTAGGGAGTACATTACATGCATAATTTTATTTAATTCTCAGTTTAACCCTATTAGGTATTTCATTTCTGTTTCAAAAACCAGGAGAGTGTAGTTAGGGAAGTAACTTGCTCAAGGCAAGATAGCTACTAAATGGGAAAGTCAGTATTAAGTCTGTGTTTTCTGTGGCTGAATTCTGTGCTGTTAACCAATTTGTTCATTGCTTCTCTCCAGCATCACTTTGAGTAAGTTATTCTGCTTTAGGTCAAGTGAAGAAAGAGAAGCCTCTTTTCAAATAATGTAGTTAGAGGGACTGGAAATAATTTGACTTTTTAGAACTCACTTAAAATGATAATGATAACAAACAGTTACCAAAAGTTCTTATGTACTAGGAACTAGTATGCACATAGTTTCTATATATGAGGAACCATAAAAAGTATCACATATATTAATTAACTTATTCCTTGTAACAACTCTATGAAATATCATTATCCCTAAAATTATCTGCGTTTTATGAATGAGAAAACTGAGGACACTTGAGGTTACAAAAGCAGGTACAAAGTTACCAAGCTAGGAAGTAGAGAGCTGGAAATTGCACTGAGGGACTGTTTCCAAGCTCCATACTCTTGTGCCTCCTTAACTAGGTGTTCAGGGCACAACAGTGAGGATTCAGTAAAGGAGCAGAAGTTACATAATTGGAAACCTACTAGTGGACTCAAGCCTTTGAGTCCCATTAGGTTGGAAATGGGAAGACCTCCTTGTTATTCCATTCCATTGCCCCCATTTTACTTTGGCCAAGCTGTTGCCCAAAGGAAGAATGCAATCATTTCTGGATGTCATTAAGCAATTATATATGTTTTTTTAATACACAAGTCAGTGGATATTCTAAAGAGTGATACAGCAAGTGATTCCTAAAACAGCAAACTAATCCAAAGTGTCAACAATGAATACATGCAGCTTCCCTGTCCAGACTCAGACCTTTTGTATTGAAGGACTGGGAGTGAAAATGAGTGATAAGCAGGTATGAGAAGGAAGCAACTGTGGGACGGGTGTGACGGAAGAGGCAAATGGCAGGAACCCACAGGCAGTGTGGTGTAGCAGAGGACAGGAGCTGAACTAGATCAGTGTTTACCAAACATTAGTCAACCTTCACCTGCTACCTTCATCACTGGCTTAATTTCACAAAGCAAGTGCCTTGGTTTTTAGCTTAAGCATGATTGTAAGAACTATATATGCAATGGCAAATTTAATAACTATTTTTTTCTGATACATATACACATCTATATGTAGTTTATTACTACATTACTTAAAATCACTTCATGTACTCTCAGCAATTTAAGTACCACACTTTGGGACACTGAACTCTAGAATTAGGAGATGCCATGTAGAACTGAAAGAAAGCTCATGAAATAAAGCTGTATGTATCCAGTAGAGGGTCACATCAGAATGGGGTGAAAATAAGAGTTAAATGTTCCGGAGTAGCTAAAAGCCATAAAAACAAAGGACATCTCTGTTTCCCATAGTGAGGGCCAGTCAGGGCATGGTAGAGAGAAAGACTGGTACAGTAAACTATTAAAGAATAACCAGAAATTCAGTTTAGGGGCCCCTATTCAGATTAGAATCCAGAATCCATTGCAGAAAGAAAGCTCCTTTTATCCCCCAGGGGAGGTGTATGTCTTTTTCTTAACAAACAAAACTTTGTTCCACACCTTTGTGAATGAAGCAAATATGGCCCTCTGATTACTTCTTTCATTTTTTCTCAGATACTGTATTTGTTCTTTAGGAAATAGCAATAAGGGCAGATTTTGATTACTGTAGGATCATCCTAATTCTGAAGAGTTGGGAGCATTCATCAGTGGTGAGATATATATATATATAATAATGCAATATAAAAATCATATAATGTAAGATTTTAAAAAAAGAAAATGTGGAAGTCAAAGTCCATCAAGTCTCTAAGAATCATCTCTTCACTTAAAAGTATTTGACTGAGTTGCATATAGATTCATTCAGAATAACAGTAGCATTAACACAAAGAGGACTTTTTAAAGGTTTGAAGTAATATGAAATTGCCAATATTTGCTGTTTTTGAGAAGTCAATCTATATACATGCTATTTGGTTAACAAGTTAACAGTTTTTAGTTCAGAGGAGGGAGTGAGACCAGAGGGAAGAGGAAAACTCACATTTTATTTCATATATGTCTGAATTATTTTTTTTTCCAAGGAACAAAAGGGAAATATATTCATTCATGGATTACTTGGTTTTATAACACAAAATGATCACATCTAGCTTTGCCCAAATCTAGATTAGAAAGCATACATGTCTAATTGATATTTTCTACAAGGGAAATTTATTTTAATTGGTATTTCCAATGTGATATACCAATTGGCATAGAGCTTGCATTTTGCAGCACTCTTGGTTGGCTTCATTCCCTATTATTGCTGAGAGTGATGGGGTCCTGTTGCAGGTGGCAATGGTGATCAAGAGAGCTTGTCAGCTAGAAGCCAGGGCAACATCAGCACATGTCTTACTAAGGGAATCAATTTCTCCTTTTTGTCTTCCTGAGATTGAATTCACCTACTGCGTGTCTGCAGCTGTACTATGATAGAGCAATTAACTCCTTGCTCACATACATATTCTTGCAAGTTTATGTTTCTTTCATGGACAAGGAAAAATCTATTTTTAGTTTGTAATCATAACAACTATAGAGACAAAATTAGTTTAAAAAATGAATTTTCTTATTACAAACCTAGAGTTAGATTTAATATTTAAAAATAAATCAGGGATTAAGCCTGGGTATTGCGATGTAGGTATTCTCTGCAAGTATATTAGCTGTAAAGAAACATTCCTGTATTTTGACTTGAAGTTCTACTATGATAATCATTCTAACTCTCTGGACTACAAATTCATAAAATTATAAAACCAAATAATAGGTGTCATTATACGTAATGAGGCTATTATCCCTATACAGTACTTTTTCTCCCAGAACAAATGAATAAAACATATTTATTCCTGCAAAGTAAGTGATGTTTAGGCAAACCACAGGTAAAACTTCTTGCAAATTTACGCATGATAAAATAGTCTAAGGAGATGTTTGCAGGCATTTAGATTAACAAGGGACATTTTTAAGGTTTGGGATGGGGAATGGGAACACTGTCAGCAGCTCAAGAGCAGGAATCCTCTAGATGACATTTGCATTCTCTAGGCTTTTAGATGGGCTAAGCAGGATACATTCTTGTTGAGCTCTGCACTAGGGCAACACTATTATTAATTATGCAAACTTTTTTTTTTTGGATAGGTAAGAGAATTTGAGAATGACTCAGCAAGAGATTTCAAAATCAAACGTCTCTACCTGCTTATTGAACATGTTCTTTTTAAAAATCTACTTCTGCTCTGTATCGTGGGCATTAAAAGCTTAAGATCTATGGAAGGGAAGCTCCATCATTGCAGTGGCCTCTGAGAAAGACCCAGTTTTGCAAAGAACATTTGGTCAGTTCAGTTCCACCTAGCCTTCCTGTACTTTTAGTTTAAGTTGAAAATACTTCGTAATTTTTCAAGATTGGCTTCTTACTTTTCTCTAACAAACATGAATAAAACCTAGTAAAATCTCCAAACCAAAGATGACTTTATCTGTCAAAGTTGTGTGCGCGCGCGTGTGTGTGTGTGTGTGTGTGTTTACCTTCATACATTCCTCTAGATGATGACTTGGATGGGGGAACACTAGTCAAATAAGATGTAAGGCTTTTTTTTTTTTTTTTTTTTTTTTTTTTTTTTACAAGTCCTTGCTAAAGTGACAGTTTTAAAGATTTAGTTGGAAAAGGAAAGCTCCTAATCACCAGTCCCTTGGAAGCTTGTTGGGGGAGAAGTCATCTCACCTATTTTGGAAACTACTTGCAGATGTGGGGAAACCTCGGAATTGCTCACAACAGGGGTTTTGCAGAGATTTCCTCTGATTTTTTTCCTCCCCAATTTCCCACAACCTGTGTTTGTCTTGAGTCTGCTCGGCTGACATGTGGTTTACCTCGCTGACCCTCCTGCCAGGTTTTACACCCTCTCCTCTGAAGAAGTAAAACATTACTGAAGCCGAAGGATACTGAGCAACTCTGCTCATGGGCGCCAGAACTGTCACAGAAAATTTGCTTCCCGAGTATTCCATCCAGCTTCCCTTCCTGCGCCCACGTGAGCCATAGCGCCAGCCCATCGGCAAGGTCTCAGCGTTTCCTGCTGCTGCAATCTGTAACTCGATTTTGGATTTTTTTTTTAATTGCAGTTCTGAGGATCTTAGTTCTTAGCAAAACTTTGTTGGTTAGGAGACTTTTACAGTAGTCTGTTTATTTTCTTACCAAAATCGTGAAGACTCGCACACTTTTCCTCCATTCCTGCACTGCTCTAAGGTTAAACAGCAGCAAAGGAAAGAAATACACACTCGCTGTTTATTTGGGGGGAGGGGAAATACGGATTTGCAGCTAAGTTATCACGATCCTTCGCTCCACCCCCGGTCTGGCACTCTCAACTGACACGTACATCATCTATTAATTGCTGTTTGCGTACACAGACACATAATATATTCATTTTTATCTTTGGTAAAATATAAATGGAATTGTCAGCACGCTCCTGTCTGTTTGTTTGTCTAAGGCTATCAAAAGAAGTCAAGAGAGGAGGCTGTGGCCCGGATCCTGACCCTGATTGTATGAATAAGTAAGCAGGATGCAAGTGATTGGGTTAGATGGTGCGAATATTTTTTTTTTTTTTCAAGTTAGGAAGAGGGTAAAAAGACAGGCTGGCGGGGGGAAGGCAAACAGTGCATCCCCAAATCCTCACACTTTTGCTCTCTTGCAGTCAGTTGCTTTGCTGGCTTCTGCAGGCTTTTAAGGTCTCGCGGCGTAGAAATGCCTGGCCCCCACCCCCTTCCTCGGTCTCCCCTTTCAATTCAGATGTGCTGATGTGCAGACGGGATTCATCTTCTCGGAGCTGCGGCGGCGGCTTTGGGCTCAGGCGGCGGCGGCTCGCGCTCGGCCGCGGAGTCCTGGCAGCAGCGGGGACGCGGCGCGGGAGTCCGAGCTCTGGTGGCAGCTGAGCCCGCCGGGCGCCGCTCGCCGAGCCGCGGCCGCGGGAAGTTCGGCAGCCAGAAGGACGACCTGGCAGGCTGCGAGCGCCAGCGCCGCCAGAGCCGAGTTTGCCTGCGCCCTTCCCGCCTCCGAGTGCAGAGTTCCTTACCTGCCCTCCGCCCACCCGCGGGCCCCTAGCCAACTTCTCCCTGCGACTGGGGGTAACAGGCAGTGCTTGCCCTCTCTACTGTCCCGGCGGCACCCACATGTCTCCGGACACCTGAGCACCCCAGTCCCGCCGAGGAGCCTCCGGGTGGGGAGAAGAGCACCGGTGTCCCTAGCCCCGCACATCAGCGCGGACTGCGGCTGCCTAACCTCTGGGTCCCGTCCCCTCCTTTTCCTCCGGGGGAGGAGGATGGGGTTGGGAACGCTTTCCCCGAGGATGCTCGTGTGGCTGGTGGTCTCGGGGATTGTTTTCTACGGGGAGCTATGGGTCTGCGCTGGCCTCGATTATGATTACACTTTTGATGGGAACGAAGAGGATAAAACAGACACTATAGATTACAAGGACCCGTGTAAAGCCGGTAAGTGGCTCTCCAGGTTGGGACGGTGGCGCGCCGGGGGCCGCTGCGCTGGGTTTCCGATGGGTGGCGGTGGGAGCTCACCTGTTTCCTTCCCTCCCGCGTCAGCCCCTCGGCCGCCCCTCCTTCTCTCCCCCTCCTTTTCCTTCCCTTCCCCACCCGCAAGTGGCAGCCGCTGCGGCCCCAGTTGACTAGAGTTCTGTGCTAGTGGGATCCACTGCCAAGCTCCCATCTCCCAGTTTGGGAATAAGGTCCTAGAGTTTCTGATCCCTCTCCCCTCCCGCAGCAAAACGAAACAAGTCGTAAATACAGCTGGCTGCTGTAGGTTTTAAATTCCAACACTCAGAGGGCTTTATGTATCTGGAAGGGACACTGTCTTCTTTCCCCCGCCCCAGGGCGCGGTTTCCCAGCGCTTGTTCGAGAGCGAGTTGGCAGGGTTCCCCAAAAGATACAGGAGGATGGCACTGCTACCTCGAGACACCGTGGCTCCCTCTTTTACCAGGAATTTCAAGTGTGGGTTCCAGGCTAGAAAGGGATTGTGACAATCTCGGAAGAACTCACTTCTAGATGGGATTCTGATGCATTTGCCCATTTAAAATAAACTGAAAAGAAAAATGTTTTTAAGTTGCTATCCCATTCAAATTTGTGTCTTCCTTCCTGCTAACACCCCAGGGAAATGCAGTCGGACCGGCACTGCCTGAAGCTCAGCTTCTCGCCTCGCAGGTTCCCCGAATGTCCCAGGTCCTTCCCCTCCCTTCTACGCCTCTGGCGCCGCTGCCAGCCTCTCTCGCGCGCAGGGCGGCGCTTCCCTCTCGCCGCCTAAGGTCGGAGACGCACGTGCCCGGGGCCGGTACCACGTGAGCGCAGAGCCGGGGGACGCCCAGCATTGGCCGCGGCTCCTGTCTGGGCTTCGGGGGCTCCTGTCTGGGCTTCGGGAGCTCCTGGTTCCTTGCTCTATTGGGCTGTGGCTGAGGTGATCCGCGCTCAGTGTGGACGCACGAGTAACTTCGTAAAAGTTGCACGGAGGTTGGAACTAACCTAGTAGAGCTGTTTGTAAGCGGAAGGCACGTTGGGTTCCATCCCAAGAGGTGTGGGCTTTAGCGAAGCGTAGAGGAAGGGAGTGGACAAAGTCAAATATATCTAGGGTTCTCCAGATTCCGTGCGGGGTTGCTCTGTGACTAGGTTTTCTTCCATAACTAGATAAGCATTATTCACCCTCTCTTGGGCCTGGAGGAAGGAGAGGTGTACACAATAAAGAAAAATGCTGGAAATTCCCTAGTTAATTTTTACCTTTGATGACCCATTGTTCTAACAAAAAGAGTATGTGTGTTGTGTTCACATTATCACGTCTTTCTCGGTGCATCCTTAAATGCAGGTACTTATTCAAAACTCAGAGTAGCTTAGCAGGAGCCTGTCAGGCTGGAACTCAGAATTCCGATTTAATTCAGTTTTGCTGATAAGTTCCCTGCTGTCACTTTTAATAACTGTATCTATTATCCCACTGAAAGTTTCTTGGGCCACCCCGGATGGTTTGGAAAAGGAGATGCAGATTGCTGTGGTGGGTGACAAGTGGCTGGGCATTTAGAATCTGTTCTCTACAACTCCTTAAATGTACTTTTTGCTAAGAAATTTATTTTGAATAATGTTGTAACTTGCTGAAAATTGTGCGTTTTCTTGTTTGTGGTAAGGTAGAGATGAAGTACATTATTTCAAAAGATTTCCTAGGAAAACATCTACTTTGATACCCTCTTCTGTGAAAGATTCAAGCAGATAAGTATTTGCACCATGTGTATTGAAACACACCTCAGACATTAATGTTTAGATTCCCTCAGCAAATAAACATCTAGGCAAGGAAAAAACTTTAATAGCATTTACTTTTTGGTTCCCCTTTGATGCTGGTTTATTTTTGAATGTAGCTGTTGAAGGTAAAGCAACAACAAAACCAATGTGGAACGGATTATTACCCTAATCTTATTTCTTCTCTGTTTTTGAGAAGAGGCATACCAGTGCACACCTGTGTGTGTGTTCACACGCATGCATGTGTGTGTGTAATAAGAAAGAAATAAGAATGGAGGGCTAAGATGTATGCACAGAATGTGAATCCCTTTTAAAATTATCCACCCTGTTTTGAATTTAGGCTTCAATTTACCATCTTGGCTCAAGACAGGCAAAATTTTAGTGCCTCCTTTTTAGCACTGGGAAAGTCAAATCAAAGTTCCAATAACAGGAAAAAAATGAAATAATACATTGAAATCTCAAGCAAGAGTCAAAAAAAAAAAAAGATCACTGAAACAAGGAAGATGGGGACGGGTCTGTGAAAGAAAGCCATGCAAAAGCAGAAGAGAAGGTACTTTCCAGACACTTGGGGCACCTTTGATCTTCCCTTTCCAAATAACAGATTGGAGCGCATGGCCCATGAAATAAAAGGCCCTTTCTGAGCTTCTCTAACAGGGTCTTCATATTCCTCAAAGTACACAGAGGCTTGATATCACAATGACAATCATGGCTTTGTGGTTTTAAAGCACTTTTGAGTGCTGGTGTTCACAACAGCTCAATATGGTAAGAGTTTGTTACTCTTCCCATTTTACAGATAGGAAAACAGAGGCCCAGTGAGGTTACATGTCTTTGTTAGGATTACTCAGAACTTGATTCCAAGTTTCCTGGCTGAAAAGTCTAGCTGTATTTAACAATTACACTGCATTCTTAGTTGGCCTTTTGGAGGCTTTCATTGAGATGATAACAATAGAAATTAGTCCAGGTTTACCAGGAGTCCAGACTAATAGAGATGCAATTACTTGCATATCTGATATAGGTGAAGCGAAGAACATAGCTTCATATTTTTGAAACTCAAATCCTTGGGGACAGAGATCATAACTGGTTTTTAATGTTTATCACAGGGATGGATTACTACTGTTAGGAATTTAATATGTTCTCAATACCTTCTCGATATCTAGAGACTGTTGATACTGCCGTTTACAAACCTTTTTTCTAAACAAGATCAAATGTGTGTTACCCAATGAGATTTGTTTCTGAATTACAACTTTAAAAATTGCACTATCCTCAACACATTTGGGAAGTAGAATACAATTTGTTTACCTATTAGAACTCTGATTTCAAGTTCATGAAACTATAGGGTAGAAAGGAATCTTTGTGTTAATTTGATAGGATTTTTACTCAGAAAGACATTATAGGTATAAGTGATAGTAGGTGAGTCAGTGCAGCACAGCTGCAGATATATTTATATAGCCAAATCCATTAGGACAAAATATAGGTACTTTATTTCTCTATGTAAGTAGATAAACACAAAGATACAGATAATTCAAATGAATATCTGTCTTTCATCAGTGCAGTACACAATCATCTGAATATACAATCAGGTTTATCTTACTCTCTAGGTCAGGAGGGTCCCAAAGGACATTGGGAAGCTGATGCTGCAAGAGCTCATTCCAGAACAGAGACTGAGGTGTCCTGTTTCGTTGTTGTACTATAGAAATAAGTGTTAATCTGAGTATTAATATCTGTGAAGAGCCTGGGCAAATTTAGTTTGTAAGTTAATCTTCTGCCAAATATGTGTACAGATTACATGGGAAAGCAGATACCTGATGAACTAACTGTGTGTTAACACATACCCTTCCTTCTCTTCTCTCCTTCTCTTCTTCCCTCTCTTCCATTCCTTGCTTTTTCCCTCCCTTCCCTTCTTCCCCTTCTTTCTTTCTCTCTCTCTCTCTTTTTTTTTTTTTTTTGGTATTTATGGGAATAATAGGAAAGCTCAGGCAACTGCAAATGGAATATCTAATAGGAGAAACTGAAGAAATTAGTATTTTTAATTTTGGGTAGAGGGGTATAGAATTGGTGGAGTAAGATGTTTATGCAGAATGATATCCTTATTCTCTGTAGACATTTGTGAACACCTGACAAAAGACTTTCTACCTAGAAGCTCCTGAGTAAGTGACTCCTAATCTTGGAAAAAAAAAACAAACTCAAGTATGATTAAAGGTCAGTGCCTTGCAAGGTGAAATTTGCCTGCAGAGGAGCATCTGCAAGCCTGTCTATATAGAAATAGGCTTTTGGCATTTTAGAAAACTCTTCCACTTTTCTTTATAGTTGGTGTGCCAGGGTCCTATATGCTAGGCCTTGTGATAATTTTCCTCAGTGTATAATTGCTAGGTAACATTGCCTCATTCTTTTGGCCCTCAATGTTGCACTTTCTAGCTGAACTGGCCATTTTCGAATTTGATGTTCTTTTCCCTATCTTTATTCCATCATAATTTTAGATATCCAAACATTTATTTCTTAGTCGGTGCCTCTCTAGACTGCTGCACTCTCATTTAAAAATGCATTTCGTAGAGCTGCTTCTCCTAATCAGTTTCTTCTGTTGTAGTTTTCATTTCCTCAGATCTTGATTTCTTTTTTCTCTTCTTGCCTTGGGTGCCAACTCAGAAGTGGCCAAAATACAGTGTTTGCAAAAGGGATGGATAAGGCATTATATTCCATACACTTGAATTCTGCTCCTGGTTTGTCAGTAGTAATTCCTTAGTCCTTGTGTTGAGGGCCCAGATCCATATTTGGTCCACAATGGCAGTTACTGTTGTTAGGTGTGAAGAAGATAGATTTTTTTTTTTCCTAAATATATTCCCTCAGACTGAGCAAGGTCAAAAGCTCTTCTTTTCTTTTCCTTTTTGTTTGTTTACATAGTCTCCTGAGATCCTCCCACGTTTTGCTTCTGGGTAGTGTCATTCACAAATTCAAAACCTAAGTGGAACCTCTTCTCTTAGCTAGTTGGTGTAATAATGCATAGAATTCTTAATTCAAGTAGGTGTCCAGTCAACCCTGCTTGACTCAGTGTAGGCCTCCTTAGACCACGGTGAAACAGTTCGTATGTGTAGAGCCTAGAAAAGGCTTTTTGAAAAAGTTAACATAATTCCACAGCTTTCCCTCTTACCCTGATGATGGCTTCCCTTTTTTTTTTTTTTTTTTTTTTTTTTTTCTGAGACACGATCTCACTCTGTCATCAGGCTGGAGTGCAGTGGCACGATCTTGGCTCACAGCCTCGACCTCCTAGGCTCAAGCAATCCTCTTACCTCAGCCTCTGTAGCAGCTGGGACTGCAGGTGCATGCTACCATGCCCAGCTAATTTTATTATTTTAATTTAATTTTATTTTTTTGTAGAGACAGGGTTTCACCATGTTGCCTAGGCTGGTCTTGAACTCCTGAACCAAGTGATTCTCCTGCCTCAACCTCCCAAAGTGCTGGCATTACAGGCATGAGCACCCGGCTGACAGTTTTCTTTTCTATGAAAGCCTAATATAAGCCATGTATGGTTCCTCTGTCAGAAACCATATCGTCTTCCTCTATTGTGTATGCAGGAATCCTATTTTTGAACATCTTAGCAAATTTCTCTCATGTGAAATTGAGACTTACTTGCCAATAGTTAAAACCATATTCTTTGCAAACCTTCTTATGGCTATTAGTCACCTTAATCATCCTTCAGACCTTTCAATTATTAACGCCTTGATATGATCACTTACAGAAAAGAGGTTAGCCTTTAAATTCTTCTGGAACTCAGGTAGGTAGTATCAAGTGCTGATAATTTACCATCATTCATTTTAGAATATTACTTATTCTAATAGTTCCTTAGACCCATCTGCTTAAAATATTTAAAACTAGGACCCTCCTTAAGCTTTTCTAAGAATGCTTAGAGAAGACAGAGGCAAATAATCCATTTAAAATGAGGCATTGCACATCCTGCTGAGACCATCTGGTGTCTAGGGAAGTGGTGGGGGTGGGGGAGCCATGTTGCTCCCCTGAACTGTGAGAACTCCGCCCTGCAGCATCTTGAGCTCAGACTTAGGCCAGGACTCAGGGGCCTGGCAAGGTTCCTGAGGATGTAGGATTTCCTCATCCTCAGGATGAGGGGAGTTTGGAAACCTCTTACAGTTCTTTCATATTCCAGGATCTGGAATTAATTGTGGACTTATCCTTCCTAAATTGAGGAGTGCAGAGTCCTCTCCCCAACCCTGGATATGGCAGAATGATTTAGCAATATGGCTTTAGTGGTTTTTGTCTTTAATTATCTACTGAATACTAACACTTGGGGAGGAAAACTTAAAAACTATATAACCTCAAAGGTATGGAATGAATGACATAGATTGTGTTCTTTTCCAGAAAGCAGGAGGAGGGAATCCCTTGCTTATTTATTTCATTCTTGTCATTGTGAGCCCTAAAAATGGAATACTGACAATTGCACTTTGAGATATTGTGGACTGGCTAATGGACTGCTAGTTTTGTCAACTCTTTATAGAATGTGTGCTAATCCTGTCAAGCTGTTCTAAAGAGCTCAACTACATATTTTGTATTAAGAAGTCTAGTAAATTAGGTGTTAATTGAAATCCAGAAAGTGAAGCAAGGTGGTATTTATCTTACTCAGCTCTTCTCCTGCCACTTACATTTAGAGTTTAAGCTAAAACAAATGCTATCCATTATATTTTTTAAAAGAACTTCCTTGAATGATAATAATTCTAAAAACCATATATTAAATGGGTCAGAAGTGCTCTAAATATATTATTTTTTCACAGCCAAAATCTAGTTTTATGTATTGGTATGCCACTCAAAGCATTTGACTCAGTGTTTAAAAAAGACTTCAACAGTTTTTAACACACCGTACCATTTTACAAGTCAGGGGAGTTGTTACGGATGTGGAGATAAAAGCCATATATTTACTCTCAGCGTTTTAAATATTCTGTGTTGTTGAATTTTCCATTGACGACATTTAATTTGTGTGATGAGGGAGGCAGAGATGGAGGGGTAAAAGGGTGGAATAGTTCCCTCATTCCTCACATTTCTCATCTATGTTAAACTGTCAGCACATGGATTGTGTACCACAGAGTCACCTCTGGTAGCTCCTGGCCCAGTTGCTGCTCTAAGTGTCTTCTGAGCTCTCTTCTTTGGCTCTGAGTGTATTTGAAGAGTTTATTGGGATAATCTCAGTTTCTTGTAAAGTGTTGGAAACCACCTTGGCATTAGTTCAGTTGACTGACCATCCAGAAAAGATGGAACTTTGTTCCTCTGCCCTATTCTTTTCAGAGCACAAATACCTAATAGTTGAGGCATATGGTATTTTGTGTTTTGTACTCAGATTAAAGATAATTAAGTATATGCCTCATTGCATGGAAGTTAAAATCTTTCAAATATCCCCGGGAGGAACACCACGAATAATTAGGAAACACCAAATGGAGAATATTAAAGAAGGGAATGAGTCCTCACCTATCTCAAGTACCTCGCATAACTAGGAAGTCTCTTCATGGCTCGCATCATAACATAGTTTACATTTTTGTATTGAAATATCTAGAGTCTCCTGTCTTCACCATATCCCCATCAATTAACATTATCACTCCTTCTGGATACGTGAGGAAAACGGGCAAGTGGTGAGGGCTTGAACCTGAGTTTCTATATTTCTGATGACTTTCCTTTTTCAAATTTCTCCCACTTGGCTCTGCAGCCAGCACAAATGTCGTGAGACTGTTGATTTACATGGTGGTGGACATCCATTCGTTGTGATTTCTTTGTTGAGAATGCCTCTTGCTTTTCGTGTTCTTGCATTTTTATAAGACATGTACTGTGTTGTCAGAGTAAGACCAGTATTTTATAATCACATGGAGTTTAGTGCAGTGCCTCCTCCCTCCTGAGAGCATTCTCTTAGTGTGAGAAGTTATGAATGAAATACCTACTTATGGATGAAACAAACAAGAATGCAAATGACTAATTTTAATAGGATTAGAGACATGTTTGAGGGTGAATAGTGTAGGGGAGGCAATGCTGTGTGTAGCCTCAAGTATATGCATTGTGACAGCAGGCTTTCCATGTCCATTAAGACAGGAGCTGGGTTGGATGTGGGTAGAATTTAGTCATGAGTGCCCTGCTGCTGGCACAGGCTCTGACATTTTGTGTGGTAATGTGTTGTTTCACACTTTAAATTTACTCTGAGTATTCATTGAATTCATGATTATGAGCCCATACAGAGTGCAAGAACATCCTTTCAAATGCAGGTGAAAAAAATTCAGGAAAGTGGTTTACGGTGTACACTATGTATGTAAATTATGTGTGAATGCCTTTGAGGAAACAAATATGCTGTGTGAAGTTACTTAAATAACTTCACCTTTTTCAATCCTAACTTGTCTAAAAGCCTAAGGTCAAATGCTTGAAAACTCCTAGAGATAATAGGATCAAATAAACTTCTTGGAACTCTGGCCTGGTTTCCTAAGAGGAGGAAGTCTGGCAAATTCAAAATATATACCATATGTAATATTTACTATACGGGTATTATAATTTTTTTGAAGAAAACATATTATTATTTAGCAAATTATCATGTTTTCTAGGATGAAGAATTCCTGCTTGTACTTGTTTCCTAACAAGTGGTAGAACAAAATCTGGTAAAACAGGCTTCTCATTATTTTCTTGCCTCCTTCTTTTCTACCTAAGACCTAGTGGAAAATTTTCTTTTATATATGTATATTCTTTAGTCCCAAGAGAAGAAATAGTATATAACTAAACCTGAATGCAGTGTAGCTGGCAGGCAGTCACCAGGGTCAGAATAATTGGGTTTTGATATCTGGAACAGGTAAAGGAAACAATGACCTAAATCAGGGTCCCTGTGTTGCTTTATGTTTCTTTCATTTTTTTTGAGACGGGTTTTGCTCTTGTTGCCCAGGCTGGAGTGCAGTGGTGTGATCTCGGCTCACTGCAACCTCCGCCTCCCAGGTTCAAGGGATTCTCCTGCCTCAGCCTCCCGAGCAGCTGGGATTACAAGCATGCGCCACCACGCCCGGCTAGTTTTATATTTTTAGTAGAGACAGGGTTTCTCCATATTGGTCAGGCTGGTCTCGAACTCCCGACCTCAGGTGATCTGCCTGCTTCAGCTTCTATTTGGAAGGAGATTTGTGAGCAGTTTGCTGGGTGAACTCCTGACCAAGAGTTAACACACAGAAAGAAGATACATGTTCAAGGATGAAAATAGTTACAGTAAGAACAGATGAACTAGTGACCAAGAGTTAACGCACAGAAAGAAGATATTGATTATAGGATATACTTCCAGTTTGTTCCAGGATGAAAATAGTTATAGTAAGAACAGATCTCTGGCACATACAATGGAACTCAGAAGTAGCATGGGGCTTCATACACAAAACTGTATGCTTCAAAAACAAGTGTCCTATATTAAATCTTATTCTTGTATTGAATGGCACTTGTAGCTGAGTGTTTTAAGGTAACTTGGTTTATATCTCCCAGTGATAGAATCAGGTTTTGAATTCAAAACCCTGGACTCCATGAGCTGCCATGGTCTGCCTTTCATTTTCTTTCTTTTTTTATATGGGTACTTGTTTGCAAATTGGAGTTGGTTTAAAAAAAATACTATAGTATGAACTAGCTTTATATTAAATATGACAGTAATATGCAGTTCTAGAAGGTATTGATTTAGTATTTTAAAGGTTATGAAATTACAAAATAAAAATTTTTAGGCTTTTTATGCTATAGAAAGGGATGATATCAGAGAAATATGTTTATGTTTTCTGTGAGATAGGTTCTGTGAGAGAACCATAGTTCTGTATTGTACTAGTTTTTACTTATAACCTATTAACCTTATAAATTGTTTTGTACATAATAAATAAGACTAATATACTTTTTTTGCTTATCCAGTTAGAGGCTTTTTAAATATGTCCCTTCTCACCCCCTAATGATCAGTATTCCCTTCCTGTGTTCATTCTTTTGATGTTTACTGCTGAATTAACCAGGTTTTAGTCTTTAAAGGTCCTTTGGCATATTATAGAAACAACTTCTGTGATAATGTCATTGAGGTACTTTTTGCAGAGTGGGGCAAGGGAAGGATATATTGATGAATAACTCTTAGGAGAGTTGCATAAAATATTTTCTCAACCTATTGAAGTTAGTTTCTAGTAATGTCTTTCTTAAGGAAAGAGTTTGAGCACAGTAAAATAAATGTTTGCACTGGTTTTATATAAATTACTAAGATAAAACATTAAAATGGTCAGAATGCTTGTGTCCTCCTAAAATTTGTATGTTGAAACCTGATCCTCATTAGGAGGGTATGAGGAGCTTGGAATCTTGGGAGGTGATTAGGTCCCGAGGACTTCAGGAAGGGGACTGGTCCATGATGAAAAAGAAGGCTCCTTTGCCCCGGCTGCTGTGTGGAGACTCAGGGAGCACAGGGCTGTGTCTGAACGAGGAAACGTGCCTTAGTAGACACTGAATCTCCTGGCACCTTGAACGTGGATTTCCAGCCTGTAGAACTATGAGATAAAAATTTCTGTTGTTCGTAACCCACCCCGTTTATGGAATTTTTTTATAGCAGCCCTATCTAAAATATGGGGCAAATAAATAAATGATTTTGCCAAAGTCTTAGGGAATTAGAAATCACTCCCCCAGCTATTTATAAAAGAGTATATGGCTAGAGTCTTCAATTCAATTTAATAAGTATTTACTGAGTACCTGCTATGTTTCTGACATCAGTGCTTTATTATTAATAATATAAGATACAGGAAATTCACTACTAACTATATACAGTGTAGTAAGAAAGTAAAAGCAACAGTTTTTATGATACTGTAGCTCATATAATTTAATAAATATTGACCAGTTACATATACAAAATTATTTTTTCAGGTTTCAAGGAGGCAGAATAATGATCTATTAAAAATGTGGGCTTTGGAGTGAGAGGGCCATGAGTTCTAATACTAAATCCCCCACATGATAACCATGTGTGGCTTTCAGCAAGTTATTTAACCCCATTAAATTTCAGTTTTCTGAGCTATAAAATAAAGGTAATATTACAATCCTCATGATGTTG
The DNA here is from genome assembly GCF_006542625.1 of Nomascus leucogenys. NCBI lineage: Eukaryota > Metazoa > Chordata > Mammalia > Primates > Hylobatidae > Nomascus > Nomascus leucogenys. The sequence continues at coordinate 86,291,058 of NC_044387.1, forward strand.
TTATAAGAATGAAGTAATTGTAAAGTACACATCACTTTTTCTGGAAGATAACAAACACTGTATTATTTTATCCACAGGAGTATAAATATATAATATGTGGAGGATCTTTAATCACAACTACTTATTTGTGGAGAGATGATCTTTATGAAACCATTTGTGGGGTAAAGGTCTTTGTTTCTTCCCATGAGTAAAAACATTTTCATATCTCAAGTCCTCGGAACTTTTCAATTGAGAAGATAAATCCCCCAAATAGACCTTGTTTTAAAAGATACCAGAGGCAACTAATAGAAACATTTTCCGTGTGTTGTTCTCTTGGCTATTTGCTCATATGCCTAATACACTCAAAATATATTGACAATTTTCAATTCACGTTGACTAAAGTGTGAATAGAATCTTGGCTATATATATAGTCTTTCGGTAATTTCTGGTTCAGATTTTGTTTGCCATCTGGATCAATTTGAAGAGCTTAGATATTCACAATCAATGTTTACTCAGAGCTAAGTTTGAGCACATGGCTCTAAACTACAAATATTCATTAATTCATTAAACATTTTTTGAACATTCTTATGAAGGAAACATAGATTTATCCTTGGGGTTTATAGAAGTATCCCTCATCTAGTATAGGCTTCACATTGCCATTTGCAGGTACATGATTGCTCATGTGTAAATAGTTGTTTATGTATTAATCACATAATTGCATGCTAAAGTTATTTTAATTTAGCATTTGAAAATAGATACTACTATAAATTATGATAATCTGAATATGTGTTCTTATACATTTTTGCTGGATTTTTCTTTACTCAAGATAAATGAAGATTAATATAATATTAATATAATGCTTTGTGGGGAGCACTGCAACTTTTAAGTAAGTACTTTGTAGGCTTTGTTATTTGGCAGTGGACTAGTACAAGTGTAACCAATAATTACTTATGCAGATATTTGGAAGCAGTCTGTGTAAGCAGCTTGGTTTTAAAATCACACAACTTGATTTTAAAATTTCAACTTGTGGCCGGCCGCAGTGGCTCATGCCTGTAATACCAACACTTTGGGAGGCCGAGGCAGGTGGATCACCTCAGGCCAAGAGTTCGAGACCAGCCTGGCCAACATGGTGAAACCCTGTCTCTACTAAAAGTACAAAAATTAGCCAGGTGTGGTGGCGAGTGTCTGTAATCCCAGCTACCCTGGAGGCTGATGCAGGAGAATTGCTTGAACCTGGGAGGTGGAGGTTGCAGTGAACCGAGATTGCACCACTGCACTCCAGTCTGGGTGACAGAGTGAGACTCTGTCTCAAATAATAATAATAATAAAATAAAATAAATAAAATTTCAACTTGTTTCTCGTGTTCTCCCATATTATTTGGTGGAGCACAATTCTGTTCTTCACACTATATCCTTATTCTTAAATACATTTGAAGTTACCGGGTTCACTTTTTCTACATTTACCGGTCAGTGGAAGCAAAAATGAACAGTAAAATGAATGTTTATTCTTTTTACTTCTCCTGTTCTACTGTGATTTTGAAAACTAAATATAAGCTTTGCTTTTTAAAAAATAATCGTAACTGGGTAGTGATATTAAAACTGGAAAACAAACTAGACTGGTAGTCAAGAAATGGAAATTCCAGTACTGGCTCTGTGACTGTATTTGTGGTGCCCTCAGGGCATCCTTTGGTTTTCCTGGGCCTCAGCTGCTGAGGCTTGGAAATCTCTAAGGCTGTTTGAGGCCTAAAGCAATCTGAATCCTGGTGTCTCTGACATCAGAAGCAAGAGCTCCTCTCAAGTGGTACCAAGAAGTTGCAGTGCCAGGGGGCATACGCTGTACACCGAGAGGAAGGGGAAGGTGTTCACACCTCTCCTGGGGTCACTCTTGATAAACCCTCAGGTTTCTGACGGTTTTGTTCATATCATGGCAGCCACCATAGGCCCTGAAGTAGGCCATGCAATTTCATGACTTGTCTGCCAGAATTAGCCCCGAAAGAAATTTATGCCTAAATTGCCCTCCCTCTTCCTATCTCATTACTTCTGAAAACAAACAAACAAAAAAAACTACCAAAGATAGCAAGGTATGTGAGAATAGCAGATATCTTATGTGTGTATCAGAGCATGTTAGTGTCACATTACCATCACAATTGAAGGTTGTTCAGTCGGATTTTTTTCACAGGAAAAAAATGGATTGGTATATTGGGATGAGGGAAAGCCTATTCTGTCAAGTTTGAGGTCAGTGTTCATAATGGAGAGAACAAGAACTATAGGCAACAAAACTGCAGGAAAATTGTTCTGGCTGAAAGCATTTTACCAAGTACATGACATGTTAACAGATATATCCTTATATTAATTAATTACTTGAATATATCCTTGAAAATATACTTCTGCTTGGCACAATTGGATATTGTTATTTATCTTCATAAAATTCAGCTCCACAAACCTTTAATTTTTCTTAAAGTGTCTAGTAAGGAACTATTCTTGTTAACTCATTTTATGTATATATTTTTTGATGAGTTTAAATTTTCAAATCATCACCAAAGCAAGTTTCACTTTTGTGGCTTTTATAATAGTAAGAAGGAAGTCCAGTAGAAATCAATAACATGAATCTAGGTAGTGTAATTGAATTAGAAGAGCACTGGATATTCTGTAGGAGACTTAGGTGCAAATGTTGGCTGTTCTGTTTAATTATATTATCTTGGTCTACCTACACAATGCTTCAGAGCTTAAGTTCACACATTTGTAATGTGGGGATAGTGATCCCTAGTCTATGAAACATGTAATGTTTACATGTGTAAGGTCTTGGTAAACTATGATGCACTGTACAGATTTAAATTAATACAAGCACTATTTTGCATATGATATGTTTCAGGAATGTGCTTGGGGGGTACACAAATAAGATGTGTTCTCTTCCTAAAAGGATTTCAAAATCTACTAGAAAAAAAGTAACAAATACTTTAACTATCAATATAAAAATGCAGTAAACAAAGTACAGTCTCCCTTGGTATTCATGGGGGATTAGTTCCAGCACCCCTCCAGGTAGCAAAATCTGAGAATGCACTAGTCCCATATATAAAATGACGTAGTATTTGAATATAAACCATTCAATCCTCTCATAAGTTTGAAATCATCCCTAGATTCCATAAAACACTTAATACAATATAAACGCTATGGGAATAGTAATACTGTATTTTTTTTTTTTTTTTTTTTTTTTTGATATGGAGTCTCGCTCTGTCGCCCAGGCTGGAGTGCAGTGGCGCAATCTGGGCTCACTGCAAGCTCCGCCTCCCGGGTTCACGCCATTCTCCTGCCTCAGCCTCTCCGAGTAGCTGGGACTACAGGCGCCCGCCACCACGCCCGGCTAATTTTTTGTATTTTTAGTAGAGACGGGCTTTCACCGTGGTCTCGATCTCCTGACCTTGTGATCCGCCCGCCTCGGCCTCCCAAAGTGCTGGGATTACAAGCGTGAGCCACCGCGCCCAGCCGTAATACTGTATTTTTAAAATTCATAACTTTTAACCATTGCATTTATTTATTTATTTTTGAATATTTTCCATCTGTAGTTGGTTGAATCTGTGGATATGGAGGGCTGATTGTTTTATGGTAGCACGGAGGAGGGAATGCATTAATTATGCATCTCAGGGAAGGTGACATTTAAGCTGGATCTTGAAGTCCTGTAATGTTCTTCGTGGAGAAAAGATGGGGCAAAACTTTAGAGTCAAATAACTAAGACAAAAGTTGAAGCTGTGAAAGTTCTTGAATTTTATGAAAATACAGGAAGTGGCAAATGGTCTAATGTGGACAGAGCAAAGGATGTGTAAGAGTTAATGCTTTGGCAAGAAATGATTCTGAAAAATAGTGTAAAGGGATCTTTAAAGCCCAGGGTGTGACCTTGATCCTGTTGGCAGTGAGAAGTGAGCTTACTGAAAATTTAAAGCAGATCGTTGGCTTGATTATAGTCATATGGTATAAAGATATGTTAGGAGGTAAAGAGTGAGCTGGTGTAGTTGGTGGAAGAAGTAATGAGAAAGTGGGAGGAGGGAGGCATGTTAGGTTATAGTAGAAGTAGAGGCAAGCACTGGATGAGTGCTTGCGTTTGCACCGTGTCAGTAGCCACAGAGAAGAGGGATTGGAGGTAAGAGACCAGTGACCAGCTGGATGGCCTTGGGGTGAAGGTCAAGAAAGTAAAAGAAAAGAAAAGAAAAGAAAAGGAGGAGTCAAAGATGACTTCATGGCTTCATACTTTAGTGACTGGATAGACAGTGATACAGACGAGCAAAGTATAAAACAATAAAAAACTAAGTTTGTGTTTTGTAAAGCAATTGAATTTGGTTTTGAGAACCCTTTGACTTGCATATAATCCTTTATTTGGTATCACAGGTCCCCTCATGTTGTTTTTCAGGTGTATATAGGTTAAATTTGGACTTTGTGTGCCATATTAACTTTGAAATCAACTTGTCAAGCCTCAACATATACATTTTGATTGCCATGGCATTGAATCTATGGGTTATTTTAAAGAGAATTATTTTTATAATATTGAACCTTCTAATCCATTAACATGGTATATATCTGTATTTGTTTAGGCATCCTTAAATACTGTTTAATATTTAATATTTTTATCTGTAATTTGTGCATGCTTTTGATATAGATTTATTCATATATTTTTATTTTTTGATGATATAATGTAGCTTTAAAAATTATTGTTAAGACCAGTTGTTGCTATTATGCAGAAATGTGTTTGATTTTTTATATTTTTACTTTTTATCCAACATTCTTGACAGTCTTGTATGTTTTAATAATTTATATGTATATTCTTCATATAGGCAATCAGATTATCTGCAAATAAACATGTGATTTTATTTCTTCCTTTATAGTCCCTCTGTTTTTAATTTAATTTAATTTTTTTTTGCTGTGCTGACAGCCTCCCAGTGTTGCACAGAAGTGCTGACTGAGGGCTAGCTTGCTCTGTTCTTAATTTTAAAGGGAATGCTTTCAATTATTTACCAATTATTCTATTTGGTATTTTTTTAAACATAGGCACTTTTATCAAATTAGGAATTCTGTGTTTACTACAAATGATATAATTATCCTTATTTCACCATTTAAAGTGATAAATTAGAATAATTAATTTACTAATATTAACCTACCTTGCATTCCTGGGAAGAAGACAATTTAGGCATAATCTATTCCTTTTCTTACATCTCTGGATTCAGTTTATTGTTACTTTGTTTCTGTGTTTATCAGTTTAATTGACTTAAAACTCTCCTCATTCTACTCTTCCTGTTGGGTTTTATTTATTCCTTTAATACATTTGAAAATATTTTTATTTTGCCTCCGTAACAGCACAAGATCACTTTAAACTAAATTCTCTGCTTGAGTGTATTAGGCTTCTGTCGTAATATCAATTCAGAATGCAGACATATTACCTATTTTGGGTATGGTTCTTGCTTATGTGGTCTCAGAAGATATTTGTTTTTCTCCCCTCTACTTAGTTTCAAGCTTCCAGAAAATTATTGTGTGCAAGTACCTGGGGTGGTATGAGTTTAATTTTCATTCTTCCTTATACTTAGAAGCCCCAGATGCAGGAATCCCTGATTTTTGGGGGATTACTGTATTATACTTTCCAGCCTGGGTGGGCCTTGCTCTATGTCTTCTATCCTTAAAGCCCTATGAGACATCAAAATTCAATGGTCATGCCAACAAATTTTGGCAAATGCCCTCAGTTGAAAGCTGGTTTTAGTCTTCTGCTTATCTCTCTGGATTCTCTCATTCGCTCAGCGATGAATATATTTCACTCTTCTGTCATCTATTGATACATTCAGGGCTTTAAAAAATACTTTATCTAGCATATTGAGTTATGCAGGAAGCTCAGCGCCAGTACCTAGTCTGTCATTGTGACAGAAACAGCAGTCATTAACATGGACTTTTAAATGTTAAACATCATCAGGGCATTTTGTTACAGAACTTAGATGTTATGATGATTAAATGGCTTTATTTGAAACTCATTTATCATTATATATCAAATATAACCCTAAGGTCCTCTATGAAAATATATCATAGATCTAATTTGCTTAACATGGGGATTTTATAATAATCAAACTACTATTTGTTTAAGCTGACTTTTGAGGATATTCATTCAGTCCTGTGTATGTGTGATAAATCCAGAAGTTTCTTGAATTATTTGTAAACATTTCATTGTAAGGGTAAAAATTTTTGTACCTTTCACTTGAAAACATTCAATTCAAATTTCTTGGGAGAAGAACATCCAAATGTAACTCAAACTACCCATTGTGATTTGCAAAGGAAAGACAGTGTTTGCATAAAGTGGTATCACAAGTTACCTGTACTGACTTGCTGCTTTCAGGGAGATTTGATTATTCTTTAACTTTGTAGAACAGCTAAGTCGGATTATGCTTTTCTTTGTCAGTGAGGTGGATTGGAAATATGTTTCTGCATCTTTTGATGCTTATTTGATACTTATTGCATTCTGTTTTATTGATATTAATAGAGAAGCAGCTCACCATCATCAGTCATTTCAGTTTTTTGAAAACAATTAATAAGGTTTCCATTTTTCTTTATTCAAAATAAGTTGAATTGATTTACCTTGTTGAATGGTTATTAAGACTTTTAATAATACAACTTTGACCTCAATTAATGTTTACACTCTATTAGTCTGTTCTCATGCTGCTAATAAAGACCTACCCAAGACTGAATAACTTATGAAGGAAAGAAGTTTAATTGACTCACAGTTCATTCAGTATGGCTGGGGAGGCCTCAGGACACTAACAGTCATGGCGGAAGGGGAAGCAAACACATCCTTCTTCACATGGCAGCAGCAAGGAGAAGTCCAGAGCAAAAGGGAGAAGGCCCCTTATAAAACCATTAGATCTCGTGAGAACTCACTATCATGAGAACAGCATGGAGGTAACTGCCCCCATGATTCAATTGACTCTCACCAGGTCCCTCCCATGACATGTGGGGATTATGAGAACTACAATTCAAGATGAGATTTGGGTGTGGACACAGCCAAACCATATCATTCTGCCACTGGCCCCTCCCAAATCTCATCTTCACATTTCAAAACACAATCATGCTTTCCTAATAGTCCCCCAAAGTCTTAACTTATTCCATCATTAACTCAAAAGTCCACATTCCAAAGTCTTATCTGATATAAGTCCCTTCTGCCTATCAGCCTGTGAAATCAAAAGCAAGTTAGTTACTTCCTAAATATGGCGAGGGCTCAGGCATTGAGTGAATGCACCACTTCCAAATGGCAGAAATTAGCCAAAACATAGGGGCTATATGCCCCATGCAACTCTGAAATCAAGTGGGTTAGTCAAATCTTAAAGCTCCGAAATGATCTCCTTTGACTACCTGTCTCACATCCAAGTCACACTGATACAAGAGGTGGGCTCCCATGGCCTTGGGCAGCTCTGCCTGTGTGGCTTTGCTGGGTACAGCTTCTCTCCTGGCTGCCTTAATGGGCTGGTGTTGAATGTCTGCACCTTTTCTAGGCACAAGGTGAAAGCTGTCGGTGGATTTACCATTCTGGAGTCTGGGGACTCCCTTCTCACAGTTCCACTAGGCAGTGCCCCAGTGGGGACTCTGTGTGGGGGTTCTGACCACACATTTTCCTTCCGTACTGCCCTAGCAGAGGTTCTCCATGAGGGCTCTGCCCCTGCAGCACACCTCTGCCTGGACATCCAGGCATTTCCATACATCTCTGAAATCTAGGTAGACGTTCCCAGACCTCAGTTCTTGACTTCTGTGCACCCCTAGGCACACCACCACATATAAGCCACCAAAGCTTGGAGGTTGCACCCTCTGAAACAATGGCCTGAGCTGCATATTTTTGCCTTTTAGCCACGGTTCAGATGCAAGTCACTAAGTGTTGAGATGCACAGAGCAGGAAGGCCCAGGTCCTGGCCTGTGAAACCATTTTTTCCTCCCAAGCCTTCTGGCTTGTGATGGGAGGGGCTGCCATGAAGACCTCTGACATGCCCTGGAGACATTTTCCCCATTGTCTTGGAGAGTGACATTTGGCTCCTTGTTACTTATGCAAATTTCTACAGCTGGCTTGAATTTCTCCTCAGAAAGTGGGTTTTCTTTCTCTATATCATCATCAGGCTATAAATTCTCCAAACTTTTATGCTCTGCTTTTGTTTTAAACATAAGTTCCAATTCCAAGCCATATCTTTGTGAATGAATAAAACTGAATGCTTTTAAGAGCACTCAAGTCACTTCTTGAATGCTTTGCTGCTTAGAAATTTCTTCCATCAGATACCCTAAATCATTTCTCTGAGGTTCAAAGTTCCACAGATCTCTAGGCTGGGGGCAAAATGCCACCAGCCTCCTTGTTATAGCATAGCAACAGTCACCTTCGCTTCAGCCCAATAAGTTTCTCGTCTCCATCTGAGACCAATTCAGCCTGGACTTCATTGTCCATATGACTATGAGTATTTTGGTCAAAACCATTCAACAAGTCTCTAGGAAGTTTCAAACTTTCCCACATCTTCCTGTCTTCTGAGCCCTCCAAGTCTCTAAGAGTTTCTAAATTTTCCCACATTTTCCTATCTTCTTCTGAGCCTTCCAACCTCTGCCAGTTACCCAGTTCCAAGGTTGTTTCCACATTTCCAGGTATCTTTACAGCAGTACCCCACTCTACGAGTACCAATTTACTGTATTAGTCCTCATGCTGCTAATAAAGACATACCTGAGACTGGGTAATTTGTAAAGGAAAGAGGTTTAATTGACTCACAGTTCAGCATGGCTGAGGAAGCCTCAGGCAGCTTATAATCATGGTGGAATGGGAAGCAAACACATCCTTCTTCAAATGGCGGCAGCATGGAGAAGTGCAGAGTGAAGCAGGGGGAAAGCCCCTTATAAAACTATCACAGCTCATGAGAACTCATTATCATGAGAACAGCATGGATGTTACTGCTCCCATGATTCAATTACTTCCCACCAGTCCCTGCAATGACACATGGGGATTATGAGAACAACAATTCAAATTGAGATTTGGGTGGGGACACAGCCAAACCATGTCAACACTGATTCAAAATTTCCTCTAATAACTTTCAGTTACAGGGCCTCAAAGGAAATCTTACGCTTCAATTTATGGCAATGTACCTTTTAATGGACTGTTAGAGATTATAACCCCAAATTCCTCATGTAAGAGGCACCATAATGTCATTCTGAAGTCATAAGCCAATTCCAATTATCATGCTTGACTTGTATGTATGAATAGAGATGCCCTACAAGGTGCCATTCACTAATTAATTGTGGCTTCCTGAAAAATATGCCATTATTGATTTTTTTTTGAGTTAAGCATTGATCCCTTTATGCCTCTTTTCTTTTAAAATTCAAATACTCTTTTCTGAAAAACTATTAAGTCATTAACCTGAAAATCAGGAATGTGAAAGATCCGGCCCATTTCATAAATGTGCTAAGAACATATTCACTAGGAAGGCAGGAAAGCAACCCTGAGAATTATTCTAAACTACTTCACATGTTTGTTTTGGGACAGCTTACAGTCTGAGCACCTCAGTGACTCTCTTATCCTTTAAACTCTTGCATTCCTTATATTGAAGCCTTTGCATTATGTTCATTCTTTGTTAGCCTTTATCTGGTTACAGAAATTTTTTTTCTGTAAAGAAATTATTCTGACCTTATATTGGATTTCATTTTCAAGATGGTAGCTATTTCCCTCAATGCCATTCTTTGATGTAAATCCAAATTTACTTGCACTGAGTCATTAATGACTGCATGTAAGTCAGCACTGAGCATTTGAGTGAGACTGTCACTCTATAGGCACATTAGCTCCCAAAGAATGATGATAATTTTTAAACTCTATCTTTAATAAGGATTTGTAATTGAGTGTTTGCTAAAGATATTTGGTCCAAATTGAGTTATTATATTTCTTGATATAGGACTACATAAAATCTTAATAAATCCAAGCAATGTGAACTTCTGCTTCTGTACAGGATGGAGTAAGAGGGACTACATTTATCATTGTGACTGAAACAACTAAGAAGCTGGACAAAATATATGGAGCAATGGTTCTCAAGACACTGGGCATCAGGCAGCAAAGAAAAGTTATTGCTGGGAGATGGAAAAGAAATAAAGTGAGCCCTGTGATTGCCTCAGTTTACTGTCTATAGAACAGCGTTGAGGAATCCAGGCAGAGACCAGAGTCTCCTTCTGTTGAAGATGTGGAGCTGGAAATTCAAAGAATCCAATGCAGCTAGAATTTCCAGGGTGAAGTGTCAGAGCTGCATAGAGAAAGAACTCTGGAGACATGCAGAGAATCCCTACCTTGTATTCAGAATATCCAACCCAAAGATTTACCTCACTACTGATTAGTACGTGCATGGGAGAACACTCCCTATGGCTGAGGAAATAACTACCAAAAGAAAAAAGAAAAAAAATTCCTTGGGGCTCACCCAGAGCAGGTAATGGTACCTATTCTCATGCAGTACACTTGTACAACTTCATAATTTATTGAGCATCATGTAGAATATTGAGAAGAGTTTGCCACAGTTAATGAGGAGATCTTAGCCCTAATTTAAACACTCTGGTCCCACCTAAAAAAGCTAGAAAAAAATACAGAAGGGATTTAAGCAACTTTACTGCTTCCTAGGATAAAACTCAAGAAGATTTATTGAAATATAAATATTTCCAGCAACCAACACATTGAAATTCAATCATTGTTGTCTTGCACCCAATTAGTATTATAGCATCATTTTAAGAGTCAAAAAATCCTGGAAACAATGGAAATGTTTATCATTAGACAAATGGTGGCTAGAATATCTTATAACACTGAAGTAATCAGAGTTTCTGGAGAGGAGATAGATTGGAGCAGGGGAGGACAAAGTATAGAAAAATGTCTGAAGAGATAATGGCCAAAAATTCCTAAATTTAGTGAAAACAGTAGATCTGTGTGATCTAATGATCTCAACAAATCCCTAAGTACAAGGAACATGAAGAAAACTGCACCGTGTCACATTACAATCAAGTTGATTAAATTCAGTGATAAAGAGAAAATATTAGAAGAAGCCAGAGGGAAGAACACACTACAGGGGAACATACAGAGGAGTTACTCATGGAGAATAATAATGACAGCAGATTTCTTATTGTAAGCAATGCAAACTGGTACATAGTGGAGTCACATCTTAAATAATGAAAGAAATGCACTGTCAACTTAGAATTGTCTACCCAGCAAAAATATCTTTCATGAATTAAAGTGAAATAAATACTTTTCTAGATATACAAAATCTGAAAGATTTCATTGCCATCCAACTTAACCTATGAGAAATGTTAAAAGCAGTCCCTTACGTTGTGGCAAATAACAGATTAATGTAGATGTTAAATAGATTAGAACCATGTTTATTGTTGAATAGAAGTTGTGAGAGCAGACATTCTTATTCTTTTCCTTATCTTTAGGGAAAAGCATTCAGTCTTTCATCACTAAGTGTGGTATTAGCTGGAGAGTTTTCATGGGTGACCTTTATCAGGTTGAGGAGGTTCCTTTCTGTTACTACCTTTCTGGAGCTTTTAATTAGGAATGCTAGATTTTGTCAAATGATGAGTGTGTGTGTGTGTGTGTGTGTGTGTGTGTGTGTGACATTAACAGCTTAAATGTAAAATGTGATGTATACATGCACATGCTTTTTGTAAAAATTGACTATATAATTTTAAAATTATGTAATAAACAGATTGTGTGACCATGATTCAGTATAACTTACCACATTTACATGTTTTATATGTAATCTATTAATGAGATAAATTACACTGATTGGTTTTCACATGTTAATTTGTTAAGGCCTGCTTGCATTCCTGGGAAGAACCACACCTGATCTTGTGAATGTAATAAGTCAAGTTCTAGTTAATGCAGTAAGCCAAGAATAAGAAATCAAAGGAATACAGATTGGAAAGGATAAAGTAAAATTCTGTTTGCAGTCAGTGTGATTGTCTATGTGGAAATCCAATGGAATTCCCAATAGAGCAGTTCTTATAAACTGCTATGTGAGTTTAGCAAGATTGCAGGATATATGATCACATACAAAAATTGGTTTCACTTCTGTATAATAGGAGTGATCAGAAATGGAAACTGCCAAAACTGCCATTGACAATTGCATTAAAATATGTGATTTTAAGGATAAATCTTTCAAAGTATGTGCCAGGTCAGTACACTGAAAACTACAAAATATTGCTGAGAGATTTTAAAGAAAACCTAAGTAAATGGGAAGATACACTTTGTTCATCAATTGGAAGACTCAATATTGTTAAGATGTTAGAGACAATGTTCTCTAACTTGATCTATAGATTCAACACAATCCCCCCAAAAACTCAGTAAGACTTTTTGTAAAAAAAAAAAAAAGACACTGTAATTCTAAAATTCATATAGAAATGCAAGGAATCTAGGATAGGCAAAATAATCTTATAAAAGAAGAAAAAGTTTGGAGGACTTATAGCTCTTGCCTTCAAGACTTATTTTACAGCTACAGTACTCAAGACAGCACGTTTTGGCATCAAGAGCGACAGATACGTGAATAGAATGAAAGAGAGAATGCAGAAATAGGTATATACTTCCATTTCTGTTGCTTTCTGATAAAGTTGCAAAGAAAATTCGGCAGAGAAAGTATAGTCTTTTCTTTTTTATTATTATTATATTTTAAGTTCTGGGATACATGTGCAGAACCTGCAGGTTTGTTACATAGGTATACGTGTGCCATGGTGGTTTGCTGCACCCATCAACCCATCATCTACATTAGGTATTTCTCCGAATGCTATCCCTCCTCTAACCCCCTAACCCCAACAGGCCCTGGTGTGTGATGTTCCCCTCCCTGTGTCCATATGTTCTCATTGTTCAATTCCAGCTTATGAGTGAGAACATGTAGTGGTTGGTTTTCTGTTCCTGTGTCAGTTTGCTGAGAATGGTGGTTTCCAGCTTCATCCATGTCCCTGCAAAGCACATGAACTCATCATTTTTTATGGCTGCATATTATTCCATGGTGTATATGTGCCACATTTGGTTTATCCAGTCGATCATTGATGGGCATTTGGGTTGGTTCCAAGGCTTTGCTACTGTGAATACTGCTGCAATAAACATACATGTGCATGTGTCTTTATAGTAGAATGATTTATAATCCTTTGAGTATATATCCAGTAACGAGATTGCTGGGTCAAATGGTATTTCTTTTTTTTTTTTTTTCAGACCGAGTCTCACTCTGTCACCCAGGCTGGAGTGCAGTGGCATGATCTTGGCTCACTGCAAGCTCCGCCTCCTGGGTTCACACCATTCTCCTGCCTCAGCCTCCCAAGTAGTTGGGATTACAGGCACCCGCCACCACGCCCGGCTACTTTTTTTGTATTTTTAGTGGAGACAGGGTTTCACTGTGTTAGCCAGTATGGTCTAGATCTCCTGACCTCATGATCTACCCACCTTGGCCTCCCAAAGTGCTGGGATTACAGGCGTGAGCCACCGCGCCCAGCTGTCAAATGGTGTTTCTGGTTCTAGATCCTCGATGAATCACCACACTGTCTTTCACAATGGTTGAACTAATTTACACTCCCACCAAAAGTGTAAAAGCATCCCTATTTTTCCACATCCTCTCCAGCATCTGTTGCTTCCTGACTTTTTAATGATCACTATTCTAATTGATGTGAGATGGTATCTCATTGTGGTTTTGATTTGCATCTCTCTAATGACCAGTGATGATGAGCTTTTTTTCATACGTTTCTTGGCTACATAAATGTCTTCTTTTGAGAAATTTTCATATCCTTCACCCACTTTTTGATGTTTTTTTCTTGTAAATTTGCTTAAGTTGCTTATAGATTCTGAATATTAGCCCTTTGTCAGATGGACAGATTGCAAAAATTTTCTCCCATTCTGTAGGTTGCCTGTTCCCTCTGATGTTGCTGTGCAGAAACTCCTTAGTTTAATTAGATCCCATTTGTCAATTTTAGCTTTTGTTGCCATTGCTTTTGGTGTTTTAGTCGTGAAGTCTTTCCCCATGTCTATGTCCTGAATGGTATTGCTTAGGTTTTCTTCTAGAGTTTTTATGGATTAGGTTTTACATTTAAGTCTTTAATCCAGGTTGAGTTAAGTTTTGTATAAGGTGTAAGGAAGTGGTCCAGTTTCAGTTTTCTGCATATGGCTAGCCAGTTTTCCCAACACCATTTATTAAATAGGGAATCTTTTCCCCAATGCTTGTTTTTGTCAGGTTTGTCAGAGATCAGATGATTGTAGATATGTGGCATTATTTCTGAGGCCTCTGTTCTGTTCCATTGATCTATATATCTGTTTTGGTACCAGTACCATGCTGTTTAGGTTACTGTAGCCTTATAGTATAGTTTGAAGTAAGGTAGTGTGATGCCTCCAGCTTTGTTTTGTTTGTTTGTTTGCTTGTTTGTTTGTTTTTGCTTAGGATTGTCTTGGCTATATGGGCCCTTTTTTGGTTTCATATGAAATTTAAAGTAGTTTTTTCTAATTCTGTGAAGAAAGTCAGTGGAAGCTGGATGGGGATAGCATTGAATCTATAAATTTCTTTGGGCAGTATGGCCATTTTCATGATGTTGATTTTTCCTGCCCATGAGCATGGAATGTTTTTCCATTTGATTGTGTCCTCTTTTATTTCCTTGAGCAGTGGTTTGTAGTTCTCCTTGAAGAGGTCCTTCACATCCCTTGTAAGTTGTATTCCTAGATATTTTGTTCTGTTTGTAGCAATTGTGAATGAGAGTTCACTCATGATTTGGCTCTCTGTTTGTCTATTATTGGTGTATAGGAATGCTTGTGATTTTTGCACATTGATTTTGTATCCTGAGACTTTGCTGAAGTTGCTTATCAGCTTAACAAGATTTTGAGCTGAGACTATGGGGTTTTCTAAATATACAGTCATGTCATCTGCAAACAGACAATTTGACTTCGTCTCTTCCTATCTGAATATGCTATATTTCTTTCTCTTGCCTGGTTGCCCTGGCCAGAATTTCCAATGCTATGTTGAACAGGAGTGGTGAGAGAGGGCATCCTTGTCTTGTGCTGGTTTTCAAAAGGAATGCTTCTAGCTTTTGCCCATTCAGTATGATATTGGCTGTGGGTTTGTCATAAATAGCTCTTATTATTTTGAGATACATTCCATCAATACCTAGTTTATTGAGAGTTTTTAGCATGAAGGGCTGCTGAATTTTATTGAAGGCCTTTTCTGCATCTATTGAGATAATGATGTGGTTTTTGTCATTGGTTCTGTTTATGTGATGGATTATGTTTATTGATTTGTGTATGTTGAACCAGCCTTGCATCCCAGGAATGAAGCCCACTTGATCATGGTGGATGAGCTTTTTGATGTGCTGCTGAATTTGGTTTGCCAGTATTTTATTAAGGATTTTGCAATGATGTTCATCAGGGATATTGGCCTGAATTTTTCCACTTTTTTTGTGTTTCTGCCAGGTTTTGGTATCAGGATGTTCCTGGCCTCATAAAATAAGTTAGGGAGGAATCCGTCTTTTTCTATTGTTTGCTATAGTTTCAGAAGGAATGGTACCAGCTCCTCTTTGTACCTCTGGTAGAATTTGACTGTGAATCCGTCTGGTCCTGGGCTTTTTTTGGTTGGCAGGCTATTAATTACTGCCTCAATTTCAGAACTTGTTATTGGTCTATTCAGAGATTCAACTTCTTCTTGGTTTAGTTACTTTTTTTGTCTTCTGCTAGCTTTTGAATTTGTTTGCTCTTGCTTCTCTACTTCTTTTAATTGTGATGTTAGGGTGTCAACTTTAGATCTTTCCTGCTTTCTCCTATGTGCATTTAGTGCTATAAATTTCCCTCTAAACACTGCTTTAGCTGTGTCTCAGAGATTGTGGTATGTTGTTTCTTTGTTCTCATTGGTTTCAAAGAACTTATTTATTTGTGCCTTAATTTCGTTATTTACCCAGTAGTCATTCAGGAGCAGGTTGTTCTGTTTCCATGTATTTGTGCAGTTTTGAATGAGTTTCTTAATCCTGAGTTCTAATTTGATTGCACTGTGGTCTGAGAGACCGTTTGTTATGATTTCCATTCTTTTGCATTTGCTGAGGAGTGCTTTGCTTCCAATTATGTGGTCAATTTTAGAATAAGTGTGATGTGGTGCTGAGAAGAATGCATAGTCTGTTGATCTGGGGTGGAGAGTTCTGTAGATGTCTATCAGGTCCACTTGGTCCAGAGCTGAGTTAAAGTCCTGAATATCCTTGATAATTTTCTGTCTTGTTGATCTGTCTAATATTAACAGTAGGTGTTAAAGTCCCCAACTGTTATTGTGTAGGAGTCTAAGTCTCTTTGCAGGTCTCTAAGAGCTTTATGAATCTGGGTGCTACTGTATTGGGTGCATATATATTTAGGATAGTTAGCTCTTTTTGTTGCATTGATCCCTTTACCATTATGTAATGCCCTTCTTTGACTCTTTTGATCTTTGTTGGTTTAAAGTCTGTTTTATCAGGAACTAGGATTGTAACCCCTGCTTCCCCTGATTTTTTTTTTTTTTTTTTTTTGGTTTCTATTTGCTTGGTAAATATTCCTCCATCCCTTTCTTTTGAGCCTATGTGTGTCTTTGCTTATGAGATGGGTCTCCTGAATATAGCACACCAATGAGTCTTGACTGTTTATCTGATTTGCCAGTCTTTGTCTTTTAACTGGGGCATTTAGCCTGTTTACATTTAAAGTTAATATTGTTATGTGTGAATTTGATCCTGTCATTATGATGAAAGCTGGTTATTTTACCCGTTAGTTGATACAGTTTCTTCATAGTGTCAGTGGTCTTTACAATTTGGTATGTTTTTGCAGGGGCTGATACCAGTTTTTCCTTTCCATATTTAGTGCTTCCTTCAGGAGCTCTTGTAAGGCAGGCCTGGTGGTGACAAAATCTCTCAGCATTTGCTCATCTGTAAAGGATTTTATTTCTCCTTTGCTTATGAAGCTTAGTTTGGCTGGATATGAAATTCTGGGTTGAAAATTCTTTTCTTTAAGAATGTTGAATATTGGCCCCTACTCTCTTCTGGCTTGCAGGGTTTCTGCAGAGAGATCCTCTGTTATTCTGATGGACTTCCCTTTGCAGATAACCCGATCTTTCTCTCTTGCTGCCCTTAACATTTTTTCCCTCATTTCAACCTTGGTAAATCTGACAATTATGTGTATTGGGTTTGCTATTTTCAAGGAGTATCTTTGTGGTGTTCTCTGTATTTCCTGAATTTGAATGTTGGCCTGTCTTGCCGGTTGGGGAAGTTCTCCTGGATCATATCCTGAAGAGTGCTTTCCAACTTGGTTCCATTCTCCCCATCACTTTCAGGTACAGCAATCAAATGCAGATTTGGTCTTTTCACATGGTCCCATATTTCTTGAAGGCTTTGTTCATTCCTTTTCATTCTTTTTTCTCTAATCTTGTCTTCATGGTTTATTTCATTAAGTTGATCTTCAACCTCTGATATTTTTTCTTCTGCTTGGTTGATTCAGCTATTGATACTTATGTTTGCTTCGCGAAGTTCTCGTGCTGTGTTTTTTAGCTCCATCAGGTCATTTATGTTCTTCTCTAAACTGGTTAGTCCAGTTAACAATTCCTCTAACCTTTTTTCAAGGTTCTTAGCTTCCTTGCATTGGGTTAGAACATGCTCCTTTAGCTCAGAGGAATTTGTTATTACCCACCTTCTGAAGCCTACTTCTGTCAATTCATCAAACTCATTCTCTGCCCAGTTTTGTTCCCTTGCTGGTGAGGGGTTGTGATCCTTTGGAGGAGGAGAAAATACATTCTTGTTTTGGGAATTTTCAACTTTTTGCACTGGTTTTTCCTCATCTTCATGGATTTATCTGCCTTTGGTCTTTGATGTTGGTGACCTTTGGATGGGGTTTTTGTGTGGATGTCCTTTTGGTTGATGTTGATGCTAATCCTTTCTGTTTGTTAGTTTTCCTTTTAGCAGTCAGGCCCCTCTGCTGGAGGCCTGCTAGATTTTGCTGGAGGTCCACTCCAGACCCTGTTTGCCTGAGTATCACTAGCGGAGGCTGCAGAACAGCAAAGATTGCTGCCTGTTCCTTCCTCTGGAAGCTTTGTCCCAGAGGGGCACCAGCCAGATACCAGCTGGAGCTCTCCTATATGAGATGTCTGTTAACCCCTGCTGGGAGGTGACTCCAGTAAGCAGGCACAGTGGTCAGGGGCCCACTTGAGGAGGCAGTCTGTTCCTTAGCAGAGCTGGACTGCTGTTCTGGGAGATCCATGGCTCTCTTCAGAGCCAGCAGGCAGGAACATTTAAGTCTGCTGAAGCTGCGCCCACAGCCACCCCTTCCCCCAGGTGCTCTGTCCCAGGGAGATGGGAGTTTTATCTGTAAGCCCCTGACTGGGGCTGCTGCCTTTCTTTCAGAGATGCCCTGCCCAGAGAGGAGGAATCTAGAGAGGCAGTCTGGTTATAGTGGCTTTGCTGAGCTGTGGTGGGTTCTGCCCAGTTTGAACTTCTGGGCATGTTTGTTTACACTGTGAGGGGAAAACCGACTACTCAAGCCTCAGTAATGGTGGATGCCCCTCCCCCCACCAAGCTTGAGCATCCCAGGTTGACTTTAGACTGCTGTGCTGGCAGCAAGAATTTCAAGCCAGTGGATTTTAGCTTGCTGTGCTCTATGTGGGTGTGATTTGCTGAGCTAGACCACTGGGGTCCCTAGCTTCAGCACCCTTTCCAGGGGAGTGTACAGTTCTGTCTCACTGGCGTTCCAGGTGCCACTGGGTTATGAAAAAAAAAAAACTCCTGCAGCTAGCTTGGTGTCTGCTCAAATGGCTGCCCAGTTTTGTGCTTGAAACCCAGGGCCCTTGTGGTGTAGGCACCTGAGGGAATCTCCTGATCTGCAGGTAGGCAAAGACTGTGGGAAAAGCACAGTATTTGAGCCAGAATGCACCGTTCCTCACCTCATGGTCCTTCATGATTTCCCTTGGCTAGGGGAGGGAGTTCCCTGACTCCTTCTGCTTCCTGGGTGAGGCGACGCCCCACCCTGCTTTGGCTTGCCCTCTGTGGGCTGCATCCGTTGTCTAACCAGTCCCAATGAGATGAGCTGGGTACCTCAGCTGGAAATGCAGAAATCACCCACCATCTGCATTGATCTTGCTGGGAGCTGCAGACTGGAGCTGTTCCTATTAGGCCATCTTCCTAGCCACACACCAAGTATAGTCTTTTCAACAAATGAGGCTGGAACAATTGGATATCTATGTGTAAAATCCACCCCCAAAATGTTGATACATATACAGCACCATATAAAACATTAATTCAAAATGAATCAAAGACTTAGATGTAAAACCTAAAGTTCTAAAACTTGTTTAAGAAAATATTGGAGAAAATGTTTGTGACTTTCAGTTGGGCAAAGATTTAAGATACCAACAACACTGTGCATAATTGATAAATTATACTTCATCAAAATTAATAAGTTCTGCTCATCAAAAGATACTTTTAAGAAAGTGACAATAGGCCAGGTGTGGTGGCTCACACCTGTAATCCCAGCACTGTGGGAGGCTGAGGCAGGCGGATCACCTGAGGTCAGGAGTTCGAGGCCAGCCTGGCCAACATGGGGAAACCCCATCTCTAGTAAAATACAAAAATTAGCCTGGTGTGGTAGTGCATGCCTGTGGTCTCAGCTACTCAGGAGGCTGAGGCAGGAGAATGTCTTGAACCCAGGAGGTGGAGGTTGCAGTGAGCCAAGATTGCGCCATTGCACTCCTGCCTGGACAACAGAGCAAGACTCTGTCTCAACAACAAAACAAAACCAAGAAAGTGACAACACTGTATTGTACACTAAAAATTTTTCTAAAAGGGCAGATCTTTTTTTTTTTTGAGCTGGAGTCTCCCTCTGTCACCCAGACTGGGAGGCAGTGGCACAATCTTGACTCACTGCAACCTCCGCCTCCTATTTTCAAGCGATTCTTCTGCCTCAGCCACCTGAGTAGCTGGGACCACAGGTGTGTGCCACCACGCCTGACTAATTTTTGTATTTTTAGTAGAGACGGGGTTTCACCATATTGATCAGGCTGGTCTCAAACTTCTGACCTTGTGATCTGCCTGCCTCTGCCTCCCAAAGTGCTGGGATTACCGTTGTAAGCCACCGCGCCCAGCAGAGGTTAGATCTTAAGTTCTTATCTCACACACACACAGACACACACACACACACACACGCAAATAACAATAAAAAATAATAAGGCAGAAGGACACTTTTGGTGATGACAAGAGGTTTATGGCACATATTGTGGTATAATCTATGGCACAGGTTTCATGGGTGGATGCTTACTTCCAAATTCATCAAGGGGTATACATAAAATATATAGGGATTTTTTTGTATAAAAGTAAATAAAATACATTTATCACCATTATATTTCAGGAAAAAAATCTCATTTAGTCTTTTTATGTTATACGTTTAACAAACGGTAGTTTCTTGCTGCTAATATGTTAGAATTTTGCATGTATCTTTCATTATTTTGTGATTTTTCTTTTTATATGGCATCTTTTTTAAAAAGTCTGTATTAATGTTACAGTCGAGTTTTCCTTCATTCTCTATGCTCTGGAGTCTAGAACAGTTAAAATCCATGAAATGTTTCCTAGAAAATGGAAGAACTTGACTATGAATACAATCTTATATTGATTACTCAGCCAACTACTTGCTGTGAAGTCTAATAAGATTATTACCTCATGATTCCTGGAAAAATGCCATGTTTTCTCAATCATCCATTCCTACCTGTGTCCAGGTCTCTTGGTTTCTAATTTGGTTTCTGTCCCTGTTTGTTTGACTAGTTCAGTCTTGGTATTACACTAGCTCTTGTGGCATTTGTTCTTAGTTCTGTGAAGGTGAAGTTCATAAACTTTATCGATATGATGGGCAGGATATTTTGCCCAAAGTGTACCCCTTATAAGCAGGCAGGGAAGAAGGAGGAATTAGAGGAGACAGAATGAAGATGTCAATCATTTGAAACCTTAGATAATTCTATGATAAATTATAATTTGTAGAATATTTTCTGATATGTAGATTTATCTATCACCTAATTAATTACTTCTTAATTCATAAAAGCACCATGTTTTGTTTTCCTGTGTAATAACAAATATTTTCTAATTTCACAAATTATTTCAATAAATGCAAATGTAAGCCATGGATTTAAGAAAATCTTTTCAATTCACATCTTTGATGAAGACTTGCATATGCAACCTATAAAGAATTCTCAAAATCTAATAAGAAAACTAGCAACTTAATAAAAAATAAGCAAGGTATTTAAATGCTTTACCAAATACACTTCATCAAAAAGAGAAATTGGATGGAAAATAAGCACGTGGAAATAAGCTTAACATCAGCCACGAGGAAACTGCACATTAAAGCCACAGTGAGATACTTCTTTAACCTATTAGAACATCTCAAATAGACAGACCATTAAGCAAAAGAAGGGCAATTTACAAAATACTGGACCAGTACCCCTCAAAATGCCTGATAATAAATACCAAGTGTTAGTGAAGTAACTGCAGTGCATATACAATACTGTGGGAGTGTAAAACAATACAATCTTGGAAAACTATTTGGCAATTCCTAAAGAATTTAAACTTATACCTGCTATGCGATCCGGCTATCCCATTCATATACATTTACCAAAGATAAATTAAAGCATATGTCCCTACAAACCTTTATTCACAATAATTTTATACCTAATGGTCCCAAATTGGAAACAACCAAAATGTCCATCCTTAAGTGAATGAGTAAACAAAACGTACACTTTAGAATGCGGATTACTTTATGTTGATTTTATTCAATAAAACTGTTAAGATTGAAATTCAACTTATGTTGGATTTTAATTGAACAAAAATTTACATATTTCCCTCATCTGATTAAACTTATATTAAACTTTCCTTTAGCCCTGTATTATAATGTCTTGATTCACAAAGGATTTCGTGTACTAAATTCTTCCTGGTTATTGTGATGTTCTGTTGACTTCTGTTTAGATCTTATCTCCTGGGCCTTATTCACCTCGTCATCTTCTCCTCCTGTTGTCTTCCTGTTTACTGGCATGCCCTGCTTGCACCTCCTCCCTGGAATTACACACACTCCTACTTTTATAGAGGTGAAATTTGGTTGAAATTAGCATCACATACAACTTTGAAGTGAGCATAGAACAATTAAGAGTGATAATTTTGGAACTGGTTAGGATTAGGGGTTGAAGTGAAGAGAAAGTGTCTGAATGTGTTAAAACAAACATTAGGATTCCTAATCTATTTTTGAAAAGCATCATCGGTTGCTTTTCTGACTCATTTCCCAGTCCCTCACCAGTGAGACACCCCACACATGTCTGGTGAGGCAGATACCATCATTACATTCTAAGAATGATTCTGCTTGCCTTTTGAGAGTCGTAATGGCATAGTTCATTTCTAGGATAGGAGCAGTTTTATATACATTATAATTCAGGAGTCAGCAAACTAAGGCCCGATGCCTGTTTTGGCAAATAAAAGTTTCATTAAAAAAGTTTTATTGGAACATAGCTGTGCTCATTCTTTTTTGTATTGTCTGTGGCTACTTTTATGCTACAACAGCATATTTGAGTAGGTGCAGCCACTATAGATAGTGTGAGCCTCTAGAAAGCCTAAAATATTTATTTTTCGGCCCTTTAAGAAAATGCGTGTTAACCTCTATAGTTAATTAAAATTAATAATAACAAACACTTAATACGCACTACGTGCCAGGTTGTTGTTGTATATTAAGTAAAAATATTAGTTTTAATACTCTTAATAACCTTATAAGGTACATATTGTTCCAATACCAATTTAACACATGAGGAAACTGAGACACAAAGAGGTTAATCTTCCCTGTCACAAAGTTAAGAAATACAAGGGCTAGGATTTGAACAAAAGTGGCTTGACTCCAAGCCTGGGCTTTTAATAGCTTCTTGCACTGCTGCTCCATTTGGAGAAATAGAGGAAATACAAACTATTTTAATAAACAGTGAAATTATAATATACAACCAACCAGTTTGGTGAAAATCTCGGAAATATTTAAATTATAAGAAAGGAGATAAGATATACTTAATTAGTTTTAGATTAATTATTGCAGTTTTTCAGGCTCATCCATGAAAGAATTGTGAGTAGACAATTCTTTTAAAATTTGGTTTTATTTACTCTTAGTAAATTGTCTCTTTGAATTAGGCCTGTATCTTAGTATAGTGATTTTATAGGATAGTAGACTACAGATCCTTTTGTCAGCTTATTTCTCCAGTTTTTTTTTTTTGATTCAGTCTCATATCCAAGGAACTGTTCCACCAAGGAATCAGAATCATTTCCAAATTTTTAGTTTCATAACTTTGATTTTTCTTTAAGCCCGTTTTATATTTTCTGCATCATTGTAATAGAGAAATCAGTCAGCATTTATTTCAGTAATTGTTTGCAACTAAAACATGTGAAACAAAACAGGCTCAAGAGATTCTGACAGCTTGCTTATTTTTCTTGAAACTTCAGTTTGTTTTTGACATACATATATCAATGGTCTCAAAAAAGTTTAAAAATTAAGAACATACAGTTTTGTGTTTGTCCTCATGAAGATTACACTTGTGACCCCAGTTTAGCATGAACAAATATTTAAGAGTATGTCATAGTAATGTTTTTGTTAAAAGACTGTCTTTGGACTCAAGCCACATTTTTTTTTTGTTTTTTTAGGGCCATAGTAGACATTTCTTTTAACATGGGAAGCATGATTTTGCTCATCATGATACATTGAATCCAAATAGCCTGTTCATTGAATTCAAATAGCCACAATGGCTATAAAAATGTGTGTATTTTATTTTACTAGGTATGTGTGGAATAGGTGAGGAATTAAAAGGGTAACTTGTAGAAGGCATCTTGTCCTATAAAAAGAGTGTGTCTGGTCAGGAGTAACACAATAAGTATACAGATTAGTTTAATAAAATGTAGAGTAAGATTAATTTAATGCAAAACTTTTTTTTTTTTTTTGAGACGGAGTTTTGATCTTGTTGCCCAGGCTGGAGTGCAATGGCACGATCTTGGCTCACTGCAACCTCCGCCTCCCGCGTTCAAACAATTCTCCTGTCTCAGCCTCCCGAGTAGCTGGGACTACAGGCACACACCACCACACCTGGCTAATTTTGTGTTTTTAGTAGAGACAGGTTTTCACCATGTTGGCCATGGCCGGTCTCTAACTCCCAACCTCAAGTGATCCACCTGCCTTGGCCTCCCAAAGTGCTGGGATTACAGGCGTGAGCCACCACTCCTGGCCTTGTAAGGCACTTTTATAAACTTCTGATAAGCAGCATTCTAATATTGAAAAATCTGTTCAGGACAATTATATCAATTGATACAAAGTATAACAAATGTTTCAACAAACAGTGCTCTAGGCCTGTAGGAAGAGATACTCTTTACCAGTTCACCAGGGAAGTGCTTCACAATAGGTGTGAGCTGGGTTTAGAGTAGACAGGAAGGATGAGATTACAATGAATACTAAATATTTCTCTGGCACTTGATGTTTTTCAAAGCAATTTCAAATATGTAATTTGATTTTACAGCAACTTGATAGAATAAGTAGTAATTATTATTCTCATTTTAAAAATAATTTGACATTTAGAAGAGTCAAATGACTTTCTTACACAGCTGGTAAGTGGTGGAGGTGCTACTTATACCCAGGTCTTCCAACTCCAAATCATCTAAGTTTCGCATTGTAGCACCCCTTAAATAGAAGGAGGGGTCAGGCATGGTGGCTCATGCCTGTAATCCCAGCATTTTGGGAGGCCAAGGCAGGAGGATCACTTGAGCCCAGGAGTTCAAGACCAGCCTGGGCAACATGGCAGAAACCTCATCTGTACTAAAAATGATCCAGGTGTGGTGACATGTGCCTGTAGTCCCAGCTACTCAGGAGACTGAGGTGAGAGGATCAGCTGAGCCTGGGAGTGAAAGGCTGTAGTGAGCCATGGTCGTGCTGTACTCCAGCAGCCTGGGTGACAGAGTGAGACCCTGTCTCAAAAAGAAAAAAAAAAGGAAGCGTGGAAAGCACTAAACTAATAGCAGTCTGCATGGAATTCAGGTAAAGGAGGTTGGAGATACAGCGGCAGAGAGGGACTCAATTTTTAGCTTTTTAAATGGCTGAGAAAATACCTGCGATGGGAAGGGGTAGGTCAAGCACAGAGGCAGGAGAGACTGTGAGTAGGCAGTAATCCAGGCCAGGCATGGTTGTGGCACGGGCCAAAGTGTTAGTTATGGAGTTGGAGGGAAGTGTATGGATTCTGGATGTATTTTGAAGGTAGAGCCAACTGGATATGTTGATGAACTGATTGTAGGGCTTGAAGAGGAGGAATCAAGAATGGCTCATGCCTGTAATCCCAGCACTTTAGGAGGCCGAGGCAGGTGATCACTTGAGGTCAGGAGTTTGAGACCAACCTGGCCAACATGGTGAAACCCCATCTCTACTAAGAATACAAAAATTAGCCGGGTGTGGTGGCACATGCCTATAATCCCAGCTACTCGGGAGGCTGAGGCAGGAGAATCACTTGAATCCAGACAGCAGAGGTTTCAGTGAGCAGAGATCGTGCCACTGCACTCCAGTCTGGGTGACAGAGTAAGACTCCGTCTCAAAAAAAAGAAAAAAGAAAAGAACAGCTCCAAAGTTTAAAACATGAGCAACTGGAAGTATAAAATTATGGTTGAATGAGATGAGAAACAACTGAGAAATGAGGAGGCCAGGGGTGAGTTAGACATGTAGAGTTGAGATGCCAATTAAACATTCAAATGGTAGGTTCAAGTAGGCAAGTGGACACCGATTTAAAGTTCAGAGGAGAGTCATGAATTTAGAAGCCGTCAGAATGCAGGTGATACTTGTAGTGGTAAGATTAGGTGGCATCACTAGGGGAATGATTGTAGACAAAGAAAAGAGTTCCAAGGACGTACATCTGGGACATTTCAGCGTTTTGAGTTCTTGGAGATGAGGGGGAACCAATAAGGAGCCTGATACTAATGCAGTTGCTTTAGAATGAGCCGAAGTGAGGCCACTGAATGTGAGAAAAGCTATAAGGGTTTGTTGAAACATAACTTCAAAGCAACCCAGTGAGTTTTGTCTGTAGACCATGCTGTGGGCCTCATGGTATGATAGGCATTGAATTGTTCAAGAAAAGTCCATAATAAAACACTATAGTGATCAAACATTTTTATTTAAGGGATTAAACCGTTATTTAGTTCTCATAACAGCAGAGTGAGAAGTAAGTAACAGGGATCATTATCCTCATTTTTAACATAAAGAAACTGAGACTAGAGGTGAGAAGGTTACATGTAGTTTTGCGAGTAATAGTAGCACAATTTTTTTCCCCAAATACCTACTGACAAAGATCTTTATAAATTTCTAGAGTGATATATTTTATAAGCAGGAAACAGAAGCCAGAACAAACTAGAGAAAAGGAGCTGCCATTAAGGAAAACAGGAGAACACTTGGAACCCAAACAGAAGCATGATCTACAAGGACAGGAGGAATCACGGTGTGGTGAAAAGCACTAGCTGAGACTCAGGAAACTTGGATACCAGTCCTGGCTGTTTCACTTTCAGAAAGCCTGGAAGCCAGTTTCTTAAGGCTTAGTGAGTTTCTGAGAACATGACTTTCTTACAGGATGGATTCGTAAGCTCATTAAAAAGGTCTGGGAAGATGCCTAGATCCAGGAGTAACTTCTTGGGAGCAGACGAGCTTAGAGGGGGCAACAAATGCAGGGTTTTTTACTTTCCTCTTCATTATTGTTTGAATTATTAATAATGTGTATGTGCTACATTTTTTTAGTTTCATCAAAAATTGAAAATGGGTAAAACTGTAAGACAAAATTCAATTAAGCGATTTCTAGACACCAGTCGAAAAATGTGGCTCATATCCATTGATTTCTAAATCTTAGTTTCCTCTGCTATAAAATTAGGGAATTTTCAAGTGTCCCTAAAACCAATTCCATCTCTGGCATCTTGTCATCCTATGTAGAGCCACACATTTCAAGATGTGGGGCCCTTTTGTAACTAGTATATAGAAGACAATCTTTGCACTGATGTTTTCATGAAAATCAGATGCTCTGATAACACTATAAGGCTAAAACTGGAATTTGCACCAGTACTAAGTAATTTAATAAAACAATGCATTACGTCAAATAACTATGCCCATCACTTGAATTAGTTAATGTTATTATAGCCCATTATCCAATTTTACACATGAGAACACTGGGGCTTATCAAGATTAAGTAACATGCCCATGATTATATAGCTGCCAAGTGATGAAACCCAAGCCTGAGTACTATGCCTAAAATCTTTGTCGATAGACACATAATGTTGGTACATATTTATGGGGTACATGTGATACATTGTTACATGAATAGAATGTGTAATGATCCAGTTGGGGCATTTAGGATATCCATCACTTGGGGCATTTATCATTTCTATGTGTGGAGAGCATTTCAAGTCGTCATTTCTAGCTATTTTGAGATATATAATGTATTATTATTATCTATAGTCACCCTACTCTACTGTCAAACACTAGAACTTATTCCCTCTATCTAACTGTGTTTTGTTACCCATTAACCAATCTCTATTCATCCCTCTTACACCCACGTTCTTCCCAGTCTCTGATAATTGTTATTCTACTCTCTACCTCCATAAGATCAACTTTTTTTTAGCTCCCGCATGTGAGTGAGTACATGCAGTATTTGTCTTTCTGTGCTGGACTTACTACACTTAACATAATGATCTCCAGTTCCATCCATGTTGCTGCAGATGATGTGATTTCATTCTTTTTTATGGCTGAATAGTATTTCATTGTGTATATATACCACATTTTCCTTATCCATTCATGCATTAAGGAACACTTAGGTTGATTCATCTCTTTGATGATGAGAATAGTCTAAGCCTAAAATCATAATCACTAAATACATCTGCTCTCTCAGTCTTTTTGGTGGTAAATGACTTCCTTGATATAGAAAGCAGTGATTTATTTTGGTTTACAAAGAGAGAAACCAGAATCTGCTTGATTTTTGTCAAGTGCCCTCATTTCTGAACCCCCTCTTTTTAATTTTCACGTTAACTTTTTAAGTTAACTAAGTAAACTGCTCAATGTTCTTCCTGTGTCTCATACTGATATAACCCTACCTTCATGTATTTCATTCATAAAATGCATTGCCCCAGCTTGAATGTTTCTGAAACCCAAATGTCTCATAATTAATGCATCTGTTTAATGTGACAGTATTTCTTCGTGCTACAGGAAAAATTAAGTCAATGGTGTTTTTTGTTTTCTTTTGTTTTGTTTTTTGAGATGGAGTCTTGCCCTGTCGCCTAGGCTGGAGTCCAGCGGCACAATCTTGGCTCACTGCAAGCTCCGCCTCCCGGGTTCACACCATTCTCCTTCCTCAGCCTCCCAAATAGCTGGGACTACAGGCACCCGCCACCACGCCTGGCTAATTTTTTGTATTTTTAGTAGAGACGAAGTTTCACCATGTTAGCCAGGATGGTCTCGATCTCCTGACCTCATGATCCGCCTGCCTCGGCCTCCCAAAGTAATGGTGTTCTTAAACATGGTATTGTCCCTGGAGCCAGAAAATAAGACAATAGTCTTTCTGTCGGAAGCACTGTTGCCTTGTTTAACAATCTAGGGGCCCATACACCTAGTTTCCTGACCGTGTTCCTGGTCTTAGCACACTGTGTTATTCAGATGTCCAGCTTGAGTGTCTGACTTCCACTTCTGTCTTCATTGTCAGCCACGGAGCCCTCTCAGATCTGATCCACTCCTTCGTTGCTTCCTACTTTTCATTCTAAAACTTGATTTGGTTTGCTTACTGTTCTGGTTTCCTACTCAGTGTCTGTGACCCATGTGAACAGCTCTCAAAACTGCCAGAGTGTTAGAAGCACCTGGAGAAATTTCTTGAAATTAAAGACTCTAAAGTACACATCAGAAGTGCAAAACCAGTTGCTTGGATTGGGATCTGGAAATCTATATTGAAAAGAGCACTTTCAGGCTCTGATTAGAATCCCTGCCCATGTGACAGCTTTACTGGAAGCAGGTTGCCAAGTAGATTTCCTCCTCGTTCCATAGTTGTTGAATAGAATGTGAGAAGTTAGGGACTCAGGTATGATTCTGTCAGGGTATCTTGATTAGGAACTTTTTTACTGAGAAATAATTATAACAAGACTGCATTCTATTCCCTTTAAAAACGTATCTGTTTATACTTACTGTTGTGTAAACACATCATAGAAAATTACATTTGAAATTACATTTCCCATAGAGGTGCTTATCTTACCATAGAATGAAAAAAAAAGCTTTTGGATTGAGTTCTTTTCTTTTTCTCATTTTTCTTCTTTAATCAAATATAAAATACCTTAATTATGCATTGGAGTTCACGAGCAAATATTTGAAAAAATCATCACCATGCCACATGAGCTATGAAGCAATTACGTGTTTATTCCAAGCAGGTTTTGAAATAAGAGATTTCGGCCAATTTCCCAATGGATACTTTTCCTATTTAAATAACAAGTCAGATCATTGACTTAAAAAATCACCAACGAAACTCCCTTAGTACATGATAGTTTGTTATGATTAAAGTCTTCTGTGAAAATGAAATTATTTATGCTTATTAACTCAATGAATCTTTAATACATGTCTCTGAAATTCTAAGAATCTTAATAGGTTCTAGAAACATAGTTTATATCCTCATGTTGCTGAATGTTGTTTATTTTTATTGTGAGAGAAGGCCTTAGAGCTAAGTGTTTTTGTTTGGCATCTCATACTGTTTCTCAGAGACAGCATATATATGTTAGTTTTTGACATATGACTTAATTAGAAAGAACTCCTTAAAGCAAATCAATGATATGTAGCTTACTCACTTGAGAAATTCAGGGCAAAGCTGATCCCTTTTAGGTATGAAGGTCTAGTTGAAAATATGCAAGTGCTGTGTTGCAAAACAGAATCCTGTATCACTGAGCCTTTCCATTCTGCATCTTGTCCTTAATTTGCTGTCATGCAATTTAACAGCTGTCTCTTAATAGCCATTTAAACTGAGATACTATGTAAGACAGTTATATTTTAGTTCATAATTATTTATAGCATCCCCTGGGGAAGTTTAGGTACTACAAGAAGGGAGTGTAGGCTGGGCACCGTGGTTCACACCTGTAATCCCAGCACATTGGGAGGCTAACACAGGTGGACTGCCTGAGACCAGGGGTTCGCGACCAGCCTTGGCAACATGGTGAAACCCTATCTCTACAAAAAATACAAAAAATGACCCGAGTGTGGGTGGTGTGTGCCTGTAGTCCTGGCTACCCAGGAGGCTGAGTTGAGAGAATCTCTTGAGCCGGAGAAGTCGAGGTTGTAGTGAGGCATGATGGCCCCTGCACTCCAGCCTGGATGCCTGGGTGACAGAGTGAGACCCTGTCCCCCCAAAAAAAGAGAAGGCAATGTAGTAAATCTCTAGAATCCTCTAATTCTTTGCTTTCTTTGGTTGCTTCTAGCACCATCAAGAAATGATGTTTAAACTCTTTTCAGGAACGCTTACCTATTTTTCACAATCATTATGTTCATTAGATAGTATTTCCTGTTTGACTTTTTTTTCTATTACCATGTGAAAAATATTCATATGTTTTGTTTATCCATCACTACCCCAGAAAACAATAGTCTCTACTAAAAATGTTATGTTTATATAGATAGAAAGAAGTCTTGAACTTATTCATGCTATTTTTTCCCCAGAATTTGTTTTCTAAATAAACATTAATAATTGTTTGATTCTATGAACTGCAATTTGTCTGTCAGGAAAGTTATGTAGAGGCATGATGTTTAAGCCAGGTCAGTGTTACCTGAAAGACTGAATGATTCTTCAGATCAACAGAGATTGCACTGAGATAACAAGCATGGATAATGACAATGTCCTTGTGAAGAACTGTGACACTTAACTTGTTAGGCTGCCACAATTTCACAGATGCTCACAGTAGCTCTTTCTTCAGAGATAAAGACTTTTATTATGTCAGCATAGCAAACGGTATGAAATTCATTTCTGTGATGAGTTCCTCTTGCACCCTAAGTCCCTTGGGGGTGACATGGAGTGGGAAGGTGGATACCGTGAATGCAGAGGACCCTTGTCACAACTGAGGACCCTGAACTTAGGGAACTCTTTTATAATAGGCTGGAAGCAAACCTGTCCGAGATTTTCCCCAGAGAGAGATGTTACACTAATCAGCAAACAAATCTGCCCTCTGCTGTATCTGGCTAGTTTGTCTCTACACAAAAATGTTTAAAAATATAATCTAGAACAAAGGACATCAGATCATTACTTCTACTGACAAGATGTGCAGAAACCCAAGAGATCCATGGAGAATTGTCTGTCAACAGTCCTGAGCAATGAATATGCTCATGGTTCAAACTCTTCCCACTGGAATTGTCTCCCCAGTCTACTAATTCTGATTTACTTGAGTTACCCATGGAGTGTGTCTTTTTATATTACCTTTATCATAGGCATTATTGATGATCAATAGACTGGCTAAAACATAAACAACAAGAAGTACAGAGGAGAGCTCATCATTGATTGGGCTCCGTTTCATACATATGTACTATGTTATAAGTAATACTGGCCTTTTTGAAGTTCTAGAAAATTCATTAAATACTAATAGCTCAAACTGGAATTCTTTTTAAGGAAGATAGTCTGGGAAAAAAAAAAGAGACTTTTGTATCGGAGAAACAAGAATCAGCTATTTAAAAGATCTCTATAAATACTGAGAACAGGATTAAGTCTTCCTGCAGTCTGAGTCAAATCTGTGGTTAGGACTGAACGTTTATGATTGAGTGATGTGATGAATTTTAGGTTTATAGCTTTCTTTTCCAGGTACTTAATTGTCTGCAGGAAGCTGGCTTTTTTGAAGTGAATTTTGTGTTCACTGTTCATATGATTGAAGTTATTAATGCCGAGGATTATTTAGTCACCCCTCCCTCAGTGTTACCAACCAGAAAACTGAGGCCCAAGATAGCTGGGAGACTTGCCTAAAGTTACACGTGAAGGAGGAGCAGGGCTAGCCTCTCACATTTCCCTGGAGGGGCTTTGTTTATTCAAAGGGTACAGCTTATGTTAAGGTCAGAGAGACAGAGGGAGCGTGCATGCTCCCAAGACTGATTGATCTCAGCAGGAATTGTAATTCCTCTATGTATAGAAAACTCCACTCTTCACTGGAAATACCAACCCATAGTAGTATTGTATTTGGTAACTGGCCATAATGTATGAAAACTCATTCCAGTTTGTGACTAGAGCTTGGCCCTAGTATAGAAAAATATTAATTACCATTCAAAATCACTTAAAAAAAGATGACTATCCAAGATGCAAACCCGGGGTTGCCTTAAGCATAATAAACAAATAATTAAACCAATTATAACTTACCAGTGAAACTTGCAAGCTTTGAGAAGTTGGCCTTGTTTCATGTTTGGTGAAAGGCAGAGTGGTTTAATTACTTTCGTCTGTGGTCAGAGGCATTTCCACAGAGAGCTGGAAGGGATCTTTGAGAGCATCTGATCAGATGATTTTCACCCTTTTGAAGAACTGCGAGATCTTGGAACCCCTGAGGTAGGGTAGAGGGACCCACCGAGGGTGAAGATCTTCACTCTTACTTATTTCTTATAAAGCCATTTTGCTTATACCTGTTTTATATCTTGGTCTCTGCTACTTAGAAAACATATTTTAAAACACACTAATACAGTATTTTATATTTTGACAGGCATTGGGTGCATGCATTTATTAAAACTAATTGAGTGCACACTTAAGATTTGTAAATTTTATGTAAAAAGACAAAAAAAATTACTGAGCTCAATTATGGCACACTGAAATATTTAGGGGGAGGTGTGCATCAGCGTCTGTGAATTACTTTGAAACGAACCAGAAATAAGGTGCATTGATGGATGGATATAGGGTGGATACACAATGAAGCAAGTATAGTAACATAGTAATGGTAGAAGGTAGGTAAAGGATGTATGTAGGGGTGCTTATTGTATGATTCTTTCAGCTTTGCTGCAAGATTGAAAACTTTCTTAAAATATTATATGGGAAAAAACTCACCAATCTAGTTTAGCCCTCTCATTTCTGTAAATAAGGAAAGTGATGCTCAGGGAGAATATGATTAAATCATTGGCAGAGTAGGACTGCGTTCCAAAAAATCTTCAGAGAACTGGTTCAGCTGCCTGTCTATACATTCCGATTTGAGCATTTGCCTAAGAATTTTTGCATGAATGCCAGAAAAACCATGTGTTTTTGATGAAATAATAGTATTATTAATGATGAAAAAAGGCATTTTGCAGGATTATTGGAACTCTTACTTTCATGATGCTATCTTCTCATGCCCACTTGGTAATTTTTATTCTGGTAACATTGAGGCAATTTTTATGCTTCTTGTAGTTTAATACATTAGAGTTTATTGTGAATTTCTATATTATATAGTATTTATGGCTTAAATTTTCATTGTTTTCAATTCAGAAGTACATAAATGCATGGTATTTTATGATGAATATTTTCCTTTGAAAGTACAGAAATGAAGGTAACATCTTAGAAAAGGTCTATGAACGTTCTATAGATTATTTTGATGTCTTTTCTGAAATTTTAAAAAAAATGGCCTTGCTTCTAGTGTTTGACTAGCATGTCGTGGTAAAGGACAACCTAAAAGTGATTTCTCCATTACTCTTGTACTGTTCTAGAACACTTACAGGGTAAGAATCTCTGGAGTCAAGCCTGCCTTAGGTTTGAATTCTGGTTATGGTATTTCCAGATGTGAGAACATGGGGAAGTTACTAAACTTCTTTGAGCCTTTTTTCCCTGGGTATAAAATGGGAATAACACTAGTATCCTATGGCTCTTAGTATTTAATAGGTATCAGGTGTAACTTTTATTAGTAGTAAACTTAGACTTTGCTAGTGAATGACATATCTTTGTCATATTATATTTGTACTTATAACATCTACTTATATTTTTATATTTTATTTTATTATCTTATTTTTATTTATCGTTGATACTCATCTCTACATGGGATTGTGCTTCTGCATATTTACAGGATTTACATCTTGCCTGTGCAGTGTTCGCTCTTAGAGTTGTTTGCCCCAAAGCATGAGTAATCTACAAAGCACATTTTAGTTAAGATTGGGCGTATTTATCTCCCAATTCTGTTGTCCTTTAAATGACTCTTTTGGCCTTCTTTAATTTTGGCATTGATTACTGCTTTTCAGTTTCCCCCCTAGAATCCAAAATGTAAGAATTATAGAATTGTAGCCTTGCATAACTCAAAATGTGAGAAATGTATAAGGCCAAATTAGTGAGTAATTAAATTTTTTATCATTAGAGTAACTTTAAAAAATTGCAGTGCAAAGATGCTACTTTTTCTTATTAAGTTGATAAAAATATTGGTGTTATTTGAAGATGTAATTTTAGACAAATAGAAATTTTAGTTGGAAGATTATTGGATACATATCTTACCCACCACAGCATACATATACACATGCATAAGATGATAGTATAATAAGTAATATACATGTAAGATAATAGTATACCATTTGAAGGAAAAATTGTCAAGGTTATATTTATTACAGTTCAGTAGTTGTGTAATGCTGTTTTTGGTCCATCATTTGAAATCCTTTTTTAAAATAATGTGATACTTCTTAGATTTAAGGGTGACAGAATGAGCTTAAGGTACAGCATCATAGAATTTGGAGGCTCACAGTCATAGAACACTTACAGGCTAAGAATCTCTGGAGTCAAGGAAGATTCTTTGAGCTCATTTGGAATTTCAGATTTGTGGTTTTTAACACTTGCTGCACATTAAAATTATTTGAGGGAGTCTTAAAAATACTAATATGTAGGTTGTATCCCAGATGCATGAAATTAGAATCTCTGTGAGGGGTCCTTAATATTCCTAGTTTTTAAGAGCTCATCTGGTGATCCTACCATGATATCGATTATAAAAAACATTTTCTGGGCTTTTTTTTTTTTCTTTGCCACTGTTTCAAGAGGAAACAGATCACTGCTCTAAATCTTGGTAAAGTCATAGAGCTATTTATCTTTAGAATTGAAATAGCATCTTGGTCTCCTCTTACACAGTGGTTTCTGCCCTCTCCCGTGATGCTTTCATTTTCATTTCCTCCAGTTTGTGTTTTTTATTTTGAGTTTGTGAGGGTCCCCAAAACCATTGGGGTAGGAGCTACACCTGTAGCTCAGCCTGGTTTTGGTGAATGACCCCAGATGACTCACCCATTGGCATTTCCTGAAACACTGGAGAGTAAATGAAGACCCTGGCGTAGCTCCAGTGTACCTCAAGTGGATTAGTCAAACTGCTCTATAAATAGAGTTCTTCTGTGGTCAGGAGAAAACCCTGTGGCATTTCTAGTTGGTTACTCTAAATCTTATGCACTATGTATTAATTAAATTATATTGTACTTTATTCAGTAATAAGGGAATATATGTGTAATAGAACAGTTTTAGTTTCGGGCATATATTAGGTTTTTTGAAAAGATGGAAGAATAGGCCAGGCATGGTGGCTCACACCTGTAATCCCAGCAGTTTGGAAGACCAAGGGAGGAGGATCACTGGAGCCCAGGAGTTTGAGACTAGCCTGGGCAATGTAGGGAGACCCCACCTCTACAAAAATAATAACAAATTATCCAGGTGTGTTGGTGTGTACCTGTAGTCCCAACTACTTGGGAGGCTGAAGCAGGAGGATCACTTCAGCCTGGGAGGTCAAAGCTGCAGTGAGTGGTGATCACACCACTGCACTCCAGCCTGGCTGACAGAATGAGACACTGCCTCAAAAAAAAAAAAAGAATAATAAGCAAAAATCAATATTATTTTGTAATTGGAACTTAATTACTTAATTAAAATAATTTTACCTATTTTATGATATTATTACAATTTTGTTGTTATTTCATATCGTATATATATAATTAACTGACTTTCTGTGTATTCCATAATTATTTGGAATATGGAGTTGTAATATCACGCCATCAAGGCTAACCTCCCAATGAATGGCAATATGGAGAAATGTGTTTGTAACTCACTTAAGATACATTCGTTGGATAAATACAGCTTGTTCTAGGCTTTCATCCCCATTTCTTGCTGTGGCGGGATAATGTTGTAGTCTGAAATGGCATGTGGCCAGACGTGGATGCAGTATTAGTGCCTCTTGCAGGCCTTGTTTAAAACACTCACTCTGGGATACTACTGTGCTTCTTTACTTCCAGACTGACCACTGCTCTAAGCAGTGTTGGGGCAATGCCTGGGCTGCCCGAGCCCTTGAAGTTCAAGAAGAAGCACCTGGACTTCTCATGAGGGGAGGTCAGAGTCAATGTAAGTGACTTCCTAATTTGGGGGGCTAAATCCCTTCAGTGATTGAGGTCTGTATGAAGTCAGCCATATAAATAGCTATTTCCAATGTGTTTTATGTCAGCATCATACCCCAAAATACTGCCATTGGCCTAAAATAAAATTTCAGAAGTGTTTCTCAAGTAATAAATGCCATGCGTCTCCTGTGAAAAGCCTCATTTCCCTAGAGTTATCCACTGATATTCTCAATTCCATGACAATACTACTTTGAGGACATTGGAGTTGCTTTGCACGTTGGCATCAATTAAGAGAAAACTTAGAAAGTCTAATTTAAAAATTTCTTGGACTTTAGAGCTAAGTAGAGAGCTTTATTTGTCAGGTAGAAATGCATATGTGGGCAAAGGTGAAACATTTATAACTTTGAGAATAGTTTTAATTTTGCTAGAGTTAGAGAATTGTTGAGCATTGTTGGTTAATACAGCTTTATACCATTTCAGTGATGTTGCTTTAGGAACTCCCAATCATGTGATAATTCTCAAAAGTAACAGTTCAGTAAATTGTATCAGAAAATGCTTGCCATGTGCACAAATGGACAATAGAAACGGTAGAAATAATGTTTATTTGTGAGAAATTATAGGGGAATAGGATTAGGTTTCTCCTATAAGGCAACCTAATTTGATGCTTGTATTAAGATGGAATTTTCATTAAAAACCGAGATAGATGGGAAAGTGATGAAAGAATAGAAAATATTACAATCCCATCAAGTTTCATTCTCATCAAATCCTGAGGATCTAAATCTCTTTTCAAATACTCTTTTTGTTTATAAGTTATATGGTAATGGTGTTTGGAGATCATGTGAAGATCATTTATCTAGTACAGTTCAACTTTAGAACATTTTGCATAAAATTATAATAATTTGAATAGGAGGGAAAACAAAGGTCTACAATAAGTAAAGATTCAAATTAGCTTATTTTTTTCCTTTTTCATGGCTTAGATCTAACTTAGATAAATTTGAGCAACAAATATTACACAAACAAATGTTTTACAAATAGTACTTTCCTTAATTGTGTCTATCCTGTAACACATTAAAATCACCTGTATTGGGAAGAGCGTGGAACATATAGTTCAAAAGCTTCAGGTATACTCTAAGTTCAGACTCCCCTGTTTACTACAGTGTCATTTAAGTTCTCTCAGCATCAGATCTGATAACCTGTCCTGCCTACCCTCCTGGGTTGTTGTGGGTCCCAAATGAGACAACATATGGCATATGCGAAAGTGCCTTGCTAAGCATAACAAGCTATATAAAATTCATTATTCTTTTGGATGCAGCATTTAGAACAAAACTTTTACAAAAATCAGGATATTTTATCCGACAACCTTAGAGATGGTTGTCTTTTTTATATGTGTATTTTGGCTAAAGCAAGAAACAAAGTAATTAATATAGAATGGGCTAAAATGCATGGCACAGCAACATCAAAATGCAAAATAGCTTCAGTTACCATGGCATATTCTGGAATCAAACCGTTTTTTTTAGTTCCCTGTCTCCCTTTCTTTAACTTCTCCTTCCTTCTCTTTCTTTCTCAATACCATTTCTTCCAAAGTTGAAAAGATTTTTCTGTTTATCTCCTGACCATAAGCTTTATACCCTGGGGACCCTTCTTTCCAAGTGTTATATCACTTAGTTATTCTGGCAGATTTTGTATAAGGTATTTTTGACACCCTTTCCTTGACGTCTCATAGTTAGACAAGGTGACGTTCTAAGGCGCTGGACCAGAAACAGGAAAAGCAGTGTTTGGTCCCCAAGGAGTGATAAAACTACAGGTAGTGTTGACAGGTGTGTAGAGTCACACTTCAGCTGAGACTGTTCTGTGGTTTGAAACTCTTTAGCTGTATCTGTCATACCATTTACAATTTTTTTTTAAAGTTTAAACATTGCATCACTGCATGTTTAGAATAAAGTAACTCAGAGCAGAACCGTAGAAAAGTAATGCATACAAAGGAAAGGAAACAGAGCATGAGAAGAAATACAGAGAAACCTGAATTATATAATGAAAACAGCAAAGGTGAATTTTAGGTTGGGAGATGAGGGGAAGACTTGGATGAGAGAGAAAGAAAAGAAAACTGATTTTACCAGGATTGCTCTAGCTTTTCAGGGCTTATTTCAGAAAAGCTGACTAGGGCTCTGGAACCCAGGGAATCAGTGCTCCCCAGTTGACCTATGCCAAGAACACTGGGAAGGGAGAAAAAGCCAGAAGTGAATGGGTAGCAGAAGGTAAGGACTCATTTATTCTGGCATTCATAGTTTAAACAGCATAAACTTAAGAGGAGTATCTGTTTTGAAACTATTGAAACTTGTTAGCATCAAATACTTGCTATGATTCTTTGTTCTTAGTTGGTTGTTTTTGAAACCTCTAGTTGAAAAAGTGGTTTAGAAAGCTCAATATTTCCGTAGCTATGGTTTGCCATCCTGTTATTACCCTAAGGCAGAAAATTGGGGTTGCTTCTTCTCTATTATTCTTCTTCCTTCGTTTCTTTAATATAATTATCCCTTTTCTTCCCTGCCTTTCTTCCCATGTCTCTTTCTTCTTCCTTTGCTTACTTGCTTTCTGTTCCCCTCCCTACTCCAAAATTTTAGAATGATTTATTCAGACTTACAAGTCTTTACAAGACACTGTAAAATCTCAGAAATATTTTTCTTCAGGCATTTCAATCGTAAGTAATATCAACTCAAAGAAGATTAATGTG
Source organism: Nomascus leucogenys (assembly GCF_006542625.1). NCBI lineage: Eukaryota > Metazoa > Chordata > Mammalia > Primates > Hylobatidae > Nomascus > Nomascus leucogenys. Next base: position 86,330,086 of record NC_044387.1, read on the forward strand.
CCACTTTGAATTCTCAAATTTTTCCTACTGTGAAAAGAGACTAGTATTTGAGAAAAACATAAAAGTTAAAAACAGAATATTCAGAAATTTGGGCTATTTTTGAGCATTAGCTTATGATTCTCAGAATTTATATGTATGTAAACACTGGAAATTTTGGACTATGATATTTAGATAGAGCCTAATCTTACTGAGTGTTACTATCTGGTAGCCAGCACAGGATTTGGGAAAATCAGTCTCTGATTCCTCGAGATTTCTTCATTTACCTGGTTTCTGCATTTGAGTGGTTACTGAGCTGCTGTAGTGTACTTCTGCCTCTCAAGTAGGGATATCATTAGCTGGCTTGTACTTGTCTTGGAAACATTACAAAAAAAGTGCCCCTTCTGAGCCAAAGAATTATAAACCACTTTTCAGTTTGGCTTGGCATTGAAATTGGGCTGAGTTTAGGCCTCTCATGCCACCCAGGAACTTCTGCACATAAATAAACAGTACAATCATATGCAGTAATCCCTAGGGAAAATGTGATTTTTTTTCCCTAAAAATGATGGTGCTTTATAAATCATCAAGTCTTCAAACCACAGCAAAATTTTTTTCAGTCTTAGTCAATAATCAGACACTGCTGACTTTTGTAAGTAAGAGATTATCAACATTTTATCTGTCAATTATTCAAAGTTTAAAAAATGTAATATTGTAGCAATATGATATAAATAGGGAAGTGCATCGGAAATATAGGTATACCTGTTTTTTGTTTTGTTTTGTTTTGTTTTGAGATGGAGTCTTGCTCTGTTGCCCAGGCTGGAGTGCAGTGGTGCAATTTCGGCTCACTGCAAGCTCTGCCTCCCGGGTTGACGCCATTCTCCTGCCTCAGCCTCCTGTCCTGAGTAGCTAGGACTACAGGCGCCCGCCACCACACTCCACTAATTTTTTTGTATTTTTAGTAGAGACGGGGTTTCACTGTATTAGTGAGGATGGTCTCGATTTCCTGACCTTGTGATCCGCCTGCCTCGGCCTCCCAAAGTGCTAGGATTACAGGCGTGAGCCACTGCACCCGGCTGGTATACCTGGTTTTATTGCACTTTGCTTTATGATGCTTCACAGATACTGCATTTTTTTTAACAAAATTTAATGTTTGTGGCAACCCTGTGCCAATGCCATTTTTCTAACAATATGAGCTCACTTCATGTCTCTGTGTCACATTTTGGTAATTCTCACAATATTTCAGACTTTTTCATCATTATTATATCTGTTATGGTGATCTGGGATTGAGGATCTTTGATGCTATTCTTGGAATTGTTTTGGAGCACCATGAACCATGCCCATATAAGACAGAGAACTTTATCAATGTTGTGTGTGTCTTCTGACCGTTCCACTTACCAACCATTTTCTAGTATCTCTCCATTTCCTTGGGTCTTTCTATTCCATGAGACACAACAATATTGAAATTAGGCCAGTTAATAACCCTACAGTGGCCTCTATATGTTCAAGTGAAAACAAGAGTCTCACATCTCTCACTTTCAATGAAAGGCTAGAAATGATAAAGCTGACTGAGGATAGTATGTCCAAAGCCAAGATAGGCCAAGAGTGAGGCTTCTTGGGCCACAGAGTTAGCCAAGTTTTGAATGCAAAGGAAAAGTGCTTGAAGGACATTAAAAGTGCTACTCTGGTGAACACATGAATGATAAGAAAGCAAAACAGCTTTATTTCTGATATGGAGAAAATTTAAGTGGTCTGGATAGATCAGTCAACCACAACATTCCCTTAAGCCAAAGCCTAATCCAGAAGAAGGCTCTACCTCTATTCATGGCTATGAAGGCTGAGTGAGGTGAGGAAGCTGCAGAGGAAATGTTGGAGGCTAGCAGAGGTCAGCTCAGAAGGATTAAGGAAAGAAGCCTTCTCCATAACCTAAAAGTGCAAAGTGAGGCAGAAAGTGCTTTTGTAGATGCTGCAGCAAGTTATTCAGAAAATCTAGCTAAGATCATTGATGAAGGTGGCTACAGTAAGCAACAGATTTTCAGTGTAGGTGGAGCATCCTTCTATTGGAAGAAGATGCCATCTAGGACTTTCATAGTTAGAGAGGAGAAGTCAATGCATGACTTCGAAGCTTCAAAGGACAGGCTGACTCTTTTGTTAGGAACTAATGCAGCTGAAGACTTTAAGTTAAAGCCAACGCTTATTTACCATTCTGAAAATTCTAAGGCCCTTAGGAATTATGCTAAATCTACTCTGCCTGTGTTCTATATATAGAACAACAAACCCTGTATTGCAGAACACCTGTTTACAGCAGGGTTTTTTGAATATTTAAGTCCACTGTGGAGACCTACTGCTCCAAAAAAAGATTCTTTTCAAAATATGACTGCTCATTGGCAATGTACCTTGTCACTCAAGAGTTCCGAAAGAAATGTCAGTGCAGATTAATGTTGTTTCCACGCCTGCTAACACAACATCCATTCTACATCTCACAGAGGAGCAATTTTGGCTTTCAAGTGTTATTGGTTAAGAAATACATTTTGTATGGCTATGGTTGCCATAGATAGTGATTCCTCTGATGGATTTGGGTCTGAGCAAAGTAAATCATAAACCTTCTGAAAAGAATTCACCATTCCAGATGCCATTATGAATAATGAGATTCATGGGACTAGATCAAAACAGCAACATTAACAGGATTTGGAAGAAGTTGATTCCAACTCATATGAATTACTGTGAGGGGTTCAGGATTTTTAGTGGAGGAAGTAATTGCAGATGTGATGGAAATAGTTAGAGAATTAGAATTAGAAGTAAAACCTGAAGATGTGATTGATTTGCTGTGATCACATGATAAAACTTGAGTGGCTAAAGAGTTGTCTCTTATGGATGAGCAAAGAAAGGGGTTTCTTGAGATAGAATATACTCCAGGTGAAGACGCTTTGAGCATTGTTGACATGACAACAAAAAATTTAGAATGTTACATAAACTTACTTGATAAAGCAGTGGCAGGGTTTGAGAAGATTGACTTCAAGTTTCAAAGAAGTTCTATTGTGGGTAAAATGCTACCAAACAGAACAGCACGATACAGAGAAATTCCTTGTGAAAGAGTCAATTGATGTGACAAATTCCATGTCTTATTTTAGGAAATTGTCACAACTACCCCAACCTTCAGCAACCACCACTTTGATTAGTCAGCAGCTATAAATGCTGATGCAGGACCCTCCACCAGCAAAAAGATTACTCTTTACTGAAGGCTCAAATGACTGTTAGCCATTTTTAGCAATAAAGTAATTTTAGATTAAGGCATATACATTACTTTTTTAATGCTATTGCACACTTAACAGACTACAGCATAGTATAAATATAACTTTTATATGCACTGGGAAACAAAAAAGTTTGTGTGACTCACTTTATGGTGACATTCACTTTATTGTGGAGGTCTGGAGTCAAACCTGCAATATCTCCAAGGTATGCCTGTATAAGAATTGTTTCTATGGTATTTAATGAGATTTGGGGCTAGGAAAGCAATTCAATTTAAATGAAAGATTGAAATTTCGGAAAGTATATATTGAAATAGAAGTACTATACCAAATAATGTTTCTGTCCATCTGTCTATTTTTTGACACATTCATACAGTTTTAAGACAATACAGAGGAGGTAGAAACTAGGATGGGGAAGATTTCGGGTTGAAAACTTCACACTTGAAGTCGTGATACTTGAATGCATTTTAAACATGCGAGTGACTGTTAAAATTTGCATGAGAACTGGAATTTGGATATAGTATGATTTTCAGTTTGTTCTTATCTCTGGTAAAAGTTCTTATCTTGTGGGGACAGGAATTCCACAGAGAAGTAGATGCGGATAGGAAATGGGATACTACTCTGTCTCAGGAAGCAGAAGGCAGAGGGGCGAGTCCTCTGTCTTAAGTACCTTTTGGGTCTAATTTGCACAATCTGATGATAAAATCACTCGAGTTCCATGTATCCCTGCTGCTGTCTTGGACATCAAAGCTGGCATTAGTGCCAGGTATCATGTTTATTGATATTTAAGCCAGAGTGGACAGTTGCTACCCAGTGGTGCCATACCAGTCAGGAGCTAGAAGCCAGACTCCAAGAATTCCCAGCCAGCTAGCTTGACCGGCAACTCTGTCGTTTCATTAACTTTGCAGTAATGGAAGCTCCTGGTTTGTGCAATTCAACAACGGTGGTTTTGGACTGTATCTACTTGTAATGATGAAGTTTTATTGCACTAGATGGATAAAATATCATAGGTTAATGTTACTCCTTTTTTCAAAAAACAGTCTCAGCTTCTTTTTCGAAAATAAAAAGTACTAGCTCTGGCCATTGACTATTTATGTTTGTTCCTACAGTCCTGAAATGTGAATTTGATGTTATGCTGCATATTTAGAAACTAGAGTAGAACTCTGCAAACTATGAAGCAACTTTAAGGGTTAAAGAGAGGAAATCCCAAATTCCTAAAATGCAGAAGTATGTATAAAAATCTCAATTAGAAAGCTTTACATACCATAAAAGAATAGATAGTTTTTGGAAGATATATACTGAAAGCAAATGAAGGACATTCAATTACTCTCTTAGTAATTTTATTTCCTTAAGCGATGTTGTGTAGCAATACTGAATTGGTGGTTCTTATGCTGAATACCGAGCAAGGAACGTTAAGTAAGTTTAAAGTCAAGCTAAAGTAAAAATTATTAAGATTATCTTTAGAACTTGTTAAATGTGTTTAAATTTTTTATGAACTGGAAGTTTTAGTTAGTTTTTTTTCCCTTTAGCTGTTGCATTAGCAGCCATAGACCAAGTGACAACATCGTTGTTTTTAATAAAACGGATTAATAAAAATGTAAGAGGATTAAGCATTTCAGGTTCTGGCTTCTATGCTTAATATGAGAGTATTGGTTTGAAGCCAGTGTGCCATACATGCTAATTGATTGCTACTTTGCTTGAAGTAATGTAGAAGATTATCTCCTCTAAGATTGTTCATCTAGGGCAGTTATTCCCAACCAGGAGCAATTTTGCCTCCAGGGGACATAAAGCAATGTCTGGAGACATTTTTGGTTGTCACATTTTGGGGTGGAGTGTGTTGATGCTGGCTTCTAGGGAGTAGAGGCCAGAGGTGTGGCTAAATAACCCACTCTGCAAAGGAAAGACCTCATGACAAAGAATTATCTTGTCCAAAATTACAGTAGGGCTGAGGTTGAGACCCCTTTGTTCTAGGAGTATTTTCAGTTTGGTTTCTTCTTTATCTCCTTTTCCTTTCCTTCCTTTCCTTTCTTTTTCCCTTCCTCTTAGTTAAATAGGTATGTGTCACTTGGTATGGAGATGAGTAAGCGTCTCTCTGCTTTATGCTAAATGTAATCTTTTCAGAGTGATTTCTCAGAGTGTGGTTTTGTACAGAGTGGAAAGGGAGTCAAAAGCCATGCATTGTAACTGTATAACCTTGGGCATGTCACTCATGCTTTCATTTCTTTGTTTCTAAAAATCAGAATTAAATGAGATCTAAGGTTTCTTTTACAGCAACAAATTCAAACTAACTTGGTGAAATCGTTGACTCAACTGGACTTGAGCACCCATTTTGTCAAACAATGTGTTCTAAGATTCATATGATACAGAAGACATAGTTCCTGATTTCTAAATGCCTGAATCTAGTTGGGGAGACGGCAGGCATGTAAACAGAAGTAACCATACACTGTTATAATAGTTCTAATGAAAGTTCTACAGTAGAACAGGGTAGGAAAGCCACTCTCTATAGGAGAGTTGGGTTAAGTCCTCTGAGAGAGGATGGAATTTGAATTGGCTATTGGAGGAGAGTAGGGATTTGCCAGGAGAAAAGGAGGAAGAGCATTTCAGGCAAAAGGAACAGCAAAAGCAAAAGCTTAGAATTACAAAAAGCCCTGGGATGTTCTGGAATGTTGAAAGCTTCTGTATGTCTGGAACATGAAGATCACTGAATAAAAATATTCTTTTTGTATTGCTTTAACATATCAAAAATTTCCAAAAGAATCTAAAGCCAGGAAAATTAAATATTCCCATCTAGCCATTGCTCTTAGACTTTAGCTGTTCACTCCTCTAGAGTGTGCGTATCACAAGCACAAACAACCTCAGTTACAGTCCCGAGATTCCTTCAGACTTCATTCTCCTACTTTGCTTGTCTTAACTTGTGCCTCATTGTTTATACTGGGACTTGTGATGCAGACAAGTTCAAGTACAACAAATCCAATTTTTTAAAAAGTGTCTGATTTTTTTTCCTCATCAAATTCTCTTGAAGTACTTTTGAATTTTAATAGCCCCCTTGGGGCAGTGGATTTGGGTAATTAAAAATGCTGATTTAATTCACAAACTCAGGAGAAGCAAGTGTCGGGCCATCCCATTGAGCCCTTCTACACTAAGTGGAGAAGTTGATGGCAGAAATAGTGCCAAGACTTCTGGCACAATCTGATGACAGGCAGCACTAATCTCTGGCTTCAGGCAATCAAATGCTGCTCAGCATTGTCTAACAAGAGGTTCTTAGTGTGAACTAAGCCACCAACACGATTTTCTTTGGTAGCCATGAAAGTCAGCTTAGAGAATGTCACAAAAGGAAATGGTGTATTCTGAGGGAAACTCATCTTTCTATTGTTTAAAGAAGTAGAGGGAGCCCAAGGTGGGCAGATCACGAGGTCAAGAGATTGAGACCATCCTGGCCACCAGGATGAAACCTCGTATCTACTGAAAATACAAAGAAAAGTAGCCGGGTGTGGTGGCACATGCCTGTAATCCCAGCTGCTCAGGAGGCTGAGGCAGGAGAATCGCTTGAATCCGGGAGGCAGAGGTTGCAATGAGCCAAGATCATGCCACTGCACTCCAGCCTGGTGACAAAGCAAGACTCCATCTCAAAAAAAAAAAAAAAAAAAAAAGTAGATAAATTTTGCCTGAGTTTTCCCTCAGCAAATCTGACTTTTCTCAGGAGAAGGGAGTTTAAGTGGAATAGCTCTGTTGGTTTCCTTTAGAAATATCCAGATATAAAAAGAAGTTTTGTAGTAGATATCACTGTGACTTAAAGAAAGTTCAGGAAATCTGACTCCTATTTCCAGCCTAGCAGATGACTTTTTGTGACACATTATTCCTTGATGTCTGAGATTCTTTCTAGACATCAATCTAATAATACCTGCTGTTCGTTGCTCAGGACTTCTGAATTAATGTCTGCAGACTATGTGAGAAGAAAAAGGTTCTATCACACAAAGTATTTTTCCACTCTTGATATCAGCTCATTCCTTGTTTATATGATTAAGTTTGAAGTAGTCTGACATTTGGCAAACTCTTTTTTTTTCCCCACCAGAAACTAAAATTCATGATTAACTCACTGCTCACTATGAATTTGTCACAACTTCACTTAACCTAATAAATATCCCAGAAAGAGCAGACTTGGCTGGAGTTGAGTCAGTACAGCTTTACTGATTTGGCCACTAAGTTAAGCCCATACTTTTTAATCTGGATTGAGCTAAGGGGGAATGTTCAGAAATCAAGGTCTGGGTGCATTCTCCCAGAAATCACTGGAGCTCAGCTGGCTTTATTAGCCTGGTGAGAGGAGGGGGAGGTATAAATAAATGCACAGCAGACACCACTTTTTCGTCTGGTATGTGTATAGACCTTTGGCGGTAGTAGTAGAGGGGTTATAATGAACAATTAATGGATGATCAATCTTGAGTATGATATAGGAGAATTTAAAGTATTCTGAGTTCTTAAAGACTATTCACTATATAACGTGATAACTTACATTCTTTTATTCTGTTAGATTTTGCTTTCTAAATGAATAATCATATACTGCATGTTTTAGAGCAGGGATAGCTAAAATGTTACTGAAACACAGTAAAATTTACTGTGCTTTTGTGCCACAAAGGCAGAGTGAAGTACCTCCAATAGAGAATTTATGGTCCACAAAGACTACAATAAAATATGTACTATCTGGCTCTTTACAGAGAAAGTTTACTGACTCCTGCATTAAATAAATACCTTTTTAAAACAAAAATGAATTTCTGCAATTGAGATCAGTTCTCTCAGGGTCATTATTCACCTAGACAAATGAAATTCTTCTTTTGAAAAAGTGATAACAAATACATTTTTCTCATCGTATTTGCTTTATAATACTTGAGAAATTCTTTTAAAATGCAATTGTTTAAATAATGTCAAAAGAAACACTTCTTATGATTTATAAGCACTCCAGAAAAAAACATATGCATATATGTAGTATAGTGACTGTAAAGTGATCTTGAATAGTATGTTATTGGTTGTGTTAGGGAAATGAATAAATAACAATAACGATAGCAAATGCTTCTAAAGTGCTCCTTGAGTGTCAAGCACTGTTCTAAGTACTTTTACATTTCTTTTTTCAGCAACCATTTAAAGTAGGATAATTGTTATCTCTCTTTCATAGATTATATGTTTTGTTGTTGTAAATAAAGTTGAAGAATATAATAGGTAAGAAAAACAACTAATAAAATATCATTTGTAATTTATTTCATGGGTTTATGGACACAACAATAATTATATTTATTGAGATCATAAAGCCAAGGCATTGACTATATTCCATAATTAAAGCATTAAAAATGATAGAGAATAGTTTTAATAGCATAGGAGAGTTATCTTGAATAGTAATTTGATAGTTTTCAGTTCTGAGCTTAATTTAATTTTCTCAAGCTTCTTCTATGCCTAATTTAACTTTATACAGTTAGGTTTCTTTTGGGTTTACTTTTCCCATCCTTTAAAGTTAAAAACATTCAGATGTGATTAGAAATTGCAGTGATTGGCCAGGTGCAGTGACTCACGCCTGTAATCCCAGCACTTTGGGAGGCCAAGGTGGGTGGATCACGAGGTCAGGAGATTGAGACTATCCTAGCTAACACGGTGAAACCCCGTCTGTACTAAAAATACAAAAAAAATTAGCCGGGTGTGCTGGTGGGCGCCTGTAGTCTCAGCTACTTGGGAGGCTGAGGCAGCAGAGTGGCGTGAACCAGGGAGGTGGAGCTTGCAGTGAGCTGAGATTGCACCACTGCACTCCAGCCTGGGCGACAGAGTAAGACTCTGTCTCAAAAAAAAAAAAAAAAAAAAAAGAAAAGAAAAAAAAGAAATTGCAATGATTAACTTCAGATACTGCACGGGTTAGTTCTCCATTGAGCAGCTCATTTCACGATACCACACTTGCACTAAGAGGAAGTGCCCTGAGGCAAAGACAGATTCTTAGCAGGTGGCTTGATAATTGATAAGCAGATGTATGGCATTTAGTAGTAAAGTAGAAGCTATGCTAAGTTGATTAGCAAGGGGGGTCAGGCGAGTGACTCGGAATCTGGCTGTGAGTAGAAGCCCTAGTGGGGACTTTCCTTTGCTGGAAAGCTAGGTGATGGTTGGACATTTGGGAGCAGGTGATGAGCAGATGTTTGCAGTTCCGTATGTCACACCACTTCTTCGCCTACTCTGGAATTTGTCCTGAGAGAGCACGAGGGATACAATAAAAAGAGGTGAGAAGCAAAGGTAAGAGAAACCACCAGAGACATTCAAAATCAGAAGATCTCCTAGTTAGGCAGTCCACACTTACGAGATTCACCCTACTCTGCCTTTTTGAACCCAAGCACTGCTGTTTCAGCTATTTGACATGTATTATATGCTTTTAACTCTGAAAACGCTGTTTGACTTGTTCCACATAGCACCATCTCTTCCAGGTTGTTTCTTTATACTGAGCGTTTCTCAGCTGATTAAAAAATGTTGTGTGAACAGGAAGTATTTCTAATAGAAAGTATTCCTCATTCTTTTTGCAAAGTTCTACCACTGTAACTGTTTACATCAAGGCAAAAGGCAGGCTAGTGAATAAGGATGACTTATAAATCTTTCAGACTGGGAATGCCTATCAGCATCTGCAATAACTGTGTGTAACTGAGGATGGAGCTCAGTCATGGGGCTAGAAATGAAGACAGAATGGGAAGTTAGTACTGCTTTTAACTGGACTTTCTGATATTTAAGCTTCAGATTTCCTTCTTTTGTTTTTTTAGAGTTTGTTTGTAATCTGTTGTTATTGAAGAGATTTGGAATTTCTTGTCAGAAAAGTGTTTTAAAACATAAAGTCAGTTGCATTCCTTGTTTTCTTGACTCTGCAAAAAAGGCCTTCTATTTTGTATGCATTGATTTGACCATTTAAACTTCCTCCGAGACAATAAACTTGCTGAACTGTGGAATAAATTGTGATACTGAATTGTTCAATGTATGGAAAAGAGCTGTTAAAGCTGCAGTGTAAATTCCAGGTGGATATAATACCACTCTCATCAACTATACATAAGACACTTATGTTACCTGGGTACATTTACAGCTTCCGATTAGAAAGTTAAAACATCTTTAAGTATATGAACTTTCTCAAAATATTCTTGCATGAGACATCACAATTTTATACTGCACTATATGTGCAAAACCAATACTCTAGCCTATCACATGTATTTTTCAAGCTTACTTTGTTTGCTGCTGGTGGTGTTGATTGCAGTAATGGGTACTTAAAGCATCAAGTTATCTCTGCCTCATTTTGCATGATTGTTCAGTGGGTTCACTTCCCTGTCAGATCTATTTCCCCCATACACTCCCTGAGATGTTATCTGGGTACACAGAGCCCAGTGTTGTCCTGTGATGTCATGGTCTTGGGGGAGAGGAAGCCCCAGATCTGAGTGTTGTTCCCCAGGTTCTCTCTGGCCTCCCCTGGGAGGCAATGATTCCGGTGTTGTGCCCGTACAGTTCACTATGGAAATCACGGATGGTGGGTGTGTGTTCCAGCTGAGGCAGACTGCACAGACCGTCATCATCATGGCGCATCTCGAGGTCTGCAGTCCATTCCATCCTGGCAGCCTGTCCGTCAGCTATTAATTTCAGAGCCACTTTCACTCTGTTGCAGTGACCATCCTTGGAAATTTTATCCAGCCATATCAGGTACCTTCTGCCTCTTGCATAGGACTTAGAGAAGTATCCCAAATGTCATCTTTGCCCATGGGAGTTGAGGAGGGCCTGGGAGTGCTAACTTGGATCCCTTCTTACCTAGAACAGTAGCCCTGTCTCTTTATTCTGACATGACCACACCACCTCGGAGCAGGTCCGCCTCACAGACACTTCCCTCCCAGATTTTTCAAGCACTCTCCACTTCTGCTTTTCTTCCAGCGTGTCCGAGCATCTCCCCTCCGCTGCAACCTTCGCCATTTCAACACGTGATGTGGGAGCTGGGACACATTTGAATGAGTCCGCTGCTGCTCCTCTTATCCCTCAAATTGTTATGAACTCCTTTTAGTTCTCCTTTCTGTTTTACTGGAAATTCCTCTGTGTCTCATCCACCTTCCATTGGTGACGTTTATCCTCCCTTTCTTTTTTTTTGAGATGGAGTTTCGCTCTTATTGCCCAGGCTGGAGTGCAATGGCACGATCTTGGCTCACTGCAACCTCTGCCTCCCAGGTTCAAGTGATTCTCCTGCATCAGCCTCCCGAGTAGCTGGGATTACAGGTGCCCATCACCACGCCCGGCTAATTTTTTGCTTTTTTTTTTTTCTTTTTTAAGTAGGGATGGGGTTTCACCATGTTGGCCAGGTTGGTCTTGAACTCCTGACCTCAGGTGATCCACCCGCCTCAGCCTCCCAAAGTGCTGGGATTACGGGCATGAGCCACCATGCTTGGCCTCATCCTCCATTTCTAAGTGCACAATGCCTGCTGGGAAACACTTTTTATGACAGAAGAAATAAAAAAAAATACAATGATGTTTTTAAATATTAATCTCTTGCCTTTCATATGTGACTTAAACAACTGACTACATTTATCCTGACAACTAGAAGTTGGAAGATGAGGCCTCTGTGTCAAGTGGTGATAAAATACCTTGTAAAGATGACAGAAAGTGGTGTTTACAAATCAGACACGAGACCCGACATCCTCCTTTAGGGAAGTGTCCCCGTGTGCTGATGGCAGTGAGGAAGAGGTTCACTTAAAGAGAAAAGGGCAGAGGTAAAGGAACAGATTTTCTTCTTATTCTATACCACGTTCTTTCTTTAACACCTGGGTTGATTTGATTTCAACAGACTCCCTGGATCACCTGTAACCCATCTCCTGGTGGCCTTTGTGGCTCCTTAGTGGCTCCAGGAAACTGATACATTTTGACATGTTTGTCGCAATGGACATAGGATTCCATAATAAAAAGAAAACTAATATTTCTTACTGATTAAAAATACCCGTAAGCCAATCATAGAAATTGGAGTAAAAATATTAAGATTAATTAACCTTAACCAAAGATCTGTGTTTTCTTTGTTATAGAATACTGCTGGGGAGAGTCAGTATTTTGGGGTTGGTTACTTTGTTACAGCGAATACTGGGATTATAAAAGGAATTTCTGTAATCAGAATAGCAGATAATATTTCCCGAGTGCCTTAACTGTTTCTAGGCACTTTATATAAAATGTTTTTAAAATAATAATAATATGCAGTAGTTACTCTCATTTTGCACATAAGGAGATGGAAAATCAGAAAAGCTAAGTCACAAAACTAAAAGGAAGTGGAGTTGGGATTAAAATTTAGACCTGTTTAAGATCAACATCCATGTCTTTTCAAGTTAATAAGCCTCAGTAAATAAATCATGCTAGAAATACCTCTGTGACAGAAAACCTTGTGAGAAAAAAATAATGCTTAATGCTTAGTTACCTTAGGAACACACTTGGGAAGTTTTGCTGAAAGAGTCAGTATTACCTGTCTGGCATCTGTCTCTTTTGCTCTAGCAGCATTTAAATTTAATGTAGTACTAATTTAATGCACATAATCTATGTTTAACCTTTTTAGACCTTAGTATTATAAAATAAAACTCAGATGGAGGAAAACAGACAAAAATAAAAAAAAAACAGCTTAGCGAATTACAAGCTGAATACCCATGTAACTACCACCCAAGTCAAGAAATAGAACATTTCCACTGGCTGCAAAAGCTATTCATGTGCCCTTCATGATCACAGGCCTTTTCCATTCTTCAAATGTAACTGCAATCTTGATTTTTATAATGACCACTTTTCTCTATGGTTGTATCAGCTAAAAGTGCATTCCTACACACTATAGTTTAGTCTGGCCCATTTTAGAAATCTGATGTCTTGTAAGTCTTTTAATCTACAGGTTCTTCTTCAATCTCTTTCTTTTCCTTATAATCTATCTGAGGGAGAATTTGTACTTGTACCCTTTAACTAGTATAATTTACCTTAATCTAGGTGTTGCTGACTTGGATACTTATAATGCATTCAACCTGTTCCTGTTTTATATTTCCAGCAATTGGCAGTTGGATACAGAGATGTAATCAGATTTGAGTTAATCTCTTGAGTGGTGGTGTGTTCTTTTATCAGGACACACATGTCTGGTTTTAACTTTGTCTTTTCACGTCAGCAGCTGTTGATTCTTAATGGTTAGAAAGATTGTTGATTCCTTGAGAGTTGCAAAATGATGATACACTATCATTCTTTTTAATTTATATGATTTTAAATATTTGATGTGTTCTAGCCCACTATAATTAAAATAATTAGAAATTCATTTTGCTTCATATATATATTTTTTTCTTTTTCTTTTTTTTTTTTTTGAGATGGAGTCACACTCTGTTGCCCAGGCTGGAGTGCAGTGATGTGATCTCAGCTCACTACAACCTCCACCTCCTGGGTTCAAGTGATTCTCCTGCCTCAGCCTCCAAAGTAGCTGGAATTACAGGCATGCACCACCATGTCTGGCTAATTTTTGTATTTTTAGTAGAGACAGGGTTTCACCATGTTGGCCAGGCTGGTCTTGAACTCCTGACCTCAAGTGATCTGCCTGCCTCGCCCTCCTAAAGTGCTAGGATTACAGCTGCGCCTGGCCTATTTATATTTTTTTATTGTATTTGTTTGTATAATTTGATTGTATTTGTTTGTATAGTTATAATATAATGCCCAGAGCAACTACAGTATACATATGTAACTGTATACACAGTCTGCTGGTATCGACGTTTTACAGCATTGAATGAAATGTAGAAATCTGCCGGTCGTGGTGGTGTAATCCCAGCACTTTGAAAGGCTGAGGTGGGTGGATCACCTGAGGTCAGCAGTTCAAGACCACCCTGGCCAACACGGTGAAAACTTGTCTCTACTAAAAATAATTTTAAAAAATTGGCTGGGCGTGGTGGCAGGTGCCTGTAATCCCAGCTACTCGGCAGGCTGAAGTAGGAGAATAGCTTGAACACGGGAGGCAGAGATTGCCGTGAGCCGAGATGGCCGCACTGCACCCCAGCCTGAGTGACAGCGTGACACTCCATCTCAAACAAAAAACAAAAAATGAAAAACACCCAGAAGTGTAGAAACCTTATTTCCACTTAGGTCTCTTTATTGTCCCTACTTTTATTTTATTTTATTTTATTTTTTTATTTACTTTTATTTTTTTTTTTGAGATGGAGTCTCGCTCTGTCGCCCAGGCTGGAGTGCAGTGGCGCAATCTCGGCTCACTGCAAGCTCCGCTCCCGGGTTCACGCCATTCTCCTGCCTCAGCCTCTCCGAGTAGCTGGGACTACAGGCGCCCGCCACCACGCCCGGCTAATTTTTTGTATTTTTAGTAGAGACGGGGTTTCACCGTGGTTTCGATCTCCTGACCTCGTGATCCACCCGCCTCGGCCTCCCAAAGTGCTGGGATTACAAGCGTGAGCCACCGCGCCCGGCCATCCCTACTTTTAAATATCATTATCTTGAGTATCAGAGATGGTGTTACAATTTTTGTTTCAATTATCCGATATGATTTATGAAACTCAGGAAAAGAATAGACTATTATGGAACCCCAAATTTCTGCTACTTCTGTTCCTCTTTCTTCCTTATTCATGCTCCAAGATCCCTTCATTTATTATTTATTACTGTTTCTTAGTCTATTCTGGAAGAACTAGGACATATCTATTTATTTTTAACAATAAAAAAACCTGATGTGTTTGTTCAAATACATCCAATTCCAATTTTGGATGACTGGGTTTTTAGTTATTCTCTTTATTTCACTTTGGCTCTCAAGGACACAGGGACCATTAGAATTAGAATATTCCATAATGATTCTATCCCACATTTCACATACACATTCTCAGAATAACTATGCTGGTACTATTACTACCAATTCTGATTACTGAAAACAACAAAACAAAATGACTTTGTATATGCTACATCTATTACCTACTACTTTTTAATTGTCAGAGCTTATAGCTGTCACATACAATATTTTCTTCTCTCTAACCCTCATTTATTTTTGTTCTGCAAGTTATTTTTTTATTTAATGCTCTGCACAGTTTCTTCTGTTGATCTTCCTGTTGTCATTTTGATGTTTTTTATGCAATTTATTTTAATTTTTTGAAATTTGTTCTCAGTAGATTTCTTAAGAAGGACTAATAGCAACCACATTTTCGGATCTACTTAATGTTATGAGCAGTTTTTGTCCTTTACATTGAAGGCTGTTTTACTTGGTATAAAATCTTTGACTCACATTTTTATTTTTCTGGGCATCTTAATTATACTTTCTGATTTGTTCCCCCCCCCAAAAAAAAAGCATTGCCCTCAAAGAAAATTATTTCTTTTTTCTTTTATATGTCATATGCTCCTTTTATCTAGATACCCATAGGATTATTTTTTCTTTCTTTAAAGAATTTTCATTTAAATTTAAAGAAAATTTAAATTTTATTTTAAGAAATTTCAGCATTTCCTAGATTAGGTATTAATGTTGGCATTACAGATTGATACTTTCAGGTACACCATGTGCTCTTTGGATACACAGTTTGATATATACTTTAGAAAAAAGCTTTTTGAATTATAGTTTTAGTGTTTATTTGGTTCCCTTCAGGGCCTAGATAATAGAGTGGATGCGTTTTTCTTTAATTATTTTGAAAGTACCATCCCACTGCTTTTTAGCATCTTATGTAAAACTTCAGAAGCCATTTCTGAGTCATGTTTTATTGTATGTTTCTCTTTTATTTCTGATTCTTTTTGGTGAGCCTTCATAATTTTGATTTTATTCCCAGTGTTCTGCAATTTCTCAAACAGGTGCCTTAGTGCAGGTCTTCATTCTTTCAGTGGACTAGGCACTAGGTGAACCATTTTTATCTAGAGAGTCTGGTGTTTCCCCTTGAGAAATTTTCTTCCATTATTTCTTTGAAATTTTCTCTTCCTTTCCTTGATTTTCTCATTTTACAACTCATTAGATGTTGAGTGAATCTTGGTCTTCTGGATGAATTTTCTAATTATTTTTGTCTTTATTTTTCTACTTTCCATCTTGACACCTTTTTTAAAAGTATAATCACCCTTTTTAAGTACACAGTTTTATATGTTGACAAATTATAGTCATTTAACTACCACACAGTTGTTGCAAAAATTCCCTGTGCTTATTTGCAGCCAGTCCCTTTCCCTACCTTTGGCTCCTGCCAACCGCTGCTTTCTGTTCCTAGAATTTCCCCTTAAAATCTTTTTTTTTTTTGTACTCCTTTCTGTAGCTTTCCTCAACCTGTAGATAATGTTTTAAAACTACCCTTCCAGTAAGTATTTTACTTTAAGTTACATTTAAACCTTTTTAAACATCTGTTCTTGCTTCATGGTTGCAATGTCATTGTATCTCTTTGTGAATATTAATTATGATTTCCTGGAAGATCGTTTCTGTGTTTCCTCAGAATTCTTTTTCTCTCTTTGTTTTGCCTTTTTTTTTAAGTTGAATATGTTTCTCAGCTATCTGATGGTTCTTAACGATGTAATGATATTAAGTTTGAAGTGCAGAAAATCTGATCAGAAGCTCTATGTGCATGGGTGGATCTTGCGAACTTTGAGGCTTCATTGTAGAGTGATTGAATAACTAGCTGGTCATTGATTGGTGACCCCCAAATTATCTATAAATGTTTTTCTTGGTGTGGTTTTCTACTTTCAGAGAAATGGCCACCAATGTCCTTCTTGGTTATATAAGCTGCCAATCTTATTGATATGGGGCAGGTAAAGGGGGCTTTGAATCTTACTGATGACTATGCAGAATACCACTTAACCTTCTTGTTGTGACTCTTATGCCTCGTGCAGGTTTATTACATACTTAGTGTTCCTATATCTTGCGTTTGACTACTGCATTTCCTCTGATATCTGTAAAACTTCTTTATTCTATGTAGCTTAATAGATCTGAATAGGGTAAAATCTGGGCATACAGACATTTTTTCCAGCAGATTTTCAAATGACCCACTGTTTTTCAGAGCCAGCCTCATCTCAGCCTTCCATTACCCTTGGATCCTCAACCTATTGAAGCTTTCTAGAGTTCTACAGGGCAAATTGGTTTGTTTCTTCTTCATTATTACTGCAAGGTTCATTCTTCACCTCTACTAGGCCACTAATTCTCTGCCTACTCTTTCTTTGAGTCACAGGTATTTTTTAGTTTCATTTAAGATAGTGTCTAGATTTTGGTTTCTTGTTTTATTTATTGCTTAAGGGAGGTTTTTGAGAGTAGAAAGGTATGGAAGTGTCTTCACATCAATCTTGAAATAGGAAATCTACAGCAGTTATTTACTTAAATATTCCTATGGACTTCTTGTACATAGACTGCAGACTTTTGCCACATTCGACACACTTATTTTTCTTGCTAGAATTTTCTTTCCTTCGATTTTCATTACTCTCTTTTAAATTTTGCATTCTCTTTTGTCTATTTTTATGGTGCCACTTTTTATCTATTCTACCTCTTATACATGGATACAATTCAGATTTTTATTATTGTCCCTCTTCTATCTTTTCATCAGTGATCACTTTTACTATCACATCTAGCACTGACCTAACTAAAATTCCATGTATCTATCTTCTTTCTGGACATTTTCATTTAAGTTATTTTTCTGTTTTCATGACAGCACAATTTTTCTATGTAATTAGGCTTGACATTTTGGAATTACCTTTAACTATACTTTATGTATTTAATTGGCAATTAAATCAATCTGTTTGGTTCATTCTTCAAAATTGTATGTGATTGCACTCAATGTTTCCATTCCATCACTGCTGCTTGAATCCAATTTGAACTATTTTTTTATTCTAATAAGAGCTATACAGTACACATTCGTATACTAAAGAAATCTACTGAGTGTAAATTTCATAAAACTGATGTAAGGAAATTGGAATTTCTAAGAACTTAAAAATACATACGTGTATTCATATTAAATTCAACACACACACACACTGATACATAAGTACATTCATTAGGCATAAAATTCATCAAAGAGGTTGGTAATTTTATGGTGTTGAATTCATTATATGAAAAGGAGAAATTTATTTCTTAATTGTTCAAAAAAATAAGGTTTCTCATTAATATGCACATATGCAAAGTAGAAATGGTTCCAAGCAAAATACCATGAGATTTTTTCCCCCTAGATATTCCTTCCTATGTTATTGTTAGGAAAAACATGATGAGGATATGTGACTTTTTCCTTATACCGTCAATTTTATTAGAGAGCAGAATGCACACGGCCAACCTTTGTTATTTAATTTCTGGACTGAATATGATATTGGGCAGAGCCAGACTTGCTTTCATTTGGTAAGCCTTCACCATTTCGGGGGTTATTTCTTCCTAGGCTGTTCTACATTCTGCCATTTAGCTGAAAATGTCATACATTTGTTCAACTCCGTCTCTTAGATTGCTTATTTTATTATTTGTACAGAATAACTCAGAATTTAACATAATTCTGTTATATCAGAGATTTTATGATCATTTTACATCATTTAGACCTGAGACAGATAGGTTTTCTCTCTCTTCAGGTCTTCATAATTGTGTCAAGCTCATATAAAACTTAAAATGGATGCCTTTTGGTGTGTAAGTTTGAAAGACGTGATTTGTTTGTTTATGACTCGCGCTATTGCCTTTACTTCTGAACACAAAGAATTTACTTAATGGGTCCTTGCTGTGTGATGATGCAGAAATGATTTCTACTCCTTATTTATCCGTTTATAAAAGAGAGACTTTGAGAAGGGGTAATTTTTCTGATGTCCTACAGAATAAATTGAACTTGTTGTAATGATGAGGCAAGAATCCCATTTTAGGAAAGAGTCTAGAGTTAAGTGGAAGAGAAGATATCATTTGAAAGCATAGATAACGTGTACCATGAATGGATGAACCAAAAGTGCAAACCATTATAGCGTAGCGTAGAGTTTATGCAGAAGGCTAGAGAGAGAGGACAAGCTTGTTGAATGGATGATAAAACTAATATAGTTTGATAATTCAATGTTGCTGAGATTTAGTAATTGATCTAATTTGGCATTACTCCTTAACAAATTGTTTGGATATTTAGTGCCCAGTGTCAACATGAAAATGTACCTGATTTGAAATATATTCATTTGAAAAAAAAACTTAAAATTAATCTAAATGTAGGAAATAATTGTCTAAACAAAGCACTCCCACATACAAGGACTAAATCCTATAACCAATAGCTGTTTATTAGTGTTTATGTTTCTAGATTATAAAACATAATTACTGTATTTTGTGGGCCACTAGGCTTCAGGTAGTGTGATAATCAATGACTTTAGGATTCCTTCAATCTGATTTTAGGTCTTGGCTAGTACACTTACTAGCTGTGTGGTCTGGACCCAGTTACTTTTCTTCTATTAGTAATAGCAAATGATTCAATGTGTAAGGTGTCCTAGTCATTCTTGTGTTTTGATTTTTGGATATTAACTCCTTTATTCCTCACAGAAACTCTAGATATAATTAACCCATTTTACAGATGGAAATGGGTACTCAGAGAAAGATTAAGTTGCTTTCCCAAAAGAACTCAAATCATGGTTTCTTCATCAGGAACATTTTGCTGATATATTTTTATTTGTTGGCCATTTCTCTCCACAAGCATTATGCTCCCAACAACACTGGCATTTGCAGTTGCTGGAAGAAATGAGCCATTTTATATCTGCATGGCTTTGTCATGCACTTGCCTCCAAGGTACTTCCCACCACCCTCCTTATTTTTTTTCCTAGCTAACCCTCTATCCTCCGCCAAGACTCAGTCTGAACAACAGCATCACTTACAGCAGGAAGCCTTCCTTCTCTGTCCACCTTAGGCTGAGCTAAAAACAGTAATGTGGGCTCCCATGTCATTCTTCATGTTTTATCCTTTCATTTTGCATTGCAATTACTGTTTTGTCTATCTCCATGATTGGGTTGAGGCAAAAGTAACCTCCTATCTGTATTTGTATCACCAGAACGTAATCTAACTGAATACCTTCCAGTATAAAGTAGTAGGGAAGTAATTGAGAGCAGAATGTGTGTGTGTGTGTGTGTGTATATATTTTACATAATTATATATATACTATAATTACTATATATTAATTATAAGCTGTAGAATTTGAACAAATTATTTATTTTTAGCTTCTTCTTCTTCCATTGTAAAAATAGGTTCAGTACTATTCCACCCTCATGGGATAACTGTGAGAATAACGATAATATATGTTAAGTGCATACATGCCATTAGAATGCTTACTTAATAAGTGAGAGCTGTTTTTATGATCATTATTAGTGTCTTAGATTATATGGAGACTTTTCATATAATCACATATGGAGACTTTCTTAGGAAACCAAAATGTGTAGTTTATCACTGGTCCTGGATCATGGGCGCCATTTATTTTCATGTCAGATATTTTCACTGAGAGTATTTCAGTTAATTGTTGAAAAGAGCAGAAAATAATTCTTCAGTTACCAAAGGCGAATAGGACGTTCAAATTCCCTTTATTCGCCTTTAAATTTGCAACATTTTTCTAGGTACCTTAAATCAAAATTAATTGCATTGAAAGATTAACTCCATTATTCATTTCCTTTTCTCAGCATATAAGTAAAGATTGCTAGCTCATTCAAATAGAATCATTGCTTAAATGGATTTTTCTTCTTTGCAGTCTAATTTAGTGGTTTTAAAACCTGTATTCAAAACAGAAAATTTTAAGCTTTCATGCAAAAAAGCAAAATGTTTAATTTCTTAAGAGTCATCTCCACGATAGGATAGAAAAACTCTCTTCATTATTTGTAGGTACTGTAATGTTAATTTTATTTACGCTCTTATAAACCTTCTTAGAGAGCCTTGTGAGTTCCAAATTTTAAAAGATCAGAAGTTTTTCCTCCTTGGTAATATTTTGTATTTTTTATTTCTTTCTTGTACTCTTCAATATGATTTTCCTTAAGCATAGATTAAATGCACGTAAAAGAGAATGCTTCCTTGAAATAAAACTGCTTTTCTCCTTAAAAATTGGACCTTTAAAATACTCATGCCAGGGAATATTAAGTAAATCATGAGTCTGAGTTCTAGCTGTGGTTATTTGGAAATTATTTCCTATCGTCTTCCTAAGCCACATTTGGAAAATGTGAAGCAAAATACTTATTACTGACCTCATCACTTAAAGCCATGAAAAAAAATGCATCTACGATATAAATAAAGCTGCTAAATTAGATTGGAGTTATTTTTTATTTCTGACTTCTTGCTCTATATTTTACTGGGAATTGATCATTTATAGTTAGGGTATTTTATTGCTGCTACATGTGCACAGTGTATATTGGCTTCTGCTCATCACAGTATTATTAGGTTTTTCCTATTCCACCTTCCTTTTGGGAATTGACCTCTTTGTGGTTGTACATACACATTTTTAGTAGTTTCAAATAAAGTCTTGTTTTATGCTTTATGGGCTCAGCTATTTGAGAATAAGCTGTCTTCTGATATATCTTTATAATAAAATAATGAAATGCCCCTTTGGAGGTACATGTAGCATTTGAAGATGCTTTTATTATTGGTACTTCCAACAGCTGGTTTTAAGCTATGTCTGATGAAGAGATTTTTTTAAATGTACTGTATTAAAGTTATTTTTGTACATCAAATTTTGTCACTCTATTGCTCTTTAAGCAACAGAGTCTAAATTATTTGTCTTCTCTGACCTACATGGTAGACTTTGAAGACCTGGAATTTCTCTGTATTTTTAACAGCAGTCTATGCATCTAACACAGTGATTAGCACATGATTTATACTCAAACAATGTAAGAAAAAGAAAGAATGAGTGGTTAAGAGTATATTCCTTCACACATAAATAACACTTTATGCAAAGTTCCTGAGGCAGGAAGAAGCGTGATGTGTTCCTGGACCTTAAGGAAGACCAGTGTGTCTGGAGCATAATGGGTGGCAGGACTGTGGCATAAGGTGAGATTATCAACTTTATCAGGGACTTAAGGCCATATTTTTTAAAAATTGGATTTCTTTCACAGTATAAAGAGAAATAATTACGGGGTTTTAAGCAGGAGATGACAAAGTGAATTTTAGAGTGTTTAAATTTGCTGTTGTTGGAGACTGGTTTAGATGTGGGCAAGAATGAAACCAGGGAAAACCCAGTAGGAGGTTTGCACAGTATCCAGGGGAGAACACGGCGACTCTTGTGGTGGTGGTTAGTGGAAAAAAATAAGATTGAAACTGGGAGAACATAAAATCTGTGAGATTTCTGAAGACGTGTAATTCTGGCATTAAGGCTACACGTTAGAGGTGTAGTAGATCAAAAGATTTTAGATATGCTATGTGGAAGATATCTGAGACATCCAAGTAGAGATATCAATTAGGCAGTGGATATGTGAGTTGGTAACTCAGAAAAGAGGTTTTAATTCAAGAAATGAACTTGGTAATCTTTGATATATCACTATTATTCAAATACACAGACATGGGTATAATAATCTGGGAGGCAGTATTGAGAAGGAAGCAAGTCCAGGGACAAAGCTTGAGAAATTCAAACATTTAGGAAATAGAATTTTGCAGAGTCAGCAAATAGACTGATGAGGAATAGCTGATGATATAGGAGAAAAAGTAGGATTGTGAGGACTGAGAATGAGTGGTGAGCCTTGCCTGATGCCACTGAAATATCACTAATCTTGGCAAGAGGAGTTTTAGTGATGTGAAATGGACAAAAATTGAGTAGGATTTGTTAAGTAGGAGAGGAGGATCTAACGGCAGCATATCTAGACAATTTTCAAAAATTTATCTGAATGCTTAGCAGATAATGGTATAGAAGTATTAGGGACATTTGGGATCAGGGGATGACTTTAAAAAGAATGATACATATTGAAGCAATTTATATGTTGACAGAAGTTGTCTAGTAGAGAGAGAATGGTTGGTGATTCATCAGAGAGCAGAGATAATGGTAGGGCTTTCAGTGTGATGTATATGACAACATCATAGTGAGAGAGGGTAAGGGAGCTATGTACTTGTCATTTTTTAAAATTTGAAATGATAAAGTTATTCTAAATAGGTGATATAAAGTATGAATTGTGTATTGTAAACACTAGAACAACAACTAAAAAGATTATGTAAAGAACTGTATAAATGATTATAATAAAAAAGCCAAGAGAAAAATTAAAATGGAAATGTAAAATATATTCGTATATCTCAAAAAAGGGCAGGGAATGAAAAACAAGAACATAAATGTGTTAGGCAGATTCGAAAGATGTCTTCCCACCTCCACCCCAAGATACCTGTCCACAGGCTGTTCAGTCAAGCTAATCCAGGTATAGTACTGCTCTGAAGGGACTTTGCAGATGGAATTAAGTTTACTAAACAGCACACGTTAAAATTGAGGGATTATCCTAGATTTTTCAGGTGAGCCCACTGTAATCACATAAAGCTCTTAAAAGCATAAGAAAACAGAAGAGTCAGTTGGAAAGATGTAGCAGAAGAGGAGAGAAATCAGAGAGAACTGAAGCCCAAGAAGATCTCAACTTGCTGTTGCTGGAGTGGCAAGGTGAGGAGGAAGGCACGTGGCCTTAAGGAGCTGAGAGAGGTTCCCAGATGACAGCCAAAGAACTGGGACTTCACTCTCAAACTGCAGGGAACTGAATTCTGCCAACACTGAATGAGCTTGGGAGCTGAGCCTTTTCCAGAGCCTCCAGAACGGAATGCAGCTCTGCTGACACCTCAAGATCAGCCTTGTAAGACTCTAAGCAATGAAAACAGCTGAGCCAAGACTGACAGGAATTGTGAGATAAATAATGTGTTAAGCCACTAAATTTGTCATTCCTTTTTTTTTTTTTTTCTGAGACAGGGTCCCACACTGTTGTCCAGGCTTGAGTGCAGTGGCATGATCATAGCTCACTGCAGCCTTGACCTCCCAGGCTCAAGTCCTCCCACCTCAACCTCCCAAGTAGCTGGGACTACAGGCACATGGCAGCATACCCAGCTAATTTTTTTTGTTTTGTTTTGTTTTTTTTGTAGAGACGAGGTTTTCCCATATTGCCCAAGCTGGTCTGGAACTTCTGAGCTCAAGCAATCAGCCCACCTCATTCGACCAAAGTGCTTGAATTATAGGCACGAGCCATGATGCCCATAAAAATTTGTCATTCTTTATTAAGGCAGTAATAAAAACAAATGCAGATATTCGTTTCTGAAGTAGGGTGCTTCAGCAACAAATACCTAAAAATGCATGAGTGGCTTTGGAATCAGACTATGGGAAGAGACTGGAAGAATTTTGAGGAACATTATAGAAAAAGCCTAGATTACCTTGAACAGGACAATGGTAGAAATTTAGAATCCTTCTCATGAGGACTTAAAAGGGAATGAGGAACGTGTGACTGGAAACTGGAGAAAGAGGGACTATTGCTATATGATGAAGAGAGATTGGCAAAATTATGTCTTGTAGTTCTGTTGCAAGCAGAACTTTTAAGTGATGAACTTGGATATTAAGATTTCCAAGCAAAATACTGAGAGTATTACCTAGTGTATTTGTCTGCTTAGGCTGCCATAACAAGATGTCACAGACTGGGTGGAATAAAAACAAATTTATTCTTCACAGTTCTGGAGGCTGGGAAGTCCAAGATCAAGTAGGCAAAGTATGTTCATTCTGAGGCTGCTGTCTTGGCATATGTGTGGCCATCATCTTACCATGTACGCATAAGACCTTTCCTTTGTGTGAGCTGGTGGGGACGGAGGTGTTCCTGGATGTTTCTTCTTTTGAGGATGCTAATCATATCAAATCAGGACCCCATCCTTAAGACTTCACTTAACCTTAATTACTTTCTTACTCCAGATACAGCCACACTGGGGGTTAGGGCTTCAAGGTATCACTTTCCTTGGCTGGGGGCATGGAGGAAGAGGCACAAATATTCGGTCCGTAACACCTGGCTTCTTCTTGCAGCTTAGAGAAATATGTGAGAGGAAAGAGATAAACTGAGGGGAAAAACTGTCAAACAAAAAGGAGCAAAGACTTAATGATTTTAGAAATTTTCACTTTACCCAGCAAAAGACTAAAACTAAGAGATTCATTGTCAGCAAAGAATGCACTGGAGAAATGGCTAATGATGTGATTGTGTGATTCTTCTCTGAAATCTCAGAGAGATTAAAAGATCAGAATATTTAGTTACATAAAAGACTCTTTAAAGAGATTAAGGGTGTGACTTACAGAATCATTCAAACCAGGGTGCTTCTAGAAATCTGAAGGGTGTTGTCGCTTATCCATGTCCGCAGAAGCCAAACAAGAAAGATTATCTAGGAAAAATCTGTAGGAAGGCATCTTGTCTAATAGAGTGAACCCCTGTTAAATTAATGCCAAACTCACAAGATTGTTGAGAATTGTATACCAGTAAAACACTGCCAGCATGGACAGAAAGGGACAGAGGCTATAAAATGAAATAAGGCTATTTGAACCTTCAAATTCTACTGGTAAATAAAACTACTGATGAAACTCTTAGCTGCCAACACGTGCTACCTTTCAAGAAAAAAGATGACTCAGAAGGCAGAGTAGCTTGCCCAAATCGTGGAATTTTGAGCCTAAAGGATGGAGTTGTGATCCACAGAGGAGTTTTCCCAGGCCTAGAAACCTAATGTATTTTGCTGACCTGTACATGGATACTGCTTTGTACCTGTCAGCTTGTTCTACCATCCATGTTCCCCCTGTTGGAACTGGTGTATTTATAACTGACATCCAATGCCTGTCTCACAATTGTATGTTAGGAGCAGATAACTTGTGTCTTTAATTTCACAGGTCCACAGATGGACAGAAATTGTTCCCAGGAGTTATACCCAATCGATTATTCAACTAAACTAGATTTAGTTGAGAGATTTTAGATTTTTGAGCAAATGAGATTTAAATGAGATTCTTATGCTTTGAGTTGTTGCTGTAATGGAATGAGACTTGTCTTAGTCCACTTTCTGTTTCTTATAACAGAACACCTGAAACTAAGGAATTTATAAAGAAAAAGAATTTGTTTCTTACAGTTATGGAGGCTGAGAAACCCAAGGTTGATGAGCTACAAGTGATGAAGGCTTTCCTGCTGATAGAGACTCTGCAGAGTCACAGGCAGTGCAGGGCCTCACGTGGTGAGGGGGCTGATTATTGCTAGCCCAGGCTTCTCTTCCTGTCCCAGTTTTGTGATAATCCATTAATGCATTAATCCATGAATGGATTAATCTATTCATAAGGGCTCTTCCTCTTAAAGTCCCCACCTCTCAATACTGCCACATTGTTGATTAAATTTCAATAAGGGTTTTGGAGGGGACAAACATTCAAAGCATAGCAATACTTTTGGAAACACTGAAAGAAGATGAAGGTATTTTACATTTGGGAGGGTCTTGAATCTTTGGGGGCTAGAGGGAATACTGTGGTAGACATAATTCGAAAGATATTTCCTCAGGCTTCCTCTCTTCTTGTTATTCAATCAAGTGATAATACAGGTATAGCTGTGAAGGGACTTTTCAGATATAATTAAGATGTAATCAGCTGATATTAAAATAGGAAGATTATCCTGGATTATCTGAATGGACCCACTGTAATTAAATGATCTGTTAAAAATAGAAAAACACGGCAAAGAGCTAGAAAAATTCATCAAAAGGGGAAGTAAGAGAGACTGGGAATGTGAGAAAGACCCAACCCACTGTTACCAGAGGGCAAGTTGAGGAGAAATGCAGGTAATATAAAGATTTGAGAAATGTTCCCAACTGATAGCCAGTGAAGAAACAGGCACCTCCACTCTGTTGATGCAAGGAACTGAATTTTTTGAATTCACTTGAGTGAGATTAGAAGCTGGTTTTTCCCAGAACCTTCACAAAAAAATGTAGCCCTACTAACACCTTGATTTCAGTCTTATGAAGCTCTAAACAGAGACACTAACTGAGCCACACTGTCTCCAGACTTCTGACCAACAGAAACTATGAAATAATAAATGAGTATTGTTTTAAGCCACTCTGCTAATTTGCTACAGCAGTGATAGAAAACTCATACAACTGTATTAGTCTGTTTTCATGCTGCTGATAAAGACATACCCAAGACTGAGCAATTTAGAAAAGAAAGAGATTTATTGACTTACAGTTCCATGTGGCTGGGGAAGCCTCACAATCATGGCAGAAGGTGAAAGGTATGCTCACATGGTAGCAGACAAGAGAACAGTGAGAGTCAAGCAAAAGGGGTTTCTTCTTGTGAAACCAATATAGTCTCATGGTACTTATTCACTACCACAAGAACAGCATGGAGGAAACCACTGCCATGATTCCATTTTCTCCCACTGGATCCCTCCCACAATATGTGAGAATTATGGCAGATACAATTCAAGGTGAGATATGGGTGGGGACACAGCCAAATTATATCAACAACAAAACATAAATGTCAAGTAGAAAAATAATAATAAAATAGCAGGCATAAATCCAAACATATTAATAACCACATTAAATGTAAATGATCTAACCACACCATTAAAAGGCAGAGATGATCAGATTGGATATAAAAGAAAGGCACAATTGTATGCTTTCTACTGGAAACTTCACCATCATTATACTATTAAGTTAAAAATAGAAGGATGGAAAAAATATACCACACAAACTCAAAACAAAAGCTAAAGTGTCAATATTAATATCAAATAAAGAAGACTTCAGAACCAGGATAATTACCAGGGAGAAGAAGGAATATTATGTAAAAAGGGTCAACTTAGCAAGTCAGAACTATTTATGTAGGTTTTTTTGTTTGTTTGTTTGTTTGTTTGTTTGTTGTTTTATTTATTTTTACCACAAATTATCACAAGATATGAAGCAAGAACTGAAAAGAGAGAGAAATACACAATTACATTTGGAGACTTTAGCATTCCCTTTGTCACTTATTGGTAGAACAAATAGATGAGAAATGAGCAAATACATTCGGAAAACTTGAGCATCATCATAATTCAACATGACCTACTTGATATTTATAGAACATTTTACTCAACAACAGCAGAATAGAGATTCCTTCATGTGTGAATGGAACATTCACCAAGATAGACAACATTGTTTGTAAAAAATATCTAAGTTAAAAATCGAAATTATTCAACTTTTACAATAATAGAATTAAAGTAGAAGTTGACAGCAGAAGGATATGTTAAAAATCTCACATATTTGGAAATATTAAATGTATATAACATATCAATAAATACTCAAGTGGTCAAAGAAGAAATATCAAAGGAAGTGAGGAAATATTTTGAACTGAAAGAAAATATATATGCAACATCAATATATTTGTGATGTTGCTAAAACAGTTCTTAGGGGAGAATTTATAGCATTAAATGCTTATATTTAAAAAGTTCTCAGATCAATAATTTTAGCTTCTAGCTACAGAATCTGGAAAAAGAACAGAAAACCTAAAGCAAGCACAAGGAAGGAAATCATAAAGATCAAAGCAAAAGTCATTTAAGCTTGAAAGAGACAGACATTAGAGAAAAATCAATGAAACCAAAAGCTGATTCTTTGGGAACAAAATCAGTAACATTGATAAAGTTCTAGCCAGACTGACCAAGTGAAAAATAATGCAGAAATTGCAAATGCCAGGAATGAAAAGAGGGGATGTAATTACTGATATTAGCATCACAAAAGATGGAAAACTATGAAAGTTCTGTGCACATAAATTTGACAGACTAGATGAAATAGACAAGTTATTTGAAAGATATAAACTAAAAAACCTTACCCATAAAGAAATGATAACCTGAATAGCCTACACCTATTAAATAAATTGAATTACTGTTTAAAATCTTACAAACAGAGAAAATGTCAGATGCAGGAGGGTTGGGATTAGTGTAAGGAATTCGAGTGAGAAAAATAATGGCCAGATGAGCTCTGGTCAGTCTGTGATGTAGTACTAAACATAGGGGAATCTTAGACTCAGACTGCTGGCAGGAATGGAATGGAACCCCTAACAAAAAGTCTGCCTTGGTCATAATTGGCCAGTGCACAGCTAATGCCAGTTATTATCTTCATATAGACAGTTAATGCCATGGCAGTGAATGTGGTCAGTGGCTATATTCAAGAAGGTCTAGGTGATCTTTCAAGAAGAGAAAGAGTCTCAAGAGGACACCATGTCATGTTAAAACGAAAGAGCTATATTAGGTGTGTTGCCCTAGTGACATAGTACTTACTTAGAGGAGAAGAATTTGACTAAGCTGTGTATGACTTCAGGTCTTGGTGCTACTGGTAGTGGAGACAGTTCCTGTGGGCCTGAGTGCTTTCATAAGCTCCCTACTCAGCCATTGTGTTCTACACTGGAGTGAAGTTTTCCAGGCAATGAATATAAACATCTTGCTATATTCCAGAACTCTATTGTAATCATGGATCTATTATTACCAAGTTAATCTAATTTCAGTTGTTGATGCTTTTTTTTCTTTTTATAGCAATGTTGTTGATCTTAAAAGAGCACGGTGCTAGAGCACTACTAATCTACTTTGTACCATACTTTATGTGGCATTATACTTATTTTTACCCTTTTGTTATAAATCTGAAAAACTGCTCTGTTATGTTTTATGTTGAGGTAGCTCTTAAGGGATGGAAATAAAAAGTTGACTTTTCAAAATTACAAATAGTACTTGTGGTACAAATATTTCCCATGTGATTAAAAATGGAGAATTTCCTGCTCACCAAATTATTCCTACAAATGCCAAAATTTTGGCCACGTCAAGGAAAGTGTGAAATGATGCTCTTCTAAATCTGAAAAATACTAAAGGATTATACTACATTTCTACAGTACTTTATAGTTCCTTGTCCATATTGTTGACCTATTAAAACTACAAAATATTATAGATTCAATATAACTTTTAAACATTTTTGTACAGCTTCCAGAAAGCATTTGGAGCATTAAATTATATTGTATTCTGGTTTTGAAGAAAACTTGCTTGAGAGTTAATTCTAAATTGTGCATTAACTTGAATATTTTAAACAACGGTTTGAATAGTTATGGGATAAAGTAGACAGGGAAGGAAATCGTGGGTTTTAAATATTGATTTTCAGTTTATGAACTGGGACCCCTCACTTAATAATTTCCCTTGCATCTCACAGATTTATTTTTAAGACTGATGAGAATGGATGAATTCAAAGTTTTGAAAATATAAATAAATAAATGAAGTTATAGTCCCAGAATAGTGTACACCTTCTAAGGACACCAGCAGTTATTGTTTTCATGATTCTAATGTGTTAGTAGTCAGTGGAAGGCATGATAAAATTGACACTGCCAAAATATTCATTCATTATATTTCATATTATTGGTGGCTGGGGGGGTAATCAATGTTTTCAGAAGTCAAAAAAATTAAAAAATTTAAAGAAAAAATGTCATTTTTCCTTCAAATTATAATGGACAAAGCATCCCCCCACTAAAGAGCAAGAATGAGTTTAAAAAGAAACAGAAAACTTGAGGTGTTACACAGCTTCAATTTCCAACGTCACTTGTGTACGTTTACTTACCTGTAACCCTGGTGGATTCAAACTTTTTTGGCAGATGTTTTCAAACACAAAACAAGTCTAAAGATATCAAATCAAAATGAAGGTCAGAATAAGATGTTAAAAGCAGTTGTTGTCCTGTTGAAGGCATAGTACAAAAAGTATTAGGTTTGACATCATGATTATCAGAGTGCCACAGTGAAAGGATGAGTGACTTCTACATGTTGAAACTAAACTATAGCTTTAGGTCATGTGTGGGAGGCGGGTCCAAGTGAGTGTATATAGTATTTGTCCTTTGGTATTTATTGTTGTTGTTCGCGTTGTTGCCCAACCTGCAGTTTTCAGGAACCGTGAGGTACAGCCAGATGGACAGCCTGTGCTTTCACATGCTACAGCTCCCCCATGCTTCCCTCTCCATCTGGAGTCTGGTGGACTTTGCCAACACTGCAGCACCAGGAGCTAATTTCTACCTGCCTCTCCTCAGCTATGTTCTCTTGACGGAGCATCTATTTATATATCACCTCATGCTGCAGCACCCAGCTGGTTTTGTTGTTGTTGCTTTCCATTTGCAGAGATGTTAACTGCAGTGGTATTTCTTTTTCATTTAGAAAAAAAAAAAAGAAAGAAACACCTTCGAGATAGGTCATCTATTTGCTCTGTCATATATATATAAATATTATGTACAAATGAAGAGAGTGAATTTCACTCAGTCTAGTCAAGGACAAAATGCCATTTACACACCTCTTTATTTAACACTGGAGTGTAATTTTCTTCAAATCTCCTTTTGCAGCTTTTTAAGGGAGAAGGGGTTTCTGAAATGGAATTATGTGAATGTTAGCATTTTATAATTGAAATTATAATTACATTGGAAACATAAGGTTCTAAGCCCAAGAAGGGATCCTGTGGCAAAATCTCTTGTAATAAAGAGTGATAATATTTTCTTATATTTTTACTTTTCAAAAGTGATCTTTGTTTTCAAACATTGGTGCTCACCTAATTTATTTATTTCTTTTCAATTTTATTCTGACGGCTGAATTCCTAATTTGGATATTATCTTACTGTTTTTACTTTTAAACTCAAGATTTACTTTTATACTCAAGATTTACTTTTATTATGTCTTTTTTGAGATCTTTATTTAACTCCTCAAATAATGGCTGGCTTCATTCAAATATTCACTAATTGGCTGGATATCAGAATATTGCCAATGGCTATACAACATTACCCAATAATAAGAAGGGAAACAAAAGGATATGAGGAGAGGAGGATTTTAAGAATGTTTTTGGGTGAGATTGACTATTTGTCTGAAATACCCAGAACACATACATGCTTGAGAGGAGTGGAAGGGATAAATACACTTAGAAGGAGTAAGTAGGTTCTCCAAAATGAAGATTTTTTGTGATTCCAGAAAATATTGATGGGCTTATAAAAAGATAAATGGAAAAAATTATGACCACAAACTTAATAATAGTACTGGGGGAACAACACAGTAAAGTACAGCATTAGGAGTGTGAGAGCAAAAGAAAGAAAAGAACTGGATTCTGGGTTCTTCTTCATGGCTCTGTGTCCTCTGCTTTTGGATGCCTATGTAACTTTGCCAGACCTCTCTTGCCCTGTGACCTGCAGGTATTGGGAGAGCCACAGCTAAGTTGTCAGGACACCCTGGAAACCAGAAAATGCACACATTGCCTATGAAACCCAAGTCAGGAATCTAGCTGGAAATAAATATCCCATACAGAGCCTTGGCTCTCTGAAAGCACCCAGCAACAAAGGCAATTGACTATACTCAATATAAACTATGGTCAAACCCCAAGAGAAATAAGGAATATAGAAACAAAAAACCCCATCCAATTGACAGCAACTTCACAAAGATAAAGGAATATCAGCCCTCTCAGATGAGAAATAATGAATGCAAGAACTCTGGCAATGGCAATTCAAAATGTAAGAGTGTCGCCTTACCTCCAAGCTGTCACACTAGGTCCCCAGCAATGGTTTCTAACCAGACTGAAATGGCTGAAATGATAGACAGAATTAAGATTCAGGAGAAAGTTGAAACACAATCCATGTAAGCCAGTAAAATGATACAGGAGTTGAAAGACAACATAGCCATCTTAAGAAAAAACCAGTTGAACTCTGGGATTGAAAATTTCATTGCAGGGATTTCATAATAGAGGTGGAATCAGTAACAACAGAATAGAGCAAGCTGAGAAAACAATCATGGAGCTTGCAGACCAGTCCTTCAAATCAACCCAATCAGACCAAAAAATTAAAATAAAAATAAAAAGAAAAAAGAAATTAAAAAATGAACAAAATCTCCAAGAAATATAAGATATAAAGAGCCCAAACCTATGACTTATTAGCATTCCTGAGAGATAAGAGAGAGTAAGCAATTTGGAAAATGGTATTTGACGATATAGTCCATGAAAATTTCCCTAGTCTCACTGGAGAGGGCAACATGAAAATTCAGTAAATTCAGAAAACTCCTGGGAGATATTGCATAAAATGATTAATTTAAAGACACATGGTCATCAGATTCTCCAAGGTCAATGAGAAAGAAAAAATTCTTGAAGCTAGAGAAAAAGGGCAGGTCATTTACAAAGGGAAACCCATAAGGCCAACAGCAGACTTAGCAGAAAGGCTGCAAGCTAGAAGAGACTGAGGACCTATATTCAGCATCTTTATTGAAAGAAATTTCAACCAAGAGTTTCACATGCTGCCAAACTAAGTTTCATAAGTGAAGGAAAAATAAAATCCTTTCCAGAAAAGCAATGCTATGGGAAGTTGATACCATTAGACCAGCCTTACAGGAGTTCTAAACATGGAAATGAAAGAACACTACCTGATTATCAGGGTAACCCACCCCCAATATTTCAATGTAGGTTCTTTCTATTTTCCATAAGTATTGGCCAGTTGAGAAATAAAGAGAAAGGGTACCAAGAGAGGAATGTTACAGCTGGGCCACTGGGGGTGACATCACATATCAGTAGGACCGTGAGGCCCACCTGAACCTCAAACCAGCAAGTTTTTTATTAAGGGTTTCTAAAGGGGAGGGGATGTAAAACAGGGAGTAGATACAAAGATCACGTGCTTCAAAGGACAAAAAGCAGAACAAAGATCACATGCTTCTGAGGGAACAGGACAAATGGCAAAAGCAGGACTACTGATAAGGGTCCAACAAAGGTCACAAGGCAAAGGGCAAAAGCAGAACTACTGATAAGGGTCTATGTTCAGCGGTGCACGTATTGTCTTGATAAACATCTTAAACAATAGAAAACAGGGTTCGAGAGCAGAGGACAGGTCTGACCACAAATTTACCACGGCAGAGTTTTTCCCCACCCTAATAAGCCTGAGGGTACTGCAGGAGACCAGGGTATATCTCAGTCCTTATCTCAACCATGTAAGACAGACATTCCCACAGTGGCCATTTATAGACCTCCCCCCAGGAATGCATTCCTTTCCCAAGGTATTAATGTTAATATTCCTTGCTAGGAAAAGAATTTAGCAATATCTCTCCTACTTGCACGTCCATTTATAGGCTCTCTGCAAGAAGAAAAATATGAACCTTTTTGCCTGACCTCGCAGGCAGTCAGACCTTATGGTTGTCTTCCTTTGTTCCCTAAAAACTGCTGTTATTCTGTTCTTTTTCAAGGCACACTGATTTCATATTGTTCAAACACACATGTTTTACAATCAATTTGTACAGTTAACACAATTATCACAGTGGTCCTGAGGTGATGTACATCCTCAGCTTACAAAGATATCAGGTTTAAGAGATTAAAGTAAAGATAGGCATAAGAAATTATAAAAGTATTATTTGGGAACTGATAAATGTCCATGAAATCTTCACAATTCATGTTCCTCTGCTGCGGCTCCAGCGGATTCCTCTGTTCAGGGTCCCTGACTTCCCGCAACACCTGATACCACAAAAACACACTAAAGTACATAGCCCACAGACCCTATAAAGCAGCTTCACAATCGCATCTACAAAACAACCAGCTAACAACAGACAGAATCAAAACCTCAGATATCAGTATTAACCTTAAATATAAACAATCTAAACAGCCCACTTAAAAGGCACAGAGTGGAAGATGAGGCAAAAAAATAAGACCCAACCAGTTGCTGTCTTCAAGAGACCCATCTCAGATGTAATGATACCCACAGGCTCAAAGTAAAGAGAAGGAGAAAGATCTATCAAGCAAATGGAAATTAAAAAGAGCAGAGGTTGTTGTTCTTACATTAGATAAAATGACTTTAAACCAACAATAGTCAGTAAGGACAAAGAAGGGCACTACATAGTGATAAAGGATTCAATTCACAAGAAGACTTTACTATCCTAAATATATAGGCATCCAATGTTAGAGCACCCAGATTCATAAAACAAGCACTTATAGACCTATGAAAAAACGTAGTCACACAATAATAGTGGGGGAACTTCAGCACCCCACTAACAGCTTTAGACAGATCATTGAGGCAGAATACCAACAAAGAAATACTCAACACTTGGCCAGTTGCACCTAATAGACATCTATAGAACATTCCTCCCAACAACTAAAGAATATACATTCTTCTCATCTCCACATGGAACATACTTGAAGATCAACCACATGCTTGGCCATAAAACAAGTCTCAATAAATTTGAAAAAATTGAAATAATATCTAGCATACTCTTGGACCACAGTGCAATAAAAATAGAAACAAATAACAGGAATATCTTTCAAAACCACACTATTGCATGGAAATTAAACAACTTGCTCCTGAATGACTTGGATGAAACATACAAGGCAGAAATAAAAAAGTTATTTGAAATTATTGAAAACAGAGGCACAACATACCTAAATCTTTGGGATGCAGGAAAAGCTGTGTTAATAGGAAAGTTTATAGTGCTAAACACCTACCTCAAGAAATTAGAAATATCTCAAATTAATGATCAAATATCACACCAAAGGAACTAGAGAAACAAGAACAAACTAACCCAAAAGGTAACAGAAGAAAAGAAATGACTAAATTTGAGCACAGCTGAATGAAATCAAGACCCAAAAATCCATACAGAAGTTCAACAAAATCAAAGTTAGTTGTTTGAAAGAATAAACAAGATTGGTAGATCACTAGTTAGATTAACAAATAGAAAGAAGATCCAAAATGGCCCAATTAGAAATGACAAAGATGATATTACAGCAGATCCCAAGGATAAACAAAAAATTCCTCAGAGACTATTATGAAACCTCTATGTTCACAAACTAGAAAATGTAGTGGAAACACACAACCTCCCAAGATTAAACCAGAAAGAAATTGAAACTCTGAACAGACCAATAATGAATTGTGAAATTGAATCAATAGCAAAAAAACTGTAAACAAGCAAACAGAAACCCTGGAATAGATGTATTTACAGCCAAATTCTACCAGATGTACAAATAACTGGTACCAGTTCTACTGAAACTATTCCAAAAGTGAAGGAGGAGGGACTCCTCCCTAACTCATTCTAGGAAGCCAGCATTATCCTGATACCAAAATCTGGCAGAGACACAATGAAAAAAGAAGACTTCAGGCCAGTATTCCTGATGAACATAGATGCAAAAATTCTCAACAAAATACTAGCAAACCAAATCCAGCAACGTATCAAAAAGTTAATTCACCACAACCAAGTAGGTTTTATTCCTGGGATGCAAGGTTGTTTCAACATTTTCAAATCAATAAATGTGATTTACCACATAAACACAATTTAAAAATATATATGATCATCTCAATGGATGCAGAAAAAGCTTTTGATATAATCCAGCCTCCCTTCAGGATAAAAAGCCTCAACAAACTAGGCATCAAAGAAACATGTCTCAGAATAATAAGAGCCAACTCTGACAAACCCAGAGCCAACATCATACTGAACAGGCCATACTGAACAGGAGTACTGGAAGCCATTCCCTTGAGAACTGGAACAAGACAAGCATGCCTACTCTCACCATTCCTACTTGAACATGGTACTGGAGGTTCTACCTAGAGTAATCAGGCAAGAGAAAGAAATAACAGGCATCTAAGTAGGAAATGAAGGCAAACTATGTCTCTTCACCGGCAATATGATTCAATACCTAGAAGACCCTAATGATCCCACCAAATGGCTCCTAGAACTGATAAACAACTTCAGTAAAGTTTCAGGATACAAAATCACCATAAAAAAATCAGTAGCATTTTTATGCACTAACAATGTTCAAGCTGAGAACTAAATCAAGAACACGGTCCCATTTACCTTAGCCACAGAAAGAATAAAATATCTAGAAATACACCTTACAAAGGAGGTGAAAGATCTCTACAAGGGGAACTACAAAACACAGTTGAAAGAAATCAGAAATGTCACAAACGAATGGAAAAACCTTCTGTGCTCATGATTGGAAGAATCAATATTCTTAAAATGGCCATACTGCCCAAAGTAATTTACAGATTCAGCATGATTCCTGTCAAACTACCAATGTCATTTTTCACTGAATTAGAAAAAAAACTATTCTAAAATTCATATGGAACCCCAAAAGAGCCTAAATAAAGTAATCCTATCCAAAAAGAACAGAGCCAGAGGCATCACATTACCTGACTTTGAACTATACTACAAGGCTACAGTAACCAAAATAGCATGGTACTGGTACAAAAACAGACACAAAGACCAATGGAATAGAGCAGAGAACCTAGAAACAAAGCTGCCTACCTACAACCATTTGATCTTCAACAAACTTGGCAAAAATAAGCAGAGGGGAAAGGACACCTTATTAAATAAGTGGTGTGTGGATAACTGGCTAGCCATATGCAGAAGAATGAAACTCGACCTCTACCTGTCACCATATACAGAAATTAACTCAAGATGGATTAAAGAATTAAGTGTAAACACAATTTAAAAATATATATGATCATCTCAATAGATGCAGAAAAAGCTTTTGATATAATCCTGCCTCCCTTCAGGATAAAAACCCTCAAAAACTAGACATCGAAGAAACATGACCTCAAAATACAAAAATCCTGGAAGAAAAACTAAGAATTGTTCTTCTTGACATTGGCAAAAAATATATGGCTACGTTCTAAAAAAAATTGCAATAGAAACAAAAATTAACAAGTGAGATCTAATCAAATTGAAGAACTTCTGAACAAAAAGAGAAACTGTCAACAGAGTAAACAAGAAGCTTATGGA
Source organism: Nomascus leucogenys (assembly GCF_006542625.1). Lineage (NCBI taxonomy): Eukaryota > Metazoa > Chordata > Mammalia > Primates > Hylobatidae > Nomascus > Nomascus leucogenys. The sequence goes on from NC_044387.1 coordinate 86,367,893, forward strand.
GTGGGAGAAAATATTTTCAAACTGTTCATCTAAAAAGGACCTAATATCCAGAATGTACAAGGAGCTTAAATCCATAAACAAAAAATAAATAACTCCATTAATATGTGGGCAAAGGACATTAACAGACACTTCTCAAAAGAAGACATACAAGTGAACAAACATATGAAAAAATTCTCAACATCACTATTCATTAGAAATGGGAAATCAAAACTACAGTGAGACACCATCTTACACCAGTCAGAATGGCTTTTGTTAAAAAGTCAAATAATAACAGATGTTGGCAGGGCTGGCAGAGAGAATGAAACCCTTACACACTGTTGGTGGCAATGTATTCGTTCAGCCACTGTGGAGAGCAGTTTGGAGATTTCTCAAAGAACTGAGAGTCAAATTACCACGTAACCCAGCAATCTTATTACTGGGTACATACCCAAAGGAAAATACATTGATCTACCAGCTATAAGCATCCACATGATAATTGCAGCACTATTTACAGTAGCAAGGTAACCCAGGTGCTCATCAATGATGGAATGGATAAAGAAAATGTGGTACATATACACCATGGAATACAACACGGTCATAAAGAAAAGAAATAAATCATGTTCTTTGCAGCAACATGGATGCAGCTGGAGGCAATTATCCTAAGGGAACAAACACAGGAACAGAAAACCAAATACCAAATTGCTCTCATTTGAGGTCAGGAGTTTGAGACCAGCCTGGCCAACATGGTGAAACCATGTCTCCCTAAAAGTATAAAAATTAGCTAGGCATGGTGGCATGTGCCTCTAATCCCAGCTACTAGGGAGACTGAGGCACCAGAATCACCTGAACCCGGGAGGCTGAGGTTGTAGTGAGCTAAGATCGTGCCATTGCACTCCAGTCTGGGTGACAGAGCAAGACTCTGTCTCAAAAAAAAAAAAAAAAAAAAAAGCAGTAGCTAAACATTAGGTACTCATGAGTGTAAAGATGGGAACAATAGATCAATAGATAAATACTGGGGAATCCAAGAGGGAGATGGAAGGAGATAGGCAAGACAGGCAAGGAATAGAAAACTATCTATTGGGTACTATGCCAAATGCCCGAGAGTTCTGTCATACTTTAAACCTCAGAATCATTCTATACATTTTTGTAACAAACCTGCACATGTACCCCCATCCCCCAGCCAGAATCTAAAATAAAAGTTGAACAAAAAAAGAAAAGAACTGTTGAGTTGGAGAATCTAGGTTTTTAAGATTCCATATTCGTGAACAAAGGCTGGAATGAGCAAATATTTGGATTATAGTTTCTTTTCATGATGGCATTTTCAGTACTTTATGCTTTTCATATATCATTTTTTTCTCTCTTTATCAGGTAAGTGGGCGAGATTATATTCTCCTTACAGCTCAGATATGTTGAACTTAAATGTTGTAATTTTAAGATTTTTTAATTGAGAATTGAAGAATAATAAATTAACAAGGAAAGGTAATCCAGGGGAAGGCAAGAAATACACAGAATTTCTGGAAGACTGAAAGGATCATAATTGTCTATAATTTATCATAAATTGTGAGGAGTACAAGTGATGCTCAATAGATAACACACTCTATCTTCACCTGGTAGGGTAGAAGAGAACGTGTTTCCACGGTGACAGTGCTCAGGTTTACAGATTGGGAGCAGCTGTGCTTGGCTCAGTATGGACCTGATGAAGTGAAAATGTGTGGTTGGGGAGAAGTGGAAGAATGGAAGACGGGGAGATATCAGTCCAGCTGCACATTATTAAAAATTTCAGCAATTACTGAAATAACATATGTTAAACCATATCTTCATGAGAGGTGTGTTTCATTATCTCCTACTGCAAATCTCCCATCTGCCATGCTGTATACTAGAATCTCAAAATTTTAGGCTACATTTGGCAGAGTCTCATTAAAATTTTACTACCTGATGGGGAGATAAATCTTAGCATATAAATTAAAATGAATTAACTGCTACAAAAGAAAGATACTAGGAAAGTCGTCATGGTTAAATACTTGGGCTCTGGAATCAGACTGCCTGGGTTTGAATCTGTTCTGTGATTTACTGGCTGAATTTCTGAGTTTCAATATCTTCATCAGTTTCTCAAAATCAGGGGAAAATAACTGAATGATTTAATAGGCTATTGTGTAAAATTATTTTCACCATACTAACTTTGGTGCTAGTTACACATAGTAAATTAGTTATGAGGATAATTATGCATAAAATGTTATGAGAGCAACATTGTAATGTACAAGCTATAAGGTATCAAAATATCAAAACTTAATGCCTCTAGGTATGTTTGTCTGTGACTGTATGTGTTTGGGCATGATGCACCTAAGAGCTTTGACTTTACATTCATCACGCAGATCTGGGTTCCTCCAGCCTTGACGTTTGAGATGTAACTCTGGAGAGTCGTTAAATCTCTCTTATATTTAGTCCCACATGTTGCAATTCCTACCTCCGAGGGTTGTTGTATGAGTATTCAAAATACTTTCCAAAAGTACATTCAAGGCCAGGTGTGACAACTCACACCTGTAATCCCAGCATGTTTAGTGGCTGAGGTGAGAGGCTAACTTGAGGCCAGGAGCCAGGAGTTCAAGACTAGCCTGGGAAACAATAAGAGACCCTTGTCTCTACAGAAACAAAAATCACCAACAACAATTAGCTGGGCATGGTGGTGCATGACAGTAGTCCTAGCTATTCAGGCGGCTGTGGTGGTGGTGGGAGGATGGCTTAAGGCCAGGTGTTAGAGGTTAGCGTGAGCCATGATCACACCACTGCACTCCAGACTGAGTGACAGAGCAAGACCTTGTCTCAAAAATAAATAAATAAATAAATAAATAAATAAATAAATGCAATAAAAATAAATAGATCCATCTATCTTAATTACCCATATATAATTTTAAGCATTTATATATTTTTATTTTTAATATATTAAATTATGTTGATTGATGTTATCTGGTTATGTTCAAATCATTTAGATTTCTAAAACTGCATTTTTAGTCTGTCCTTGACTTTCTATGTTAAATTAGAATAATTAAATTCTAAATATAGGTATATCATGTTGGGATAGTATTTAGACTCTGAAAAGACATAATATGTTTCTTTGTAGATAAGTTTAGATAATTTTTGATGAGGTTATATTTACTTTAAAAACTCTACATTCAAAAATCTCTTTGCAAAAGATTTTATATCAACACCCCTTTACTCTAAAGTCAGATTTAGAGCTATTTCAACTGTGTGGAGCACAGCTTTGAATTTTGCAATAAATGTAGGACTCCAATATCCAGCACAAATCTGTGTCACAAAACCCTGTTAAACTGGGCACTTTATTTCTTGGATTTTCTGTCAGAGTCTTATTGATTCTTTCTTAGCATAGTATTTTTAATAAGCTTACTTATCAGCTGTATTAACCCACAGCATATTGAGTCTGAGAACTAGAAAAGGACTGAGAAAAGGTTTTGGAGGTAAATAGCAATGGCTGGAGAGAAGTACCCTACATGATCAGAGGAGGAGATGGGCACCTTCATGTCAACATAGATACGTATTCCTGCAGTTTCCAATAACGTTCACATTGCCTACAATGAGTCACTGAGAAAGAATGTTAACCACTATTTACGAAGACAGGCACATATATCTTCTATTCATACTTTACTATATTGCCATCTAAGAATTTGATGTGGAATGCTCACTTACCTGAAATACTAGAGCACATCATAGTATTAAGAGTGGTAGCTTGAAGGACATTGAGTTGAACTTAGAAAATACAAGGACTAGGCTGGGTGCAGTGGCTCACGCTTGTAATCCCAGCACTTTGGGAGGCTGAGGTGGGTGGATCACGAGGTCAGGAGTTCAAGACCAGCCTGGCCAGAAGGCGAAACCTTGTCTCTACTAAAAATACAAAAATTAGCCGGGTGTGGTTGTGGGCGCCTGTAATCCCAGCTACTTGGAGGCTGAGGCAGAGAATTGCTTGAACCTGGGAGGTGGAGGTTGCAGTGAGCCGAGATTGTGCCACTGCACTCCAGCCTGGACAGCACAGCGAGACTCCATCTCGAAAGAAAAAAAAGGAAAGAAGGATTAGAGGACAGGGAGCACTAGCAAACCACCTGAATAAAGACAAAAGGGTAGAACACAGCCATGATCACTAGATGATTGGAAAGCTGACAAGACTGGAGCAAAGGATCAAACCAGACTTTGAGGGGTGGGGACCTCTTAACTTTATGGCTTATGGAAATCACCCAGCATTCCAGTTAAAATGCAGATTTATGAGTTCTGTCATCAGACTTATGTTCCAGTGGCAACAGGTTAGGCTCAGGAATCAACATTTTTTTCTAACTTTCCAATTAATTCTAATGTTCACACTCTGAGAAATCTTACCAGGAAAGATGTATCGGGGGAACCAGCCCCCAATATTTCAATGTAGGTTCTTTTCTATTTTCCCTAAGGGTCGGCTGGTCTGAGAAATAAAGGGAAAGAGTACAAAAGAGAGAAATTTTAAAGCTGGGTGTCTGGGGGAGACATCACATGTCGGCAGGTTCCATGATGTCCCTTGAGCTGCAAAACCAGCAAGTTTTTATTATGGATTTCAAAAGGGGAGGGGTGTACGAATAGGGTATGGGTCACAGAGATCACATGCTTCAAGGGCAATAAAATCTCACAAGGCAAATGGGGGCAGAGCGAGATCACAGGACCAGGGCGAAAGTAGAATTGCTGATGAAGTTTTATGTCCCACTGGGCACGCATTATCATTGATAACATCTTATCAGGAGACAGGGTTTGAGAGCAGACAACCGGTCTGACTAAAATTTACTAGGCAGGAATTTCCTAGTCCTAACAGGCCTGGGGGAGCTACAGGAGACCAGGGCTTATTTCATCCCTTATCTGCAACAGTGTAAGACAGACATTCCCAGAGCGGCCATTTTAGATACTTTCCCCTAGGAATGCATTCTTTTTCTCAGGGCTGTTCCTTGCTGAGAAAAAGAATTCAGCGATATTTCTCCTATTCGCTTTTGTAAGAAGAGAAATATGACTCTGTTATGTCTGGCCCCTCGGGCAGTCAGGCCAATGGTTATCTCCGTCATTCCCTGAAAATCGCAGCCATCCTGTTCCTTTTGGATGCCCAGATTTCATATTGTTCAAACACGCATGCTCTACAAATAATTTGTGCAGATAACACAATCATCACAGGATCCTGAGGCATCATACATCCTCAGCTTATGAAGAAGATGAGATTAAGAGATTAAAGACAGGCCTAGGAAATTATAAGAGCATTGACTGGGGAAGTGACAAATGTCCATGAAATCTTCACAATTTATGTTCAGAGATTGCAATAAAGACAGGCATAAGAAATTATAAAAGTATTAATTTGGGGAACTCACAATTTATGTTCTGCCATGGCTTTGGCCGGTCCCTCCGTTCGGAGTTCCTGACTGCCCACAACAAAGATGGAAATGTTTGTTGGCGATTTTGCAAAAGAGTGATGTTAAAAGCATTCCAGAAAGATTAATCTGGTTGAGTGGCATGCCCGAGGCCAATATGAAAGCTACTAATTAGTTCAGCTCAGAGGTGGTGAGAGCATGATGGGACATGCTGACAGGAACATTAGAAGGGCAGAAAAGTTACTAGGGGTGTATAGAGGGCACAGTCAGTGGAATTTGATGATTCATACTGAATATTGGATAGAGAAGAGGAGTAGAGCAATGCAAAGCTGATGTACTAAGATATAACTGGAAAGGAAAACAATTTTAAGGCAATAGATAGACTTTATATTGAGTGTATCCTTTATCTGGTCATGATTAGCCTATTTAAGGTTTATTTGGATGTTTACATAACATAATGATACAATGCCTAGGTTTGAATTCCACTTTCTAACTTAGACAAGTTTCTTCATGGCACTGAACTTCAGTTATCTTTACGAGGGGTGAACCATCCTCACAGTGTTGTTAAGAAAAATAAGTGCACATGCAGTGCGGTTTTTCATCCCTTCTCTGAGTTGTAAACATCAGAGAAAACTTTCTATGAGCGTTTTACCTGGCTTTGGTCTCCAAATTTTGTTCCCTGAACAAGAGTTTTATGTTTACATGTCTTTTTCTTTTACAACATAACATTTCTAAACAAGAAGTAAATATCTAAATTTCTGAGGTTGTTTTGACTATTTTTGAAGAAATATTACATTAGTAGCCATCATATGGTATACCTAAAGCACTGCCATTCTTGTAATAGTAAACAAACTGCTTGTCATCCAAAGGATTTCAGAATACACTTTTTCTGTTCCTATTGCCAATTCTGAATTCTTATCCCTGATTCCTAATTTATCAATTCTCTGCATAGGAATACAGACTAAGCAAGTGATTGGTGAAAACACTTTTTTCCCCACTATTCTATAGAGTAAGGTTATCTGTTTAAGGTTCAATCCTTACTCTTTTTGGGCTAAGGACTATTTTTGCCAAAATAGTTAGGTACATGAATATTTAACTGAATGTGGAAGTATTGACTTTTTCCCAGAGAACAATCTAAGTCAATTTTACCACGTTCAATGGCCTAAAAAGGGGAGATGATGAGTTTTGTCATGTCAATTTCTTTTAAAGAAAACTATTTCAATCATAATGTTTTCTACCAAAATGTCATTTTTTTCTATCTGTGAGATAGAATTGTTGTAGTAGTTCATCTTTTAAATTAAAAGTCAGAGTTTCTCTCATTCTGTGATTGTAGCAATAGTTACGATGAGCTACATAGAGAACTGTGTTACCTTGAGTCAAAGAAATATTGATTGTGGTTTAGAAAGCTACTTTTATTGCTGCCTGAGTGGTGAAAAGAAAGAATATAAATGTGTATGTGTTAAGCCTTGTAGAACCTGGAAGTGTTTTGAGCTGGGAAAAATTGAACCTCACATTGAGATGCTTTGCGTTTAGCAAAACTCAAAACATATTTTGAAAACTTCTTTCTCCCTTAAGTTTATACCTCCGAGTATTTTAAGTAATATTATTTTTGTTTCTGAGTTATTTCCAACATGTTATGAGAGATTTTTGATAACCATGGGACGTTTTTCTTTGAACCTGGAAATTTTATCTTGCCAATATTAAATTGTATTCTATTCCAGAAAGCCTGATATCAGTTTACAGTTTTTAATTTGTTTCCTGATGGTTGATCAGATATCTTCAGTCATTCATTTTATGTTTGTATTTAATTTTATTGAAAGGCTTAAGTAGTCTATCTTATCATTATAAATGTAGTTTTACGTTTATATATTTCAGTAGACATTCATTTAGAAAAAGTTTACAACTCTAAGCCATTAAGCACCAGGATTGCTGTATCTTTTATTTGATGGAGGTGGAGTGTGTAACATAAGTATTTATACGTACACACATTTTTGAAAAATGCTGCATATATGTTGTTTATATTCGAATGGGTTCCAGTGTCTAGCTTTAAACCAAGTTCTGAGAAAAATAGATGAAAAATGTCTTCTCTTTCTTCAAACCAATAAAAGTTATGGTAGCAGAGAATGTCATAAATCGGTTGTGGGGTTTTTTGGTTATTATTTTAGGGATAACCTAACGCACATTATTCAGGGCCTGCTTTTCTCTCCCTTGAGGGATCTGTAGCATTCTTGATGTCATGAAAATAGAGCACAGGTTGGAGTTATTAATCACTGTACTTGAATGGACTTTTTCTTACTAAAATGTTAACATAGTAATTTTTATTAACTTATTAAAGTTTAACTCATCCTTTGAAGAATCTTGTATGTATTCTCACTTGGACACATTCTTATCACATCAAGTATATTAGAAGTTGTTACTGCCAGGTAGGGTCTTAATCTGTGTAATGTTGTAAGTATAATTTTACAGAAATTTGTAGGTCCTACATGGATTTTCATCCTGTGTAACTCTAAGGAAATTCATTAGCCTGAAATACACAAGCTGCAAAGGATGCTAAATAAGTCTCATTACTTTATAAGATGTAAAAATTGAGCTTCAGTGAGTGTTCTAAGGCTGTAGAAGACCTCTTTTTTGAATTAAATTTGTTAAGAATGTTTTAGTCTTTGCTTTTGTCTGTTAATGTTTATAATTAATCAGATGATATTTATGTTTATTATTTACTTTTGTGATTAGAGATGCTCTATTCTATTTAAACATATTTTAAAATTTTGTAAACATTGCTGTTTTCTTGTGGAACCTTTTTTTCTTTGATTTCTAACAAAATCAGGAAGGAATATAAACATAAACATTCACAGTGGTTTTGGAAATGAACCAGTGGGAATCTACCACAACAGAGTGTTTAACTGAAATATGACTACATAAAGCAGGTGAATTGTTTGAGACATTTAAACTCTATTTGAGAATGTTAATTCCCATACTCAATATTTATTTTCTCCTGGCAAGTGAAAGTGGAGGAGGAGGTTGGGTTAAAACCTTTTTTCTTCACAGGAGGCATAAGAATGCTAGCATTTAAAATAGACATTATTCTTTTGACCATGTAGAACTGGACTCTAAGAGTCTTTCCCTTTACTTTTTTAACCTATTCAAATTTCCTGCATACTCTAAAATAAATAAATAAATTATTATTTAATAATAAATAATACATGATAATGATTCTAAAGTCCTTCCACAAAGGTGCCAACAGTCATATATTTGGATAACCATATACAGGTATTTTAAGGACTGTTGGAAACAGGGTCATTGACACTGATACGTGGAAAATCAAAGAGCTTTCATGAGCTTTTCTGGAACTTAAAAATTGAGTCTTATCCCAGGTTTGACTCATAGTCAGTTGACTATGTCTGTGATCTACCTAATGGTTATTTTCCCGGTCACAAAATATATAAGTATGATTCACACAGGTGGCTGGCACAACTTCCAGATTGCCTCCTTAGCTCAAGCAATCTGTCCTAGAGGGAAAGCCTCTTGGACTGCAATCCACATTTCCCACCCCAGGCAAGGTATCAACTTAAAAACAATTATCCTGATGGTTCTACTTGTATGCAAATAATTAAATTATTTAAGTGGTTGTAATTATTCTTCACTGGTAATCTATCATGTACAACAGGAATTGGAATTCATGGGGGTTTTCCCGCCCAAGATTATTCAGTGTGTGTTGTCAGTATTAGATTTCGTTGGCCAGTCCAGGCAGCTTAGCTAGTGATATCACCCCCATTCATGTCCCTAAGGACTCTAAGCCACTGCTTGCCATGCCCCTTGTAGATGTGGCCATAGGTGCTGCATCTACAATCAAAATTGATCAAGAATATCATGAGGGTGCCCAAGGGCTTCATTTGATGCCAGACATATTATCCATTCCCATTGTTGTGTGACAGCACCCCAAATCCTCTGATGATCAGGTTAAAGGATTCCGCCAAGAGGGTGACTCCTTATCTTGCCTGCTGATTTTTTTGCAAAAAGATCCCAAAGTGCCCAGCATTAGCTTAAAATTCAGTGGCATTCTTGCCATGGCTTCTGGTAGAAAACTGCTTTTCTGTGAATCAGGATCTCTGAATGCTGAGAGTCCAGAAACATGGGGGATGAGAAGCCCAAATTTCTCAGTGGGTCACTGGGAGTGCTGGCTTTTCCCTTTGGCATTTTATTCTAATACAAGTCTACACTCAGCCTTTTAAAATTTTTTAAAAATTTTAGATGTTTTCTTTTTATCCACTTTTAGGGTGTTGCCTCTTCCTCTCAAGCTCTGCCAGAGGCGAAATAGTTGCTATGTCCTGTCTCTTTTTGGAGGGGCTTGCCACTAGATGGAATTCAGCAGGACTTTGTAATGTTAGCTCTCTGGGTTCCAGAAAAATTACAGTTTTGTCAGTGATTGGTTTTTTGTTTTTTATTTACAGGGTTAGAGTGACAGCAACATTCGCTTCCAGCTTTGTGTAGCCTACATATAAGTAGAACCATCAGGATAATTGTTTTTAAGTTGATATCTTGCCTGGGGCGGGGAATGTGGATTGCAGTCCAAGAGGCTTTCCCTCTAGGACAGATTGCTTGAGCTAAGGAAGCAATCTGGAAGCTGTGCCAGCCACCTGTGTGAATCATACTTATATATTTTATGACCTGGAAAATAACCATTAGGTAGATCACAGACATAGTGGACAGACTATGAGTCAAACCTGGGACAAGACTCAATTTATTAGTTCCAGAAAAGCCCGTGAAAGCTCTTTGATTTTCGACATATCAGTGTCAATGACCCTGTTTCCAACAGTCCTTAAAATGCCTGTATATGGTTATCCAAATATATGACTGTTGGCACCTTTGTGGAAGGACTTTAGAATCATTATCATGTATTCTTTTCATGATGCTTCGTGGTTGTTCCTCCTGGAAATCTGTTTTTTCACTTCAGCATATGGGTTCCAGGTTTGAAAACTGGCTCATATCCTGAATCTCAGTAAGATATTTTTGGATGGTAGGTGGTGGGGTGGGGAGTAAACACACTCTATCTTCTGATCATCCAGCATCCATTCTTTTGATTGTACACCCCGAATAATACTCTTGGTTGGCTGTCTATCTATTTTGCTCCTTGGACACCATGTTCTATTAACTATCTCATAACTCTCTAAGGGTCAGTGTTCCTACATGTGACTACAACCTTGACAAGCATTATAATTACCTCTACCTGGCTTATAATAATTGGATATTACCCCATCTATCTTTTCAGGATTCCATCATGTCCATTGTTGTCGGTGAGCCCATTCCATAACACCACCTTCTACCATCAGTCTTGGCCTTCAGAGGAACATCAAGTCTGAACTTCTTAGTGATGTTGTTTTTCCTTTCACCAGTGTGTTCCTTGTAGCCTTGGTAAATGGTCTATCTTTAGGGCCTTTGTATGAAGTATAGTCATCTGATGGGCATTCTGGCTGAGAATAGTATATTTGTTCAAGCATGCTTACTTCTCTGAGACTTTTAATCTCCCTGGCATTTCTCTATTACTTAATGCAGGTCTATGCTTTATTATTTCTTCCAGGAGCTGTCTGTATTAGTCAGGGTTCTCCAGAGGGACAGAACTAATAGGATATATGTGTATAAGAAAGGGAGTTTATTAGAGAGAATTGGCTCATACTATCAAAAGCTGAAGTCCCACGATAGGCCATCTGCAAGTTAGGGATGAAAGAAGCCAGAAGTGGCTCAGTCTGAGTCCAAAAGCCTCAAAGAAGGGAAGTTGATAGTGCAGCCTTCACCATCTTAAAGCATGTTTACGTTGTCTTTCAGTCTTCTTTTAAGGGCATCAAATCCTGTATCCCAGGATGGTGCTATCAAATAAATAAACTATCTTATACAACTTCATGTTCTATCTTTGGAATTGAGTCCTTGAGTATTCTCTGGGCTACAAGTAGGCAAGGTTTTGTAGATCCTTTTGGCTACAGTCCCTTGCTTCCTGTTTCAGGTGCAATTCATTCTGCTTGGGTTATGTTGTGATTTAACCCTATTATTGGTTTAGTGGCTGGAAAGGGGAGGTAAGGGCAGATCTTGAGGGGTGCATTTTGTCTTTCAGGGGAGAAAATATTGCAGCACTATCCTTAACAAGGGAGTAAGCATTAGTTCTTTTTTTTTTTCTTTTTTGAGATGGAGTCTCGCTCTATTGCCCAGGCTGGAGTGCAGTGGTACAATCTCGGCTCACTGCAACCCCCACCTCCCGGATACAAGTAATTCTCCTGTCTCAGCCTCCCAAGCAACTGGAAATACAGGTGTGAGCCACCATGCCCAGCTAATTTTTGTATTCTTAATAGAGATGGGGTTTCACCATATTGGTCAGACTGGTTTCAAACTCGTGATCTCAGGTGATCCACCTGCCTCGGCCTCCCAAAGTGCTGGGATTACAGGCATGAGCCACTGTGCCCAACCAGTGTTAGTTCTTAATAGGATCAGAGAAGTCTGGAGTTTCAAGATTATATTTTTTCATCCCATGTGTCTGGGTTTCAAAGTAGAACTGTACCCTGGCATAGCTGACCTGCTGAGATCGAGAGGCCAACCCTATCTGGCACTCTGTAACTCTTCGGATTAAGTCCTGGACCTCATCTTTAGTTTTCTCTGCTATCAAGCTGTAGGAGGTGACAGTATTTTTGTATATTACTGAGAAGGTTATCTGGCTTTCACTCATAGCTTTTAATGATTCATTAATTGTGACCAATCTTTTGTTAACTTTTAACAAGCATTAATGGATTTTAGCATTAGCTACCCAATTTACTATCCTTAGAGTTACTATTTTCCCTGTATTGCACAAATACCGGATATATAACACCAGCATTTATTTTTACAATTTACCATCAGTACAAGAGAAAGATTTAATAATTATACTGATATTATATCCCAGAGGATATTTTTTGCTCAAGTTCCAACAAGCCAGGATGGGATTCTCATTGCCAGCTCCAAATCTCCATTGCCAAAATACCATTGCAGTGCCTGCTTATGTGGACCAGTATTGGCACCAACTGTCACAGGTTGCCTTGTTTAGGAGGCAGACTCTGTGATAGAGATTATTATGTTGGGGGTTCTCAGGGACAGTTCTCAGGATCATCACTTGTGAAAAGGAAGGGGAGGAAGCAGGTGTGAGAAGAAGAATTTATTGGGATTCAATGTAGTATCAGTGTGGGTCTTAGACAAATCTGAAACCTTGATGCTAGGATGACCCATCAGAGATGTCTCATGTTGGTTGGAAGGAGCTATGCCCTTATATACCCTTCTAGACCAGTCATTAGAAGCTGGCTACCCACAGGAAGTGGGTTTGGCTATGGATGAGGCAGCTTTTCAGCCAAGAGAGCTGACAGCTGAAGTCTTTCAGTCAACAGCCTTCCCAGAATCTGGGAATAAATTATTCAGTCTTGAGGTTGGAACTGGGCAGACCATCAAAGCATCCTCTAAAAAACACCATGGAAAAAACTCTAGTAGTAGTACCCCTTCCCCCTCCCCTACCCCACCCAACCCCTCCCCATATTTATAGGGGCAGTAGAGGCAGGGAACATCTAAGATACTGTATAGGAAAAGAAATCTGCCCTTAAATATGATGCTGTGCCTAGATACATTTACAAACAATTTCTGCCAGCTGTTTAAGGAAAAAATAATTCTAACTTATACAAATTGTCTGAATGACTAAAAAAGAAATAATGTCTTCCAGCTCATTTTATAAGGTGAATATAACTTTGATACTATAACTGGACAATGAAAATAAAAGAAAAAATATCATGGGTTAGATCTCTTATAAAGCTAAATGCTAAAATCCAAAATGGGAACTAAGGGATTTCTTTGACTTGATAAAGTAACTGCCAGAATCTGTTAGCTAAAACCATAGTCAATGGGAAACTATTAGAAGCCTCTTTAAAAGTTGTAAGACGGCCGGGCATGGTGGCTCATGCCTGTAATCTCAGCACTTTGGGAGGCTGAGGCGGGTGGATCACACGAGGTCAGGAGTTCGAGACCAGCCTGGCCAATATGCTGAAACCCCATCTCTACTAAAAATACAAAACTTAGCCAGGCGTGGTGGCGTGCGCCTGCAATCCCAGCTACCCCGGAGACTGAGACAGGAGAATTGCTGGAACCTGGGAGGTAGAGGTTGCAGTAAGCCGAGATCATACTACTGCACAGCCTGGGTAACAGAGTGAGATTCCATCTCAAAAAAAAAAGAAAAAAAAAAGGTTATAAGGCAAGTATTCCTGCCATCACTACTTATATTCAGTATTATGATTTGGATTCTAGCATTTAGCTAAAACACACATACCCACACAGAGCAACTGAAGAGAATGAATATGACAGCACTTTCAGATGGTAAAAGTGACTTCACAGGAAATGCAAGAGATCTATTGGAGCCAATGGAAAGGTTCAGGATATCTGATGAATACAGGATCAAAGTCTAACAATTCTTTTATTATATACAAGGAACACTTAGAAAATGTAGTTTAAAATGTTAATATTTGTTACAGAAATACAGTCTGAAAGTTTACTGGAAATAAACTTAACAAGGCATACATTAGGAAGAAACTTACATTCCCTTTATGGGAAGATGTAAATAAAACCAAAATAAGTTGAACTATGATCTTTAAAATGACAATTATTCTTATATTAATTTACATAGACAGTGCAATTCTAATCAAGGTCTCATTGGGTTTTTCTTGTAGCTTGACTGTCTGCTTCTAAAATTTATATAGAAAATCATATTGCTAAGAAAAACTGAGAAAATTTGATAACATAGGTATGGGACTAATTCTATTAGATATAAAGTTTCATATAAAGTGATTGTTACCAACATAGAAGGGTATTAAACCTATACACCAATGAAACAGAATAAAAGGCTTAGATATATGACAGAGACAGTATTTAAAATATTTGGAAAAGGGATAGAGGTTCTTTACATGGAACTGGGACAGTTAGCTATCCATGTAGATCAATCATGTCCAACCCGTAGCCTGTGGGCTGTATGCGGCCCAGGATGGCTTTGGATGAAGCCCAACACAAAATCATATACTTTTTAAAAACATTATGAGGTTTTTTTGCATTTCTCTTCTTTTTAGCTCATCATCTATAGTTAGTGTTAGCGTATTTTATGTGTGACCCAAGACAATTCTTCCAGTGTGGCCCAGGGAAGCCAAAAGATTGGATACCCCTGATTGAAAAGATATTTAATCTTTAACTATAACAAAAGAAAAAATAGGTTAATGTGGACTAAAGACATAAATGTTAAAAGTTAGATTTTAGCAGTTTTAGGAAATATAGGCTATATGGTTGGCTCTGTCCCCACCCAAATCTCATCTTGAATTGTAATCTCCACAATCCCCACATGGGACCTGGTGGGACCTGGTGGGAAGTGGTTGGATCGTGGGGGGCAGTTTCCCCCATGCTGAAAGTTTACTGAGTGAGTTCTTGTGAGAGTGAGTTAGTTCTCATGAGATCTGATGGTTTTATAAATGTTTGACAGTTCCTCCTGCACACACTCTCTCGCCTGCCTCCATATAAGATGTGCTTGCTTTCCCTTCCACCGTGATTGTAAGTTTCCTGAGGCCTCTCCAACCGTGTGGATCAGTGAGTCAATCAAACATCTTTCCTTTATAAATTACCCAGTCATGAATATTTCTTTATAGCAGTGTGAAAATGGACTAATAGAATAGTTAACCATTTTTATGGTCTCAGGAAAAGATATGTTGCTTAAATGGGACTCAGAAGCCCAAAATATAAAGGAGAAATGGTTATAAAATTTATTGCACTAAATTAAATACATTTATTTAAGTTGAATGCACTAAATAAACTACATCCAGTGTAACCCAAAACCTGTACTGAGAAAAGCTTCTTCAATGAGAGAAAATTAATATCTAGCAACACTTATAATCAATAAGCATAAGACAAATCTTACAAAGAAAATACATCCCAAAGGATAGGAATAGGTCATTCACAAAAGAGGAAGGATTCCAAGAACATAAATACAAATGTCCTTCTCACTAGTTATGAGGTAACGTGTTGTTTAAAATACATTTCTGTCTATATATGTTTGCAAAATAGATGAGTTGATTTCCTAGCGTCCTCTAATTGTATTTTTAGTGTTACTATGAACTAATGGGTTTAAACATATTTGATAATGTGTTTCAATCCAATCAATTATTCTCTTTATTGATATTCATTTTATCGTAATTTAGGCCAGCAGGAGCTTACACAATTTTTCCTAACTCTTTTAACAGAACACTTTCATACTTAGAAGCCTTACTGCTTTCTGGTATTACAATAGCCAAGGCTTATTTTACTCAGATTCTACCTCAACCCTGAAATCATTTTTTTCCAAAAAGCTCTGATTTTTTTTATTGGTGAGTTTTTTGGGTGCCAGTGGTTTTTATTACCACTGTGTTGGTTGTTCATTGTTTCCAGGCTTTTTTTATTAGTTAGAAAGAGGAAATATATGTACATACAATTTTTAGTTATAAAATTAATCATAATTTTATATAGATAATTCCAGTTCATTCTTTGGGGTCCAAAGCTTTTAATTAACCTCCTCAATTTCAGAATCAGCCTTCTTCAAACATAGTAAAAATGTGAGTTCTTAAAGTTAACAGTTTTTGCTTTTTACACTTTATCTTATAACACATACACAATCTCAAAATAGTATCACCATCACTGCCTACCACCAATAATATGATTATTGAAAAGTTTACTTTTTAAAATTCTTTTGCTTTTAGGATACATTTCAATGAGGATATATATATTTAAGTTGCTGTTTTTTGTTTTTGTTTGTTTCCAAAGAACTTTGAATGGTTTCTGTCTTTGTGGCTATGCCACCAAATATGTGCAAATGTTCATTTTTTTCTTTGCATTAAGTTGTAAATTGGATTCTGCAAAACTCTCTCCCAATTTTAGCTGTTCTCAGGTTGGTCTGCTGTGCTTTCCAATGAGTATCTTGTCAGTGATTTTGACATATTCCTGTCCCCAGGCCCATCAGTTGTCATCCTTTTTTTCCTTACTCATGTGCTGATACTGTGTGGTTCTTGTAGCTGTTTTCACAGCAGAAGAGTTGTAAAATAGTTTGTTCCCATCCACTTGTATTTGAAAGTTTGAGGTGATACTTTGTAACCTAGATCTATGCTATATATTGTCCAAGGGTCTTTGGGTTTTTTTTAAACTGGTTGTTCTGTGTTTTTATAGCAGGATCAGAGAATATTCCATTATTATGTGGCTGCTGCTGCTGCCATTATTAGTCTGTATTCAAATTCTAGGCAATTTCTAAAAAAAGGTGTATACATGCATATCCTATGACCCACTGATTGACTACCTAGATATATATCCTAGACAAGCCTTGTGCAATACCTGGTGTTTACTAGAGCATTGTTTGTATTAGGGAAAAGTTTGATGCTATGGAAACTTATATTAATAGAAAAAGATACAAATAAATGTTATATTCATATAAAAGACTAACTTAGAAGTTAAGAAAAGCTATAGTCAAATGTGTATAACAAACATTTTATATTCAATATTGTGCAAAATCATACAGAGGAAAAAGAAAACATAGAGTTTAATGATATTTATATAATACTTAAAATTAATAAGCAAAAAGAAGTACTATACTTTTCCACAGATACATATGAGTTTGGAAGAATAGAAACATGTACGGGAGTGACAAATACTGTATTTGTGATACTGGTTACTCTGAGAGAACATGGGGTCATGGTAATGAGAAGGGAAACATAGATAGTATAAGAACTATTCTAATAATAAAGATCTGAAATAAAAAATTTACCAGGCATGGTGGTGTGCGCCTGTACTTCTAGTTACTTAGGAGGCTGAGGCAGGAGAATTCCTTGAGCCCAGGAATTTGAGGCTTTCCTTGAGCCCAGGAATCTGAGGCTTTCAGTGAGCTATGATTGCACTGTTGCACTCAAGCCTGGGTGGCAAGGCGAAACCCCGTCTCTACATAAATGAACAAATAAATAAACAAAGATGTGAGGCAAATTTTGCAAGCTGTTCAGGTTTTTGCAAAACTCCGTGGTGAACATGCTTTTCTATACGGTTGAAATACATCATGATTTCTAAATAGAGAGGGAGGACCAGTCTGGTTGACTGACTGTATTAACATGGATAATGAACGTGACAATCAGAAAGGTTTTGGTTAGATGTGAAAACCAGGATAAAAAGACAGTTTCAGAGGCAAATGTTGAAAGTGCCCATCCAAACCGTATCCATGTTATCATTAAACATTGGAAGCATGTAAGTAATCTTCCTTGTACTGGCTCCATGTTTAACAAGCACTCTTCCGAGCGTGGTTTTTCTTCACATATTTTTATTTATATTGAGAATATGTTGGGCAGATACTCTGAGTGTCCAATCCCCTTTATAGTTCTTAGTGTGAGCTGGCACTTTATTTTCATGATAGCAATCTCATATGCGCTGTCTCAGAGATGTCTGTATTTCCAAGTGTAATGGATTCTGGAACATGGATAAGACCAAGTTTCTGACTCTGCAAGGCTCAACCCAGACCTTAAATTCAAGCAAATTCATCAAAAGTTTGCATCTCCCCAGAAACATCCTTCTATTCTCTATAGCATATTCTTCTTGAATTTAAGTTAGTGGCCTCTTATGAAGTAGAAAATTAATGGCTGTTGCAGGCACAGTCTAAGAAAATAAAGTAATTCAAATGTGCAGCCAATTGTAGTGATAAGCTGTCATTCAGAAATAACTCAGGATTGTGTGTAGTTAGCACCAAATATACAGAACTGGTAAAACTAGACACCTTGTGAGCAGTTGCTACGGTAATATGATTAATTTTGGCAGAGAAGTCTACTTTTAATATTCAAAGTAGCCTCCAAATACCTGAGCCTACAGGAATTTTTTCAATGGTAAATAGAAGGCAAAATAGTCAATTTAAAATGGACTTCAAGTTGTTAAGAGAGCCTACTTGATGTTCTAAGTTATTAATCTCTAAGGGACATTGCCTTATTTTTGAATTCCTGTTGCCTAGCACAATATCAGACACAAAATATAAGTTCAACACATTATAATGATAATTAAATTGTCTCAGTGTCTGAGTAAAATAAAATGTTTTAAACAGTTTTTAAAAAATTCTATTCTTTTTGGAGGGCTTCATTTTAGACATTGGTTTGTTCTGTAAGCCTCCATGGCTCCATTAAAGTGACTTACTATAAATGAGCTCTTTACAAAATTTTAGGCCCAATTGGTAAACTACTGTATTTCTAAAATTTTGCACATGAGAGAGTAACCAATATAATTATCTGAAACTCAGTTAAGAACAGCAGCAGATGATAATTGCCTTCATCCTCTATAGAGTTTTTCCCCCCATAATTCTTCTTGTTTTACTGAAAAGGAGGTTATCTTTCAGTTAACCAGATAGTTCAATATATTTTGACACTCACTCCCCAAGAGACAGTGATTACTGAAACGTTTTGGATGTTATGTTGTTACAAGCAAAATAAAATGCATAGAAACTTGTGGATTTTTTGTTTGTTTTCCAAAGATTACAAAAGGATACCTTCAACAATTTTTTGCTGTGAATAATTTAAGTGGAAAATTACAGTTCTATCTTGAGTCCAAGATTTACAGAGTTGATAAGCTTTGAGTCAAATTATGCATTTTAAATTAGTTAATCAGTAATGCTGCAGGGAGATTGGAGGTTTGGATGTGCCAAATTTCCGATTTATATCTACTAGCTAAAACTTATCATGTCAGTTCTAAATATGTAAATTTTAAAAGGACACACCAAGGACTGTGATTTGCAGTTATTTATAAAGATTTTATTTACTTAGTATTCATGTGTATATGGATTCCAATATCTTTTCCTTTATTATCTCAAACAAGCTTTGAAACAACACTGGCAGATTACTTAACATTGAAATTACACCTAGAACATGGGCATAGCCCTAGGTGGTTTTGTTGCTACCAGGATGTAAATTATGATGAACTCCATTTTCCTTTAGTACGTGTTTTCTTTGCAGATTGCTTTCATTTTTCAATAAAGTGTATCATCTCTATGTGCCATTGCAGACACCATCCCTGTTTCTGCAAACCCGAAAAGAAAAGAATCATCTATTTCTTCTTTCCCTATACGAGACTGCTGTGTTTAAGATGGATCATCAGCATGATTTTAAAGGGAAACTCTTAGTCAGACGATGTTTCTGACTCGGAATAATTTTGCTTTAAGAAATGACCTGTCTGTTATCAGCGCTAACAGACTCTGCTATATTAAGCAAAGTGTAGACACCAAATAATATTATTGATGGACAATAAGAGAATGGGAAGTTTTTTCAAATGTAAATTGTATCAGCAAGTTAACAGTATTAATATCACTTAATTTTCTGTGACTCAAATAGAATAATGTCAGTGAGGATGCCTTATTAATATTAAGCATCATGCATTTAATAGCAATATGTGTTACTGACACTATGAAACTTCTAAAGTAAAGCTGTAAAACATTACAAATAATATTGAGAGGAATATTTCATAGATCTTCAATTTTGTGCTTGTTTTAGAGTGAGTAAAATTATCTTTATTCTTCCCATTGTTTAAGGTCTCTAAGACTATGAAAAGAAGAAATAGAAATCAATATATTAAGTCAAGTTTCAGAGAGTCAGTGAGTTTTTAAATTTTGTAAAGTTTATTTCGCTGAGGCCATGTTGTTTTATGGCTGTGCAGTGTGAGGTATTAACCAAAGAGAAAGGACTCCGGACTTTGATTTGTGCCGAAAGGGAAATATTTTACAAAGAATAATAATAACCAGAAAGGTTGTAGTACAGTTTTTCTCGAAGTATCATAAAAGTAAACTAAATAAAAATGGGGAAAAGTGGGAAAAAAGTTTCTTGTGTTTGTGTGAAGAAATGACCATCCAGTGGGTAAACCATAGAGCAATGTATATAAAAAAAGAGCAAATTTGCATGAACTGTCTTACTTCCAGAAAGAGATCAAGATTTACTCCAAGATCTAGTGTCAATATTTAGAAAATAAGGAAACTTAATTCAAAAAGACATATCAGGGTTGACTCCCACCCTGGCCACAAACGTAAACAATTACAGGCATAAGGGAAGAAAAAACAAATGTTTGCCCCGTCCTTACAAAATGTATGACGTGGGAAATATAAATAAACCAAATCTTGCTAGTGGTTGATTGTATACTTAATATTTGAGCAGTGTAAGAATGGAAATTTTTAAAAACTTCTGAACTACTATAATTTATTTTCTTAAAGCTCAGGAGAGAAAATATTGGGCCATACACACAAAAAAGTTTCAATATTTACTTTTATGTTTCTGGATCAAAGCACTTTTCTGTCAATGTTTTCTCTTTTGAGACAAAGAGTTCAGAATGAATATTTGTGGTATGGATGATATTTTAAAAATGTCCTGAGAAATCCTATCCACAGACATTGTGGGCTATAAATGCAGATTGATATGATATTTCAATGGATCTTTTGTTAGGGGAACAATTTTGTTTTCTGACCTAAATAGAAAGGTATGTTTATTTGGAAATTTAGCATTTAATCATTTCCATAATGTAAAATTATGTTAAAACAGAAAAGGACTGAAAAAGGCAACATGCTGCTTGTGTTTAAGTTCAGAATGGATTGATCAATTTTGATTCATCTTGAACCTAATAAATATCATGAAATATTTTCATATTCTGGCAGAACAGTCCTTGTACTAACAGAATGTGTCTGTATCTGTATATGTATATAGATTTGTTTGTCTTACACTTCAGATTCACATCTGATTGTGTATTGAGATTATATTCTATTTCCTGATTTAAAAAGTAATTGAAGAAGACTGTGTTTAGCTTGAGGAGAAGTTCTATGCTCTTTGAAGGAACTTCTAAATTTGAAGTATGTTTGGACAGTTTCTTTATTTTTTCTTCCTAGAGTCAATTATCCAAAGTCTAGCTTTCTTATATGGTACTCCTAGCATCTTTCAAAAAATCTACACTGGGTAAAGACATATTGTTTTCAAATGGCCAGGTAAAAATCAGGTTACCTAGATGCACCTTCCAATACAGTGTGCAAGGAAAGGATGAGTGAACAATTTTATTTAACTCATTAATAGTACTTTACTGAAAGCACACTTTTTAATTGTAGATTAGATGATTTTGTTGATTTTATATGGTAGTATATGGTAAAAGTGGAAAAGTAGACTTTGAAAAAAATGATAATGTTTTAAATAAAACGTTGCATGGGATGCCTTTGAACAAACACTAAAATAATGGACTGCAAATACTTTCTTTTCTATTATTAGAAATTTAAGAAAGACACATAACTACCTTAAAACGTCTTTTTCTGAAGAATATTTCTGATTCTATATAAAATATTTTTGTATTTATTTTTCTATTGTATCAAGAGCTTTTAAAATTTTCGATAATTGTTTCTCAAATTTGGAATTTATAATAACTTTGTGTGTCATGTTGGGGGAAATTTATTCTATGCACATGAAGTGCTACCAGAAAATTATTTTCTCTTTTAACTGGTGTAACACTCGCTAAAATGTATGTCTTAGAACTTTTGCCAAGTCTTACTTTTCCTTGGGAATTTGCTCAGTGGTTGTCAATCATGTAAAAATAGTTGACTTTTGAGACTTCACTGTTGCCTTCGTCTGAGAAAATTTTCATTATGCCTTCACTGTGAGCAAGAACAGTCAGAGTAGCCTTCTCAGACCTTCACATGACATCATCTTTCCTCCCTAAATCCAGTATCAGTAAAAGCAGAAAGCTTAAACTGTATATGGAAAAAGTGTAATGAACAAATGCTCTTGGCTATTGTTGAATCTTTGAGCTATCTCTTCCAATCCCATAAATCTCAAGATAACGAATCTTCTAGCTCAATCATGTATTTCCTGGGCATACAAGTGTGGTGTTTGGAGAAAAGGGGACACAATTCCCATAATTACGTTTAATAATATATGCCACTAAAATAAAAAAGAAAGGCAGCTGTCTTTTAATTGCTTTAAAAATGTTTATAACAGTAATCCACTAGAGATTGAGGGGCTTGTAAATATTTATTCTTGGAATAGTTAAATATCTAGTATTTTGGTTCTTAAAGCAAATTTGTCAAATAGGTAGCACAAGCAGCCTAATAAACTCTTATATGGACTCTTTTGTTACACACAACTCATACTCCAATTCGTGGTATATTCTCATTCACATTTTTGTGCCTCAAAATGTGTATATTGAAGACCTATTTGTTTCTGGTACTATGGCATTAAGGATATTAAGGTGAGCAATACATACTTCCTGTTGTCAGTATTTTCAAAATTAGATTGAGGAAGCCGACTGAAAACAATTATGAAATCTTGTGTGTTGCCTTATTATTGGCAGAAGCACAGTCAGGACATGAAAGTAGAGACAATTAGGGCAAATGGGAAGAGCAGGTTTCTGGGAAGGTTTTTTCTGGGAAGGCCTAAGGAGACTGAATTTTCTTGTCAGTGTGCTCTCGACTGGTAACCAGCTATCAGATATCTTAGTGTTAATTCAAATAAATGTATTCATTTTCTTGAGGATATTTAGTTTTCAAGTATTTTCTCCTGAGTGGACAGAAAGACTTCACCCTTGGCAAAAGTAGTGGTTCTTTACTTTGTGTGACCCCTTTTGACAATCTACTGTGGACTTGTCCCAGAAAAATAGATGGTGTTTGTGTTTATAAATTCATAGAAATTTTTGCATGTAGTTTTTCAGAAATCACAAACTTAAAGCCTCCTTAAAGCTGACGGCCTCAGCTTCAGACTGAAGAGTTAGAGCTCACTGAGGAATTGGGGACATGGGTGGAAGTGGCATTTTTTAAAGTTAAGGCCTAGGGTATCACAATCTTGAATTGCTTATTCTCATCATACGTTATTTTATAAAATGCACTTATTCTGCGTGCTATAATAAACGCAGTCTTTCTGCTTTAGTCTCTGATTAAAAAAATGTTTGTTGTGCATTAACGGCAAATAAACTTTAAGGGAAAAACAAAACCTGTGGTTTTCCATGTAGCTTAAAAATTGTTCTCTCTGACATTTAATTTTGGCTTACTGGTTAGCTCCAACCCCCTATTTGACCATAAGAATCCAAGCAGAATTCCAAACAGATAGTAAATATTCTAATTGCACTTGGGCATTTTCCTAGTATCGTCCCAATAACCATTTTCCCATTTTTTTTTTTAGTTCTGATCTCACTAACCTCAAATCATGTATTAAATGGGCCAAATGAACGATAATTCATACTTTTAAGACTATTTATCTCCAACTTTGTTTTTTGAGGTAAAATAAATAGAAAATACCACATAAAAACAAAAACAAAATTCCAAAGTGGATTCGAGAATTTCATATGTATTTTTGCACCTAAGTGTCAAATATATATTAGATTATAATGCATCCTAATACATATGAGTATAAATTGTCATGGTCCAACTTACTGTGCCAATACATAAGTAAAATATTTTAGCATACAGAAATAGGACATAGATTTAAATAAAGACGAATTACGGAACTCTTCAAATGTGTGCAATATAAAGAAAGAAATGCATTTTAAACTGTATGACAGGTTGAAAGTTCTAACGTGCCTTTTTTTTCTTCTGAGAATATCAAGATTTAAAGATGTATATGGGCTACAGTGCGTCAAGTCTGGCCGTAAATGAATTGGCTTAGTCACTCACTATTGCTTTCTTTCAAAGAAATATTTGGCTTTTTCCTGAAGCAATTTATGGTGTATTCATCACTGCCAAACTATTCTGAAGTTATTAGTTTAGAAAAAATAATGATAAATAAATGGGCTTATGTCCTCCAGAGCTGTTTTTTCTCCTTTTAAGTACCATCTAGCCTGGTGCCCTTTCTTCTCCCCAGAAGTAATGTTTTTGCTTCTGTGAAGTGATTTATCCTTGGACTATGGATCTGTGTTTGATATAATCCATCAAGACATGGATCCTGCTGCATATAAAAAGCCATTACAAGAAAATAAAATCTAAAACACATCTGAATTTTATTTTATGTGTACTGCTTTTATCTGAAATGTAGTATTGACAAAGTACATTTTGCTTAGTTGAGTGCCTCAGTTTTCAAGTCAACCATCTGACTCAAAGAAGAGTGGGAATTTATTCTTGCAGAAAAAAAGTTAATACTAATAAAGATGATGACAATGATAATCATTTGTAGTGATTGGGAGCTTGTTAAAAATGTAGAATCTGAGGCTCCTCTCCAGACCTACCGAATCAGAGTCTGCACTTTGGCCAGATTCGCTATGATTCTTAGGCAAATTAAAGTTAGGGAAGCACTGCTTCAGTGTCTAGTGGCCAGCACACTGCCAGCACTAAGAAAGGAAGAGACAGGCTGAGAGTCCCTGCCAGTGGATGATCACAGCTATTTGCGTTGTAAACGCACCTGTGGAAGTTTCAAATAACTAGTCAACTTGGATTTACCTTACAGTCTTAAAAAGTGTAAAATGTATTTTTGTGAAAACCAACAAGCCTTATATTATAATTGGCAAAATATTTAACTTGGGTAAGTTTCTTGAGGGGGTCTGGCTTTAGGGACGCTGGAGCATTAGTGTTTTCTGCTGCATCTGTACGAAGCTGATTAGAATCTCGATTCAATTTCCGGCATCAAAACCACCCTCTTAGCTAGTGTTATAAACTATTCTGTACACTCTTTGTGGCTTTGCTGCTATGAGAGTAAACGAAAGTAAGCATTTCTTTGCTTCTTTAGACTGCCTTTCCATTGGAAATAGGGCCAGTGAGGGGTTAAAGGGAGAAATCTAATTATAGTAAAGATTTATCCATATGTTGAAATGATAACCTACATTTTACTAATTTCTATTTTCTTCCTTTTTAGATTCACACATAAATCTAACCCCTTCCTTCTTATCTCATGTCAGTTTTGCACTGGATGAATAATTTTATATGATAAACCTTTGATCAAAGCCTAAAACATTGAACAGCTTTTAGGACTGAAGTTTAAACTTCATAAATAACTAATTCTCTATAGTGGAAAACTTCATAAATATTAAGATTTAAATCCAATGAAAGACAGTAATTTGAAAAGCATGGATTTTGTTACTTTCTACGATTTTAATGTATTTTCTTTCTTTTCCTTTTGGTTTCACAGAAGAAAATCTGAAGAAAGTTTTAAAAATAAAGAAAATTGGTAAACCTGTAAAAAACAAAAATCCCTGTATTTCCAGGCATTTTTCAATGTTCTACTGTCTCATGATTAATTTATTATTTCTCAAGTTTCTTGTGCTTCCTGAAGTTACTGTGCTTTGACTCTGGCAGTACTAAGGGATTGGTTGGTGTAGCTTGTATTCAAATAAACAGGGAGACTATTTTATTGTTGCACTAATATATATAACCAACTTCAAAAGAGAAATTCACATACTGGTTATCAATGAACTCTCCCATGGTTTCACAATGGTTTATAGAACTTTGCTTTATTAAGTAGCATAATACACTAGGTAAAAAAAGATAGAGTCAGATGGGGAGCAGTTGCTCACTCCTGTAATCCCAGCATTTTGGGAGGCTAAGGCAGGAGTATTACTGGAGGCCAGGAGTTCGTTATCAGCCTGGGCAACATGGCAAAACCCTTTCTGTACAAAAAATGCAAAAATTAACAGGCATTACAAAAATTAGCCCAGCGCAGTGGAGTGTGTCTGTAGTGGCAGCTACTTGGGAAGCTGAGGTAGGAGGACTACTAGAGTCTGGGAGGTTCAGGTTAAGGCTACAGTGAGCCGTCATCACACCACTGCACTCCAGCCTGGGTAACAGAGAGACCCTAACTCAAAAATAGTAATAATAGAGTCAGAGTGTTTTCAGGTTTTAGGGTAATGACTTGGTGGCTCTTGAAAATATGGACCATGTTATATTTGTCATTAAAGATAAAAAATCTGGCATCTAGTTGTTGCCTAAATAAATGTTGACTTAAGTATTACTTTTGGTAGTTATATATCCATTTTACAGAGACTCAGGGGCAATGCCATCTTTAGATAAAGTGTATTATAAATTGTATGAAATATGGTGAATGAATTGCTACAATAGCACTATATTCTTTTGTCTTGATTGCACCTTGCATTATAAAATTATCTTAGTTTATAAAATATCACATGGTTTAGTTGTTACTGCTTTTCCTTTTTCCTCTCGGCGAAGACCTGCTGCTGTTCATAAGAATCCACAGAAGATGCAGACATTCTTATCCGATTTTCAGATATTTGCGAATTAACTCAAGATTGCCTATTTCTCTTTATTTAGAATCTCCATAATCAGTAACCTTCTTATTCAAGGAAACTACTTTTCCCCTCTCCACAAGCAACAATGTAAAAAAAATGGAGTTATGCCCTTTTACAGGTGGCTAATATTTGTCCTGTAACAGTTCCAGTACATTCAGTTATGATTACTTTCTGAAAGATCTGTCTCTATCCAGACCATGTTTCCATATTTTTAACAATGCTTTTTTAATTAGCTTTGTTTGTATTGATTTCACGAAAATATTTTACATTTTAATTCAACTTTTCTTTTTTTAGCTGTATTTTGGGGCGATATTGCCTTAGATGATGAAGACTTAAATATCTTTCAAATAGATAGGACAATTGACCTTACGCAGAACCCCTTTGGAAACCTTGGACATACCACAGGTATGGTTGATTGTTTCAGAAAATTTGTCTTTATTTTGGAGAAAATATACTCTTGAAGTGCTATAAATATTTTTGGATCATTTTTCATCTCCTGTCGATCAACTTTGACTTCCTATACACAAATATACATATTTAGAAATGCAGGTTTTATTCATAGTTTTCATTTTATTAATTTATTTTTTTACCAAACAGGTTGTGGTATTTGCTACATACTAGGTCTGGTTTAAGTGCTTTGCAGATATTAACTCTCTGAATCTTCATAACAACCCCCTCAGGGTAGTTACTAATATCACTATGATTTTAGAAATCAGCAGATTGAGATTTAGAAGGCTATACAGCTTTCTTATTGTCACATCATCAGGAAGTGGCCATGTCAGAACCAGAATTCAATTCTGAAAAAAGCTTGATTTCGTCCTCTTGAGTATTATATTAAGTTGCCTCTCATTTGGATATCGAGTTGCAAAATGTAAATTATTCTTAGAGAAATTATATAGGAAATATATTTGAAATTATATAGGAATAATATTTGGAAAATTTATATATCTATATAATTTTTGTAAAAACCCCAGAAGGCAATTTTAATTTTATTGATTTAAACATGTTTGAATTATGCCTGTAAGAAACTTGATATATGTAAAAGATTATTTCAGTTCTCATGTAACAATTTTTTTAATTAAAATTTCAAAATTCTTTATAGTATCTTGGTAAAATTTTGATCTGTGTATTATTTTGGAGAAAATTGCAAGGTTAGAAAGTTAAAATCTCTTTCTGTAATTGTATTAATAGCTAAAATATTTATTTCATGTCCTGCTTTTGATTTCATTGCATTCTCCCTTTTAGTATTTTTATTTTCTCCTATTCTATGGAAATACAATATGTAGTCCTTTCTGGTATCAAATGCACATATATATTATGGACTTAAGACTTTTTACTGTGACTTTTTACTTTGCCCAATTTACTTTCTTTGCAACTTTTTACTATGACCAGTTTTAAATATATCGTAATATTTCTACCTATTAGACTGTAGAATAGTGGTATTCTTACTTGTTAGATTCAGCAGTTTTTAACAGTTTATTATTTTCACTGAACGTTTGTGTGTGTATGTATGTGTGCATACATGCGTAAGTATGTTTAAAACAAATTTGAAGTCAGCTGGAAAAAACACACTTTAATATTATTAGGTAGTCTAGCATGCACTTTGTAAGAATAAGGATATTATTCTATATAATCAAAATACCATTATCAGATAGAAAAATTTATTTAAAGTAGGAAGTATATAAGAGAAAGCCTAAGGAATTCATCTAAAATAATAACACATACTATTTAAAAATAGTGTGCTTTGGTGTTTGTTATGCATAGTGACAATCTTTTCTAAAACATATATCAATATAGGTGCTAATATTGCTGTGCAGTGTCATCACAGAGAGTGTATCCCTGTAGATTATGTTTCTTGGCCAAATATCCAGTTGCTGTATCACCTGTAACACTGTCATGGAGGCAACGCATTCTGGACAGTAGAGCAATGATACAACAGTAAAATGCTAGATTTATGATAAGTTGCATTTCCAATTTTTATTAAAATTTTCATTAGCTCTAAGCTTTAGATCACTTATTTGACCTCCCTTCTCCCATTATTTTGAAGGCATTAGTTCTCTATGATTTTAAATTTTTAAAGTGTTGTTATTTAATTTAATTTTATTTATTGTTAAACTCTGAGACCATAATAATTGGAAGAAAAATAGCATTATTTTAGACACAGAATAAAACAGATTATACTGATAATAATAAAAACACTTATTCTAAATTTTTCTGTGGAAGGTACATGTTTGAAAGTTCAACAGTAACTTGCACTATTCAGTTGAATTTCAAACAATGTAATATAAATATAGTTGTTACATAATGGTCATTTCAAACATCATTGATGCCATACTTTTAAAATGTTTCTTCTAATTGCCTAGGAATGAATGTATTTAAGTATTACCTCATCTTTCTAAAATGTGCAATGAAAAAATTTCAAAAATGTTTCTCAAGATGCACAGCAAAAATGTGGCCATGTAATGCAAGTAATTAAGTAGATTATTAGTCAGTGAACAAGCACTCTAACTTATTTGCCTTATAAGGACTTATTTGATTTTTCCTTTAAGAGACTTATATAGCAATAGATTTTATCATTATTTTTTAGCTTCAGTCTAGGTAATTAGATTCAGTACTAATTTTAAATTAAAATAGATATTGGAAGGAAATAGTTCAAGTTATTTGTGAATAGTTTGTTGTCTTCGTGGAATTACGGCTTTCTTTGTCTTAGCCCCAAGATACTCTATGAACCATAGATACTCCTTGTTACTAGAAATTCATAGGTATTTGTTAAGATGTCATTAGTGATTATATTGGTTGTTTGCTCATTAATAACATTTTCTTACTTGTCTAATAAAAATTCAAGGAGAATAGAGAAAATAGGTGCCAAAACTGAGAGTAGCATTTTGCAAAAGCCCTGGAATGAAAATCTGGAGACTTGAATTTTTGCTAAATGCTCTGCTTTCTGACTTATGACAGGAATCTACCTTTTCTAGGTTTTGTTGGTAAAATTGCAAGAACACATATTTCCTTATTCCTACCATTTTCTATTCCTTTTGCATTATAGACTTTTTTTACACTCTGTTTTTTATAAGTTTTTCAAATTACACAGTGTAACAGAATATATTTTGCAGCTGAACGTTCGTTTGGATTCCTGTGGCTTTTTCCAAATTATGTTTTTGATTTCTATAAATTCAACTAAATTTTCAAAATGTAGTTGAATATATTGTTAAAATGTGATATGCTTCATGTATACATATGTAACAAACCTGCACGTTTTGCATGTGTACTCTAGAACTTAAAGTATAATAAAAAATGCATATATATATAAAATGTAATATGATTTAAAAAGTTTTTGAAATTCATGGAAGCTTTGGAAGAAAATGTGCATTACACATTTGCTCTTCTAATGTTTTCATTTCCATTTGCTGATTTGGCCTCCGAAAATATTCAGTTTGCACTGGGGAAATAGCTGGCGTGCAATCAACAGGGCAGAACAACTTGCTGTCATTCTATATAGCACTATGTGATGTCAAGGTCACAGTAAAGAAAAATGTTTCAAATTATCAATAGATGACTGAATTGTTATGATGTCCAAATAAAGCCATTTACATTGCTCTCTGAGTCTCCCCATCCCCTTGTTTTAGTTACCATCAAATTATCAATAGATGACTCAATTGTTATGATGTCCAAATAAAGCCATTTACATTGCTCTCTGAGTCTCCCTGTCCCCTTACTTCAACAAGTAACATTGGTTACTGTAGAGTTTTTACCCTCTTCAAAGATTCATGGATATTCATAATTTCAACACTTTAAGACCACATAAAAAAATGACCAAAGAGAAATCATTGTTGCCTGTGACTGCTTTTTATTTGCAAGAACTTTAACATATTTTGAGTTTAACTCGTTTCCTTTTATTCTTTAAGGTGGACTTGGAGACCATGCTATGTCAAAGAAGCGAGGGGCCCTCTACCAACTTATAGACAGGATAAGAAGAATTGGCTTTGGTATATCAATGTTTAAAGTTGCAGACGCTTGACTTGATGTACAGTAAATATTATACTCATAGCAGTTCAGTTTATTAAAATCAGTGTGCCATTATGATGTAAAGTATGTAAAGGATATATTCTAAAAATTTTTATTTTGCTAGCTCATATCTGATCAAAGCCTTTTAGAACTCATTTGGAATAATTTGAAATGTTCCTTTAATTTATTTTAAGCTTCTCTCTATTAAAACATGTATCAGGTGTTTATTTTATTATTGATACATATTTCCAGGCAATTGGGCATCACACCAAGGTATTTTTATAAAGCCCGGAGTTATATCAATTTTAATCAAGTGAAAAAATATCATGGTTATTTGTTTTGAAATAAATCTACTTAAAGTAAAATGAAAAACTAATTACTGGATTTAAAAAGTTAAAATGTTTTGACCATTCAAAAAATAGAAAATAGTTATAAATATAAACATTCAGAAAAACTGCCTCTGGTTCATAATTAGTTAATATTTACAATATTGAATGTATTAAAAATTATTTGTAGATTTGAGAGGTTTGTTTAAAATCCCATATGCATAGCTCATATTCTAACGTTCCTTAAATTGATGGATTATTAATTAAATACTTGAAGTATGTATTTCCAAGGAATAATTTTTCCAAGCAAAGATGCTTTGCTCCAGGCTATTGAAAAGACAGACATGTTAGAGACAGAGTCCCTATTTGTTGTGTCAAAGTATATACCAGTGGCAAGATATTCATATTGACAGTGGTAGATAAGAAAGAATAATCATGTAAATTTAGGAGAAACAAAAACAGCAACAAAAATATTATGAAAGGCCGTTAAGAAAAGGAAAAGACTATAGACTTGAAAGCTGTTCCAGAATAGAATGCATTTTGTTCGTGTTGTGTACTGACCTCTAAATCATGCTGCATTCCTCAGTATGAATCCTGAGGAAACTGGAATGGAGATAGCTTGTTGTACGGGAGGCTGAGACCGTATCTGTCTTAATGTTACTTCATTTACTACCTGTATAATACGGTATTCTTAATTTTAGACGTACTATAGAATATCAGTTCAGATTTGAAGGATTAGGAAACTAGCAGGAGTAGCAAGAATCTTAAATACCATGGGACCTTATTAAACAATATCTGTTTTAACTGTTGGTGAATTGGTAGTGACTAGCAAGACAGGAAACAGAAAACAAATTTTCTGTGGCCTATAAGCCTAACTGACATCTATCCACTTTAGGCTGTTGTATGGATATCCATCAAAATTCACTCACAGAACATTAAAAAATAGTATTTTGACATGAAAGCCTTCAATATTTTAATGCTTTTGTTCAAGTATGTAATATAACTGAAGTTTTTCTTTAATGCATTTTGACTTCTGGCACTTATACAAAAAATATGTAAATAAGACATTTTAACTTTTGTCCTTTAAGAGGTAAATGATTCCCTGACCAAGAACTTATGTTTCACAGAATGTTTTAAATGTCACTGCAGGCTTGGAGCAAAACAACACAGTTAAGGGAAAAGTACCTCTACAATTCTCAGGGCAAAATGAGAAAAATCGAGTTCCCAGAGCCGCTACATCAAGAACAGAAAGAATATGGCCTGGAGGCGTTATTCCTTATGTTATAGGAGGCAACTTCACTGGTAAGATACTCCCAGCATGTCTGTTTTCATAAAGAAATAAAAACTATCATACAGATTAAGTGTCTATTTTTATAGAATATTAACATAGGATACATAGTATTAAGTCAAGGTTGGAAAACTACTTCATTAACTTAGGTTATTAGTGTAGAGTGTCTTTGAAATTGAAAAAATATCTTTGGTCTTGTGTTCTAAGAGTTTAAAGCACTGTTCTGGTTTTTAAACAGAGTTTCAGATGTGCCTCTTAAATTTGGAAGCTGATCTCTTCAACTGACAGAAAGAATGTATGCCTCATTTATAGAGCCTTGTAGACACATATTTGTAGAGATAGTGAGCTTTAGCCCTCTGATTATAAAGTGAGTGTCCGTTCTTAACAATGACTCATTTGTGGTGCCATAAACTAGTATTCTTTGGTTGATGATAGAGGTGGCATTTTGCACTGCTCAGCCAGACTTAGGGTAGAGGATCCAGCAAGAAGCATTCTTCCTGGGGCAACCACCCTTTCATTAACATCACACATTTTTTCTAGGCAGCCAGAGAGCCATGTTCAAGCAGGCCATGAGGCACTGGGAAAAGCACACATGTGTGACTTTCATAGAAAGAAGTGATGAAGAGAGTTACATTGTATTCACCTATAGGCCTTGTGGGTAAGTAGAACTAGGGACTGACTTAAGGAAAAAAAAATTAAAAGGAAAACAATTAAATGTTCATAGGTAAAATTTATTTCTTAAGATTTGCTTTGTATTTTGGCCATGAGAAAGCCTGGATTTTACGTAAAAATATTACATACTAGGTATGTGTATTCTTTGATCACAGTCCTCTGTGCCTCTACTGCAAGTGTATTCTTTTCTACCCCCTCAGTTACTTTCTAACAATGACATTACCAACATCCTACTCACCTGAGCTAGAAACTTCAGTATAGTCAACTATACTGTTGTGCTGCCTCTAAAATAGTGCAGTACGTTTTTATTGATAGTCACTGTATCTTTTGATTTCAACTTCTATTCATGTTAATGCCCTAGTTCATTCACGTATTTATCATCTCACACCTGGTCTGTTTATAGATCATTAACCTAGATGTTTTTGGATAGTTCCATAAATTATGACTTATTCAGCAGTGTTCCCTTCTAAATTAATTTTGGCTTGATATGTTTTGGTTACATTTGAAATACTTCCTGCATCTTATCTATTTAATATTTAAGAGATCCAAATCCAGACCATCCTTGTATCTTTCTGGCTATCTAATAGGAAAGGTTATAAACTCATCTTGCATATTTCTAAATCCATAATCTATTCAGATCAGTACATCTTTCCTCCTTCCCACATATCAATTTTGTAAAACACATCCAAAGTTCCGATCACTTATTATTTTATTGCCTAATATCTGTTTGCAATAAATTTATATTTATATAAATTATCTTTTATTTTTGAATAATTTCGCATTTCACTTGTTTTATCCTGCCAAACTGTTTTTCCTCATTCACTATCGTATCTTCGTGGTTTTGCTCATGATAGTTTTGCTGCTTGGAATGCCTTTACCTTCCTTTTCTTATCAGTGGAAATCTTTCACATCTTTCATTCTCACCCATTCCTGAGCTGCCCACATTGGGATTTTGCTCTATCCATAGCTGTAATCGTAATATTACCACGGTTTATCCAAATGTCTGTCTTTCTCAATGATGAGGATGGGTAACTTACCTCTGTGTCCCTCATGACACCCAGCCCACTACTTTACATGTAGGCGATCAAGAAAGTACTGACAATTTAAACATCAACTAAGGAACCGGGCACGGTGGCTCATGCCTGTAATGCCAGCACTTTAAGAGGCCGAGGCAGGTGGATCACTTGAGGTCAGGAGTTCGAAACCAGCCTGGCCAATATGGTGAAACCCTGTCTCTACTAAAAATACAAAAATTAACCAGGCGTGTTGGCGTGCACCTGTGATCGGGAGGCTAAGGCAGGAGAATAGCTGGAACCTGGGAGGCAGAGGTTGCAGTGAGCTGAGATTACGCCACTGCACTCCAGCCTGTGCAACAGAGGAAGACTCCTCTCAAAATAAATAAATAAATAAAAAATAAATAAATAAACATTATGTAAGTACATTGAGCATATTCCTCACACGCAATAAAAGAAGGTTAAGAATTTTTCTTTTATGTTACAAGATTGTGAGACTTTCAGGGGATATTTAAGGACATGTATTTCAATTATTTTAGAAATGTGAAAACTGAAATGTGGCTTGCCCAAAGAAACTCAAATCTGCAGTTGCACTCCTGAAGTTAGCCCCTTAAGTATTGATATGTAAATATATAGTATTAATCAATATGTATATCTATATATAGAAGTATATAATTCCTATAATGTGATATATATGTATTAGTATGTATTTGTACATGCATATACATGCACATACCTATATTTGTGATTTTTATAGTAGTAATGCAGTAATGCTGAATTTTGGTAATTTATCTTGCTACTCATTTTACAGTTCAAACTTTTCTCTGTGTTGTGTTTTGGTGCTAGGAAGGATGATACTTGTACAGGAATTCATCACTGGCTGGCAAAACATTATAATCATTCTAACTTCATTTGGAATCACCATTGTTGACACAATTTCATAAAACATCACATTTCATGATGATTTTCCTAAGATAATGCTTCACTTAAATCTCATAAAAATTCATTTAAATTATTAAAGAGCTTGGTAGTTGGTGTGCATAAAGTACTTCAGCTCAACTAGAATAAGATACTTGTCAAGTCAAGCACATTAACACTCCTATTGGGCTTCAATATTGGGTCTTTCATCTCATAAAAAAAGACAACAATGTGGCAATAAATGTGTAGCATTTAACGATATCTAGTGTAATTGTTCATTGAGAGCCTGCAAGGTAGTGTCATTGATATTGATGGCAACATACATCAATTCTATTTCTAACTTTAATCTGATAAGAAACACATCTTACCATTTAATAATGCTTTTATCACTTTCATTTACCTCTCCCACAAAGTTAGGCAACTGGCAACTCTTGAGATTTTTTAAAATAAGAGCTAAAATAATCTTGCCCGTATTTATAGGAAGGTCTATTATACATGAAACTACCTGTGTCTTTTAGAACATTAACTATTATTTCCCACCTTATTCTACTATAGTCAGCTCTTATTCAATTAACATTTATTGGTACATTTTCCGTATCAGGCCTTTGGTAGATGGGAAAATAATAAAGTATGATAAACAAAAGGTGGAGGTCAGAACTTTTTGCCACTTAGCTCCAGTGCATTTCCTCTTCTTAAATTGTATTATAAGTATAGTTTATGTATGACTGCAGACATATTTGTATATATAGGCACGTGTATGTTTCTAGATATATGATCTCTTTGATTCATCTTCAGTGGGACGTAGGCTTTAACCTTCACCCTTATATTGGTAAAAGGTTTGAACTGAGCTGTAAGTATTTTATTTACATTTGCATTTGGTACAACAGTATGAGAGAACTCTGGTTGTAGCTGATTAGCAGGCTGCTCATCAGACTTTCTCAGCTACTTATCCTTATAGAGACAGGTAAGAGAGGAGGTTCTCTAACTGACTTCTTATTTATTCTTTTCCTTATTTTTTTCTTCAACTAAGTATTTTTCAGTGAATGGTTATTGTCATCAGTGGCATTTATTTATTTTGCAAGATGATTGATTATTATTAGCAAAATGTGAGATTATTTTATGATAGAGATTGATTTCATTCTTTGTGAGAGGTTTATATATTTATTACCTCAGTCTATTATGTAGCCTTTTATAGCTAAATATATTCTATTTACATGACTTCTCTTCTTTTATTTGATAATTTTTGTGGAACAATATTACTTTTTTAATCTACTTATCTTTAATGATTGCCAAAAAAGTAAATAAAAAAATTACAGTTAACCTGTTTAACTAATCTTTAAATTTTATGATTAAATGATATTTAACTTTGGTCTATTTGATTATTCAGGTTATAAAAGTAGACACTTTTGAGCTGGGCGCAGTGGCTCATGCCTGTAATTCCAGCACTTTGGGAGGCCGAGGTGGGCAGATCACGAGGTCAGGAGATCAAGACCATCCTGGCTAACATGGTGAAACCCCGTCTCTACTAAAAATACAAAAAAAAATTAGCCGGGCATGGTGGCGGGTGCCTGTAGTCCCAGCTACTCAGGAGGCTGAGGCAGGAGAATGGCGTGAACCCGGGAGGTGGAGCTCGCAGTGAGCCGAGATCGCACCACTGCACTCCAGCCTGGGGGACAGAGCGAGACTCCGTCTTAAAAAAAAAAAAAAAAAAAAAAAAAAAAAAGGTAGACACTCTTTCATCCTATGCTTGTTGAATTCTCATTTTGCCCAGTCACTTACATACTAAGTTTTGGGAACGTAAAGTTGAACATAAGGTGTTTTCTTTCCTCAAGGAGTAACGTTATATAGTTAGGCAGAGGGGGTGCGCTAGCCAGGATTCTTCTTTGCAAACAACAGAGACTGGCTAACTTAAGGAGAAAAAACAATTTATTAGAAGGTCCTTGTCTCCTTTTGAGACCACCTTAGACTGGACTTTGTTGTCCATATAACTATCAGCATTTTGATCAAAACCATTCAACAAGTCTCTAGGAAGTTCTAAACTTTTCCACATCTTTCTGTCTTCTGATCCCTCCAAACTGTACCAACCACTGCCCGTTACCCAGTTCCAAAATTGCTTCCACGTTTTCAGGTAATTTTTAGCAGTGCTCCACTCCCAGTACCAATTTTTTGTATTAGTCTGTTTTTACACGGCTATAAAGAACTACCTGAGACTGGGTAATTTATAAAGAAAAAAGGTTTAATTTATTCACAGTTCTGCATGGCTGAGTAGGCCTCAGGAAACTTACAATCATGGTGAAGGCAAATGAGAAAGCAAGTACCTTCTCCACAAGGCATCAGGAGAGAGAGAGAGTGCAGGGAAAACTGTCACTTTTAGACCATCAGATTTCGTGAGGACTCCCTTATTATCACGAGAACAGCATAGGGGAGACCACCCCCCTGATCCAATCACCTCCCACCAGGTCGGTCCCTCGACAAGTGGGGATTACAATTTGAGATGAGATTTGGGTTGGGACACAGAGTCAAACCATATCAGCCACAAAGTCCCGCTAATTTTTTTTTTTTTTTTTTTTTTTTTTTTGTAGAGATGAGGTTTCACCATGTTGCCCAGGCTGGTCTCAAACTCCTGGGCTCAAATGATCCACCTGCCTCAGCCTCCCAAAGTTCTAGGATTACAAACATGAGCCACCATGCTCAGCCCTGGAAAACTTATTAAATCAAAACAAAAAAGAAACTGAGTTATTTTAATGAAAAGGTAAATGGTGATTAACCTAAATAATTGAAACTATTTCAAATACAGCACATGAAAAGGCAGAACCAGTTCCACCTTCATGGTTAATCTAATAGATTAGCTTCCAAAGGGGTTTTGTTCCAAAAGGGTTTGGTCTATGAAATAATGTTCCAAATGGGTTTCGTTCTACCAAACCAAGGCAAAAGTAGGAAGTAGCATATTTTGATTTACCTGATTACCATCTATAACTTATGGAGAGGTGAGGCTTTTCTGTTGATAGGGAAAGTTTTGTTCAATGCTACAGGTAAACCTTAAAGTGTTCAAACTTTAAAAGTGGCACACAAATGAGAAAAAAAATCCAACAGCCGTATACAGGAAAACAGCATCAAACCTGGATGACATTAGAAACTAAGATAATATTTAGACATTTTAAAATCACATTAAAAATACATATTACCCTTGTCTTTCCATGACTAATATTTGCCCAAGCATATATGTAGTTATTTTCTTAATCTGAGAGTCTAGAATTCATCTGTCCCCAAGACCTTTAATTAGTTGGGGATCAAAACACCACATTTTTGTTTTTTCACAGGACCATTGTAAAATAATACCTCTGAATAAGGCAGTGTGAAATCTATTTTTCCTTTCCAGTATAAAACCCCATCTTATAGGAAATTGCTATGAGAGCAATTATGCTAGAAAGGATGTTTTAGATGAAATAAATTGACCACATTGCTTTACTGTCTCCCACATTTTGACTTGCAAATAACTTTATTCCCTGAATAAAGCCAGCAAGAATGACTCAATAGGGGCAATTTAGTTGCTGTATAATCATCAGATGCTTCAGTTTCCTTACTATTGACTTAAGGTAGCAAATATTTTAGTTTAAATATCTCCAAAATTTGAAATTTTTTTTGTTTTTTTCTTCATCGAATACATTTTTAGGCATGTAATTAATATTCAAATATATAGTAAGTACCTATATATGAATTAAAGCATATTATTTGTAAAAAAAAACTACCTGGGGCAAAAACAAATTTCATTGATTCCTCTTTTCACCCAGCAGCCACCTCTTTCTTCTTTCTATTACTGATTTATTAAACTCAGTTAACTGCTATAATAAATTTATAACTGATGAGTACAAATTAATTCATCTAACTGGCATAGTATGGATGAAAATTCTTAGGCGTTTAAAGCTTACAGAAACAATTTGAAAATGAAGAAAAATGGCAGGGGGAGAGGGATTTATAATTGTAGAAAATCAAAAGGGCTGTCAAATGTACTTACCCCGGAAATTGAAATAGTGAAATTCCTTTTAATCATCTGGTCAATTGGTTTTTGGCATTTTTCTCTTCCAATTTAATATACCAGAAAAGGCGTTTGGCAATGTCTGGTGCATCATGATCCCAACTATTCAAAGCCAACCATTTAGTGCCCTCTGTTGCTGTGCTGTTGATGTTATTTTAATTTAAACTCTAATTATTAAAGTTTTAGATATATTTATAATTGTAGCTACTATAATATGATGCCATTTAAAATTTATTTTAAAGTGGGCATCCTGTGTGCTCAGTCTTTCCCACTCTGTATCCCAAGAATATTTGGGACTGTCATACACTCACACACTTACACTTGCACACACATCCAATGACTAGATGGAACTTCTATATTTTGGATAGAAAAACATCACTGAGGCTGGCCACAATGGCCCACACTTGTAATCCCAGCACGTTGAGAGACCAAGACAGGTGGATCACCTGAGGTCAGGAGTTCAAGACCAGCCTGGGCAACACAGTGAAACCCCATCTCTACTAAAAATACAAAAATTAGCCGAGCGTGGTGGCAGGTGCATGTAATCCCAGCTACTCTGGAGGCTGTCAGGAGAATCACTTGAACCTGGGAAGCAAAGGTTGCAGTGGGCCGATTGTGCCACTGCACACCAGCCTGGGTGACAGAGCAAAACTCCATCTCAAAAATAAAAAGAAAAGTGTCATTGAATATGTATAAATATCAATCAATTGATGAAAATTTGCAGAAAGACATTCCTGGATGTTTCACATTCTATTTGACAGTCCAGAAGATTCTTTCAGATGATGAAATAAAAAATCAATCTCAATTATTAGACTGCTCATTGGACACAAATCATAAATATCATTCATTATACTACTCCCAGTTGTTGATTGTTCTTTACTACTTGTCTTAGTCTGATCAGGCTGTTATGACAAAATGTCATAGACTGGGTGGCTTTTAAACAACAAACATTTATTTCTCACAGTTCTGGAGATGGGGCACTGCAGAATTGGTGTCTGGTAAGGGCCTGGTGCATAGATGGATGTAAGATGTGTTTTTGCTGTGTTCTCACATGGCACATGGGGTCGGGGAGTTCTCTGGGGCCTTTTTATAAAGCCAGTGATCTCTTTATAAAGGCAGAGTCCTCCTGATCCCCAAATCACCTTCCAAGGGCTCTGCCTTCAAATACTATCACCACAAAGCTGAGGTTTCAACATATGAATTTTGGGGGGACATAATATTCAGTTCCTAACACCAGTTAACTGTTAACCTTACTTAATTCGTCTTTTGAAAATAATGT
The DNA here is from genome assembly GCF_006542625.1 of Nomascus leucogenys. Taxonomy (NCBI): domain Eukaryota; kingdom Metazoa; phylum Chordata; class Mammalia; order Primates; family Hylobatidae; genus Nomascus; species Nomascus leucogenys. The sequence continues at coordinate 86,408,048 of NC_044387.1, forward strand.
TCTTTTCTTTCTTTTTTTCTTTTTTAAGAGATGGGGTCTTACTCTGTTGCCCAGGCTTGAGTGCAGTGGTATGATCCTAACTCACTGCAGACTCAAACTCCTGGGCTCAAGTCATCCCTCCACCTCAGCCTCTGAAGTAGCTAGGATTACAGGTTTGCGCCAATATGCCCACCTAATTTTTGAATTTTTTGTAGAGATGGGGTCTTACCATGTTTCCTAGGCTGGTCTCAAACTCCTGACCTCAAACAGTCCTCCCAGGTTGGCCTTCCAAAGTGCTAGGATTATATGCATGAGCCACTGCAACCAGCCAAAAGTAATTTTCTTTAATTAACTTCTTCTTTGAAATGTTTCTTTTATTAACAAAATTCTTCCATGAGTAGAAAAAGTAATTTCTTTTTTTTGATAAACCAACATCTTTCATAAATAAGTTTAACTCTCTTTTTCTCAAAGAGGAAAAATAAACTTTCTTTACTTTTGTATTTAATACTGAAATAATATTGAATTATTGTCAGATAACCACACTGACAAAGTAGTAACCTAAGTAATTAATATGAATTCTGAGGATAAAATTATATTAGAAATAAATGTGTATTGATGTCTTCAGCTTAATTATATGTCTTAGAAATACAACATCATCATCATGATATAATTGTCATCATCATGATAATTATTTTATTTTCTGATTTATTTCTGAATGCTTCTAAAAATGATACAAGCATATTTTCTAATACATAGATAATTACAAAAGCACTTGAGCTGATTATTTGGATACTTTTATTGAACTTAAATTTGAAAGGATACCAGAAACTAGTCATATGTAGGAATAAGAGGTTGTTCTGCTCCTGAATGTGTCGGACTTTATAGCTCATCACTATTCTTTACTAAAAATTCACCATATTGTCAGTTGTCCAGCACCACCTTTCCACCACCATCTCCACTTTCTCTTTTATTCCAGATGCTGCTCCTATGTAGGTCGGCGAGGAAATGGACCTCAGGCAATCTCTATCGGCAAGAACTGTGATAAATTTGGGATTGTTGTTCATGAATTGGGCCATGTGATAGGCTTTTGGCATGAACACACACGACCAGATCGAGATAACCATGTAACTATCATAAGAGAAAACATCCAGCCAGGTGAGCGGCATAGAATGTGTTGGGTTTAAGGCTGACTGGGTATCTTTGAATTGTATTTATGCAGTTTATTGTTTCACTTTCCCAAAAATGTAAACTGATATTTTTGATATGATAGAGTAACATTTTGCTTGATTAAAAATCACCCCTGATGATTTTATATTTTAATGTTTTTTTCCTGGAGACTGTGATTTCATGCATTTTTTAGACTTGCTTTCTTTTTTAAGATTTAGCTGTTTTATTTCTATACTTTGGTGCTTTCCAAGAATGGGTGTGAGCTATTGAGCCATAAATTAATATTATTAAATGTTTCTTTTTTACTTAAGCATTTTTTGTACTTAGTTCTATAATTTATGCTATAAGGATTTTAAAATGGCCCGAGGTTTGCCATAAAACGTGCTGCTACCATAGGAATCTGTGTTATACCAGGTACAATTTCTGGAGAAAATCCAGTGAAATGAGTCATTTCCAAGCTAATATAAATAGTTTTTCTGAGATTTTCCTCTTAAACTTGACTACCCTAAAGACAAATTCTTAAGAAAATTTTCAGTAATTGAAATATAATTTCTACTTAAAACCTATTGTTCTCCAATAGTTGATATTTGATAATGGCCTCAGTGTAAGACTTTTTATTTAACTTTTACGTGCATAAAGATCAGTATATTTCAGTTGCCAAAAAATATTCCGTTGTTTGGAATTTTCTTGTAAGGTATTTTAAGCATGTATTTTAAGCATAAGCAAAGTAAAAATGTGTTTTTATTTTCCTATTCATGATGAGTTTTGTTATAAACATTGAATTCCTTCTGTAATTAACAGTACCGATCTCTTTATTTGCTCATTATATATTTGATGCCAATTACTTATTGAGCCAATGTTAGGCGTTGAAGATACTGTCATGGAAAATACAAAGTTTAGTGTGGGATATGTGCATATATATAAATGATTGCAAGTGAGTGAGAAAAGTGACAGTAGTTAGTAATATATGTTGAGAATACTGTAGAGTCCAAGCACGGCGTGACGAAAGTGACTTAGTGAGTCAAGGGAGTTGTAAAAGAATGGAAATTTAGAAGTAAAGTAGAAGTATTTCAGGCGGACAGAATAGTGATTAAATTTCAAGCGAAAAGAACTTCATGAGCAAAGCTACAATTACAGAAAAATGAATTATTTTTTATGTGACCATTATGGTTGATGGTAAGTTACAAGTGGGAGATTAGTTGGTATCTTATCCTTTACTTAGAAAAAATTCTCTATGATGTAAACCTGGGGAGGAAATTCAGGTTTTATTCTCTAGCTAGTGGGGAATAATTAACGGATTATAAGCAGGAAAAGTTCAGATTAAAATAAAGAGAACTCATTTTCCCAGTCAGACTTATAGTGATCGTTAACTGGGTGTTGGGGGGGATGTGCCTGAAGTCCAGGAAACCTAATAGAAATCTAAATAAGTAGGTATGAGAGGTGACTAAGTTCTTAGGGTAGTACACATCAAGAGGAAGAAGAGGAAATAGTCTTTCAAAAATATTTTAAGAAGAATATCATCATGTGAGGGGAAATCTTCAAAAGTTTTCTCTTTAGGCAACAAGATGAATGTTGGTACCATCACATGAAACATTTGAAATATTAAAATATTGATAAAACAGCATGTTTTTGAGAAAGAGAAGGACAAATAATGATTCAATTTAGCATATCCTTGAATTTAAAAGGCGTTTGTATGATCTTTATTTTGTAGAGAAAGGAAAGGTGAGTCTGGACTTCAGGATGTATCTAAAGATAAAAATTTGACATAGATTTGACTAATTAGGGAAAAACTGGATGGAGAAGAAAAAAAGGTTGAGACTATAAAATGGTTAAAAACAATATTTAAAAAATACTTAGTAGAGTATATCCTAAAAGACTAAGAAGGTATTGCCTAAAAGGTAAGAGAAAAATCAGTGGATTGTGGTGTCCTGGAAGCCAAGGAAATAAATAATTTGAAGAATGGCGAAGTGATCTGTAGGGTTAGATAGCAAAATAAATTTAAAAAAAGTATACTCCTCTATATAGAAGACTCTAATGAATGAGCCGACTATCAAGATTCGTCCTATATATCACTAGGAGGGAAATAAAGAGGAAATAAATCTGAAAATTATTTCAACTACCACATAAATGAGAACTTTGCTGTTAACAAGACTTATCAGTGTTTTCTGTTTGCCAAATATTTTATTATGTGGAAAAAATTTATAAAAGACGTAACTTTCAAAAATGGTTTTTACTCTTATAAATAGGATCCTGTTTCAATATAAATATGTACCTGAAACAAGGAGAATTGTATATAATATGTGGTATAAATAAATGTACAATCCTAAAACAGTGCTAAGGAAATTATGGTTTGTAATATTTTCTTTCGACTAAACATTATGGCCAATAGAAAAAAATAATCTATTGGGTGAGATTTCCTGAATCATGGGAACCACTGTAACAGAGCAATTCCAGTATGAAAGTGTTCATGTTGAAGATTAATCTTCAACAAATTTATGATTTGCTGTCACTCAGAAACTTAAGATCAAGTCTTAGTCAAGGGTGATGTCTAATAAGCACAAAATTTGGCTTTGCATTTATATGCAAAATCAGTGATTAGGATAGGAACCAAATTGGTATAAGGATTGGGCTACTCTAATCCATGTTAGAATATGATTTCAAGAAGGAGGCTTGCCATTTTTAAAGTTGTCAAATGTGGTTTCCCTTAGTGCTATGTATTCTGCTTCTCTTTCCTTCTTTCATGTAATAAGTCTACTTTTCTGTTATTTGGGCTATGTATGGCTATGTTGTTTTTAACAAAAAGTATAGTGTCATATACATGTTTTCTCAAGTTAGACACATTAAAATGTATTGCTGAAGTTGCGTAATGTTCTACTTTCAGAAATTTTTATGGAATATTTTACTTTAGTTAGAGAATCTGGTCCCATATTAAGTTCTAAATTGAAATCTTACAGGTTAATGAGTATAAAATTAGATCCATAGCTTTTTGAAAATCTGATCATAGATTTGTTATATTAGACTTCAGATTCCTTATGAGACAAATGTTTTAACAGTTGCCTCTATCATGGGTTGAAGAGAATGTTGAATATTTCCCAAGAATGGTTATAACATAAATAGACCTATCAGAGATTTGTGGAGCACATATTTCATTGTAAGGTCTGGTTAGTTAATTTTAAATTATGTGTTGTGTAAATTCATTCAAAGATGGACTAAAACACTTTGGTCTGGGACTTGGGTTCTGTAACTCCAGGTTGATTCTTCATTCTTAATTCTCAAGTGAATACCCCAGATTTCCTTTATCACATATAGGAGAGACATAACTCAATTTCTTTATTGCCTTTAGAAAACTCTGTATTAATGGGATCTTTTTATATTTGATTGAAATATGACAATGGGAATTAAAAACCTAAGTAGACGAATGGCATAATAGTTCCATTTTTAGCTCCAAAAGTGAATTTGGAATTCCTGTAGCTCATCTTTCTTTGTATTTTGATGTTTCAAAGCTTTTTGTTGCATAAGTGATATGATTTCTACAATCTTTGGGTACTTAAATTGTGAGAACTGAGTCACCAAAGCTTAAACTCTGTTTTAAGAAATGTTTCTTTCTGGAATCATTGAATTTAAGTCTGTGTTCTTTTCAAATTTCGAGAAATAATACTACACTACAGATACAAACAGGCAATTGAAAAATCTATTAAAAATGAAGATGTCCAGAAGTGAAACTAACAGATGTGGAAATTTAAAAAAGCATTTACGTTCTGAAGCATGTTCTTCTTAATCTCAAAGGAGAACTGCCTTTTCATCAAGAATAAACTTGTTTCATTTTTAAATGAAAGTAGAGAATTTGCTGTTATTATTTTATCTTGAGTGATGAAATCGTGGAGCTAAAGCCTGCAGAGCTCTGTTTAACTAATATTGCTTTTATATCTTCTCCCATTGTTTCATAGAAAGGATCTAAACGAAATAAGATGATAATTTTTGTGGGACCTGGCAAACCTAGTCATAAAAATAGGAAACTCATTAGATAAAAACATAACTTCTTGTAATTATTTGTACATTACCAAAAGTACAGTAAGATTTTAAAGAAATAAATATTATGAGGTGGTAAAAGAGCATACATATAAAACAAAGTATGCTTTTTGGTAGTCCACCTTTTTGCAGAAATTAACACTTTGTTCCAATTCAATATTGCTTTTCAGTATGATGGCAGAGTGAAGACAGATGCTTTTTGCATGTGCCTGTGTGTTTTGTATGTAAATTCGATAAGCAAGATCAGTCATTTCACAAAGAACAGATGCAGGTGTAGGAAAGGCCTTCTGGTCTATTTTCTGTCAGTTAAAAGGCTTCTGAGATTTTGTTTATCCCTGGTTCTTAGGTCAAGAGTACAATTTTCTGAAGATGGAGCCTGGAGAAGTAAACTCACTTGGAGAAAGATATGATTTTGACAGCATCATGCACTATGCCAGGAACACCTTCTCAAGGTTGGAGTCTCAGGTTATACCTTTTGACTTTTAATTCCTTTCCTCCATGTGGCTCCTCACAAAGCTATGCCTGACATTAGAACTAGAATTACTTTCAAATATTGCTACCTCACTGCAGAAAGTAGAAAAATAATTCATGAACATTTATAGCCAAGAGCAAGTATTTCAAAGGCACTTTAAAAATATATTTTTACATTCTCTACCAAATATATGAATTTAAAGTGATAAGATGGTATAAATTATGTAAACAATTTTATATTTCTAAATCATTAAAAAGTTGAATTAAAAGCATTACCAAACCAATCAGCATGTTAAATTGGCAAAGCATTGTTTAATGAAAATTGGATATTCATAAGAATATTCATAAGCTAAATAGGTTATTTAGCAGTTCAGTTAAAATGTCACAATCTGGGCGACTTGTGCTTTATACTGTGTATTTTCTACTGCTCAAGTACAACTTACATTCAAAAATTGATATTACTAAATGAATTGTCAAATAACAGATTAGAAAGATATTTTATCTCATATAATTTAGAATTATAGTTCATCATTCATTAACCTTAAAATTATGTCATTAATGACTTAAAGCTACTTTTAAAGAATGCAATAAATTTGGGTTTTGATCTACTTCATTCTAAAGATGATGTCATCAAGCAAATAGTTCCCAGGTAAGGAATTTGGAACTGTTAAACCATTGAATTCACCCTTTTTTCCATTTATGCCCATTTTATGCTTGTATGTCATTTCAACTCTTTTTTTTTTTTTGCCCCCTTATGTCCATTTCACAGTTCATTAACATCTATTTCTGAAGGCAAGGTCAGGAAAAGGGAAAAATATTCAAATTTATTAAGCTGCTTTTATAAAACTTTCTTGGTAAAAAGTAGAGAAGGGTGTGTAAATGAAACCTTAATACTTGGACACATTTATTAATTATCCATTTTTTCCAAACCAAAGTTTATTATTTAAAAAATTTGTGTTAACTGTATTTTTAAAATTACGCTTTTCTAAAGTACATTATTTATAGACATACGCATTCATTTGTTAAAATATAATTAACTGTCCAAATGTTTATTTTTTCTAGAATACAAATTTAAGTTTTGATAGAAATACATACCCAGTAATTTGACCTGAAATTAATCATAAAGAGTTACAGAATTTTATTTTCTGGTTAATGCTTGGAATGGAGTTTTCCATAAAACATGTAACAAATGGGTATTTAGGTTCCAGTTCAGTCGAAGTGCCTCTCTTCTGCTACTGAATTATATTATTTAGAACTAACCTGAGTTTTGGTTCCTTGGAACAGAGAAGGTACTGGAGAGTAGAGAAAAACAATTTATTCTTTTTGTCCTTCACAGATGATAAATCTTTAGCAAAGTTCTAAATGTATGTGTCCCCTTATTCTATACTTTTTTCCATGTTACATTGTGTATTTTCCCATAAATTAATCTGCTCTTGTTGCCCGTAGTCCACCTCACCCACACCTGCTTATGAGTTGAATGCCAATCAGCCTTTATTACTTATCCTATTGTTTCAAAACCATCCTATGCATTTTTCATAAATAAACTCAACACTTCTACAATACAGGAGATCATATCCACCTGTTAGAAGGATAGCCTGATTGTTTCATTCACATTATTTTATTTTTTAAGTCTTTAAAGAAGCTGTTTATTAACTTATATTTAAATGATTTTCAGGAAAAGAAAAATTTGACACAGGTCTCATTCTGCTTCTCCCTCAAAGTTTTTGAAATTTCTTTTTTTTTTAATTATGGAAAAACACAAAACATCAAATTTACTGTCCTAAGCATTTTAGGCATATAAGTCAGTAGTAGTGTTATTTAAGTATATTGACATTATTGTGAAACAGATGTCCATAACTTATTCATCTTGCAAAACATAAACTCTACACCTATTAAAAAACTTCTCATTTCTACCTCTTCTCAGCCTCTTGCAATCACCATTCTACTTGCTATTTATATATTTGACTACTTTTGATATTGCGTATAACTGGAGACATATAGTATTTGTTCTTTTGTGATTGGCTTATTTCACTCAGCATTATTTCCTCAAGGTTGGTCTATGTTGTAGCATGTGAAAGTATTTTCTCACTTTTAAGGCCAAATAATATTCCATTGTAAGTATATATCACATTTTGTTTATCTTGTCATCCATCATTGGGCATTTGTGTAGCTTCTGCCTCTTGTGAATAATGCTGATATGAACATGGGTGTGCAAAGATCTCTCCAGCACATTATTTTTGTTATTTGAGTAGTAGCCATTCTGAATGTGATGTCATATCTCATTGTGGTTTTGATTTACATTTCTCTGATGATTAGTGAACATCTTTTTATATGCTTGGTGGCATTTGTATATCATCTTTGAAGAAATCCTTATTTAAGTCCTATGCCCATGTCTAAATCAGGTTATTTTGTTGTTGAGTAGTAGAAGTTCTTTATATATTCTGATTAAACCACTTATTTTATATATATACAAATATATATATTTATATAAAATTTGGAAAATTTTTTTCCATTTCGTAGGTTGCCTTTTCATTCAGTTGACTGCGTCCTTTGATGTACACAATGCTATATGTTTGATGTCATCCTATTTGTCTATTTTGGTTATTGACTGTGCTTTTTGTGACATCCAAGAAATCCTGGTCACGTGCAACACCATGAAGCTTTCCCGTTGTGTTTTATTCTAGAAGTTGTATAGTTTGGGTCTTCTGTTTATTTATTTAATGCATTGAGTTAATTTTTTAAAGTGCTTTTTTAAAAAAGAGCCCAATTTTATTATTCTATATGTAGATATCCGGTTTTCTCAGTATCATTTGCTGAAAAAACTGTCATTTCCTAATTGAGGAATCTTGGCACCCTTGTCAAAGATAATATGATCTTGTACATGATGGTTTACTTCTGTGCTCTCTCTTTTATTTCACCAGTCTATAGGTCTGTCTTTATACCAATACTGCACTGTTTTGATTACTGTAGCTTTGTAATAAGTTTTGAAATCAGTTCTGCAAAGTTGGAGTGTGAATTTTTCAAATATTTTTTCTTCTTCAAAACTGTTTTAGCTATTTGGTATATCTTGAGATCATATAGGATTTTTAGTATAAATTTTTCCATTTCAGCCAAAAAAAATGTTGTTGGGATTCTGATAGAAATTGCATTGAATCTGTAGATCACTTTGGATGTATTAACATCTTAACAGTGTTAAGTGTTTCAATTCAGGAACAAGGGATCTTTGTCTCTTCTTTAATTTCTTTCAGCAGTGTCTTTAGTTTTCAGTGTAAAATCTTTCACTTCTTTGGTTAAGTTTATTTCCAAGTTTTTTTTTATGCTGTTGTAAATGGAATCAGTTACCTTTTGGATTGTTTGTTGTAAATGCATAAAATGCAGCTATTTTTGCATTTTGATTTCATATCCCATGGCTTTGCTTAATTCATTGATTGGTTCTAACAGGGTTTTGTGTGTGTGTGTGTGTGTGTGTGTGTGTGTGTGTGTAGAACAGTTAGAATTTTCTCTGTATAAGATCAAGTCATTTCCAAACAGTGAGAATTTTACTTCTTCCTGTCCAATTTGGATGGCTTTTATTTTATTTTATTTTTTCTCGTTGCCCTGGCTGGGGCTTTCAGTACTGTGTTGAATGTAAGTGACAAGGGTGGGCATCCTTGCCTTGTTCCTTATCTTAAAAGAAATTATTTCAGGTTTTCACCATTGATTATGACATTAGGTGTGGGATTTTTATATGCAGTTTTTATTATGTTGAGGTAGCTTCCTCCTATTCCTAGATTTTTGTGTGTTTATTATGAAAGGGTGTTGAATCTGTAAAATGCTTCTTCTATATCAACTAACATGATCATATGGTTTTTGTTCTTTATTCTGTTAATGTAGGTATTTGAAGTTTCTCAGTTTTAAAAATTCTGAATCCACAGAGTCTATAAAAGTTCCAATTGTTTTTATGATGTTGCCCATCAATAGATTTAGGAAATCACTTATGGGAAGAATAGGAATGGATCTATAGGGTCTTTATATGAGTGACTATTTTGTAATATACATGCTTCTGAACTGTGGACTGCCCATTTTCCATTAAAAAAGTTGTAAAATTTTACAAATTTTTGTTAAAAGTATAGCTTATTTGCTCTTTCAATGTAGTTAGAACAAATCAAGAATGGTAAGTGAACCATGATATGATCTGTCTCTGCCTATTTATAGTGGCTCACTGAGGAGGTTCAGTAAGATCTTGCATTGCTTACTTGTCAGAATATGGAGAAGAATAATTGTTAACTTCCTGACCACAAAAAGAAGGAAAGAATGAGTGTCTAACTCCCTTGAAATGGAAGGGAGATTACCTTAGTAGACAGAATGAAATAAAATTCATAATTCTGTTGTCCGAAATTGAATATATTCTTTCCAAGATGTCATTGACCTTTTTAAATTGAACCTTTTTTGAAAGTTAGGAAAAAATCAAGCCCCAGAGACCACAAATTTGTTTTTAGAAATAGAAAAAGAAAATGGTGAATACTTTGTTAGTACTGAAGTACTACAGAAATTTAATACTCCATTAATTTGGGTTTATGTAATTAATGTATCTGTTGACTCATGCCTCAGGTTACAAGGCCTTTCTCAATGCTACCTTGTAACTCATTTCTTTTTCAATTACATTGGCCTACCTGGAGTGGTTTCCTATAAAATATGCACAGATCTCACTTTTGATGGTCAATTCCCATAAATCACTAGCTCTACTTCTCTACTCTCTTTTCAGACAATGTACATATGGAGTTCTGTAGATGTTTAGATCTTGTAGTAAAGCGTTCCAGTCTCCCTCTTTGAATTAGTTGTACCTATAGATCAGTGCCCTTTCCCTTACCTAGGAGCTAGGGCAGTTAGTAATAAAATTGCTCATAGATCGTATTACTCCTCTGCTTACCATTTTCCTATAGATTGACAGTTGTCCTCAGAGTAAAAGTTAAATTATCTGGCTGGTGCTCAGAGATTTTAGGGGTCCTTTCATTTCTGAGCTGTTGTGTTTCTTGTTCTTTCTGTTTGGAAACACTCTACTGCCAGTTACCCATATTTCTCTGATCTTCACTTTCTTCATGTGTGACTAAAATGTCAATTTTCAAGTGAGTTTCACTTTGATCACTCTATTTAAAAGCAGCCCATCACTGCACAATCAATCAATATCCATCTTCTCACCTTTATTTTTCTCCAGAGTACCTATTACTACCTGGATTATTAATCGTTTGTTTAATGTTTTTTTTCCTCGCATTTGAATATTAGAATCATAAAGGAAGGAATTTCTGTTTGTTTTATTTACTGCTATAAATCCAGACCTAAAACAGTACCTAGTAACTATTTCCTAATGGAAGCTAAGTAGAGCTGAAAATGCTGTTCTTTTAATGCAAATGTTAGTTTAAATGCATTAAATTCATTTATAAGTTTTGGAAAGAAGTGCTCCATCATTATCTCAATTTAAAAGATATTATTAAATCTTATTTCTTAATTTAAAATATTTTTATAGAAAGGTTTTTTGTTGTTGTTTGTTTTTGGTAAATCCACAAACACACAATTCATACTTCTCAAACCCTTGGAATAGCCTCCCAGTTCATTTAACTTTTAAGCTCCCACTTCTTTAGGGCTATAAATGTTTGACATACATTAAAAAAATTAGAAAGTATTTTTAGGGCACTATATTCAGAACTTTAGGTCATGCGTATTAGGAAAAATTAGTGAATCTTTTACCACTATCTTGAGTCTCAAGCAACTCACTATCTGTAGTTTAACATTATTAGGGCATTGATTAGATTTTCTTATTTACTAGTTTTAGCATGGAAAAATTGAAAAAATTGCTTTAAGCTTCCCTAAGTTTTGGCATTCTTTGTTTCGTTTTCTTTTTTTTAACATATGCTGTAATACTTGGACTTCTAAGAATACTTAGGTTAAATTAGTAGTTTAATTCAGAAAAATTAACCTATGTATATTTTGTTTTACTCTTACAATTTTAGTAACTTCAACATTATTTGTTGTAGTTGTTATTAGGGAAATAGACCTCTATGAGGAATCATTGTTTTACAACCTGATAATCTAAGGAATTCTTAGATCTGCTTGGGAAACCAAAACAAATGTCATGGTGTACTTTGTGGGGGATTATAAGGTATTCCATATTTTTAAGAACATACATGTTTCAAGGAAACAAATGAATGTCATCACTGGGTTTACACTAGGCATACACATTTAACATGCATATTTTTTTTCTACTTTGATAAAAGTGTTTTGAAAGCCTGATACACTGCTTAAAGCACACAAGGTGTAGTTCCCCTTTGATTGACTTGAGTTTGAAATAAATAACCTTATAAATGTAAGGAATTCATGAGTTTTCATTTGGTGACTTAGGTGTGGTTTGCTTCTGCTTTTTTTCAGGGGGATGTTTCTGGATACCATTCTCCCCTCCCGTGATGATAATGGCATACGTCCTGCAATTGGTCAGCGAACCCGTCTAAGCAAAGGAGATATTGCACAGGCAAGAAAGCTGTATAGATGTCCAGGTATTGCACTACACAAACACAAGAGCATGATTGTACTTGATTGTGCTCTTCCAGATGAATAAGCCATGATTTACTCAACTGTTTATTTGTCTCCCTCCCTGTTGGCAAGTGATGTGTACAGTTCAAAGTCAGTAATCATAAAATGAGGCAGGAGGGAACTCTGGAACACCTAATTGCTGTAAATAAAAACAAGTTGTTGAAATCAAAGTTCAAACACAGGGATAGTATGTCTTATTTCTTTTAATTTAATGAGTGAAAGAGCAAAATAGAATGGTTGCTTGATAGTCATTAATTAAATAGTTGCATGATTTCGTAGTCAAATGCTGAATTTCCTTTCTAACATAAAAAGAATATCCTTTATTTGAACTTCAGAATTGGATCCTGGATGATCTTTTCTCACAAGTACCATCATTAATGACATATAAATTACAATTTTATCAGTAGGAATTTATAACTTGGTTGTAAAAAAAATGTTCTAACCAGTTGCAAGTGAACTACTCTATGTTTTGCCCCTAAATAAAGTTTCAAAAGCAGATTCATTAAAGGTCTCAATGTTCTAAGGGAACACTATGCTTTAATCGTCCAAGAAAGAAAAAGTTTCTGTTTTCCACATGAGAAATCTAGATTCTATGCACCTCCAGTATACTCACAATATTTGAAGTATCCTACAGCAAAGAAACATGTTTAACTTTGCATAACACAGTCTCTTCCAAATTATTTGTCCAAGGAAACCTCCTTTTACTCAATACTTACTTGTAGAATTCACTTTTGGAAGTATTGTTCTAGATACTTAAGGTTGCAGATGTAATAAAACAATAACTATAAAAGTTTTAATTGGCTGCAAATCTGATAGTGTTTGCAGAAAATCAGAGAAATGATGGATATCTTAATCATTGGAGTTTTACATAGATAATTGCTTATGTTTATTTATATATTAAGTTATTGGGAAATTCTTATATTAATTAAATTTTTATGATTTCTGGTGTCAGTCCAGGGAACTTTTAGGCTATAGAAGAGGGCTAGCTAATTCATTCATAAAAATTTAATATGTACTCGTTGACATATGGTATAGAACCCTTCTGGTGGACAGATAAAACTCAAGTGCAAGCAAGAAGTGGGTTGGTTGAATAATCCCAGGAAACACCTGGAAACTTCCCAGGGAGTTCATAATTCTGAATGTGATGGTACTTAATTCATTGATTCAACCCAGTGGATTCTGTTGACATTCCTGCTGAGAGAAGGGATTTCCTATTCCTTAATACTAGATTTGCTAAGGAAAATTGTAAGAAAGTATGGTTTTTTTTCAATTTTACTGTGATTGTTAGTTTTCTTGTAACTTAGGACTATTAAGTTTTTAAAGAGCCAGTTGATATTTTTGGAATTTAAAGCTGTTTGTAAAACCTTTTACATCATAATGATTCAATAATGAAAGTGAGTTTTCCAAATTTTTTTGCGTATAAATACATCTGTCTGCCTAATTTTTCCATGTACCAAAAGACATTTCTACTTAATATTCATTAATTATTACTTCATGCTGTTTGCTTAAGTTGCATTCATATTTGCATAAATCCCTTTAAAATGTTTTACATATGTATGTAAAATACACATGTATATGTGGTATATTTTTTAAATTCAAATTTCCACAGGAAAAAATGAATTTTTAAAAGAATGATACTGCTCTGACAAAAGATATGGATGATCCTTAACTAATGTCTGGTAACATTGGGCACATACTTTTCAACTTTTAAAAAGTGAAAATTATTTGATTAATAGCAACTAAATAAATGAACACTTGGTGTATAAAACTATCTTGATTATATCTCTAAATGTACATCTATATACATTACATTTGAGAAGCACACTGGAGATTTGTATACATACTGAATTGTAGGAAAGTCAGGAAGAATAAAAAACTAACCTTATGATATTGTAATTTATTTTTTAGCCTACAATTCTTGGATATTTCAGTTATAAACAGGAAGGTAATTAGAAGTATAGTTTCTACTATAGATTTCAATTGTGTAAAATACATTAGTGGGCCATTTTCTTAGTTGAAATATAGAAATAATGTGTACATTATTTTGTTTAATACAATAAAACCACATTGAAGAAAGCAATATGATCTGTGAAAAAGTTATTTTGTATTTCTGAAACAGTATGAAAAGCAAATTACTGTACTACAGCTAATAAAGTACCTGGAGTAAGGGAGAGCTAAAAGACATATATAAATATACATATATAGAGAGAGATATATAAATATACATATATATATATATCTTTTAGTGTTAAATTTTAGTTCTCCAAATCTTTGGGAATGACTTTTTCTTCTATCTTGGCCTTTTTTCCAACTTTTATCTTTGACTCAGTGGTTATATGTGCAGGTTTGTTACATGGGAATGTTGTGTGATGCTGAGGTTTGGGCTGCGAATGACCCTGTCACCCAGGTTCTAAGCATAGAACCCAATAGGTAGTTTTCAACCCTTGCCGCCTCCCACTCCATCCCCTCTAGTAGTCCATACTGTTTATTGTTCCCATCTTTATGTCCAAGTATACTCTATGTTCAGCTCCCACTTATAAGTGAGAATATGTGGTATTTGGTCTTCTGTTCCTAAGTTAATTCACTTCGGATTATGGCCTCCAGCTCCATTCATGTGGATACAAAGAACATGATTTCATTTCTTTTATAGCTGTGTAGTATTTCATGGTATATATGTATCACACTTTCTTTATTCAATCTACCATTGATGGACACCCAGGTTGATTCCATGGCCTTGCTATTGTGAACAGTGCTGTGATGAACCTACCAGTGCATGTGTCTTTTCGGTGGTACGATTTATTTTCCTTCGGATATATGCTTAGTAATGAGATGGCAGGGTTGAATTGTCGTTGTGTTCTAAGTTCTTTGGGAAATCTCCAAACTGCTTTCCTCCATGGCTGAACTACTTTTTATTCCCAACAGCAGTGTGTAAACATTCTCTTTCTCTACAGCCTTGCCAGTGTCTATTGTTTTTCATTTTTTTAATAACAGCTATTTTGATTGGTATGAGCTGGACTTTTAAATGTTCAACAAATAGCCCCCTCCCTTCCTCTTGTTCTTTCTCTTTTTCTGTGTTTCTTTCTCTGCCCCTCTCAGCCACTCTGTGCATGTGGATAAATCTGTCTCCCTTTTTGCTTCTTTCTCTTTCTGAAATAGTTAGCTTTGAGCCCTACATATAATTACCTGTTTAAGGTTCTTCTTTTCCTTAAATGAAGTGCAGTCATGACTTATCAGGATAAGGACAATGATATTGGCATAAAATACTTACCACAAGCCAAATAACATTAAGCTACACTGATGCAGTAGGTTTACCAATAACTGCAAGTATATAAATGGAATAGAGTTAAAGATTCATAACTGTACATGTAAGTCTAAATAGGGTGACTTATCTGTGAGTGACCCAGAAGAGAGTAAGAGTTTATAAATTGAGTTCGGATTGTGTTTGGTTTTCATACAGAGAGGAGGGTGTTATAAAGCTGAGTATTCCTTTGGAGTTTGTTTTATTCTTACTCTTTTATTAGAAATTCCTGGTGGAAAGGCAGACAAAAACAAGCAATGGGGAAAGGACTTCCTATTCAACAAATCGTACTGGGATACCTGGCTAGCCATGTGCAGAAGAGTGAAACTGGACTCTTATCTTTCACCATATATAACCATATACCAATTAACTCAAGATGAATTAAAGATTTAAATGTGAGACCTCGAACTATAAGAAGGCTTAAATAAAACATAGGGATCACCATTCTGGACATCGGCCTTGGGAAATAATTTATGACTAAGTCCTCAAAAGCGATTCGACAAAAATAAAAATTGACAAGTGGGACTTAATTAAACTAAAGGGCTTCTACACTGCAGAAGAAGCTATCAACAAAGTAAACAGATAGCCTACACAATGAGAGAGAATATCCACAAACTACGCATCTGACAAAAGTCTAATATCCAGAATCTATAAAGAACTTAAACCAATCAACAAACAAAACAAATAACCCCATTTAAAAAATGGGCAAAGGATATGAACAGATACTTCTCAAAAGAAGACATACAATCAGCCAACAAACATATGAAAAAATGCTCATCATTGCTAAACATCAGAGAAATGCAAATCCGAACTACAGTGAGGTGTCATCTCACGCCAGTCAGAATAGCTGTTATTAAAAAGATGAAAAATGACAGATGCTGCTGAGGCTGTGGAGTAAAGGGAACACATACACTGTTGATGGGAATTTAAATTACTTCAGCCATGGTGGAAAGCAATTTGAAGATTTCTCAGAGAACTTAAAACAGAACTACTACTCAACCCAGCAATCCCATTACTGTGTATATATCCAAACGAAAATAAATTGTTCTGCCAAAAGGGCACATGTATTCTCATGTTCATCACTGCACTATTTACAATAGCAAAGGCATGGAATCAATCTAGGTGTCCATCAATGGTGGGTTGGATTTTTAAAATGTGGTAGCTATAGACCTGGAATACTAGGCAGTCATAAAAAAGAATGAAATAATGTCCTTTTTAGCCACATGGGTGGAGCTGGAGGCCATAATCCTAAATCAACTAACACAGGCACAGAACACCAAATACTGCATGTTCTTGTTTATAAGTGGGAGCTAAATATTGAGCACACATGAACATAAACATGGAAACAATAGACACTGTGGACTACTACAGGGGAGAGAGTGGGAGGCGACAAGGGTTGAAAAATTACCAATTAGGTTCTATGCTCACTACCTGGGTGCAATATGCCTATGTAACTATCTTATACATGTACTCTTTGTATCTAAAATAACAGTTGAAATTACAAAATAAAAGAAATGCTGGCAAATGCAGCCAATAAAATATATTTGGCTACTTTTAATGCCAGCTTTTTTTCTCATCAGTTTTTGCTCACAGCTTTATTAGATCTGCATTTTATGGCACTGTTTTGTAGAGGTTAATCTTGAAAAAAGTACTGACCTGGTAAAGAATATAGTTAGATATACAAGACTATGGGTTTTATGGTCTGTGATAAGTGGGGCCTTGAGTCCAAGAGGGCAAGTTTCTAACAGGCAGGCTATAAATACTGCTGAACTCTACTAAATGATATATAAATTTTTTAATGTATCAAAAGAGTGATGGCATTAAAATGTATATATTTTAATTTTCCTTAAAATCATACTATTAGTTTTTGAAATTTATAACTGATAAATACCTTGTAATATATTCTTATATTTATTCACATATGCCAAAAATATAAATTAGGTTGGTATATGAAACCTCAATTAGTTATTACACAGTCAATGCATACTCATCATGAAAAAGCTCAATACAAAAATAAGGTTAGGAAGGGGATAGTATGAGGATATGTTTCCTTCAGTTTGCAATTGTTTTCATTGCCATTTCTTGCTCTTGGCTTTAGAGACAGGAGCGTAAAGTCTCTTTATGCATTGCTGTGTTAAGAAAAAATACGATCCCTTAGAGCTCTGGCACTCTGCTACTGTAGGACACCCTCATTCATTGCCACATCACGTAGCCACAAGCGGGTGGGAAAGGAAGGTAGAGCTGCTCGACGTTGGGGTTGAATAGGTTTCTGGACACTGCTTCCTTTGTCTTTATGATGGTTTCCAAGCCTTTCAAGCATAAGGCATTTTAAAGGACAACTAGCAGCTAATGCTACTTGCCTGTCTTATAATCTTTTTGTATTCCTGTGAGGACAACAGGTGTCCACATAGGGAGGAGAATGGTTATTATTACAACACTTCATCTTCCCATTAACCCAATAATTAGCAGTTTATTTGTGAAGGAGATCATTTCTAAGGTATACGAGTGGTAACGTATTTTCTCTCATCTTAAATGATTGATTTGTTCTCATATTTTCTCTCTTTTGGGGTCCCCTTCTTCTATGATTCTCATTTTCTAAATGCGTTGACCTCCACTTTACCCTACTCATAGGATTACTTTCCCTTCCTACTACTAAGATGCTTAATTTAACTATTCTTTTGTTTTTATCTGCATTTTATCTTAATTTAGTTTTTCTATAATCCCGTGACCTTTTGCTTATAACTGCTTAGTATTTAGACCAACTATTGTCCCTAATATTCTCTCAGTAAGTCTTCCTTAATTGTGTCAAGTAACATAGTGAAATTTTTAAAAGTATAACATAAATTGATAATCTAAAAATAAAGGGATTTTGAGGATTAGAATCTCTATCATTATGTAAAAGTGTTGCCTATTCCCACAGGAACGTATGTACAACCTATGTTCCCAAATATACAAGTGTTTCCACTTTTAATAAAGAATACTTATATAGAGTGTACATATCTATGGATGCACATTTATGTGGAAGCTGTAGGAATGGCAGGCCAGTTTCAACATGCATGGAGTTTGAATGCATTGTTTTAAACCGTTGCTTCATTTAATTTAGCATTAAAATGAATTAAAGCTTCTTTTCAATTACTTAAATCATAGTTACTTATATTTTGAGAGAATTCTCCTAGATTCTGAATGGAATATATTTTATATAACTGCTTTTGTATATGTGATTCTTGGCTAAACTATATTGCCAAGATGCAAAAAAAAAAATGCATTTAGCTATTTCTTTTAATTTATTCACGGATATGTTTATTCATCTACCCAGCAGATATTCCCTCATTTAGTGAATGGTAGCCAGGGCCATCCAACAGCCCAAGCCAGAACTGTGGGGAAAATTGTTGCCTCCTTCCTCCGTCTGCTTCCCTCCTGATACTCAATGAGTTTCTGGGTTATTACTATTATTTTTGCCTTTTTTTTTTTTTTTTTTTTGAGACAGAGTCTCACTCTGTCACCAGGCTGGAGTGCAGTGGTGTGATCTTGGCTCACTGCAACCTCCGCCTACCAGATTCAAGCAATTCTCCTGCCTCAGCCTCCCAAGTAGCTGGGACTACAGGTGTGTGCCACCATGCCCGGCTAAATTTTGTATTTTTAGTAGACATAGGTTTCACCATGTTGGCCAGAATGGTCTTGATCTCTTGACCTCGTGATCCACCCACCTCGGCCTCGCAAACTGCTGGTATTACAGGTGTGAGCCACCGCGCCTGGCCGATTTTTGCCCTCTTAGTATCTCACATTCCTGTAGTGAATCCCTTGTCTAGGTGTCATCTTCTCTTTTCTGGACAGCTCTCAGGCCTCCCGTTGGCCTCTTGCCTTTATTTTTATATCCTATCTGTTCTCCAGCTATGCTGCTTGTTGTCCGGGCTGCCTACTGGATGAGAAAAGCTTCCTGGAGTTGATAATGGGGCTTCATTGTAAAGGATGGTTTGGGCTTGGCTATGCAGTTATAACGGATATGTATTTTAAAATGTTCTAGTAATTTCTCTCTTTTAATATTTCCTTATTTAAACATAATTTTAAACCAAAATTGCATTTATGATATTTAAAAATGGAAAGGAACTATGGATTTATGAATAGTTTAAATTTACCAACTACTAAGTTGATTCAACATATTTTTATTTCTTTCTTTGCCCTAAAGATTCCTTTTTCTTTTCTTTTTTTTTTTTTTTTTTTTTTTTGAGATTGAGTATTGCTCTGTCACCCAGGTTGGAATGCAGTGATGCAATATGGGCTTACTGCAATCTCTGCCTCCCGGGTTCAAGCGATTCCTGCCTCAGCCTCCCAAGAAGCTGGGATTAAAAGTGCCTGCTGCCACCACGTCTGGCTAGTTTTTGTATTTTTAGTAGAGACGGGGTTTCACCTGTTGCCAGGCTGGTCTCGAACTCCTGACCTGAGGTGTTTTTATTTTATTCAGCCCGCCTTGGCCTCCCAAAGTGCTGAGATTACAGGCATGAGCCCACTGTGCCCGGCCAAGTTTATCTGTTTCTTTGGAGACTTACCTAATACAAATTATTGTGTGTCTACTTATGTTATCATTACTCTTAGTAAAATTATAAATGTGTTCCTACAGAATATGGAGAAGGGGAAGTTTTCAACCTTTGAGATACGATGGGAGCTATAGACATTAGACAGCAAAAGTATTTGCAGATGGATGTGGAGTCAGCTATAAAAGTAACCATGTAATTAAAATAATGAGAGCTTATTATAATAATTCTTCAACAATGCACAATCTAAGTGGTGTTTACGCAATTCAGACACAATTTTGTATGCTAGAAGGAACATATATATGGATTATCTAACTTAAAAGTAAGATGGATCACATGATAAAAGGTTTTGTAAGTTTAACTTCTCAGTTGTTTTATTTTAAATTTCTTGTGATTAGAACATTGGTATGTTTCTTTATATTAATAATTCTTTATGCTTTTACTTTCCCTAATATTATTGCAGAAGTAATTGTATTGCACACACATTATTACTCTCACAAGAAACACCATTATGAAGTTTATATTATCATGATAGCCATTTTACAGAAGAGAAAACTGGGATCAAGCTTTTGAGCTTTGCATGTGATGTAATTAATAAGTGACAATGACAGCATTTAAACATGTCATCTTGGCCAGGAGCAGTGGCTCACGCCTGTAGCCCCAGCACTTTGGGAGGCCGAGGAACTCCTGAGGTCAGGAGTTCAAGACCAGCCTCTCCAACATGGTGAAACCCCCATCTCTACTAAAAATACAAAAATTAGCTGGGAGTGTTGGTGCACGCCTGTAATCCCAGCTATTCGTGAGACTGGGGCAAGAGAATCACT
Organism: Nomascus leucogenys; assembly: GCF_006542625.1. Classification (NCBI taxonomy): domain Eukaryota; kingdom Metazoa; phylum Chordata; class Mammalia; order Primates; family Hylobatidae; genus Nomascus; species Nomascus leucogenys. The sequence continues at coordinate 86,428,912 of NC_044387.1, forward strand.
TGAACCTGGGTGGTGGAGGTTGCGGTGAGCTGAGATTGAGCCACTGCACTCCAGCCTGGGTGACAGATTGAGACTCTTTCCCCAAAGAAAAATAAAAAAACTTATGTCATCTCATCCACTCACCTTGCTGTCAATGAACAGTCTAAGCATTTGGACTTAGTAGTGCCCACTTTTTTGTTTTGCTAATTTTCCTTTAGTTTTTTAAATAATAAAGTTTGACTTTTATATCTGAGAATAAATCAACAAATTCTGAAACATCTTATGTAGTAGGGGTCAGCTAGCCTGGGACAATCACATTTATTGAAGAAAATTCACAAGTAATTACCACAACTTGAATATACATGTTTCCACTTCTTGCGTTATAATCAGACACTATATTATCTGGACTTATTAATTTTTAGTGTATGTTGTATTTTGTTTAGCATGTATTTATCTTCTTAATCAGAAAAGTATTGTATGCATACATTTATGGATTAAGTATATTTAATTTATTTAATTGCACTTGAGGAAATTCAGTACTGGCATTCTCTGTGGCTTAGTGGGGTTTTAAATTATTACAGAATTTATTTTTAAACTGCTGTTAATAATAGTTTTGTTTTTTTTTATAGAAACACACTCAACTCCCAAATCATTGTTTAGCATTTAACTGGTCCTCCTTAGAAGCACATTGTTTGCATTAATAAAATCTTAATACATTTTCATTTTTCTAAGACTTCTTTTAACCTTACATTTATCAAGTGCCCTGGATGATTTATAGAACAGTGCTGATTTATGTATTCTTGACCTTGAGCTTTTTTGTCCTAAAGTTGCTTTTGTCTGCCTGTTCATCAGACTAAACATTATTTACTCCTACTTTAAATATATTGTGTTGTACAAACACCATACCTATTTTTCTGAATAAACATTTATAGCATATCTGACTATTTTTAGAGCTCTATGCTTTGTTTTCGTATTCACTATCTTTATTTAACACAAGCTATACAGATCCATTTATAATTTATTGAGGAGTTGATGAGGTGAGAGTTCACCTGCTGGTAGCTAAGGCCTTGTAATATGATAATAGCTCCCTTTTGATTGCAGTGTCCTTCAGAGGGAAGGAACTGTTCTTTCAGATTGTTGAGTGAAGGTTAGAAAGAGGACTGGCTGCAGTGGAGGAATTATTCTTAAGTTAAGGATACTTCAAACAGCCTAGGTTCGTGGCACATAGCATGTCTTGCAAGAGCAACGGGGAAGCCCATTGTAGAATGGTGCTGAGAACTAGCCTTGGGTGAACACAGATCCTCATGCTGTGCAGCTAATAATTTGCTGTTTCAAATGACTGAAAATTGGTTCCAGGGAATTAGACAAGCTTAGCAAGAGGAAAATTCACAAATTGCTTTTTTAGCAATTTCTACTTAACCTCAATTGAGAAAAGTAAATGTTTACATCTTTTTGGAAAATGGGAATCTTCCATGATGTTTATATATATATATATATATTTTCTTATTTTGAAAAAAAGTTTATTGTGTTTGACATTTTGATATTACCTTGGTTGACTACTCATTAGTTATTTTTTAATATTTTTTAAACTTGATATGGTATTCACTTAAACTTAGCCTCAATTTAAATCAAATATATTAGTGAAATGTTTCACGTGGTCCCAGAACCATATCGTCCAGGTATCACTGGCCTGAATCTGAACACGGGTGTGCTTTAGAGGGGCTACTGGCTCCTTGGAAATGAATGAGAAAGGTTTCCATGAAGAAGAGTTTTATGAATGCCACGTTATTTATCTTATAATCTTATGTGGTGATTCACCATAATGATGCCATTAAATATACTGGAATTACAGGAAGGGACATAAAAAGAAATTTACTTAGAAAGGAAACATCTTCTATAAAATACAAACATTTAGTCTTGTCTAATACCAGAAAAACCCTTCAAGGCTTTATTTATGATATTCATGTCTTTTATACAAATTAACCAATGATCTTATATTTTTTTCCTTTCAGCATGTGGAGAAACCCTACAAGAATCCAATGGCAACCTTTCCTCTCCAGGATTTCCCAATGGCTACCCTTCTTACACACACTGCATCTGGAGAGTTTCTGTGACCCCAGGGGAGAAGGTAGTTTATACCGTCAAGCCCACTATTTTACTCTTATATAAGTACAAAAGTTCATCATCCTTCAAATATAAATTCGCTTTATCCTTTATTCTTGTTTGATTTTTCAAATAGACTAAAAAGTTCAGAAAATTCATAATGGGAATTGCTTAAACTCCAGGAATTTTTTTGAAAGATATAATTTTAAAATTTTTAATGCGATAGGAGGGTTGAAATAATACAAATTATATTCTCAGACACAAATGAAATTGTGGTAAAAATCAGTATCAGAAAGACGCTTAGAAAAATCCCCATATATTTTAAGATTTAAAAATATACATCTAGATGTCCAGTTCAACCAGGAAAAAATTATAATGAAAATTGTAAACTATTTTCAACTATAAGAAAAATATTGAATACCAACCCTGTAAAATGCAAATAGAGTAGTACTTAGTGAAAGAAAATTTACAGACTTAAATACTTACATTAGGAAATATGAAATTCAGACCCCAAGTTAATGAGCCCAGACCACCATATGAAGAGGTTAGAAAAAGAGCAATAAAAGATATTTTAAAAGTAAATAGTAAAAGATAAAATTAATAACATGAAAATAACATATGATTGGAAGTATGAAAATGTTGATAATTTGAATTGATTAAAAAAAAAAAAAAAAAAACAAGGAAATGGGTCAGGCGAGGTGGCTCACGCCTGTAATCCCAGCACTTTGGGAGGCTAAGGTGGGCGGATCACTCCAGGTCAGGAGTTTGAGACCAGACTGGCCAACATGACGAAACCCTGTCTCTACTAAAAATACAAAAATTAGCCTGGCACTGTGGCACACAGCTGTAATCCCAGCTATTCCGGGGGCTGAGGCAGGAGAATCACTTGAACCCAGACAGGGAGAGTACAGTGAGCTGAAATCCCACCACTGCACTCCAGCCTGGGTGACAGAGCAAGACTCTGTCAAAAACAAAAATAAGGCCGTGCGCGGTGGCTCACGCCTGTAATCCCAACACTTTGGGAGGCCGAGGAGGGTGGATCACCTGAGATTAGGAGTTTGAGACCAGCTTGGCCAACATGGTGAAGCCCCGTCTCTACAAAAAATACAAAAATTAGCTGGGCGTGTTGGCATGCACCGGTAATCCCAGCTTCTTGAGAGGATGAGGCAAGAGAATCACTTGAACCCAGTAGGCGGAGGTTGCGGCGAGCCGAGATGGCACCATTGCACTCCAGCCTGGACGTTAAGAGCAAAACTCTGTCTCAAAAAAAAAAAAAAATAGACAAGAACAAACCACAAGGAAATAGATGAAAACACGTCTGATCAAGAAAGATGAAGAATAATAGAGAAAGCACAATTTGGGAAAAAAATTTAAAAGATTATTAGAACCATAGAGTCTTTAGACAACAAAATGAGAATAAAAGAATCTTTTGAACATTATACCAATAACTTAAAAACAATGAGTAAAATGGGCAAATTTCTATAAAATATTACAACTAAATTCTTATTCAAGAAGAAATTAAAAAGTATTCACAATAGCAAAAACATGGAATCAAGCTAGATGCCCATCGATGGTGGATGGGATAAAGAAAATGTGGTACATATACACCATGGAATATTATGCAGCCATAAAAAAGAATAAACTCATGTCCTTGTAGCAACATAGATGGAGCTAAAGGCCATAATCCTAAGTGAATCAATGCAGGGACAGAAATTTAAATACCACAAGTTTTCGTTTATAAGTGGGAGCTAAACATTGAGCACCCATAGACACAAATATGGGAATAATAGACACTGAAGACTGCTAGATGGAGGAGCCTGAAAAGAGGGAATGGGTTGAAAAATGACCTATGGGTTGTTCGTACTTTGTCTTTGATTTTTATTTACCTGGAAGAATGTAAGTACTCTCATTAGCTGTGGTGGGAATGCAATTGCAATTTTTTTAATAGTTTGATGTTGTTGATGATAACCGAATGGTATTAGGAGATAATCATGGGTATGGAGTTGTCCAGGTTTTTATAATATTCACGGTGGAAACTCTGAATGAAACACTCATGAAACATAAATAATTTTTAGATGCAAAAAATTACAATTGACTTAGAATACATGAATGCATGCATAGTTCTTGACAGTTATTTTTAATTTAAAAATTATAAGTCTGTTGTAATATGGTTATAGGTGTCAATCAATTTTTATTTAAGTTCTTTTAATAAGAGTCAGAAAGTATATTATGAAGGTCATTCTTATGAAAACACGGAAGAGTGAACTTTAAAAGACACAAATTTTGAGAACAAGTTTAAAGTATACATGATTTTAAAAAGAAAACCTCATAGAATATGAAAAGTTGGGAACAAGATTAATCAAATTAAATTGTTTCATAACAGCAAGTTAATATCTGGGAAAAACATTTCTCCTGTCCAATTCCAAAACTCTCACCATTAGCATTCAGAGTTAATTCATTTTTCTTGTATGTATGATTATCTATAAAACTGTATTTCCAAAAATGTTGTAAATAGGAAGAAAAAAATCTATCATCTATTATTTTTCTTAATATTATTTGTAATGATTAGCAAATACATTGGAGTGTTATAAGAAGCCAGTGAACAATTTTAACTCATTATAATCCTTGTGTCTTTATTATTTTCTTATTTTCTTTCTCCTAATATTTGATTTCATTCTGCTGGGTTTTTTTTCTTACTTCTTGAGCTGGGAATTTAATTCACTAATTTCAAGCATCTTTTCTTTTCCAAAGCAGACATTGAAGGCTGTAATTTTCCCCTCAGAACTACTTTACCTGAATTCCACCAGCTCAAAATAGAGAATTTGTTATGTTTCAATTCTACTTTTTTCTATTGTTATTATTTCTTCTTAACCCACATATTTTTTCAGTAACGTGTTTTTCTTCTTTGCAAACATTGTTTCTTCAGTCATCCTTTTCCTATTTATCTCTCCTTGAGTCACCTTTAGGGAAAGCACTATCTTTGTGTATCAGTCTTTGCAATAGCTTCAGGCTGATATGACCTTGGAAGTGACTAGTATTCATAAGACTAATCTTTGCTTTAAAAATATGTTTTGTGCAATGGTTGGGTGCATCATCTTAATTGTGATGCTCATAGATTCTCTATATTATTGTTTTGTCTGTTTATCAGATATTTACAAATATTTGTCACTATGGTAGATTTGTTAATTTCTCTTTATAGCCTTGTTAATTTTTGTTTTATATATGTTTATGCTATATCATTTTATATACATGTTTACAACACTTTATCCCCCTGATGTATTAAACTATACATAATGAATTTCTTTATAATGAATTTCTTTATTTCTAGAGATGGTTCAGGTTAAAACTCTATTTTGTCTATTATTAATAAAGCTACACTTATATTTTGATTAATATATTTGCCAGGTATATCTTTCTCCTGTTCTAGACATCTAGACATTCAATAATTTCCAACCTTTTCTTTCAAGTATCCAATTCAGTTTATTTTTATTTAATCAGTGGATGGCAGGTTTTGTCTTTAATTATAGTGCTTATTTTAATTCTATTTATTGTGACTATTGGTGTGTTTTAGAGAGTATACAGTCCAGTTTATTTTTTGTTTAACCCATGATGGCAGGTTTTGTCTTTAGTTAGAATGCTCATTGCAGTTCTATTTATTGTGACTGTTGGTGTGTTTTTATTTCTTATTTGCATTTTAATACATCCCTTTTTTGTTCTCCCCCTTTTCCTTCTTATGCATTGAATTATTTTTTTTTATCATTTCATATTTTTCTCTCTACTGGTTTGAAAGTTTTAAATGTATACGCTATCATTTGGTACTCTCTACCAGCTTTCTTTCTTAATCAAATTGTATTTAATTTGTATCTTTAGCCTCTTCCCAATTCAAAAAAGGATCTTAAAACATGTAAGATTATTCCCTTTCTATAAGATATTGCTTTGCATATTTGTTGATACCTTTTTTTAATCACACAAATGAGACACTGTTGTCTTTGCACTTAACATTAGTTTTACATGTGCAAATGCTACCATGGATTTTTATTATTATTGTGGTAAAATAAACTATAATATTATTGTAGTAAAAACTACATAGAATAAAATTTACCATCTTAACCATTTTTAGTGTGCAGTTCAGTATGTTAAGTATATTCACATTGTTGTGAAACAGATCTCCAGAACTTTTTCATCTTGCAAAACTGCAACTCTATACTCATTAAACCCAACAAATCCCTTTTCCTTCCATCCCTTTGTGCCTGGCAATCATCATTCTACTTTCTGTTTCTGTGAATTTGAGAAACCTCATATGATTGGAAGCATAGAGTATTTGTCCCTTTGTGACTGGATTATCTCACTTAACATAAGGCCCTCAAGGTTCATCCATGTGACATTATTTACATTTTAAGCCTGAATAACATTCCATTGTATGAATTCACCACATTTTCTTTTCCTTTCATTCATTGGTAGACATTTAGGTTGCTTCTACCTCTTGGCTATTGTGAATAGTGCTGATATGAACCTGGGATTGCAAATATCTCTCAGAGACCTTGTTTTCAATTATTTTGGTTATCTATCCAGAAGTGAGGTTGCTGGATCATATGGTAGTTCTATGTTTAATTTTTTAAATAATCTTTATACTCTTTTCCACAGTGGTTGCATTATTTCACAGTCTTCGCTAAGACTGCAAAAGAGTTCCAATTTCTTTCCATCCTCACCAACACTTGTTATTTTCTGTTGTTTTGATAGTAGCCATCCTACTGGGTGTCAGGTGATATCTCATTATGATTTTGATTTGAATTTTTCTGATGACTAGTGAACATCTTCTAGTGATAACTTGGGCATCTTTTTGTATGCTTACTGGACATTTGTATATAGTCTTTGTAGAAATGTTTATTCAAGTCTTTTGCCTATGTTTAAACCAGATTATTTGATTTTTGTCTTTCAACTGTAGAAGTTTTTATATATTCTGGTTATTAAGCACTGATTAGAGATATGATTTGCACATATTTTCTCCTCTTTCACAGGTTGTATTTTCACTCTGTTGATTGTGTCTTCTGATGAACACAAATTATAAAGTTTGATGTCATACCGCTTGTCTACTTTTAGTTTTATTGCCTGTGCTTTTGGTGTCATAGCCAAGAAATCATGGCCATATGTAATAACATGAAGTTTTTACCCTGTGTTTTCTTCTATGAGTTCTATAGTTTTATAGTCTTATATTTAGGTCTTTAATCAATATTGTGTTAATTGAAACCATTCTTGTATATGTGGATATCCAGTTTCTTCAACACCATTTGTTAAAGATTTACTAAATGTTTTTATTCAGCATTCCTGCTCATGTTTCTGACTTCCATTATGGCTTATTTTGGTCCTGCCTATAGCTTACATTATAGATTATTTTTTAAATTAACGTTTTTGTTTTTGTCTGTTTGAAAATGTGGATTTTTTACATGAATTTATAAAACTATAGTTTCACTGGATATAGTTGGCTGCACATTTACCTTTGCTTTAAATAAAGGCTTGCAGAAATACCTTCATTTCAAATATTTTTAATGTACAATTTTGCACATTAAAGTTATCAAAAGTGATTTAACAAGCACTAAAAATTTAATAAGTTAATACCCATATAAAATGAATGAACAAAGAATTACTCATAAGATGAAGCTGCTTAAGATGATTTTCAAGGCAGTTTCCCAAATTCTTGGATACCTCTCATGTAATAAAATGTATCTTAAAAGTATTGTAAGTCTATGTGAAGTCTATTTATTTATTTTTTAAACAAGTAAAATTCTGAAAGGCACACCTCATGCAATCCAAAAAATAGAACTATATACAGCTTATTATATGAATATAAACACATGGCTGTTATATAAAGAAGTTAAATCAAGCTGTATCATTTATAAATTTTATAAATTATGGCAATTGCAAGGTCTTTTTTTTTTTTTGACATGGAGCCTTGCTCTGTTGCCCAGGCTGGAGTGTAATGGTGTGATCTCGGCTCACTGTAACTTTTGCTTCGCAGTTCAAGCAATTCTTGTGCCTCAGCCTCTTGAGTAGCTGGAATTACAGGCATGCACCACCTCACGTGGCTAATTTTTGTACTTTTAGAGGGACAGGGTTTCACCATGTTGCCCAGGCTGGTCTTGAACTTTTGAGCTCAAGTGATCCACCTGCCTCAGCCTCCCAAAGTTCTGGGTTTACAGGCATAAGCCACCATGCCCGGCCTTAAGTTTTTTTGATTCCAGTAATATGAGAGTATTTCAATGTTATAAAATATGTTAATTTGAAAAGTAATAGGTCAAAATCTAACAAAAACCTGTCTCAAAATTTCCACAAATACTGAATGAATTAGAATTCAATATATAATGATAAACAATTGAATAAATAGGAGTAGAAGGAATTTTTTAAAAATACAATAAATAGAAAAAACCTGGGATTTCTTGAGTGCCTACACTATACCAGGTGCTGTGCCAAGCTTCTCTAATCTTCTCAGCACCCTCCTGAAGTTAGTACTAGAATTATCTTCATATTACAAAGAAATTGAAGTAGAGAAAGGATTGAGTAACTTATCTAACATCACACATGTGGCATCTGACATTTGCCAGAGCTAATTATTAAATTTTTCTTCAGTTATAGAGAATGTTTTCTTTTCTCTAAAATCAAAATAATCAACCAAAAGTTAAGCAAGACTAGAGGTATTCAAATATATTAAAATATAGCATATTTTAGAAAACTAGAAACTTTACTGTGGGACTAAAATAAGCAGGAATAACGTCATGAACCGAAATGTAAAAGTGTAGTATTATAAATTATCCGTTATTGTCAAATTAATGTATAGTAATTCCAAATTAAATTCCAATAGATTTTTGTTTTGTACCAGACCAATTTTTTCTAGAGTTTATCTTAAAAATAAAATAGTTGGCAAATTCACAGACAATGGTAATATGGGGGAGTGGGTTGCACTATAAGATAGAAAAACATTATGAAGCCTCAGGAATTCAAATTCTGTGGCAATGTCAAAAAGTCTTCTGTATGAATGGGCAAACTAAAAAGACCAGAATTATGCGTGAGGGCATAGAAAACTTCTGTCATGTATTTGTAAGGATCATTTTTCAAATAAATTGGGAAAATGGATTTTCTCAGTAAATAATACTTAAATCATTTTAGAGGATATGTGAAAAAATTAAACAAGTTCTACTTCATATTGCATAGTTTTCTAAAGAAAACAATGCTTTATTTTCTTTCTGAAAAAGATATGTTGAATACACGAGTTGAAAATAAGAAAATTTAAAATAACTTGTTCAGATTATCCACGCAAAATTGTTTTTATAAAAATACAAAAAAGCACAAATAAAAATGAAAACGGAGACTATTATAACACATAAGGATGAGGGACCATTGGGTCATTCATATGTAAAGAGCTGTTATAAACTGATAACTAAAGATTCACCCCACAGCAGAAAATGCCTGAGAAAGTAGAAAATTTAGTGAAGTATCAATGCGAGTATTCAATGAATATATGAAATTCTTTAATCTCATTTTTGTCAGAGAAATGCTATTTGAACTAACAATAAGTTGTCATATTTCACCTGTCATATTGGTAAAGATAGAATTGAATGTTAATATCAAGTGATCATAAAGATATGCAACTCCTCAAAGTAGAAATTTAAATAACCTTTTAGGAGCACATTGGGTAATTTGTATTACATTTTACAAAATGTACCTGCACTTTTGCCCAGATATTTATCCTAGAACAATTATCTGAGTCTGTGCAAAGGTAACTGTTTATTATAATAGTGAAAATTGGAAACAAAATAAATTTTGAAAACTTAAAGAAAACTCTGATTTGAGAAAATGTTTACAATATATTATGAAATATTTAAGGCAAATCAAAAGTTAGTGGCATGAGAAGTTCTGTATTTTAAATTATGTACATTGGAGACAAATTTATGGAAGAATATATAACAAAATGATGCTTATTTGTACCTGCTGAGTTTGCAAATAGTTTTTATGTCTTCTTTGTTCCTTTAAAAAATTATCTGCAATAAGCATATGTTATTTTGGGCAAGAGAAAAATATTCTCTTTAAAAAATACAGTCATTGTTGGACAATTATGTGAATGTACTTAATGCACAGAACTGTACACATAAATATGGTTAAAATGGTAACTTTTACATTGTGCACACATGTTATGCCACAATCAAAAAATAAGGGTTTCAGTTCACACACATATCTTTCTTAGATTGAGCCAAGGTACAGAGGGATTTCTGTTCGATTTAAGGCTATTCTTTGATGTTGCATGGTTCATGCTGGCAACAATCCAAAATATGCAGCTAAGAGGGGGTAGCTGTGTTGAGCTGATAGAAGCTCATGGTATTGATTCTTGCATGCCTTAGAATTGACTAACCTTTGAACAAGGGCAGATTGCTTATGTCTTGAATAGTCTTAATATTTTCTGTTTTCCTATATAACCCATTTAGAAGCTATTGACTATTTTTTGCAGATATTTCTTTTTAATCACTCATCTATGATTTACACATATGGAGTCAATTCACAATAGCGTATTTATATTGCCAAAGACATTGCTTAAATTTAGCAATTACTACATGAATACATTTTTATTCTATTAAAATAGATGTATCTTTTGATGTGTGAAATAAATTATTGGTATTATAAACTTATAACCTAGTAATACAATGGTTAAACTTTGAAAAATAACTGAAAAAAGAAAATACAATTTATCATGGACTTTAGGAAAGCTCAGATCTTGTTGGAAGATCCATGCATGACTAAAGAGATGGTAGCATTCAATAAAGATTTTGAGCGATATGAATAATTTCAAGGAACAAGGAAGGGGAAAGTAGAATCCACATAGAATTATGTTCACTTTAAGTAAAGGAATGGGAATAGAGCTGAGATTGGAATATTTTGTCAGAGCACAATAGCAAGAAGTTAGGGATGAGTGGGATGAAGTTTATGTGCTTGAGATAATGAAAGATTAGGCAGCAAAATTGGGTTATGACTAGAGTCGTTGATTCCAAAACCTTGATGGGAAGCAAACTCTATTGAGATTACTATGGCTATAAAGTGTAGGTTGAAATGGAGAAGAGTAAAATTAAAAGCCAAAGCACATCTCGTGAAACTATTACATTATATTCAGAAAAGAAGTACAGCCAGCATTGACATGAAAAAGGAAAAAGAAGCGGAGGAGTATTTTTAGGGATATTATAGAATATCATCTACAGAATTTGACAGTTAACTAGATGTAGGGGTGTAGTGGGAATTTATGAAAGAGAAGTCTCAGTCCATTAATGCCACTATAACAAAGCTCCTCAGACTGAGTAATTTATGGACAATAGAAACTTATTTCTCACTCACAGAGGTAGATGCTGAGAAGCCCAAGGTCAAGATGTCTGTAAATTCAGGTATCTGGTTAGTTCTCCCTCTCTGCTTCTTCTTGCATTCTCACTTGGCTGAAGGGTTGGAAGGGACAAAGGGATAAAAGGATGAAATTGTTTCCTCAAGCCCTTTTATAAGGGCACTAATCTCATTTCTAAGGGCAGAGCCCTCCTGGCTTAATCAGCTTCCAGTGGTCACTTCTTAATACCATCACTCTGGAATTTAATTTCCAACATATGAAGTTTGGAGGCACATACACATGCAAACTGTAGCGAGAGGTATAAAAATGTTCTGGTGAATAGTGAGTGATGATTCATCAAAATTTCAAAGTCAGATGTTATCACATAAGTTTAAGCAGAAAAATTATTTTAATAGAATAATTCAACTGCTGGTTTCCACCTGTCATCAAACTGATGTTTGTATGTTTCAGAGCATAGATGGAATAAAGAAATGGAGTAATACTTCATCTTATATATTTTTTTCAGGGTTTATATTGTGAGGAATGTCTGAATATATACCATGAAAATAATAATACGTAAGAATCTTAATAGTGCTTTGGGATTACCTGAGTATTTTTCTCCACATCATTCAATTAAAGTCTTGTGAGTTAATTCTGGTGAGATAAGCCTGATATGGTGACCTCCCATTTACAGCAGTAAGATTCAATCTCAGAATGTTTAAGTAAACCAGCAAACTGATAAGTTAGAACTTGAAACCAGGTCTTCTGACTCCCAATCAAGAATAGCTTCCAGATGTAGAAAAAGTTGTATTTTTTTTCCTATAACATGACACAATTTCAGAGCTGAACAAAACCTTAAGGATCAGTTATTCCAGAGACTGGCAAACATTTCTGGAAAGAACATACAGTAAATATATTTGTTTTTGCAGGCCATACAGTATTTGTCACAAATATTGATTTCTAACACTGTAGCATTGAAACAGACATAAACAACATGTGGTAAAGGAATGGTTCCGATAGAAATTATACAGAAACAGGCTTCAGGCAGAATTTGATCCATGGGTTATAGTTTACTGATACCGGATTTACTCTCTCTGAGCCTTATTTCTGAGGAAAAAAAAAATATTGCCACTCTAGAAAGTTTACTAGACTTGTCCAGGCTTCTTCTGGCCATAGCATAGCAATCTAGTTTATCTTGCTCTTTTTTCAGTCTAATTGGCAAGGTTTGTACATTCTCTATCTTCAGCCTTATAAGGTATGGTGCAAATATTACACTAATTGGCCTTTTTTGTGGTGCTCATGGAATTTGTTTAGGTAGCCAATAATATCTTAATTGTGCTGAAAAAAGTTCATTGATTATATCTTTCTCTGGAGACTCGCAGACATCCAGTCCCTTGAACTGTTGATCTGCCTTTCTTCAGGATTCTTCACTCTGCAGCATTGGAAAACAAAGTCTTTAATAAGCACAATTGGCAGCAGTGACATCTATTGAACGTTGCAACTTAGACTCCTAACAGATTACAGGAAATCTTAAAATTGTTCCCTCAATCTCATACTCTAAGGGAGCTGTAATTAATTTTGAGTTGTTACTTATATTTACGTCAAAAATAAAATATTTATATAGTTGTGTTTTGTATTTTTCATTTGATCATTCTTTGGGGAAAGATGCAATATGTTTACATAAAATAACATAATGTAAAACAACCAGATATTTTCCAAGTGTGTTTGATTTGTTATTCAAGTACGAATCCTGCTAGCAACCTTAGTCAAAGGCCAGAATTTTATGTCTATAATCAAGAGCCCTATGATTTGATTTTAGAAAACCTATCTTTATTACATTTTCTGCTTTTAAAGGACTCTGTGTTTCATGTTAATGTCAGGCCGGTTACGTTCCTCCATGGTGCTTGGTGTTTAAACTAGAAGATTAAAAACAAGTTAGAAAAATTTTCTGCTTAGAGTTATCCCCATCCAACTGTGTGTGTGTGTGTGTGTGTGTGTGTGTGTGTGTGTGTGTGTGTGTGTTTCAAGAGATCAAATATTAACTATTTCTTTGCAATCCAAACACACTTTTTAATTTTGGATGAAATTGATAATACACATACTTCTAATTTAGCTTTATTGTTTCTCCTCATGAAGAAGGCAGTAGAAGCTATTTGCATATCATTATAAAACTACCCTTTCAATCTAAGAGGGAAGCCAGAATGTGAGCCTTGGGGGAGTCTCTGTTAGTGTCTATATTCAAGTTTTGCTATCCCTGCTATAATAAATGAGTTCTTATATAATCATATCGAGTTGAAATCTTGGTGGGTTGCTATAGGGAAAATATAAATGCAAAATGAAACGTAGTATCAGGCAGTGATAGTATTTGGAGCAGACTTAAAGTAAACACAAAGTTATAGGGAAAAACCAGATATTATTTCCTAGTTATATCCTGAATATAGTCTAATGTTGCATTGGTATTTAGAGATGTAGGAGAAAATATTTTGGGAAATTTATAAAAATAAATTAGATACTAAAGCATTTTGAAAATCAAGTATTGAGATTATTGGGAAAAAAATGATCAATGCTTTGCCTTTGGATATTTTGAAAATTTTTGTAAACATTTAAAAAACGGAACCTTACAATGAGGTGAAGAAAAAGAAAAACAGAAAGAAGATAAACTACAAACAAGGAAGATAAAAATAAATGAACAATTCTATTAAAACCTATTTACGGCCAGGCACGGTGGCTCACGCCTGTAATCCCAGTGTTTTGGGAGGCCGAGGCTGGTGGATCACCTGAGGTCAGGAGTTCAAGACTAGCCTGGCCAACATGGCGAAACTCCATCCCTACTAAAAATACAAAAATTAGCTCGACATGGTTGCAGGCGCCTGTAATCCCAGCTACTCGGGAGGCTGAGGGATGAGAATCGCCTGAACCTGGGAGGTGGAGGTTGCGGTGAGCCAATATTGCTCCACTGCACTCCAGCCTGGGCGACAAGAGCTAAACTCCATCTCCAATACAAAAAAAAAAAAAAAAAAACTTATTCCACAACTTAATGTACTACATTTAAAAAAATTACATCCCTATTTTCTTATCCTTGGCAGATTTTTTTCTTTGTTACTAGGAAAGTACATGTTAGTCTATACGGATATTTGAAACCAACTTTGGTGTACAGTTTCACCACTGATCACTATGGTACCTAGATATGAGATGCCATGAGAAATATTTATAGTTATCCTGTGTCATTTGGGAAAGAAGTAAGTTCATTCAGCATTGATTTGCAATAATTAGTGCTTACCTTTAGGTTAAATATTGTGTTCAAGAAAGGGGAGAAGCACATACTTTCCAGCACAGAATTGGTAATACTTTTCTGGAATATAGATTCAGTATTGATTATGTTTTTATTTTCCTTCTTTCCTTCCTCTGTCCTTCTCTCCCTTTCTTTCTTCTTGTTTTTCTTCCTTCCTTTGTTATTCCTTGAGACTTCTTTCACTTCAGCCTTTTGTATTTTCACAAAAGGGATTTTTGAATATTGCTACAAACTATAGTTTTGTAGTAGGAGCATTTCGAATACTCATAATTTGTTGTTTTTGGCCAAAGTCCATCACAATTTCTAGAGAAGAGAACTGGCTTACTATGAGCCTTAAGCATCTCCGATGTTTTAAGCAGAATAGAGTTAGAATGAGTTTTTGAATGTGAAAAAAAATCCAAATGAATTTCATTGCATTAGATAAGCACATGTCTCGTGTAAGTTTGGCTTTACTTTTGGTGTAATCAAGTAAGAAAAAAAAGAGTTGTTTGAAAAGTGAAGTCCTTTAATAAAGCAGTAAGAAAGTCGTCTTTCCTAGAATTGTCTCTTGAGTTATCTTTACACAACAGCATCATTTTGAAACAAAGCACAGAATAAGGGTCATGTACAAGATGCTCTAAATTGAAAGGTCTTTGTATATACATATTTGGATCTAGAGAAACATAGTGACATCTGCCTTTGATTATCATTAGATGGATAAATTCTAATTCTAGGGCTGTATTTAAAACATTTCAACATACACAATGATATTATATGTTCTGGGAATGTGGCACATGGTGGTTATTTTTAACATAATTATAGATGTCTGACTGGTCATCTCTGAAATAAATTATTTTTAAAAAGACTTTCATGGAAAAATTATAATTCTTCATGGCTCAAGTCATGCTTATCTTGGGAAAATTCAAAATAAACTATTTGAATAAAAGTTTGTTTGCTTTACAATTGTCCAGATTAACTTTACAGAAACTTTTTGTTAATTGCTAAAATATCTAGTTTGTTCAACTACTCATATTGTACTTCTCCTGTCATTGTAAAACAGTTAAAGAAAATGGGAAAACATGGTTTCAAGGTTTGGTTCAGAAAAAACTATTAGGATAATTATAACATAGAAAAATAATTAGCTGTACATGCATTTTTACTGCAGACCAGGGTTCCTTACCTTTAGGAATCAAATCACTGTATGTAGATACAATCATTTTTACTCTGTGGGTTGCTTACCTCCGTTTTGCAGATTGTTTTAAATTTTACAACGATGGATCTATACAAGAGTAGTTTGTGCTGGTATGACTATATTGAAGTAAGAGACGGGTACTGGAGAAAATCACCTCTCCTTGGTAAGATATCTTTTCCCTCTTATGTGGCTATGTATCTATTCTGTCCTGTCCAAAAAAAACCAACCGATTCTCTCAAGAGTCATCTTAGAGTTAAAAATGTGTGTGACTAACATTTTTTTATGTTAGTTATACTTTTTTCAACCATACCAAAAATACTCCAAGACAAATGGATAAATACATTGACTGATTAATTTGAGCTAGCTTAAGTTATAAGGTAGATACTAGGATTTGAACATAATGATTGAGAATAGCTTTCTCATATATTGTGCCTATCATGAGTACTCCTCACAGTGTTTCTGTATTTTTGCTTTAAGAATCAGTTTTTGATTTTAAAAAAACTAATTGTGGGTGTACATGTTGTGTGTTTGTGTGTTTTGTTTTGTTGCTAAGCCAGTAGTGTAAACTGTTAGGTACATGTTTGGTAGCTGGCTTCCTATGCCAAGCATATTAACTCTTATTATATTATAGACATCACAATTTTGCTTCTCAGAGAGTTTTCTGTGGCTGAGAAGAGACATTTGTAGTTTGTGTCATAAACTGTAGCTCAGATCTGGTGCTCATGAAAGTCTGCTGCCAACGTTTAACCACAGACCACACTATTAACTTGCACAGGCAGTTTACTGTTGCCCTCTGTTTTACTTAAAGGTGAGAGCTGTTTGGAGCATGCAGGCATCTACTCTATATTGATCTTTTTCTGGGATTGTAACTTTTTCTTTACTTTTAGAAGTAGTTTTGCTCAGTTGCGTTGATGAACTGTACAGCTCTTTTAACATCTAACACCTACTGAATGGGCACAATTGTATTAAAAGTGACAGCAGCCATAGTAAATCCAAGAGATACGTAGAAATATTTAAAAATGAAGAATTGAACTAATGTGGTAAGTCAGGTTGAGGAAAACATTGTCTTCTATATTTAGTTTCTTAGCCTAGATGAAGCAATTTTTTACATATGTATGCACAAGCCAAAGAAAATATTTCATTAAACTCATATTAGAGAAACAAATCTAGAGCTAAAATTCTGAACGACACTTCTTTTTAGAGCACCATCAGCATTACATGGCTCAATGTATAATGGACCACCAGAGAGAGGCCGTGTGATCCTGGTTTTTATGTGAAAAGCTTTCCCTACTGTTTCTTCTAAGACCTTGCTCCAAAAAGTGCAGCACTTAGATTGGTAGCATCGAAATCATCTGGAAAGCTGTTAGAATTGTAGAAACTTGGCTCTCACTCTACATCCTCTGAATTAGGGTTAGCATTTTAATGGATTTCCTAGAAATTCAGATGCACACTACAGTTTAAAACACACTGCTCTGTGTTACCTGCCTCTAATTTGCTTTGCAATTTAGGAAGATATGTCTTCACCTATTAGCTGTTAGTATGAACTTGCTTTATGCAAGTCGGCTACATTTTTCATACACTAAAACTATGTACGCCATTTCTAGAGACACATAAAAATGGATAACATGTTTGTAGAATTATTGCATGTGCTTTGTTATATTTAAGCATTTTGTGATCATGTGAAAGCTTAGAGCATAGAGGCAGACATAAGCATAAATATTTGTGGAAAGATGAGGAAGGAAGGAAGGAATGACAGGTATTATATTCATTTGCTGTTATTCATATTTCTGGATACAGAATTAGAAGAAATTAGAAATTATGCTCAAGTCTTCTGATAGTATTAGTTATTCTGCCTATACAGATATAGTCTACAGATTATAGCTTTATAGATGAGATGGAATGTGTGCAGTGATAAAAGGTACCAAGAGTAGCCTTGGGGTTTTCCTCAGGAGTTACTGTTGAACCTGGGTGAATAAAGAACTCTGCTTTGAGCTGAGGGCATATTCTTTCTTTCTTTTCTTTTCTTTCTTTCTTTCTTTTTTTTTTTTTTTTTGAAATGGAGTCTTGCTCTGTCGCCAGGCTGGAGTGCGTTGGTGCTATCTCGGCTCACTGCAACCTCTGCCTCTCGGGCTCAAGCGATTCTCCTGCCTCAGCCTCCCGAGTAGCTGGGACTATAGGCGCGTGCCACCACGCCCAGCTAATTTTTGTATTTTTAGTAGAGACGGGGTTTCACCATATTGTTCAAGATGGTCTCAATTTCTTGACCTTGTGATCCCCCCACCTCGGCCTCCCAAAGTGCTGGGATTACAGGCGTGAGCCACTGTGCCTGGCCGAGAGCACATTCTTAACCACGTCATTTCCCTGCTATTGGCCAGGTGACAATTTGAAACCACTTTCTTAGGGTGACTTGCACCTTTTTTCTGTTCCCCATTAAATAATATTCCCCACCTTGATGCATCATTTGACCTTTTTCAAATATTATTTTTAAGTAAGCATCTTACATCTACGTATGGTAACACTACTGACATCAGTCAGCTACTCTGAGGCTGATGATCAAATACTTTATAAATATATATGAAGACATTATTTTGTTTATCTACCATTAGTAAGTAAATATTAAGGCATAGTTGTGGCTGCAATCACTTGGAATGGAAATGTGAACTAAATCAGTTTTACATATTATTTGTGGCTAGTACAAAAAGAACGTAGAATACAGAGTCCTATTTAGGAGTTTCTCTTTATTCTTTTATTTGTTTTAGGTAGATTCTGTGGGGACAAAGTGCCTGAAGTTCTTACTTCTACAGACAGCAGAATGTGGATTGAGTTTCGTAGCAGCAGTAATTGGGTAGGAAAAGGCTTTGCAGCTGTCTATGAAGGTAAGTCACATTGAATTTTAGAGAGTAGTTCATCTTATATCTCAACAGAAATGTTTGTTTCTTAATTTCATTACAATGACATTGTGACCATATTTTAAAATTGTGAATTTTTCTGAATCTGTATTATAATATTCATATAGATAATTTTAATAAAAATACTCAGTAAATTTAAATTGCAAGAACAACTTGTTTTCTAGTATCAGTGATGCAATAATATCTAAATGTGTTCAGGATGTGTGGAGAAAATAGCAAATGGTGCAAGAATTTTTAAAGTTTAATTGTTTCATGATAGTTTTAAAACATTGTGAAGAAATTATCATTTTCCTTTGTACCGATTTTGTGTCTGTTTGGTCCCTGTATTCCTGAAATACTTTTTATTAGAGGAAATTGCACAGAAAGTAATTGTGCCGATTTCTGAGGCATGCTTTATCTAAATAAGAGAGTCAGCATTTGAGGAAGGACTTATTAAATGCTTTGTTTTATGCTTCTCTAAAACAATAAACCGGCATTGTGCTTTCTTGGCTTTAAAACCAGCTCCTTTCTTGCCAGGTTGTGGGTGGACAAGACACTTCCTAGTTACAGCAGTTAAAGTAATTTTGAAGACAGAAGATTTCTGCTTCCCTTAAACTTTTAAGTAAACGGAAGCATTTTGTTTTAAGGATTAACTGCCTAGTAGTGAAGAGGATTATTTGGAGGGAGTCACGGACGCTGTGCACATGACACTAACTCACTGCCAGAGACCCAGTGAGTTCTGTTCAGGATGAGGCTCCTCTTCTGATGAGCTATTTTACCTGTGGTCAAAAGACCGAAGGAAGCAGCTCAGAGAATCACAGAACAAACTCACAGAGAATGAATTCACAAAGCCACTAAAGGTTTTTAAAGGTTAAAAAAATACCTTTTTGTTAAGATAGGATTAAAATTTATTTATTCCTTGACCATTATCTAATATTTGTAGTTACTTGACTAGGTTTTTTTTACCACATAAATATTTACTACATTACAACCAGTCAACTTTGATTTTTATAGCCTGGTCTTAATGTACTGAGCTACAGGAGCTGAACTTCAGTGTTACCCTAGAAGAAAATGAAAACGAAATGGCATGTCCAGGCTTAGTTATTTGTTTGTTTTTTGGCTTTCTTCAGCAATCTGTGGAGGTGAGATACGCAAAAATGAAGGACAGATTCAGTCTCCTAATTACCCTGATGACTATCGCCCGATGAAAGAATGTGTGTGGAAAATAACAGTGTCTGAGAGCTACCACGTCGGACTGACCTTTCAGTCCTTTGAGGTAAAGTCTTTTAGGCTATCTTCCTGGCACATATTCTCCATAAACGACAATGGCATTTAAGAGAATCCTCATTAAATCAGCAAAGAAACAGAGAGTCAGCCTTTTAATCAGCAAAGAAGCAAAGGATCGCTCATAAAATGCAACATCAAGAGCAAAAGGGTTTTTTTTTCTTCTTTCCTCGTTTGCAGACATTTTCAAGAAGATTAAAGTGAGTTTACATTATCTGTGCTATTTGAATTAGAATGTTTGAAGTACTGACAATAGTTTCTTTTGACAAATGCACAGGCCTATTTCACAAGAGGGTCCATTAAGTAATAGAACTTTAATTCTCTTCTAAACTAAGAGGTTAAAAGGTAGAAAGTCTTTTTTGTAAGAGGAACAAAACATTTTTCACCTTTTTTTTTTTTTTTACCATAACACAGATAATTGTTTATATCAAAAATAGGGATTTTAAGTGTTCTGACGAGCTTTCAACCTCCTTAAAAATATTCATCAGGGAGATCAGCAGCATCGTTGTGTTATTAGATGAAGGGCCAGAAGAAACCAAAGGCCAATCAGAATTTTTGGATCAAAGTCTGGGTCCAGAACTAACACGCTGGCCCATGAGTCATTTTTGTGGGATGAAAGGAACAGAGTTAAAGATTTAAAGCCGAGAAATAGAGGAATTTCTCAGGAACTCCAGAGTATATTTAAATCAGAGTTGGTCTAGAAATTGAGAGCCCAAGCTGAAGTGGAGAAGAACAATGAGATGCAGGTGGTAGGTCCCAGCCAGGGTTAGAAATTTAGATGCGTGATTGGAGATGGAGTCTTTACTGATTGGAAGACTAATTCACTAAGTGATCAGAAGGCAGTAATGAGCCCTACTACCCAGTGGGTAGTAATGAGCACTATGAACACTACCTACTGAGGGCAGTGACCATGGTCATGGTTGTGTGTCTGTACCTGCAGCAGGAGCACCAGGAGAATCCAGGCATTGCCAGTAAACCCAGAGACTCTCTCATCCTCATCTGCAAGCCTGTACATTCTGTTTCTTCAGTACTTGTCTCTGTCCCCTTGCATGAACCATTTAACTTCCCAGATGTATTTTCTTTTGTTACCAAAAAAAAATATACTTTCTACTTTAATCATTATGTTGTATTTTATGCTCCTGACCATTTTTTTTGAACTTTTGGAAACTTTGGTTCTACCATTACTTGATTGACAGTTGAACTTTGTTAATTTAAGGGACTAATAGGTTTGCAAATACTGTTCAAATAGACCAGTTTATTGTGGATAGTTAACTAAAATTGAGTAGAAAAATTTCACCCATGATTTAGACAAAAAAGACTCATAAAAATTATCCACCCAATGTATTTGCTTTGTTTTGTGATATTTCAAGAATTAAGAGATTAACTGTCTTTTAATATGTAATTCAGTTTTTTGTGGAATTCTATTATAGACGTGATGTCAGAAAATGCATTCATTCCATCAACCTGAAAACCGATGCATTCAGTTGCTACCTTAGTTGATTTGTAGTTTATGTTTTTATTTATCAATGCAATAGCAGTGATAGTTCTTCAAAAATAAGATAACATAAGGACAAATGGAAAAGATTTGCACCTCAGGCACTTAGAACCGTGCCTGACACACAGTAGTCACTCAATAAATACTTGTTTACTGAGTGAATGAATCAGTGATGACTATGCTTTATGACCTGGGAAAAGTCATGTCATAGAATGGCTGAGAGTAAATTTTATTTATTGTCTCTAGTTTCCTGTCCTGTCTTCATATTACTTTATTTCTATATGTTTCTGCCTCCCTTATTTATATGTTAGACATATTTTGATATCTGGTAGATCTCTTGTCTTTACATGACCAAAACTGAACCCTTGCTTATTTTGTCTTACTCACTACACCCACTCTTCTTCTGTTTATTCAGTACGATTTCAGTACTTTCTGTCACCACTTACCCAAGGAACATCCTTAATTCTACCTTTTCTCTTAAGCCCTGCAGCCAATCTATCAGCATATTTCAGTTGCTTTGTCTTCAAACTATACCCCATACACGATGACTTTACACCACCACTGTTCTCACCATCCCCCCTTTGCTTGGAACTCACAGCAAGAGCCTCATGTCTCTACTCTTGCTCTGCATATCCCGTTCTTCACCTCACAATAAGAGTGACGCTTTTACAATGTATGTTAGATTATGACACTGCTCTAGTGACAGGGGATTTCCATCACACCTAAAATAACATCTAGACTCGATTATCGTGGGCCACGGTACTTGTGATTTGCTCTTTGGCTCCTCCTCACCGCCTCTGTGTCAGCTCGTCTCGCCCTCTTTCTCTTTCTCAGAAACACCAGCCTTACTCCCACATCACAGCATTTACCACTGATGTTCCGCTGCCTCGGGTCCTTGCTTTTACTCTGCCGTTACTTTATTTGGATCTCTGCTTAATTACTGCCTTCTTAAAAAGTTCTTGGCTGATAACACTACTTAAAATATTTTCTTACCTACAATTATCTCCAAATCATCACTCTGTTTTATTTTTAGTAAATTGCACTTCCAACTACCGGAATTTATGCTACAGATCTCTTTATGTACATGTTTATTATCTGTCTCTCCCACTAGAATATGTCCACCAGTGGGCTGGGATCTTACCTGTGTCTCTGATCATTTTGCTGGGATCTTACCTGTGTCTCTGATCATTTTTTCTCCAGCAACATTGTTTGTGAGATTAATGTTCGGTAATAGATGATATAAATGGATGGATAGATTACATGTAAGTCAATGTATGAGTGTGTGACGGTTGGCAGATGGAAATGAGTATATCCTTTCTTTATTAAAGCCATGTAAGTTTCCATGCAGAGGGAAACAAGCCTGGATAGATAAGAAAGATTTAGATTATGGAGTACCTGGTATGGTGAAGTTAGACTGACTTTAGACTAGAGATGCTGAGTTTCAAGAAATTCACAAGGAACAGGATTTAAAGGTGCCTAATAAACATCTAAATCTTCTAGGTAAGGAAACTCAGTTTATGCCACTAACCCAGTGTCACACCGGTGAGTACTAAAAGAGCATTAAAACCCAGGTACATTTGATCCTGATTTTATTTGAAAATATGCCTATTTACTAAAATTTTGGAAGCCTAAAATTAATATTTGCAGTGCCTTCTGGGTCATTCACGGACGTGTACACAGCAGCAAATTTTGAGTCACCTAATGTGCCCATTGCCGGCTGTGATGTGCCTTACTGAGAAAATACGTGTCAGATTATCTTCTTTCAGACATGTATGGTGTATATATAGTGCTGTTGGGTAAGAGTTCAGTATTAATAAATAGGCAACCTGTATTAATGCGTCTTTAAACAGAAACGCACAAAACAAAATGTTGTGACTAGAATCTCACAGGAACTCTAACCCTAGGTGCAATGAATCAGTACTTGCTAGTTCAGTATTCTGAGCAACTTAATAGAATGTAACTAGTATGAATATCAAGAATCAGCTTTATATATTTTTTTATTTGTTCTAATAGTCATTAGGTGGTTGTTTAATTTAGTCAGTTATCTGTTTATATCAATTTTTTTGTTTACATATGTTCTCAATATGGGTATTATACATTTTATACATATTTATGTTGAAAATGTATAATCAAAATGTTTTCATAAATTTCCAATATTATGTGATTTTATCTGACAAAGTACAGTTTTTATTCACTGATGCTAGTCTTTGCCTTGTTTCAAAAACTGTTTATATTTTTGTTTATTATTCTTTTTTTTTTTTTTTTTTTTTTTTTGAGATGGAGTCTTGCTCTGTTTCGCCCAGGCTGCAAGGCAGTGGCGCGATCTCGGCTCACTGCAACCTCCACCTCCCAGGTTCAAGCGGTTCTCCTGCCTCAGCCTCCCGAGTAGCTGGGACTACAGGCGTGTGCCACCACGCCCAGCTAATTTTTTGTATTTTTAGTAGAGATAGGGTTTCACCATGTTAGCCAGGATGGTCTCGATCTCCTGACCTCATGATCTGCCCTCCTTGGCCTCCCAAAGTGCTGGGATTACAGGTATGAGCCACCGCACCTGGCCTCGTTTATTCTTCTTTATATTACTGTATTCCTCTTCAGATATAAGGACTATGAAGATAAACTTGTCTATCATGCTGTTGAAATCTACTTTAAAGAACTTCTTGGCTGTCCATCATTCATGCTTCTATGTGAATTTATGTCATGGCTTTACCCTTGCCAGTGCCATTTGCATTTTCATGAAAGTGCTGAAATAAAGTCTATGTGTCTTTGTCAATGAGTTTCAGGAATCTTTGAGCAGGAAGGAACACTATTTGGCAGGTAATAGAAACTCGATGCTTCTGTAATTATACCATTTGGGAAGTGATGTGGTCTGGATGTTTGTGTCTACCCAAGATTTGTATGGTGAAACACTAATTCCAAAGGTGATGGTATTAGCAGTGGGGTCTTTGGGACGTGATTAGTCATGAGAGTGGAGCCCTCATGAATGGAATCAGTGCTCCTATAAAAGAGGCCTAGGGGCTAGGTGCTGTGCCTCACACCTGTAATCTCAGCACTTTGGGAGGCCTAGGCGGGTGGATCACCTGAGGTCAGGAGTTCAAGACCAGCCTGACCAACATGGTGAAACCCCGTCTCTACTAGAAATATAAAATTAGCTGGGTGTGGTGGTGGGTGCCCCTAATCCCAGCTACTCAAGAGGCTGAGGCAGGAGAATTGCTTGAACTTGGGAGGCAGAGTTTGCAGTGAGCCAGGATTGTGCCACTGCACTCTAGTCTGGGCAACAAGAGCAAAATTCCATCTCAGGAAAAAAAAAAAAAAAAAAAAAAAAAAAAGGCCTAGGGAGCTTCTACTATGTGAGGGCAAAATGAAAAGGCAACGCTTATGAAGAGGGCCCTCACCAGACACTGAATCTGCTAATGCCTTAACCTTGAACTTCCAGCCTTGAAAACTATGGAAATAAATTTCGTGGTTTGTAAACCACCCTATCTGTGATATTTTCTCATAGCATCTGGAATGGACTAATACAGGAAGCTTTCTCTCCTCTGGTAGTTATTGGATACATTATTTCTTAAGACCAGTATACTGAAGTGAGTTTGTATATGAATATAGATCCCCTCTGAAAGTAATTTGGAAAGCTTGTTCTCTATTTAGCAGCAGAGTCATTTGTAAAGAAGCTTCTAGTGCTATTATTTTATTTGAGAACTTTCAGTAAGAAGAAATACAAAAGAGAAAAATTTGGAAGGCTGGAAATGTTTACAGTAACAACTTCAAAGGAATGTCACCAAAGCAGAAGTGAAATAAACCTGGAGCTTACTTTTGTTTAAATTGAAATTACCACATACATTAGTTCAAATGGTATTAAGTTTGAGGTACTTGTCAACATTACTACACATTCTGATTTGGTGATACTTTCCTTATGAAAACCAGAGCTGATTAATACCCTTAACCACCACAGCTGCGAGCTGAAACATTCTAAACTATGTACATAAGTTTTTATCTTGGTACTTGGTAGATTGCTTATATAAAAGTAATCCTTTAAATCCTTTAAATATTTTTTATTAATTTAATGATAAGTAGACTAGTCTTTGTGAATGAACTAAAAAGCCGAGATAAGGAGGTTTTAATTAGTTGAGGATTTTCTGCTTGCCACGTACTATTTCTGGGAATTTAGCTGAGAATATATTTTAGTAATGACTATAAAACAGAGGAGTTACGCAGCTCTTCATGAATTACGGTCTAGGCTATCATTGTGTCTGAAAGATTAGCACTTCTTAGTTTCAATAAACTTGCCCAAGGTTGCACAACTGGTAGCACTATGATCGAAAACAAGCCCTGGCTCTGTGCATTTATGTCACCAGGTCTAGTAGTAAAGAGAAGCGTCAGTATTCTATTAATATACTATTATGGCATTCAAATCTTTCCTTTTGTATCTATCTTCACTTATACATTTTTGTTGTTTAATCATTATGTGTCAGTCCATCAGAGGCATGTCTGTTTTATTCGCCACTGTTCACATACTGTCAAGTGAATATTATTTGGCCATAGCAGGTTTACGATAAAATTATTAAATTTATGAGTAATCTAAAAATACTTGTATCATGAAGAAAAAAAATGAAGTGGCAGCAGTTAAATAAACCATTCATGTGAAAATAAACCTAAGCAAGACCTATGATGTTGCTTTTAACATGTTTGAACTTTTTTTTGAGCTGTAATTATTCATGTGTTGTGTCAACTTAATTTTAAATATTACTACTAATAAACATTATTAAATAAACAAGATAATATAATTTAAAATAATCATATATTAAGCTTTTCACCTTTTTATTCAATGTTCCTTTTGTTTATACCGTTATTTCCTAGACTTTACTAGATTTTTCTCATTATAAAAATTATTTTTAATTTTTAATGATAAACGCTCATTTGCATTGTTTTTATTAATCAGTTTTATTTAACATTTTCCCCCAAAGCATAAAACAGCTTTAACATTGCTCCAAGTGTATATCGTTTAAAATAATATTCTCTATACAAGTTGCATCATTTAGATTGCATTAATTATATCTGATTACATTAGCTATGTTTTAAATCTACATTGTAAGTCATGAGAGCTATCTTTGGTTATAGTAAAATATACATAACATAAAATTTCCCATCTTAACCAGTTATTAAGTGTACAGTTCAGTGGTGTGAAGTAGATTCGAAATATTCAGGCAATTTCCAGAACTCTTCATCTTGCAAAGCTGAAACACTATCTCCATCACACAAAAACACCCTAATTTTTTCCTCCTTCCCCGAATTCCTTATGGCAGTGTCCATTCTTTCTGTCTCTATGAATTAGAGAACTTTAGGTACCCCTTTTTAAGGTGGAATAATATTCCATTGTATGTGTATACCACATTTTATTTATCCATTCATCCATCAATGAACCTGTGGATTGCTTCCACTTTTTGGCTATTGTGAAAATGCTGCTATGAACGTAAGCATGCAAATATCTCTAAATACTGTGCTTTCAATTCTTTGGGGTATTTAGCCAGAAGTGGTATTGCTAGATCATATGGTAATTCTATTTTTAATTTTTTAGGGAGCATGGGATACCTTTTACTAAAAATTATTATCTAGAAATTTCTAAGTTTTCAGAAATTTTTATAAATAACTAGATACTGCAATAGATATTTGTGCAATGGTATTTTGATTTGGAAATTTGATTATCAAATGAAGGCAAGCATGTGAGTGGGTCCCAAGCCTGGGCCTAACCCCTACCTCCAGGGCTGGCTTTCCTTCAGTGCCAGAGCTCACCCACATGCACTGACCACTAAACTCTGTACAGGTTGGCAGGTTTAGAATAAGAAGTTGACCACTTTGGGTTAAATTTATTTTAGTTCTTGCTAAATAAAAATCACTTACTTTTTCTATGGTTTCTCTTCATTCTGCATTAAAGATATGAACCCTCAGTAGTGAAATGTACTATGAATCCCTCTGACTAGTCTTTGTACATGTTCTTCCCTCTTTGTGTGTTTGGATCTACTTCTGATATCACTTACTTATTAGTTTTCTGAAAATTGTTCAGAGCTTACTATCACTTTCCCTATATTCTCTATGAAGATATTAGGTCTGTTTACATTATGATAAACTTGTCATATTAATACATGGTTTATCCTCTGCTTACCTTAAAGTGTATAAGAAATCTGTATCATCTTTATTTATTATATGTTTATTGTGTGTTTAATTACACATGACATTGAGTTCAGCTCCCAGTTATCTGAACTGTATCCATGCTTTAACTCAAAAAGAAACTGCTCTTTCTTTCTCTTTTCTTTTTTCTTTTTTTCTCCTCCCTCTCTCCTTCCCTTCTTCCCTCCCTCCCATCCTTCCTTCCCTCCTTCCTTCCTTCCTTCCTCTTTCTTTCCTTTCTTTGTTTCTTTCTCTTTCATTCTTTCTTTCTATAAATCATTGCCTTTGGTGTTCTTTTACTGATGAAGCTTAAAGTTACTGGCATAACATCGATGGACTTGATTCACATTTTAGTTTCAACCATATTTATTTCTATCCATTCCATGTAGTAATTGATGAAGTAATTTGATATAGCTCAAGAAAATGTTGCACAAATGACACAAAATAACTCAAATATTCATTTGTGCTCATTGTTATCACTCGTGTGTTGATGTAGCTGATGAAGTATAATTATAATTAGTACAAATGGAGCAAATTCATTGTGCAAGCCTTGCATTTAGGATTAAACTGGAAAAATAAGTAACTGAAGACCATTCAGGTAATTGATGAGATATCTCGAATTGTTGTCGTAGAGATATAATGTATTTCCAAATATCATAAATTCATGTAGATGAGGCATATATTATTTTCTAGGCAACTCAACATCTGTGGCATTCACTATGTGAGAATGTTGTTACCCCAAATACCAGGTACATATTTAATATGTAAATAATATGTAATGCATAAGTATGTACTAGTGAATTTAACTCTATAATTAGCTATTTTTACCTGTGAAATATTTACTCTCTATCATATAAAATATTTAAAATTCCAATTTTTACTAAGTAACCAGTGAATACGCTGTAAACTAAAATGTAAAGTGAATGATTGTATATCTCTTAAAGGAATAAAGTGAGTTTCATAGACCAGGCAATTTAAATTATCCTATTTCTTTTTAATCATTGAAGAAATCTGAAATTTTGAGTTTCATTTTCAATAGGAACTGTGTTGTCTTCCTTGTTTGTACCATAATTTTTAATAATAATCTTCTTAAAATAGTAATTAAAACCCTTTTTAATTAACTTTTTTTTAATTTTTACACTAGCCTGGTTTCTAATTTGAAGCAATGTAATATTATTTATTTATTTATTTATTTATTTATTTATTTATTTATTTTTGCGATGGATTTTCAGTCTGTTGCCCAGGCTGGAGTGCAGTGGCACGCTCTCGGCTCACTGCAACCTCCACCTCCTGGGTTCAAGCAATTCTCTGCCTCAGCCTCCCAATAGCTGGGATTACAGGTGCCTGCCACCATGCCCAGCTAACTGTTTTGTATTTTTAGTAGAGACAGGGTTTCACCACCTTGGCCAGGCTGGTCTTGAACTCCTGACCATGTGACCCACCTGCCAAGACCTCCCAAAGTGCTGGGATTATAGGTGTGAGCCACCGTGCTTGGTCGTGATATTATTTTTATTAATGGACCCTCTACTACAAGATGTTGCTTCCTTCATTGTGTATTCTCAATTCTTGTGGTTTTCTATCTCATTCTTTCTCCCCCTCTTCCAATAGGATTTGTGAATCAGGAGCAGTTCATTCTGTGCTGCTTTAGCAGGGGAGGATAGTTTGGTTTGCCAAGACCTTTGGCTATTTTGTCTACAGTTTTGTCATTTATTCTGTTATCAAAGTCTATAACTTGAAATCTGAGATACTATTTTCTGTGTTGTCCCATTGACCAAGAACAGCCTTTGGCCATCTGGAAATGTTCTCATATTTATAGAGAACCCTGATTTTGAAGGGATTCTATTAAAGACTGAGATAAGAGGTTTTATATGTATATATATATATGTGTGTGTGTGTATGTGTATATATATATATATATATATATATTTGGCCAAATTGGACTTGTCACCCCTGGTGACCAATTGAGTTAGTTTTTAAAATGTGCTTTTAGAATTAGATATTCTTTATATAAATATTTTCCATTTATTCCCATAATTGCACACACACACAAATAATTTATTTTTAGGAAAAATATGGATTTATGAAAAGTACCCAATGAGCACCTACCTTAAAATTACAGCCTTCTCTCCCACACCCAATTTCTGATACCTCTCTCATCCAGATACTAACTAGGCCTGTTTTTAATTAATTTCTGAGATCAGATCATATCAGGAACCTTCAGGGTGGTAAGGCCATAGGCATCTTCTCACACTTCTTATCTTGCTACACTTTCTACTTTTCCATTGAATTGGTGACTTTCTAACATTTTATTATTTAATTATTTATTTTGTTTATTGTTCCTTTTCTGGCTACTCATCAGTAGAATGCAAGCACCAGGAGGGCAAGGTTGTCTGATATTTTTCTGAATGATGCATACCAAGCAGGGAGAGTGCCTAGTGGAGAGTAGGCACTGAGTATTTTGTGATTAGGAAGCAGCAAATGTACTACCTAGTTCTAACTAAATCTGTGTTTCAAAGTGTATTTTTTTTATTTGTCTTTATACTATCCTAATTTGAAAACTATTATTGTTAGTGTATTGATAAGGCAGAAAACAGATTTTTCTACCAACTATACCAGCAGTTTCATGCATTCAAGTTGCAGTTCCATGGACATTCCCCGATATTCCATGACATTCTACATATTCCTTAACACTAGTAACAGAGTTCCGTAAATTAACGAATTGTATGTTGAGTGACATTGACAAGATTTGATACTTTTCATGGTGTTTTAATTGTAGATATCTCTGCTTTCTGCTTTTAAACACCTAATAAGCAGTTGACTCTATGAAGACTTTAGTTCTAGTGGTCAACTTCTGTGAAAGGTGAAAAGCAAGAATTTTACATAAAAATTGTCTTACAATTTTTAAAACAGTTTATAAATTTTGATTTTTGGGGGGTTTGTTTTTAGAAGCCCAGGGCTGAAACACGGGTCCATGAACATGTAGTTCCCCATAAAGTGTCATAGGCCAATAGTCTGACCTGGTATTTGCATTCATTTGTTAAGGAAAGAGATTGAGTTTCCCCTGATTATCTGGGCTGAGAGGAGTGTGTTGAGGTAAAAAACCTCATCCAAACAAGGCCATATTTCCTTGGGAAAGAGAAAACCACTGTTGATTCTACTATATAGTAGTCTTTCTCTACACAGCCAGGTTAATTATGGAGAAAGAATTCAATAGACTAAGGAAGAACAGTGATCCCATATTATCAGATTTTCCTTTCAAAAAGATTTATAACCAAAAATAGTGCTACATTTGTTCAGATAATTTGAATCCAAATTTTCTATGAATAAAATAATGATTTTATTGAAATATTGTGGAGCAATTTTTATAACTATGATTCAGAAAAAATTATATATTACTTGCAGCAGCATATCAGGCCCAGATTTTTAGTGATAATTTTTAAGTTTGAATTTTTTTCAGCCTCTATTGAATGAAGAATTTCTACTTGTAGTTTAATTTTCTTTTAAAAGACAACTAGTTTCTGTTGATCCTGACTCATGTGGATGTACTGTTTCATAGTTATTTTTTATCCTTCCCTGTCTACTAGAATAACGTTCTTTGTTCATGGCTGTTACAGTGTACACTCATGAGAAACATTCAAGTACACTCATTTGATACAAACAACTTTTTATATTAACAAATCAAAAGTATGGCACTGAGAAGACATCTATCCTCCTATAGATGTTTTATCTATAAACATATATGTTCACATATTTTTTTCTGTTGCAGATTGAAAGACATGACAACTGTGCTTATGACTACCTGGAAGTTAGAGATGGAACCAGTGAAAACAGCCCTTTGATAGGGCGTTTCTGTGGTTATGACAAACCTGAAGATATAAGATCTACCTCCAATACTTTGTGGATGAAGTTTGTTTCTGATGGAACTGTGAACAAAGCAGGGTTTGCTGCTAACTTTTTCAAAGGTAATTTGAAATAATTTTCAAACGTGAGATTTTCTTTATCAAGGATAATTGTAGTGTTTAGCTTTGAGTTAGGGGAGAACTAGAGAAAGTTGTATTAAAAGTTGAATATGAATATGGATATTTTGGAGAGTTTTGATAGAAAAGTTTATTAATAAAATACTAGAGTTTAGAACTTTGTAGCACAGGGTAGGAATTCCATTAGGATATTCTACCATCTGTTTTTTATGAAATAGTCAAAACAGCAAGTTCCAGAAAAGGATATACAGACAGAAAGAAAATATTTGCAATGCAAATAACCAACCAAGAATTCATGAACAGAAAACGGTTACTGACATGAAGTTTATCTATTTGTTTCCAGGTGCCAGCATTACTCCCTTTCAGACTAGTATTCCCCCACATTGAAAATAATTTATGGCCTCCTTAGCAGAATATTCTGATATCTAAAATGTCTTTTTGACAAATAATTATCTCTGATCAGCTTTGATTTTGAATTGCATAACTACATTTCAGTTTATTCTTATGTCCCGTATTTTGTATGTATTGTGAGGTGAAAAGAAAGCAAATATTCTGGTGAAAATATTAACATCACATATGCATTTAGGAAATTCATTGACACTTATGTTGTGTGTCATTATAGAATAAAATGTTTCTGTGGGAAGAGAAAACAAAATTTTCCTCTATATTGATTTTATAGGATAAATGATATAGGATAGGATAAAGGATTCAATTGTGTATTGCAAAACTTAGAGTGATAGATATGTAAATATTGTCAAAATTTAAAGAAGAACAGTATAATGGATTTTCCCTGAAAGCTATTTTATTCATCATATGAAATGAAAGATAGAAAAACTTGGCACTTTTACTACAGGTGTTAAAAGAATTCATTAAAATCTCCATTTACATGTTTGAAATTTTCTGTATGTGATATATTTCGTAGAAGAAACATGCTATCAAGCTTCTTTCATGTGATATTCATATATTTACTTATTAAAATCAAGTGTCTTATTGACACATAATTTCTTCAGAGACTGTTTACTATTTGTCTAACTCATATTAGGTTATTCCTGAAGAATGAGATTATGGAGTATCCTGTCATATACATTTTTAAAAATAGTATATATTATATATATATTTTATGTATATTTTTGTGTTTGTACAATTATACAGTATGTATATTTATTAAAATAGGGGGTTATCATATTTTCTGGAGAAAAATGTCTATATAAGAAACACAGTATTTTAAATTTAAAGAGATCTAGTCAATTTCTGAGTTTTATATCTTTTATGTTCACCACAATCCATTTCTTAATAATGATATTTCTTTAAAAGCATTTTTGCGGATATTATCTATCAAACTATAACGTAAAATCAGCGTTGCTGAAGCTATGCTTTTTAGTAAGTTTTTAAATTTCATTCTGAAAAAAGCCTGGGCTTCATTATCCTCATTTGACTTCAAATTCAGAAAAACACACCCTGTGTCTGAGATAAGGTGATCTTCAGTTGGCCCAGCAATAGGTTTCCAGGCCTTCTGTGGGTTTTTTGACGATGCTTAGGTAGCAGCAACATGAATTTGTATACGTTATCCATCAGGGGCTTATACGTTGTTCCTGCTCCTTTGTTGATGGAAGCAATGGAAGCAATGAATTGTTTCCATTTTATTTGGAACCATTAAGCATGGTAGTTTTTTAGAAAGATTTACACCCTCATATATATATGAATAGCATGGAAAAGAACCCCCAACCATGATTCAGTTACCTCTCACCAGGTACCTCTCATGACACGTGGTAATTATGGGAGCTATCATTCAAGATGAGATTTGGTTGGGGACACAGCCAAACCATTTCATGTACATACACAAATATATATGTATAGTTGTTCTATAACTATGACCATTTTCATAGAGGAAGACGAGTGTGCCAAACCTGACCGTGGAGGCTGTGAGCAGCGATGTCTGAACACCCTGGGCAGTTACCAGTGCGCCTGTGAGCCTGGCTATGAGCTGGGCCCAGACAGGAGGAGCTGTGAAGGTATGACAGCGCTCCTTCCTGGACCCCCATCCCCCACAATTCTTTATTTCTTATATTCTCATTCTCTATCTGTCTTCCTCTTTCCTTCCGTTTTTCCTATAGTGACCTCTTTCCTCAATTAGTAAGACTCAATTCACAGTCACAGTTGATGTGAAACCTTACCTGAATTCTTGTTATAGAATCGGTCCTTTCCTCCTTTAATTGCCAGGCCACCTTGTTTATATATGTATAACACACCATATTAGTCCATTCTCATGCTGTTAATACAGACACATTAGCATATTTATTATGCTAATGAAAACATACCCAAGACTGGGTAATTTATAATAGAAAGAGATTTAATGGACTCACAGTTCCACATGGCTGGGGAGGCCTCACAATCATGGGAGAAGACAAAAGAAGAGCAAAGGCACATCGTATATGGCAGCTGGCCAGAGAGCATGTGCAGGGGACTCCTTTTTGTAAAACCATCAGATTTCGTAAGACTTTCTCACTGTCGTGAGAACAGCATGGAAAAGACTCCCCCCAACCATGATTCAGTTACCTCCCACCAGGTCCCTCCCATGACATGTGGGAATTATGGGAGCTGTCATTCAAGATGAGATTTGGGTGGGGACACAGCGAAACCATTTCACACATGTATAAATAAATGTATCTATATTTGTTTCTATCTAGATTCATCTATATATAAATCTACATCTAGACCTAGATTTATATCCATCCTTCTTTTCATCCATCCATCCATTCACCAGGCCACTGTGTTTGTACATATTAATATATCTGTAAATATCTCTGTCTAGATCTAGATTTTTATCTATCCATCCTGCCATCATTCATTCATCCATCTGTCATACCAGGCCACCATGTATATGTATGTTAATATATCTAGATCTATTTCTGTCTCTATCTAGGTCTAGATTTTCATCCACCCATCTATACATCTATTCATCCCTCCATTTCTCCATCCATCCATCTATCCACCATTTCTTTTTATCTTTTTCTTAATATAGTCTATAGGTATGTCTCCCTTATTAAAATGAGAAATCCTGAGTTAGAATCATCTTTGAATCTCTAACATCTAGCACAGTCAGACATAAAGCAGGAGATAAATATGTGTTTTATCAATAAATGATTGATTTTTTTAAAAAGACGTTTTTGTCGTGGTTATCTGCATTTCATCTTTACATTTTAAGATGAGGTTTCTTGTACAACATTTTGTTACCATTATCTGTGATCTCTTCCTTCAGATTTTAAAGCTAACTCTTTTTTATTTTCCCTGCCTCCACCCTATTACAGGCCCCATACCGCTATTACAGGCAGGATGTATTGGAAGATCTTTCTTCCTCCAGTCTGTTCCTCCTTTATTCCTCTTTTAAAATTTCTGCAAAATTCATCTTCATAGAATGTGTAGCAGTTTAACATTATTTATATTTACGTATTTGTTGGTTTACTGTTGATGTCTCCCACCAAAATATTAGTCCTCTGAAAATGAGCACCTGTTCTCTACTATACCTGTAATGGAGAATATAATAAGTGGCAAAGGGGAAAGAATTATTTGCTTAATGCACACCCCCCTGCTGACCTATTTAGCGAAAGTCAGAGATTCCCTGTTTCTTCTTAAAAGTCTGAACTTCCCTGTTTGGCTTCCAGAAGCCTCTATCCCACCTATTAACCTACTAATCTTCCCCCTTTACTAGAATAAAAAAGACCTAGTAATGAAGCAGTGTATTTTTAAAGGAGGACATTGTATATGAGACAATCAAAAAATAACAAGACTACTGTTTCTGTGGAGCAACTAGAAATACTTACTTTATCATAATTTACTAAGAAAGTGGTAAAAGTAACTGTACAGGTAGTGTTTGTATATACTTATAAATATAGCATATATGTATATGTGTACACACACACACACACCCACACACACACGTGCACAAAGACAAAAAAGGGACCAGTTATTTTAGGTAACTCTTGACTCCTTAGGAATTAATTATGAACTGTGTACAATGTATGTTCTTTTCATTCAGCTTGCTTTAGGATACCATGATTTTGCTAATTTCACTGTCAATAAGGAAGAGATGAAAATTAAATAGAACCTTTTTTAAAATAGATAATCATAGATCTATTTAAAAAGAAAATCAGTATTTAAATTGGACTTTTCGGGATAACAAATTTGTTCTATTTACCATAATATATCTTGTCTGGTAGCTCAGGTAATATTGAGTTACTTGTCTTGGAAAAATAGTTTGAGGAAATGAACAATTGATTTGGTTTTATTACATCAGCCTAAACTGTGCTTTACATGTATATTTTCCTTAAATCTCCTAACACCCTTCTCAATTCCGACAAAAAATATTATTTTTTCCTTTATTCTGTAGTGGCCAAGGCACTACAAGACATTATTAGACCAACTCTAAAGATAAGAAAACTGAGACCCAGGTTTTTAAATTTTTTTAAATTGCTCCCCCTACTTTAAAGTTACTAAAATTTAGTACAGCCATAATATTCTCGGCTCCTAAGCTACAAAATAACACTTTAAAAATGAGACTTAATGACCACAATACTTGTATAAAGACTAAGGAACAGAGACTGCCATTTCTGGATTTTAAAATCCAGATGGTTGAAATTTAGTGCTGAGATGTTTGGGTATTAATTAATGGACAGGTGCTAAGAAGTGGGTGACTTTATGGGGAGAATATACCTTTTTCTTTTCTTTTCTTCTAGCTGCTTGTGGTGGACTTCTTACCAAACTTAACGGCACCATAACCACCCCCGGCTGGCCCAAGGAGTACCCTCCTAATAAGAACTGTGTGTGGCAAGTGGTTGCACCAACCCAGTACAGAATTTCTGTGAAGTTTGAGTTTTTTGAATTGGAAGGCAATGAAGTAAGTGAACAATAACTGTAATTTTTTTTAATCATGTTTTGGAACTCCCTGAAGGCAAACTGTCAAATTAAAAAAAAAAAAAAGAAAGATATAGTAAAATAGTATAGACATCGTATTCTTTCTTTGTCTTACTGCTCATTTCGGTAACTGCTTATGAATCTTGTTGGCATTGGATGATAGTTTAGACTCTTTCTGGAAGATTGAAAATTACCTAGAGGGAGTTTTTATTTAGTGTATTTAATATTTACCATTTTCTTGATTTATTAAATAACTATGAAGTATTTAGGGTCAACTTCATATGACATAGACACTTCTAGAAAAAAATAAACCAAAACCCTCTGGCTGAGTCATACCAAAATTTCATTTGGAAGAACCTGGCATATTTTACTCATGGAAATGGGTATATTTTCATTATATATGTAGCTTTTCGTTATGAATGTGTTCATGGTTCATAAAGAAAGAAAGATTAATTTTTTAGCCTCAGTAAAAGATGTATTTAAAGCTATCCTTTTTTTATACAGAATATAGCTTACTCTACTAAACGTACAGTTTCTGTCAGGTGACTACATTTAAACAAGTGAAATCATTTATTTGAAAATTCCTTTGTGCTAGTGCACATACACACATCAAATTCAAATGGAATGTCAAGCCTGAAATGGGAACTTTTAGAAAAATGTCCTTTGTGTGATTGGTCAACACTGGTTTAATTCCAGAGGAAAGTTTATAAACATTTGTTTTGTTTAATCTTCTGTACGTTCTCTTCTTTTTCTAACTTCCTTTGCATCCTTTTCTCCCAACAACGTTTTTAATGTTTATTAAATGAACATGATTTTTATCCATCCATAAAATAAAATTAACCCACAAAAAATATTTTGCCTTTGATGTACATCAGTTGGACACTTTTGTCTCTGATGTATATGAGAGAACAGAAATGTAATGTATCTGTGCCACTGAAGCAGTAATTGTTGATAATATTTGTGGGTTTTATACCATAGTTTGGCTTTTGTGTGTCTATTTTGCTTCTTCCTTTATTACTGCCTACTTTTCCCCCCCTTCCTTTTTTTTTTTTTTTTTGAGACTGAGTCTTGCTCTGTTGCCCAGGCTGGAGTGCAGTGGTGCTATCTTGACTCACTGCAACATCTGCTTCCCGGGTTCAAACAATTCTTCCTGCCTCAGCCTCCCAAGTAGCTGGGATTACAGGCATGCATCGCCACACCCAGCTAATTTTTGTATTTAGTAGAGATGGGGTTTCACCATGTTGGCCAGGCTAATCTCGAACTCTTGACTTCAAGTGATCCACCTGTCTCGGCCTCCAGAAGTGCTGGGATTACAGGCATGAGCCACCGTGCCTGGCCTCTTTCCTTTAAATTACATTTTCCTCTTAATTCTGCTTGTACTAACCAAGGAAGTTTTAGCTTTCTACTAGTGGCTTTTAGGTAAAAAAGAGGTAGCTGACTTCTGTGTTCCCTTAAAGAAAATTAAAGTTTGAAATGTGACGAACTTTTGGTGTGCAGAAGCTCTTTAATTTAATTAGATCCCATTTGTCTATTTTGGCTTTTGTTGCCATTACTTTTGGTGTTTTAGACATGAAGTCCTTGCCCATGCCTATGTCCTGAATGGTATTGCCTCGGTTTTCTTCTAGGGTTTTTGTGGTTTTAGGTCTAACATTTAAGTCTTTACTCCATCTTGAATTAATTTTTGTATAAGGTGTAAGGAAGGGACCCAGTTTCAGCTTTCTACATATGGCTAGCCAGTTTTCCCAGCACCATGTATGAAATAGGGAATCCTTTCCCCATTTCTTGTTTTTGTCAGGTTTGTCAAAGATCAGATGTTGTAGATGTGTATTATTTCTGAGGGCTCTGTTCTGTTCCATTGGTCTATATCTCTGTTTTGGTACCAGTAGCATGCTGTTTTAGTTACTGTAGCCTTGTAGTATAGTTTGAAGTCAGGTAGCATGATGCCTCCAGCTTTGTTCTTTTGGCTTAGGATTGTCGTGGCAATGTGGGTTCTTTTTTGGTTCCATATGAACTTTAAAGTAGTTTTTTCCAATTCTGTGAAGAAAGTCATTGGTAGCTTGATGGGGATGGTGTTGAATCTATAAATTACCTTGGGCTGTATGGCCATTTTCACAATATTGATTCTTCCTATCCATGAGCATGGAATGTTCTTCCATTAGTTTGTGTCTTATTTCATTGATCAGTGGTTTATAGTTCTCCTTGAAGAGGTCCTTCACATCCCTCATAAGTTGTATTCCAAGGTATTTTATTCTCTTTGAAGCAATTATGAATGGGAGTTCACTCATGATTTGGCTCTCTGTCTGTTATTGGTGTATAGAAATGCTTGTGATTTTTGCACATTGATTTTGTATTCTGAGACTTTGCTGAAATTGGTTTTCAGCTTATGGAGATTTTGGGCAGAGATGATGGAGTTTTCTAGATATACAATCATGTCATTTGCAAACAGGGACAATTTGACTTCCTCTTTTCCTAATTGAATACCCTTTATTTCTTTCTCCTGCCTGATTGCCCTGGCCAGAACTTCCAACACTATGTTAAATAGGAATGGTGAGAGAGGGCATCCCTGTCTTGTGCCAGTTTTCAAAGGGAATGCTTCCAGATTTTGCCCATTCAGTATGATATTGGCTGTGGGTTTGTCATAAATGGCTCTTATTATTTTGAGATACATCCCATCAATACCTAGTTTATTGAGAGTTTTTAGCATGAAGGGCTGTTGCATTTTGTCAAAGGCCTTTTCTGCATCTATTGAGATAATCATATGGTTTTTGTCTTTGGTTCTGTTTATATGATGGATTACGTTTATTGATTTGCTACCACCAGAGTGAACAGGCAACCTACAGAATGGGAGAAGATTTTTACAATCTGCCCATCTGACAAAGGGCTAATATCCAGAATCTACAAAGAACTTAAACAAACTTACAAGAAAAAATCAAACAACCCCATCAAAAAGAGGGCAAAGGATATGAACAGACACTTCTCAAAAGAAGACATTTATGCAGCCAACAGACACATGAAAAAATGCTCATCATCACTGGCCATCAGAGAAATGCAAATCAAAACCACAATGAGATACCATCTCACACCAGTTAGAATGGCGATCATTAAAAAGTCAGGAAACAACAGGTGCTAGAGAGGATGTGGAGAAATAGGAACACTTTTACACTGTTGGTGGGACTGTAAACTAGTTCAACCATTGTGGAGATATTGTGGCGATTCCTCGGGGATCTAGAACTAGAAATACCATTTGACCCAGCCATCCCATTACTGGGTATATACACAAAGGATTATAAATCATGCTGCTTTAAAGACACATGCACATGTATGTTTATTGTGGCACTATTGACAATAGCAAAGACTTGGAACCAACCCAAATGTCCATCAATGATAGATTGGATTAAGAAACTGTGGCACATATACACCATGGAATACTATGCAGCCATAAAAAAGGATGAGTTCATGTCCTTTGTAGGGACATGGATGAAGCTGGAA
Source organism: Nomascus leucogenys (assembly GCF_006542625.1). Classification (NCBI taxonomy): domain Eukaryota; kingdom Metazoa; phylum Chordata; class Mammalia; order Primates; family Hylobatidae; genus Nomascus; species Nomascus leucogenys. Next base: position 86,469,015 of record NC_044387.1, read on the forward strand.
ACCATCATTCGAAGCAAACTATCCCAAGGACAGAAAACCAAACACCGCACGCTCTCACTCATAGGTGGGAATTAAACAATGAGAACACTTGGATACAGGGTGGGAAACATCACGCCACACACCGGGGCCTGTCATGGGGTGGGGGGCGGGGGAAGGGATAGCATTAGGAGATATACCTGATGTAAATGATGAGTTAATGGGTGCAGCACACCAACATGGCACATGTATACATATGTAACAAACCTGCACGTTGTGCACATGTACCCTAGAACTTAAAGTATAATAATTTAAAAAAAAAAGAAATGTGATGAACTTACATATTTCAAGGAATTGTAGAATCCTGGAACTCAATGGGCCACTTGAGCTTCTTTTTAACATTATGTGTAAGTTTTATAATGAGAAAGACTGCAATTTATCATTTTAACATACTTTATCTACACGAAATATAATTTTCTTTTAATAAGAAAATTATTTTTATACTGTTTTTAGAGAGGTTTTTTTTGGGGGGGCTACACCTTTTGAAAATGCGAATGTCCCTACCAAATCTGCGATTTGATATGAACTTACTGTTGAATGACATCTACTCCCATAGGTTTCCATTAAGCTATTACTGTGTTGGGTGTGACATTTTGATTTATTAATTGATAGATATTTGTAATAAGTGTAGAGGTTTGCATTCAGGAAAAAGCAGGGGAGTTGGTTTTATATAACTGAGGTGTTGTGTTATTCTCATAGTCAGGGCCACCATTCATAGAAGGGCTCTTTACAGACTGTGTTAACATATTCTTGTGTTCTTTAATTTATAATCGTATTACTGTGTAGAAAGCTGTTACAGAATTCTCTGTATTTTCATAATTTGATATCTTAGCTATTTAAAATAAAAGGCCTGAGCAAAAACTTGACTTACAGAATAATGGGTTAGGCTTAAAACATCATTATTTTATTCATTATATTGATATTCCAAAGGAAAGTCAATGACAACATCTTTAGCCTTGGAAACAGTCTTTTATACTATGTTGGAACTCTCCAAACAAAAATTGCAATTGTACCCAAAGGACTATAAATCATGCTGCTATAAAGACACATGCACACGTATGTTTATTGCGGCACTATTCACAATAGCAAAGAGTTGGAACCAACCCAAATGTCCAACAACGATAGACTGGATTAAGAAAATATGGCACATATACACCGTGGAATACTATGCAGCCCTAAAAAATGATGAGTTCATGTCCTTTGTAGGGACATGGATGAAACTGGAAAACATCATTCTCAGTAAACTATCGCAAGGACAAAAAACCAAACACCGCATGTTCTCACTCATAGGTGGGAATTGAACAATGAGAATACATGGACACAGGAAGGGGAACATCACACTCTGGGGACTGTTGTGGGGTGGGGGGGAGGGACAGCATTAGGAGATATACCTAATGCTAAATGACGAGTTAATGGGTACAGCAAACCAACATGGCACATGGATACATATGTAACAAACCTGCACATTGTGCACATGTACCCTAAAACCTAAAGTATAATAATAAAAAAAAATTGCAATTGTAAGAAAGTAAGTAGAAAAGTTATTTCATTTTCCCTAGCAGCACTTTGCTTATTTATCACCTAATTAATAGCATAAGAACCAGTAATTTGAGTTGACATATTTCAAAGCACAGATCGTGCCCCAGGGTTCAATCATATGCGTTGTTAAACCTTGCTAATTACACATTTATGTAATAAGGTCATTCATGCAAGATTTGTTCTTGAACATGTGCCCTGTTGGAACTTTGGGAAAGTGTATTATGGAAACATCTGTTAGTGGCCATAAAATTGCTTAAAAATACCTGGCATTCATTTAGCTTCTTCCATTTTAGTGTTGTTAGTATATTATATATAAATCAGAGTGAGGCTACCTTATTTTAACATAAATTCTTACCTCCTTTGCACTGAATAGAATTCCTATGTGTTTGCAGTCCTGCAGCAATCCTACAGAGTAACTTCACAGCACTCAGCAACAAAAAGAAATTAAGACATATCAGTCCTTTTAGTAAGTTTAAAAAGCAAATAATCTTTTTTATTATACAGCAAGTATCCATCTTTCTCTTTTAAAGTTACTAATGGTGCTGTTCTCATTAGAATGTGGTGTTTCTGGGAGACAGCACTGGACTAACCACAGTGCCATGTATGACAAGTATCATTTTGGACAAGCTATATAAAAATCTCTGAACTTCAGTTTTCTCATCTCTACAATGGAAAGAGCTATTTCTATTGCTAGCAGTTGTGTGCTGGGATTACAGGCGTGAGCCCCTGTGTCTGGCCTGATTTTTTTCCTTACCTGTTAGTTCCAGTTTGACTACCATAAGAGTAAAATGGGAAAAACGAGACATGTTTTTTTAAGATAAATGTCAATCATCTTGTACTCACAAATCTGGCAACTGATAACCACATTTTTTTCTAGGTTTGCAAATATGATTATGTGGAGATCTGGAGTGGTCTTTCCTCTGAGTCTAAATTGCATGGCAAATTCTGTGGCGCTGAAGTGCCTGAAGTTATCACATCCCAGTTCAACAATATGAGAATTGAGTTCAAATCTGACAATACTGTATCCAAGAAGGGCTTCAAAGCACATTTTTTCTCAGGTATAAGTATTCACATGTTGTATGTGTATATTACAAATTTTCAATGTAGATTGGATTAAATTGTATGTGATCTATTTTTCATAGTTTTCTGTAAATGCAACTTGAAGATAAGTAGGCCTTACCATTTGACATAGGTTTAGTAATATTTTACTTAAAATTAGGATATTAAATAATAGGGGCCCTGATGAAATGTTACCTCCAAACAATTAGATCTTATATAAAATTTAGTCAAATATTATAAAAGCTTGTACAAACAACACAAAAATAATTATAGCAATATTTTTATACAGTGACTTTACTCTTCACGGGTGGATGGGAATAATGATACAAGACCTCCAAAAAGGGGCAGATTTTTCAAAATAATTTTTCTTTGTGTTTGGAAAATGTAGTCTTATTTTAGCAACACTTTTATATCTTTTTATTTAGCAATGTATCTTTTATTTTAATATATTTTCATTATTATTAAGTTAATATGAAAATTGTGCTTAGCCTCATCGTTATAGAAATGGTTGCAGTAAGAAACCTAGGAACATGGAAATTATAATTTTACTAAATATAATATATTGTCACCTGTATTTAATGGTTTGCACTTTTGTGTTTGGAATTTAACATTTAGTTTAAGCAGCTCAAAGTAAAATTTCCTTCCTAAAGAGCTGAAATTTTATAAAACTCCCCAAATTTTATGGAAATATATAAAAAAACAAGAATTTTTTTTCTCAATCTCAGAATCATGCTTTATAAAAATATTATTTTGAAACTTCCCAAGTAGATAAAACTATAATAAACCTTAGTATAGCAATCTGTCTTTGCAACTAGCAAGCAATTTAGAGCAACTGAATTCCAATTATGTTTTAATATTAGGTAATTTGGATTGAGTTAATTCAAAGGCCATTTAGTCTGGTCCTCACGTGTTTAAAATTAATGAGATTTACAATGTCTAGGGTTTGTTTGGGGCTTTCAGTGTAATTGAAGTTAATGGTTCACAAGCTCCATTGAGTTCCAAGTCATACAGAAAAGAGCCTCCAGAATACAATGGACCTCGGCTCCCGTGTTCTCATTCCCTTCTTTTTTCCCAGGTTAAATGACCTTTTACAAATGCTTCTCAGGTATTCATTTAAGATTTATGTTATTCAAAGTATAGTTTTAATATTTTAATGAAAATAAGACTTTTTAAGACTTCACTATTTTATAAATATTATGTGTTTTATGAAGTTTAAATGATCCAGTGGTTAGGTAGAGACAAGGTTACTTATCTTAAAGCTATCTAAATATTTATTTTAAAAATTGAAATTATGAAGTAAATGAATTTTGTCATTATAATTAAGGTTACTAGTGAGTACTGTGTTCACTATTTGGGTGATGGGTTCAATAGAAGCCCCAAACCTCAAAATTATGCAATATACCCATGTAACAAACCTGCACATGTACCACATGAATCTAAAATGATTTTTAAAAAGAAAGTGTTCAGGATCCTTTTTATGTTACTTTAGTCATATATTTAATTTTGAATTTTTTTAAGAAAAGAAACATGCTGCAAATACTGACTACAAAGTACGATTAAATTTAGTTACCAGAAAATTTAAAATTCCCTTTCTGATATTTTTGGTCAGAAAAAATTTTCCAAATTATAAAAACAGATTATTCGTGTCCTTAGAAACAGTACTGCTGAAATATAAGATGTGCTTCCTTAATTATTTGAAATACAGCTCTGAAGCCTTGTGCAGAAGATGCTATTCTCCACCACATGAGCATATATGGTCTTTATTCTTCATCTCTGTGGAACTGTGATTTGTAAAATTAACTCAGCACCTTGGTAGTACTTGAGCCAATAACAGGTAATTTGCTATAAACCACGTTCACTGATGCATACTTAGAACATGGATGATTTCAGAAAATCATCCATGTTTTAAGTATTTATCAGTGCACTTAAAAATATATATATATTTAAATCAATTGACATGACGATAGTTTTCAAAGAGTCTAGCCTAGATTGTTTGATGGAGTATAGGTAGTTAACTAAACTGAACAACGAAGTTCATGAAGAAATTAAACCCCAAAGTTTCATTTTATATTGTTATATTCATATATTTATATGACAGATGAGGCAGCTGAGGAGTTAAGTAAGCTGCTTGGTGTCACAGAGCATTTAAACCTAGTATCTCTTGGTCCAAAGACCATTCTCTTAACCGTAAGAACTGATCATGACCTTGGCAAATGGCATTAGTTCTTTTCCTTATGACCTGGAAAACAACAGCAGATATAATTTTCACTTCTTTATTAGATTATTGTTTTGTAAAGTCCAAGACAATTATTATTAAGTATAAATTTTCAGGGTTCACTTTGTAAATCATTGAAAAGTCTTGGCTGCTTGTCAGATTGATATTTAAAATACTGTGGTTCTGGATGAGTGATTAGATCTATTTCACATTTAATTTCCTGGGAGTTTCTGTTAGCGGGAAAGATGTTTGCCCAGGAAAAGGGAAGGTTAAAAATATGTTTGCAATAAATTGCTGTTGTATTATCAAGAGATGGCAGAAAATAAGAATTTAGGTGAATAAATATCCTCATTATGATGATCTTATGAAGTCATAATTTACAAAAGATTATCCATTTTAATTGATGTCTGTTCACATTGCAAATATTAAATTTCTAATAATGCTTTCAGTGTGATAATATATAATCATATGTCAAAAGCCAAGTAATTCACTGTAACTACATTATTATAAAGTAGGTATGTCAACTATAAAGATATTATACTTCACAAACAAAATTGAAGTTTTCTTAAATGCTAAAACTCACTATGGGGGCTTTGATAAAGTTTGTTACTGGATTTATTGTCACAAATTCTATAGAAATAAATTTAGCATAGAAATCAAGAGTCATTAAAATGACTATTTGCCTCAGAAATCCCATTCATGGGACTTTTGCATTAAGAAATATCTCAAAATCCAGAAGAAGAATTTCAAAATAATGTGATAGTGACAGAAATTTGGAGCTACCTAATATTGCGACAACAGGAAAATCGAAAATAAGTTATGGCAAATGCATTTTGTGGACTCTTCTGTGCTACAAAGATGGTTCAGTGATTCCACAGTGTAAAATGTTGTACGTGGTAAAATATCAATGGAAATCTAGGCATAAAACAGTGCATGCAGTGTGTCTATACAGCTAAGCATGCAGGTTGGAACAAACCTGAAAGTTGCCATATAAAAATACCAAGAATGCTTAGTTAGGGTGGAAAGACCATGCATTATGGTTTTCTCCATTTTCTTCTCAGTTTTCTTTTAATTTAAATATAAAAATAAATATAAAAGAAAAAAACTCCTATCATGTTTCTACCTATTACTGTTAGCCAAATATTTCTAGTTTGCAAACACTGCCTTATAGACACTTATTTCTTCATTAGTTAATAAATATTAATACAAGTGTATTGAATTGAGTTAAATTCCCAAATATTTTATTACCGGCAATCTAATAAGGATGTTAATATATTATATACATTAATCAAGAGATATTTTATAGACACATAGCCTTAAATGGTTATGTTTATAGCCAGTGTTCTAAAAATTTCAGAAGTAGTTGTGGCTTTATGAAACCTTAACACAAAATATAACATATTCAGCTATTTGTTCCACATTCTTTTTCCAAGAACTTCTAAGAATTTTCAAGGAAACTCAATAATAGTAAAAAATAATATTTGGTAAAAAGTGATTCTATAGTATTTGGAAAAGAAAGCTATTAAAAATAAAACTCTAGCTTTCAGTTAAGTGATACATCAGGAAAAAGACAAATATATTTAAGTTTTAACATACAATGAAATAATATATTTATAGTATTATTTTCAACATATCATTGTCTAATAAAATAATTGCATAAGAGGTTTTAGCTATCCTTGCACATAGCCTCAGATTTTTAAAACAAACACTTTTTCGATTTAAGAAATAACATTGAAGGGATGTCTCTAAGAACTTTTTAGCAGAATAATTCACATCACTTCCATGCTCATAAAATTAAGAAATTCTCATCTATCAATTATGACTAAATATCATAAATGAGTCATAAAAATGCCGTAGCTTAAAAATTAAGAAGTCGTTGGATTTTAAAGCAAAATAATTTATAAGCTGCTCTATAAAAATCAGTGTAATACGCTACACTTATTCCAGGGTATATTTAAAGAGCAATACAATGAAGTAATATTATATCAAATAAAGAAGTTAGGAAGCCAACATAAGACCATTTGGACATTATGTAGAATTATGTGTGTATTCATTTCTTTTCAGGTAATTGAGAATATAGCGCCATAGACATTTTCTAGAAAATACATAGTCCAACAATAGATTGGTGTTATTTTCTTCGACTAAATGAGATTTGTTGCTAGATTAACAATAATGATTTAGTTTATATGATAGTAAAACCAAACTTAATTTTATATGATATATTTGAGCACAAGTCTGCAAGTCTGCAAGTCTGCATAGGTATACATGATGCAATTTACTTAATTTTAAGTGAGGGAGCAAAGCTAAGAGTATTCCGCTCAGAAGAGTTTCTTTTCTTTAAATGAGTTAAGCATAACAGAAATATTAGTCAGACTTTATACCTGAAAAAAATAGCACATTTGGGAACTTGACATCTTTTAAAATTTTAATTATAGCATTTATTATTTGGGAATAGTATAACAATGACTTCAGGCAATGAGAGTTGAGCATAGGCATTCCGCCTTTTATAGGCAACCCTGTATTAATGAAAAGATTCAGTTATGACTCTGCAATTCTGAGAACAGAAAATGTGAAGAATAATAGCAGTCTCCCTCGGGGAAAAATCTATTAGGAATGTGATCTAACTATTGCTGATAAGCCTAGGGACTTGCTCAAGGACAGAAATAGACTAAAACTCATTTTCCGACTCCCAGTTCATTTCTGTCTGTAACAAATGGAGGAGTCACTTAAAATAATGTGTACATTGCAAACTGTCTAGCTCTAAATTCAAGTGATTTCAATTGACATGCTCCTCATCTTATCTTTCTTTCACTGTGTCTTGATATTTGTAAGTGTCCTTCTTGTCCACTGTTTCTCTCATGGAATGGTTGTTGATATTTGCAAATGAAATTCGACATGATATTACTCTAACAAAACTTAAAAGTGATTAATTACACACAGTAACACAACTACAACTTTCTTGTATGATTTTGAATCCTGCTTCCAAGTTTTCATCATTATTGAAATTTAAATATTTGCATGTTTATGGAAAGAGAAAATTGTCTCTGTTGTAGCTCTTGTAGTGTTTATTGGTGCTTTTTTGTAGGTGATTATTTACTGGATAGTTTTATGTTGGGCCTGTGTGTGCTGTGCATGTGTCCATTTATTTCAGATCCTGAACATTTAATTTGAGAATACCTGCTCTTGTATGTTTCTGTTCTGTTGCATGGACCATTGACTTCTTTTTCCTACAGATAAGGAAGCTTCCTGCAAAGAGAAAATTTTTATTTTTGAATCTTGCAAGAACTTGATACAGGTTGCAACTTCAGTTCCATCCAGTATGTATCATTCATAGGCTGATGACCTATGATAGTCTCAGAGGTTCACTGCAGGCCTCTGATGGAAGAATACCCTCTTCCTTTTTCCTAATGATGGGCCTTTTCTTTATCTTACATGAAGGAATGGAAAGCAGACATGTCCATTCCAAAGAAGGGGGCTAATTTCCTTCTGCAGAAAATAAATGCTTTTATTTCTCCTCAATAAAACATTTATTTCTAGCACTAAGGAAAACACTTTTTTCTTTATTTTGTGTCTAGTGTATGAAAATGCCAGAAAATTTCAAATAAATTATTGATAGAAATTTCAATTATTAAATGTGTTATGCAGACATTATGACAAATGTTTAAATGTCTCTCTTTCTCCCTTTTCTCTTTCCTTGGATTTGTATTCTTCAAAACAGAGTTTTTGTCTTAAGAGCAGAAATGGAAAGTGAAAACAGAAGTTAATTATGTTTGCTAATAGCTTTTTCCCAAGTTTGATGACCTTTCATAAATAAGAAATCTATAATATATTTGCAGAATTTATCTTTTATGAAGTTGCCATTTCTCATCAACATAAGAAATCCAAAATTGTATTCACTTTAATTAGAATAGTCTATTAACTCCCGTTCAAACAAGTGGTTTTAAAACAACCACACCATATTTACTACTCTGCAGACAAATTAAAATATTTTTCAAAATATAGTGCAAAATACCAAAATTTTTTTAGCCTGCATGATGTAAAACATCTGGATAATTTTAAGTATTCCGATGATTTCCTGAAATTTTCTCTTTTCATATAACTATTTGACACATGGAGGCACAGTTTTACATGCTACATTTCAGGATATAATAACTTTCTTCTGCTGCCTTTAGATGCTATTTTGATTAGTTCAGTTTTGAATCTTAGCTTAAATTTAGACTAACTCATAAGTATATTCTAGCTGCCTAACAGATAACTTTTCATTTTCATGCACCCTTGATTAAATTATGCTATATCAGATGTGCAAGTGAAGGCATGAAACTCTGATAAATTGAGAAAGTAAAAAATGACAGATACTTAGAGAATAATGACTATATAAATAAAATAATAACTCTTCTTCTTCCCTTTCTTATACTTGTTCTCTTTCTTTTCCTTCTTCTTCTTTCTTTTCTTGTTCCTTTTGCTCCTCCTCCTCTGCTTTCTCTTCTTCCAAAAATTATTCTGAAATCATTATTATTATTATTTTTAGCACAACAAGAGTATTAATGGTTGGCTACAAAATCATTGAAATATAATTGGTTTCATTTTTAATTGTATCTCTCTTTAGTTACTATTACTATAGGTCAGTTTATTTTTTAACAAATCTTGAAATTAATTATTCTCAGAAATATGAGCAAAGGACTTAACCTTTCCACTAGAATGAAGTTTGGATATTAGGGATATTTTATGTTTTGGAATTATTTTTATTATAAAATGACTGGATTTAAACACAGCAATAATGCATGTGTTATTGAATAACACTTGTGTTCACATTTGTATTTTAACATTTTTGTATCTTTCATGCATGGCAATCCAAATAGGTACCAATAAAAGGGTGATTCAGGCCATCTCTGCCTCCACGCTGTTCGTCTCTGAGCAGTTCATCTGTTTATTAGTCAATTGCAAATGTGAACTAATTTTCTCTAAGCTGCTTTGCATACAGTTGTTAGGTTTCCAAGTTACTCTCAAAAGCCTGGTTGACCCACGGCACAACTAAAGTTCACTCTATCAGGTCTTATATTAAGTATACCAAACCATCATTATATAAACATTTTCAAAGGAAATATGTGTCTATTTCAAAATAATTCTGCCACCAGCATTTTCTTAATTGGTTCTTCCATTTAGCAGAGATAAATTCTACATTCACTCATAAAGAAGCATTTTTCTGAAGTTTCGTAAGGTAAAGAGCCTCTAGAAAGTCAGAGTGAAAAACAAATTCAAGCAATTTACTGCTTAACTGTCTGCATTAGAAAATGCAGGCAGCTGATACCATGGTGGTAGGAAGTATGGTTTACTATCCACCCATTCTGTGTAAGTCATTTGTAATTCATAAACTATAATCCTCACTGTCGATACAGCTAATGGAATAAGAGTTCAGAATTATGGTAAATTTCTCTAAAATTAATTTTACAAATCTAATTTTCTATTAACGCCTGATTTTTTTCTACATTTTGGTGTTTGATGCTCTTTCACAGAATAATTTTCTTTATTCTGCTTTCATTTTGTTTTGCTTTCGGCTTATTCTCCATAGTAAGTGTTGAAAGAATAATGGAAGTGTCAAGGATAGGTGGAGAACACATAAATCACAAATACACTAATTATGATATATTCTTTAAAAACTGAGATTGCCTGTATGTATTTAAAATATTCAGGTATTGCCAATGCATTCATATCGCCTGTAAATGTGTGTCATGTAATCCATCTTCAAATGTAACAAAATAGATGCACCTTTAAAATCACTATCAGATTCTTTGATGAAAATATCTTCCCTAAACCTTTTTCCATGGAATGAATATTGAATTGATAAGAAAGCAAAAATAGTATAATTTCTATGCCACCAAGAGCTTGCTAGTGCTCACTAGCAAAATCAGCTGAGAGTGTACAATTTGAATTCAGCCTAACTCCTCTTATGACTGTAACACATCCTTTTCATTCTCGATGTGTGGGACTGATGAAAGTCTGAGTGACGTGCCATCATGAATGTGTGTCAGGAGCAATCTGCCAGTTTTGACGTTAATGGACAGGCCAGCTATGGAACGACAGCTGAGTGACATAGACTGATGGTTGATGCCTCACCGAATTGACTGCCTGTTAATCTAGTTTGGCTTTTTTCCCTGTAGTGAATTTGTTGGCTATTTCTTGGGGCTCATATTTCCTAGTCTAATCTTTACCTTACTTCTAGCACACTAAAAGCCCTTTTAGGGGATGACTTATTAATAAACTTGTCTACCAGAGTAGATTTGTTTAAAATATATCAATTTCATTTCTTCTTTCGAGTAGTTTAATTATGCCTTTTTTTCTGTTTGGAATGCTATGAAATGTCCGAATTCATTAATGCTAAGCATCACTGCAGAGTTAATGGGGAAAAAAAATCAACTACAGTAATTATACTGAGTGATTTTTTTAAGTGATTACATACAAATCTTGGAACCTTGTTTAGCCTCTGTCTGTATACCATGGTTAATGTATTGAAGGATATCCCTCTACTTAAATGCTATTTCTTGCCCCTATTCAAACTATGCACAATTTTAAATTTATTTTTTTAAATTGGCAATAAATGTTTAGGGTTAATTTGAAAAAAGATCTGTTGATTCCCTCTTTCTACTACCTAAAACTTCTACTCCAGCATAGGAATAAAAGAGGATTACAAGTTATTATCGTAGCACTAATAGTCTTGGAAACTCGATTCATGGTACAAGGCTTCAAGCTAAACAAGGAACGGGTAAAACTAAGAGATCATACATTTTTGTTTGTTTTATATTGGGAACAGGAGAAACCATGACTTAGTTTACCCTTTGGCAGTGTTAACCACAACTAAATGATTCCCTTTGATATCCTTTGTTTTTAAAGTTACTTACTAAACCATGGGATTGATCTCTTTGCTAGACAAAGACGAATGCTCTAAGGATAATGGTGGATGTCAGCACGAATGTGTCAACACAATGGGGAGCTACATGTGTCAATGCCGTAATGGATTTGTGCTGCATGAAAATAAACATGATTGCAAGGAAGGTATGGAAAGGAATACACTTTTCTTGACAACATGTAGAATTTCACGTGGTTTGAGTAAAGCACTGCTTCCAAGTAGAGTTAATCATTTCGATGAGTGATATCATGGTGGGCTATCCAAATGTCAAAAAACAAAATTCTGTGTAATGTTCAAAGATCCAAGGCAAATGACTGGATCTGTACTTCGCACATAGGTGGCATTAGAGTAGCTTCGTATAACAGACATAGTAGCTGCTAGGATACCATCTGGTAGCCAGAAAAGCACCAAGTTCTCCCCAGGTCTTTGTGGAGCAGACCTTATAACACTATGCATATTTAAACTTAACTTCTGCTAAATGTTTTGCATTTGATGTAATATTCCTCCCAAAAATATCTTGTATATCTTGTGCATGTGCTACATAAGTGATGTCCCTTTAAATACCAGGAGCATCAAACTCAAATGCCTACCAAAGGGAAGACATTTGAAAATGGTAGACACTGTGTCATTTAAAGTTTTAAGTCATGGTTTTGGTCCAGAAAAGCTTAATAGTAGCACAATCACACCCTACCAGATTTTGTCCCCAAGGCCTTACAAAATTCCAAAATTTTTTTTAAAGCAGTAATCCTATTCCCCTTAGCCACTATGAACTAGATGAGAACAATAAATAGTTATTCAGCTCTTATTTCTTCCTTTGACAGTCTGTTCCCAAATTTTCTACTTAAATTGGATTTATGCATGTTTTGAGAGGAGAATTACTAAGGCAAATTTTATAACTTTAGTCACCATATGTACACTGGAAGGTACCTGACTCTAACCACAGTTAGATAAGAATGTTTTGTGTAAACATTGGGATAATAGAGAATATCCTGAGTTGACCCTTGTTCCATTTAGCTCCTTTGAAATATGGTTATGTGTCAGGGATTTTCTTTTTTTCATTGAGCTGATTACATTGTGCAGAATCATATACAAACAGGAATTTTTCTTTCTCTACTTTCATGTATAAGCATAGTATCTGTAACTTGGTAAGATATGATATGCTATTAAATCAATAGGTTAGGAAATAGGCCCAGGTTTTTGTGGGTTTTGGGGTTTTCATTTTTGTTTTTGTTTTGAAACATGGTCTGCCTCTGTCACCGAGGCTGGAGTGCAGTGGGGTGATCTCAGCTGATTGCAGCCTCGACCTCCCAGGCTTAAGCAATTCTCCCACCTCAGCCTCCCAAGTAGCTGGGACTACAGGTGCACACCACCATGCCTGGCTAATTTTTTGTATTTTTTGTAGAGATGGGTTTTCTCCATGTTGCCCAGGCTGCTCTTGAACTCCTGAGCTCAAGTAATCCACCTGCCACAGCCTCCCAAAGTGCTGGGATTGCAGGCATGAGCCACTGCACTTGGCCCAGGTTTTTATTTTTTGTTTTGCAGACATTGAAGATCATTCAGAGGAAAAAAAACAAGACAGCTTTTATAGATTATACATGTAGCCTGTGGATCACAGGTAGCAAATTTGTCTGTTCATTACATAAATGATATAGGAAACTTCATAATAGATAAAACAACATCCAGATGCACCTTAATAAACTTGTCCTATTGCCTGGAAAGTGGTTGGATTATATTTTACCTTCACTATAGTACATGCTCCTTGTACAGTTTAGCAACGAGCCTCTCAACCTAGTCTCAGTGTCATCGCCACATCCTGCGGAGTTCACGTTTCATATTGTGAGGCAGAGACAGGGACAATGGAATTTAGAAAACCCTTGTCATGACTGCACCCAACTTTCCAGGCTATGTCTTGCTACCATAATCATAGATTATTAGACAGGAACTGAATTTTACCTTCCACTTTATTGTAATCTTCTGTTGCAAATACAAATCTCCCTATGGAAACCTAGCACAACTAAGGTGAAGGTCTGGTATTAATGATTGCAGCCGTGGGGCCAGCAGCAACTACAGCAGGTGCACTAACTAATGTTGGGCATGTTACCCTTGTTGTGTGGCCCCAAAGGGTATAATAGCTGTGTTGTCCATTGAATAAAGTATTTCACCATATATATTGCTCAGGAAATTTTAGCAAGTTGTTTGTATTTTAGAATGGGATACACAATACATACCAAATAATCCCAGTCCAAACAAGGATGTGTGTTATAGAGCTTCCTAAATTATATAGAAAGAGCACAGCTTGAGGATGTTAAATGTTTTTGAAATTTAACATTAACCATGTGGAATGATCTTGTCTAAAATGAGGTTATTTTAATTGTAAAAAAAAAACCCTTAAATAATTATACTGATTGAATGGGGTATCCTTTGAAGTTAGTTCAGAAGCATCTCCAGGGCTAGTAGCTGTTCATTTATCTTTCCCCTTAGTGCTTCCATTTGCTTTGATAAAATTAGGGCTAATTTATTTTAGAAGCTAAAATTATGATGTAGGTATTCGAGTGTATATTTAACTGAGGGAGAAAGAAAATGTAAATACATGATTCATAAGGTGCCTTAATGAAGTTAATTAGCAGTAAATGATGTCTCTTTTAATAGGAAAAAAATTGAAAATGGCATAGTCCAATGATGTTTGTTTGTGACATTGGATTAAATACACCCAGTGTTGATATTCTCGACTGTCAATATATGTTGCACTGTTAAAGTCTGAGCTACAGACCCATCAGTTTAAAATAAAAGTTCATTTTCTTTTAGGCATTTATTTGATTTATGGTAAATACTTAATTTCATGTGAGGCAGACAACAAACATTGCCTGATTATTCTCAGCAAAGTATTTTCCAGAGCAGATGAATATAATAACCGACACGGGAGTGAAAATTAGCTGGTATTCAGGAAAATCTTTCAACAGGGCAGTGGGTAAATAGGCTGCTTGCTTTCTGCCTCAAACCTGGGCTGGATTGCCACACTGTCTGATATTATGGTTATTGGTGCAGCTGAGTGTGAACAGAAGATCCACAGTCCAAGTGGCCTCATCACCAGTCCCAACTGGCCAGACAAGTACCCAAGCCGGAAAGAATGCACTTGGGAAATCAGCGCCACTCCCGGCCACCGAATCAAATTAGTAAGTGAGCACATCCTTTTTCTTTCCATTAAGCTGACTGCCCTTGTCTTTCACTACAAGCACTTGGAAATAAAATGGAGATTTATCTAATTGAATCGAATCATAGGCAGCTGGAAAAGATTTTTTGTCTCATGCTTTCCTACTTGCACTAAAATCCTTGACTTCCTAGATCAAGGTGACTGCCACATTGTTCTCCTCTAGGGTTTCTTATTCTGGATGTTTTAAAAGGCATTACCGAAGTTGCTGCAAAACAGTAGTCTTTACTTCCTAATGTATTACTGGTAATTATATTTCCAAATTTGGAAAATAAGGAACAAAAAAATCGGAAATTTGCCAGAAAGCAATAGAATAATAATTCACTTAAACCCAGCATAACATATTCTACTGGTTACACCAATTCCCTATACATATGTATTTTTCATAATAGAATCAATTCTGTCTTGTGGTTTACAGAATATTACTTTTGCATGATGTATTGCCCTCTGTACAAAGATACTGATTTCCTTAGATTTTGCCCACATTTTATTCAGCATGAGTAATTCAAATATAAGTATAATGTCTCATCTCTCCTGCATTCTTTGCATTTTGCATTCTGGCCTGGTCATAAATAATAACCTGATGATAAATGTTAAATTTCATTATAGGCCATAGAGTGTTTGAACAGTATAATCTAAAGAAATAAAATTATAGAAATGTAGAAATGTTAGCAATTTCCTGCAATATGTTGTTTTTAGAAGCAGAAGGCAGTGCCAACTAACAAGGCTCAGGAAAGAGCCTAGCAGGCACCATAATAACAAAAATTGTCTGAGGAGTGAGGCTACCAGTCCAAGGTAGCTCACTAGATCAATCCAATCATAAGCTTAATTTTTAAATTTCTTGTTTTGACTCTTCCCTTCAGTGACTATTATTGACCAGTAAAAGGCCTTATTTATATACAACATTATAATAAAATCAGAGACAGTCGCCAAGAAATTCTATTCTTAGTATGGAGGTCCTTCCGATCTCCATAGGTGTAAGTGACTTCCCAGACAGAGATATCAATTCATTTCAGCCACAGTGTTGAAGGATACTAAATGCTGAAATGACAGCACTAGAGGAACTCAACTGCTCTCCAGTCCTGTCCAAGGTCCTGATTGAGAGGATGATTCCCTGAACCTTATGGTAACTTCCTGAGCCTTATGGGCTGAAATATAGAGGCTGCATTCTTTTACGGAGTACATTTTCTTACGAGAGTTGGAAAAAATGATTTTCATGAAGACATTTCTTTGTCTCAATCCAAATTTTTTTGGGGTATCATATTCCTTCTTTCTGAAGAACTTATTTTTATATTTTGTATAAAGTATGTGCATTAGCACTTTTGAAAGCTGTTTTCATTGCATATACAATTCTAGGATGACAGTTTTCTTTCTCTATCTTGAAAGATTCCATTTTTTTCTGGTTTACATAGTTTTCCATACTTCTTTTGTAAATCTTATCTTTATTTCTGTGTAAGTCGTGATTCTGTTTCCTATGGCTGCCTTCAAAATTTTCTTGTTATCAGCAATTTGAATATAATGTATGGAGGTGTATGTGTTTATGTGTGTGTATGTTTCTAATATTTTTTGATATTTTTTCCTTCTCAGAATTCTCCGAATTTCTTGCATCTGTATTGTGGGGTCTGTCATTAATTTTTGAAAATTCTCAGTTGTTATTTCTTCATATAATTCTTCTGTGCCATTGTCTGTCTTCTGGGATTCAAATTACTTATGGGCTAGATTGTTTGCTGTTATTCCTCAACTGTTGGATGTTCAGTTCATTTTTTGCCCTTCTTTCTAAGTTTCAGTAATTTCTATTGACCTATCTTCAAATTCAGTAATTATTTCTTCAGCTGTCTTAAATCTACTGATGAATTTGTCAAAAGCATTCTTTATCTCTATTACCATGTTCTTTATTTCTAACATTTACATTTCACTTAGTATAGTTTCCATTTGTGTTAGTCTGTTTGGGTTGACATAACAGATTATCACAGACTTATGGCTTAAACGACAGAAATTTATTTTCTCATAGTTCTGGAGGCTAGAAGTCCAAGATTAAGTTGGACTTAACAAGGGTTAGTGTCTGGTGAGGCCTCTCTTTCTGGCTTGTGTATGGCCTCCACATCACTGTATCCTCACATGGCATTTTCTCTGTGTATTCATAGAGAGAGACAGAGCTCCAGTGTCTCTTACTCTTCTTCTAAGAATACCAGCCCTATAGGATTAGGGCTGCATCCCTATGGTTTATTTAACCTTAATTACCTCCCTAAACATATCACATTGGGGGTTAGGACTTCAATGTTAATTTTAGAAAAACAAAATTCAATCCATAACAACATTTATCTGCTGAAATCTCCCATCTGTTCTTGCATATTCTCTACATCTTCACTAGAATCTTTATCAATGTTAAATTCATAGTTCCTTTAAATTCCATTTAATATAAACATAGGGGGCATGTGCTAGTCTGTTCTGTTGATTGTTTTGTCTCTTAACAGTGTTGTTTTTATTTTTCTTACCTTTGTGTGTCTCTTTTTTTTATTAAAATAAGACATTATATATGCAATAATAGAGACATTATGTCTGGAAACGGATGCATCTCTTGTGTTAGGTTATTAGTGTATTTATGTGTATGAAGGAGGGTGTTAGGTGGATCTAATCAGGAATTAAGTCAAGATTGGGTTTTCTTGTTCTATTATTATCTTCATTGCACCACTGGCTTCAAATTTCTTTTTCTTAGGGTGGAGGCTGGGATTTAAGAGGTGTTTTCTCAATGCTTCTATTTTACCCTTACCTTCTCTGTTCATCCCCAGTGCAAATATTGTTCCTCTCCACCCTTTTTTGTCTTTATCAGTGGTAGATGGCAGTTGCTTGTTACTTGGTGCTTGCTAGTCTGGTGTTGAAGGCAAGGGATTCTTTATTATTTCAGTACAGACTCCACCTTAGGCAGGCCCTGCATATTCAGGTCTTGGTGTTGAGCTTTCTCAGTGATCCTATTTCTTCTCTTCATGGCAGTGCAACTCTGTCTATATATCTTATGAGTCTTCCATGGGAGAGAGTTTCTTTTCAATCTCCTAGTGGTAGAAGATCTCTGATATTACTGGTATATGATCCTGAATCCAGGACTTCCCCTAGGGGTAGTAGGTTTTGTTTTTGGTTTTATTTTGTTTTGTCTGTTTTGTTTTGACATTTCCTCTGCCTCCAGTGGGTCTGTACCTTTGTCGTAGGGGTGGCGGGGTTTTCTGCTTCTCCTTCAGAGGCTTACGGCTGTGTTTTCTGAAGGATTACAGTGAGGCTTCAGACTTTTCTCATGGCAGTGACCACTTCCCTTTCTCAAGCCTGAAACACCAAGGAAGGCACTCATGCACCTCCTGCTTTTTCCACAAATATTCTTGTGAGCAGGAGATGGAGGTCAATGGAAAAGGATCTGTGAGTGTGTGCAAGCTCCCCTCATATCTGCAGTTTCCATTAGTTCTATCCTCTTCCCCTCATCCACACATGACCTTCACCAACCCATCACCAATTTTATCAGAATGCTTTTCACCCAGCTGTATGATACCAACATCTCTTGCTCTTGTAGTCTGCCACTATCACATCTTTCCGTGGAAGGACCTGACATTCAGTAGACTTCAGACTACTGTGATTTCCATACTCTGATGTGTTCAATCAAAGTTGTTATTTATGTATTTTTTTACACTTTACATCATGGCTTTTTCTTGTTACCAGGGTAGAAGCAAAACTAGTTCCAGCTTTCTATATCGAAGGGGAAGTAGAACTCCTGATATACCCTGGTTTTAAAAATAGCAATACTCAATCCATTCTCAATTATATATCTTTCAGCTTGAAACATCCCATCTAACTCTAGGGCAATCTGTTCCTTCACACATTGCAGGATTTATCTTTCTTGCCAATATTCAACTTGAGAATTAGGACATAACGCATGTCTGTTTAACAATGGTCATACCTGCTGGTATCCTAAGAAGGTAATATTCAGAAGCAAAATGAGAGCTTTAACACAGTATTAAACTTTATGTTAGGAATTGGAATTTGTGTTTTTGTGGAAGTAATTACAGTGTAAGCCAGGTTTTTTCAAATGCTAGCATGTGTCAGAATTACCTGGAAGGCTTGTGAAAACACACATTGCTGCCACACCAGAACTTCTGATTCAGAGCATAATATTGATTCCCACCATCCTATCCCATGGATCATGTTCATATAAAACCTGACTCTCAATATCATCCTAAGGGCCAGGGTTAGTAGAAAGTGTGTCACAAAAGATTAGCCACCAACTCCAAGTAACATTTTTGTTCTATATTTTTTAACTCTTGCCATTTTGACATTATAATTGCTTGTGTTTCCCCAATTGACTTTCTGCATGTAATGTAACTGTTATCTAGTGTTATCTACTTTGAAACTGAAATCACTACTATTGCGGATATCAGCCAATAGTCATTTAGTGAACAATACTTTATAATAACAGTTCAAACCATTCAATCACCTACCCACGTACTTTGACATTTGTAATACAGGAAATTTCATCAAGATGTTACAATGTGTAAAATAAAAGCATTTTGCTTGATTTCTTTAGGATCTTTAATTTTCTTTTGTTTTTGTTTTGTTTTGTTTGTTTTTTGGAGATGGAGTCTTGCTCTGTCACCCAGGCTGGAGTGCAATGGCGCAATCTTGGCTCACTGCAACCTCCAACTCCCAGGTTCAAGCAATTCTCCTGCCTCAGCTTCCCGAGTAGCTAGAATTACAGGTGCCTGCCACCACGCCTGGCTAATTTTTGTATTTTTGTAGAGATGGAGTTTTGTTATGTTGGCCAGGCTGGTCTCGAACTCCTGACCTCAGGTGATCTGCCTGCCTCAACCTCCCAAAGTGCTGGGATTACAGGAGTGAGCTACCGTGCCCGGCTAGATGGAAGAATTTCAACCAAAACTGAAATTTAGAAAACTGGTTCAATGAAACTTGAAAAATTATGAAATATTTTAATCTTCTTAGGTCAAGAACTCCTGATAGATACTTGGTTACCAAATGGCTTCATTATGGGCAAGGGCAGCGATGAAAGGCAAATAAAACATTTGGGTCCCTATGTATACAGTAGAGCTTTCTTCACAATTCATGGATTGATACCCCTTTTTCTTTAGGCAGGGTGGGAAAATAAGAAAGAAAGAATTTTTTTTTCTTTTTTTTAATTTATGTTTTCTAATTGACAGATAAAATTGCATGTATTTACCATGTACAATATGATATGTTGAAGTATATGTACATTGTTTAATGACTAAATTTAGCTAATTAATGTATGTATTATTCATGTTTTGATCATATTTGTGGGGAAAAACACTTAACATCACTATCTTAGCATTTTTAAGAGTATAATATATTACAGTTGCTTAGATAGGGTGGAGCCAAGATGGCCAAATAGGAACAGCTCCGGTCTCCAGCTCCCAGACCGAGCAACACAGAAGATGGGTGATTTCTGCATTTCTGCTTGAGCTTTGAAGAGAGTAGTGGTTCTCCCAGCACGCAGCTGGAGATCTGAGAACGGACAGACTGCCTCCTAAAGTGGGTCCCTCACCCCTGAGCAGCCTAACTGGGAGGCACCCCCCCAGTAGGGACAGACTGACACCTCATTCGGCCAGGTACTCCTCTGAGACAAAACTTCCAGAGGAACTATCAGACAGCTGAATTTGTGGTCTCACGAAAATCCGCTGTTCTGCAGCCACCGCTGCTGACACCCAGCCAAACAGGGTCTGGAGTGGACCTCTAGTAAACTCCAACAGACCTGCAGCTGAGGGTCCTGTCTGGTAGAAGGAAAACTAACAAACAGAAAGGACATCCACACCAAAAACCCATCTGTACATCACCATCATCAAAGACCAAAAGTAGATAAAACCACAAAGATGGGGAAAAAACAGAGCAGAAAAACTGGAAACTCTAAAAAGCAGAGCACCTCTCCTCCTCCAAAGGAACGCAGTTCCTCACCAGCAGTGGAACAAAGCTGGATGGAGGATGACTTTGACGAGTTGAGAGAAGAAGGCTTCAGACGATCAAACTACTCTGAGCTACAGGAGGAAATTCAAAACAATAGCAAAGAAGTTAAAAACTTTGAAAAAAAATTAGAAGAATGGATAACTAGAATAATCAATGGAGAGAAGGGCTTAAAGGAGCTGATGGAGCTGAAAGCCAAGTTTCGAGAACTACGTGAAGATTGCAGAAGCCTCAGTAGCAGATGTGATCAACTGGAAGAAAGGGTATCACTGATGGAAGATGAAATGAATGAAATGAAGAGAGAAGGGAAGTTTAGAGAAAAAAGAATAAAAAGAAATGAACAAAGCCTCCAAGAAATTTGGGACTATGTGAAAAGACCAAACCTACGTCTGATTGGTGTACCTGAAAATGATGGGGAGAATGGAACCAAGTTGGAAAACACTCTGCAAGATATTATCCAGGAGAACTTCCCCAATCTAGCAAGGCAGGCCAACATTCAGATTCAGGAAATACAGAGAATGCCACAAAGATACTCCTCGAGAAGAGCAACTCCAAGACACATAATTGTCAGATTCACCAAAGTTGAAATGAAGGAAAAAATGTTAAGGGCAGCCAGAGAGAAAGGTCGGGTTACCCACAAAGGGAAGCCCATCAGAGTAACAGCTGATGTCTCAGCAGAAACTCTACAAGCCAGAAGAGAGTGGGGGCTGATATTCAACATTCTTAAAGAAAAGAATTTTCAACCCAGAATTTCATATCCAGCCAAACTAAGCTTCATAAGTGAAGGAGAAATAAAATACTTTACAGACAAGCAAACGCTGAGTGATTTTGTCACCACCAGGCCTGCCCTAAAGAGCTCCTGAAGGAAGCACTAAACATGGAAAGGAACAACCAGTACCAGCCACTGCAAAAACACGCCAAATTGTAAAGACCATCGAGGCTAGGAAGAAACTGCAACAACTAACCAGCAAAATAACCAACCAACATCATAATGACAGGATCGTATTCACACATAACAATATTAACGTTAAACGTAAATGGGCTAAATGCTCCAATTAAAAGACACAGACTGGCAAACTGGATAAGGAGTCAGGACCCATCAGTGTGCTGTATTCAGGAAACCCATCTCACGTGCAGAGACACACATAGACTCAAAATAAAGGGATGGAGGAAGATCTATCAAGCAACTGGAAAACAAAAAAAGGCAGGGGTTGCAATCCTAGTCTCTGATAAAATAGACTTTAAACCAACAAAGATCAAAAGAGACAAAGAAGGCCATTACATAATGGTAAAGGGATCAATTCAACAAGAAGAGCTAACTATCCTAAATATATATGCACCCAACACAGGAGCACCCAGATTCATAAAGCAAGTCCTGAGTGACCTACAAAGGGACTTAAACTCCCACACAATAATAATGGGAGATTTTAACACCCCAATGTCAACATTAGACAGATCAACAAGACAGAAAGTTAAGAAGGATATCCAGGAATTGAACTCAGCTCTACATAAAGTGGACCTAATAGACATCTACAGAACTCTCCACCCCAAATCAACAGAATATACATTTTTTTCAGCACCACACCACACCTATTCCAAAATTGACCACATAGTTGGAAGTAAAGCTCTCCTCAGCAAATGTAAAAGAACAGAAATTATAACAAACTGTCTCTCAGACCACAGTGCAATCAAACTAGAACTCAGGATTAAGAAACTCACTCAAAACTGCTCAACTACATGGAAACTGAACAACCTGCTCCTGAATGACTATTGGGTACATAATGAAATGAAGGCAGAAATAAAGATGTTCTTTGAAACCAACGAGAACAAAGACACAACATACCAGAATCTCTGGGACACGTTCAAAGCAGTGTGTAGAGGGAAATTTATAGCACTAAGTGCCCACAAGAGAAAGCAGGAAAGATCCAAAATTGACACCCTAACATCACAATTAAAAGAACTAGAAAAGCAAGAGCAAACACATTCAAAAGCTAGCAGAAGGCTAGAAATAACTAAAATCAGAGCAGAACTGAAGGAAATAGAGACACAAAAAACCCTTCAAAAAATTAATGAATCCAGGAGCTGGTTTTTTGAAAAGATCAACAAAATTGATAGACAGCTAACAAGACTAATAAAGAAGAAAAGAGAGAAGAATCAAATAGATGCAATAAAAAATGAAAAAGGGGATATCACCACCAACCCCACAGAAATACAATCTACCATCAGAGAATACTACAAACACCTCTATGCAAATAAACTAGAAAATCTAGAAGAAATGGATAAATTCCTCAACAAATACACCCTCCCAAGGCTAAATCAGGAAGAAGTTGAATCTCTGAATAGACCAATAACAGGTTCTGAAATTGTGGCAATAATTAATAGCTTACCAACCAAAAAGAGTCCAGGACCTGATGGATTCACAGCTGAATTCTACCAGAGGTACAAGGAGGAACTGGTACCATTCCTTCTGAAACTATTCCAATTGATAGAAAAAGAGGGAATCCTCCCTAACACATTTTATGAAGCCAGCATTGTCCTGATACCAAAGCCTGGCAGAGACATAACCAAAAACGAGAATTTCAGACCAATATCCTTGATGAACATTGATGCAAAAATCCTCAATAAAATACTGGCAAACCGAATCCAGCAGCACATCAAAAAGCTTATCCACCATGATCAAGTGGGCTTCATCCCTGGGATGCAAGGCTGGTTCAACATACGCAAATCAATAAATGTAATCCAGCATATAAACAGAACCAAAGAAAAAAACCACATGATTATCTCAATAGATGCAGAAAAGGCCTTTGACAAAATTCAACAACGCTTCATGCTAAAAACTCTCAATAAATTAGGTATTGATGGGACGTATCTCAAAATAATAAGAGCTATCTATGACAAACCCACAGCCAATATCATACTGAATGGGCAAAAACTGGAAGCATTCCCTCTGAAAACTGGCACAAGACAGGGATGCCCCCTCTCACCCCTCCTATTCAACATAGTGCTGGAAGTTCTGGCCAGAGCAATCAGGCAGCAGAAGGAAATAAAGGGTATTCAATTAGGAAAAGAGGAAGTCAAATTGTCCCTGTTTGCAGATGACATGATTGTATATCTAGAAAGCCCCATTGTCTCAGCCCAAAATCTCCTTAAGCTGATTAGCAACTTCAGCAAAGTCTCAGGATACAAAATCAATGTACAAAAATCACAAGCATTCTTGTACACCAATAACAGACAAACAGCCAAATCATGAGTGAACTCCCATTCACAATTGCTTCAAAGAGAATAAAATACCTAGGAATCCAACTTACAAGGGATGTGAAGGACCTCTTCAAGGAGAACTAGAAACCACTGCACAATGAAATAAAAGAGGATACAAACAAATGGAAGGACATTCCATGCTCATGGGTTGGAAGAATCAATATCGTGAAAATGGCCATACTGCCCAAGGTAATTTATAGATTCAATGCCATCCCCATCAAGCTACCAATGACTTTCTTCAAAGAATTGGAAAAAACTACTTTAAAGTTCATATGGAACCAAAAAAGAGCCTGCATCACCAAGTCAATCCTAAGCCAAAAGAACAAAGCTGGAGGCATCACGCTACCTGACTTTAAACTATACTACAAGGCTACAGTAACCAAAACAGCATGGTACTGGTACCACAACAGAGACATAGATCAATGGAACAGAACAGAGCCCTCAGAAATGGTGCCGCATATGTACAACTATCTGATCTTTGACAAACCTGACAAAAACAAGCAATGGGGAAAGGATTCCCTATTTAATAAATGGTGCTGGGAAAACTGGCTAGCCATATGTAGAAAGCTGAAACTGGATCCCTTCCTTACACCTTACAAAAATTAATTCAAGATGGATTAAAGACTTACATGTTAGACCTAAAACCATTAAAATCCTACAAGAAAACCTAGGCAATACCATTCAGGACATAGGCATGGGCAAGGACTTCATGTCTAAAACACCAAAAGCAATGGCAACAAAAGCCAAAATTGACAAATGGGATCTCATTAAACTAAAGAGCTTCTGCACAGCAAAAGAAACTACCATCAGAGTGAACAGGCAACCTACAGAATGGGAGAAAATTTTTGCAACCTACTCATCTGACAAAGGGCTAATATCCAGAATCTACAATGAACTCAAACAAATTTACAAGAAAAAAACAAACAACCCCATCAAAAAGTGGGCGAAGGACATGAACAGACACTTCTCAAAAGAAGACATTTATGCAGCCAAAAAACACATGAAGAAATGCTCATCATCACTGGCCATCAGAGAAATGCAAATCAAAACCACAGTGAGATACCATCTCACACCAGTTAGAATGGCCATCATTAAAAAAGCAGGAAACAACAGGTGCTGGAGAGGATGTGGAGAAATAGGAACACTTTTACACTGTTGGTGGGACTGTAAACTAGTTCAACCATTGTGGAAGTCAGTGTGGCGATTCCTCAGGGATCTAGAACTAGAAATACCATTTGACCCAGCCATCCCATTACTGGGTATATACCCAAAGGACTATAAATCATGCTGCTATAAAGACACATGCACACGTATGTTTATTGTGGCACTATTCACAATAGCAAAGAGTTGGAACCAACCCAAATGTCCAACAACAATAGACTGGATTAAGAAAATGTGGCACATATACACCATGGAATACTATGCAGCCATAAAAAATGATGAGTTCGTGTCCTTTGTAGGGACGTGGATGAAACTGGAAAACATCATTCTCAGTAAACTATCGCAAGGACAAAAAACCAAACACCGCATGTTCTCACTCATAGGTGGGAATTGAACAATGAGAACTCATGGACACAGGAAGGGGAACATCACACTCCAGGGACTGTTGTGGGGTGGGGGGAGGGGGGAGGGACAGCATTAGGAGATATACCTAATGCTAAATGACGAGTTAATGGGTGCAGGAAATCAACATGGCACATGGATACATATGTAACAAACCTGCACATTGTGCACATGTACCCTAAAACCTAAAGTATAATTAAAAAAAAAAGTAAAAATAAAAATAGCAAAGCAATAAAAAAAAGAGTATAATATGTTACTAACTATGAGTCACCATGTTATATGATAGTTCTATTGAATTTATTCCTTCCATCTAACTGAAATTTTGTATTTTTTGACTAACATCTACTCAACCCTTTCCCATCTCAACCACCCTAGCCTTTGGTCAACACCATTCAACTCTCTGCTTCTTTAAGTTTGATCACTTTAGATTCCACATATAAGTGTGACCATGTAGTATTTATCTTTCTGTGCCTGGCTTATTTCACTTAACATAATGTCCTGCGGGTTCACCCACGTTGCTACAAATGAAAAGATTTCCTTCATTTTGTGGCTGAATAGTACTCCACTGTGTATATATACCACATTTTGTAATCCATTCATCCACTGATGGACACTTAGGTTCATTCCATATCTTGGCTGTTGTGAATAGTGCTGCAATGAACATGGGAGCAACAGGCATTCCTTCAACATCCTGATTTCATTTCTTTTTGATATAAACCCAGTAGTGAAATTGCTGGACCATACAGTAGTTCTATTTTTAACTTTTCGAGGAGGCTCCATACTTTTTTTGAGTGGCTGTACTAATTTACATTCCCAACAACAGTATGCAAGGATTCCCTTTTCTCCACGTCCTTACCAGCACTTGTTATCTTTTGTGTTTATGATAATAGTCACTCTAGCAGGTGTGGGGTGATATCTCATTTTGGTTTTGATTTGCATTTTCTGGATGGTTAGTGATGTTGAGCATTTTTTCAAATACCTGTTGGTTATTTGTGTCTTTTCTTTTGAGAAATGTCTATTCAAGCCCTTTGCCCATAAATAGGTTTAGTCGTTTCCTTGTTATCGAGCTGTTTGAGTTCCTTTTATATTTTGGATATTAGCCTGGTATCAGATGTATAGTTCATAAATATTTTCTCCCATTCTGTAGGTTGTCTTTCCACTCTGTTGATTGCTCCCTTTCCTTTACAGAAGCTTTTTAGTTTGATGTAATCTCATTTGTCTATTTTTGCTTTCATTGTCTGTGTTTTTGGGGTGAAATCCAAAAAGTCATTGCCCAGACCAATGTCATGGAACTTTTCCCTATGTTTTTCTCTAGTAGTTTCATAGTTTTGAATCTTATATTTACGTCTTTAATTCATTTAGAATTGATTTTTCAATATGGTGTGATATATGGGTCTAATGTTATTCTTCTGCATGTGGATATCCAGTTTTCCCAACATCATTAGAGGAGACTGTCGTTTCCCTATTGTGTGTTCTTGGCATCTTTGTCAAAAATCAGTTGGCTGTAAATGTGTGGATTTATTTCTGGATTCACTGTTCTGTTTTATTAGTTTATATGCCTGTTTTTATGTCAGTATTATGCTGTTTTGGTTATAATAGCTTTGTAGTATATTTTGAGATCAGGTATTAGGATGATTCTAACTTTGGTTTTTTTGTTCTCCAGTTTTTGTTTTGTTCAGGATTGCTTTGGCTATGCAGTCTTTTTATGGTTCCATACACATTTTAGTGGTTTTTTTTCTATTCCTGTGAAAAAATGTTATTTGTGTTTTCTTTCATCAATGTTTTATAGTTTTCAGTGTAGAGATTTCCACTTACTGGGTTAAATTTATTTCAAAGTATTTTAATTTTTGGGGCTGTTGTAAATGGTATTGTTTTCTTGATTTCTTTTTCAGATAGTTTATTGCTAGTAAATAAGAATGCTACTGATTTTTGCCTATTGATTTTATATCTTGCAACTTTACTGAATTTATTTATTACTTTCTAATAGGTTTCTGGTGGAGTCTTCAGAGTTTTCTCTGCATGAGATTGTGTCATCTGCAAACATGGATAATTTAACTTTTTTTTTTTTTTTCAATTTGGATGCCTTTTCTTTCTATGGCCTAATTGTTCTGTCTAGGACCTCCGGTACTATATTGAATAGAAGTGGTGAGAGTGGGCATCCTTGTCTTATTTCAGATCTTAGTTGATTATGATGTTAGCTGTGAGTTTGTCATACATAGTCTTTATTGTGTTGTTGCACATTCTTTATATGCCTAATTTGTTGAGAGTTTTTTTTTTATCATGAAAGGACGTTGAATTTGCCAAATGCTTTTTTCTATTAATATGATCAGATCATTTTTGTCCTTCATTCTGTTAATGTCATGCATTACATTTATAGATATGCATGTGTTGAACCATCCTTGCATCCTTGGGATGAATCCCACTTTATCATAGTGAATGATCTTTTCAATGTGCCGTTGAATTCAGTTTGCTAGTATTTTGTTGAAGGCTTTTCATCTATGTTCATTAGTGGTACTGGTCTTCAGGTTTTTTGTTGCTGTTGTCGGGTAATTGTCTGGTTTTGGTATAAGGATAACACAAGATTTCTACATGTTCCCTATTCAATTTAGAAGCAAGGAAAAGAAAATTGTCACTGAAGACAATTTTATGAGACAATTTTTTTCAGTCATAGTTTATGAATTTTGAAAGCCTACTGTACTTTCTAACCCAAATTGTCCTCTAACTTGATATATGGTTTCGTCAAGTGACATGTAGGTAGTGGCTGATAGGTATAAACAAGCCTTCTTTCACTGTGTCTGAGATAACAATTATTTTGGTTAATTTGGGTTATAAGCCTATAATCTCAAAAAGATATTTAGATGATCTAGCAGTTATAGATAATAGGAATTACAATAAAATTCCTGTGTACCCTTTGTGAGATAGGAGCATTTGTGTGCATGGTGTTCATTCACCATATGCATATTCAGTTTACAGTATGATTATCTAAATCTAATATATATTCCCACCAACAGTGTAAAAGTGTTCCTATTTATCCACATCCTCTCCAGCACCTGTTGTTTCCTGACTTTTTAATGATGGCCATTCTAACTGGTGTGAGATGGTATCTCACTGTGGTTTTGATTTGCATTTCTCTGATGGCCAGTGATGATGAGAATTTTTTCATGTGTTTTTTTGGCTGCATAAATGTCTTCTTTTGAGAAGTGTCTGTTCCTGTCCTTCGCCCACTTTTTGATGGGGTTGTTTGTTTTTTTCTTGTAAATTTGTTTGAGTTCATTGTAGATTCTGGATATTAGCCCTTTGTCAGATGAGTAGGTTGCAAAAATTTTCTCCCATTCTGTAGGCTGCCTGTTCACTCTGATGGTAGTTTCTTTTGCTGTGCTGAAGCTCTTTAGTTTAATGAGATCCCATTTGTCAATTTTGGCTTTTGTTGCCATTGCTTTTGGTGTTTTAGAAATGAAGTCCTTGCCCACGCCTATGTGGTGATTCCTCAGGGATCTAGAACTAGAAATACCATTTGACCCAGCCATCCCATTACTGGGTATATACCCAAAGGACTATAATTCATGCTGCTATAAAGACACATGTACACGTATGTTTATTGCAGCACTATTCACAATAGCAAAGACTTGGAACCAACCCAAATGTCCAACAACGATAGACTGGATTAAGAAAATGTGGCATGTATACACCATGGAATACTATGCAGCCCTAAAAAATGATGAGTTCATGTCCTTTGTAGGGACATGGATGAAACTGGAAAACATCATTCTCAGTAAACTATCGCAAGGACAAAAAACCAAACACCGCATGTTCTCACTCATAGGTGGGAATTGAACAATGAGAACTCATGGACACAGGAAGGGGAACATCACACTCCGGGGACTGTTGTGGGGTAGGGGGAGTGGGGAGGGACAGCATTAGGAGATATACCTAATGCTAAATGACGAGTTAATGGGTGCAGCAAACCAACATGGCACATGGATACATATGTAACAAACCCGCACATTGTGCACATGTACCCTAAAACCTAAAGTATAATAATAAAAAAATAAAAATAAATAAAAATAAATCTAATATATATTACTGTACATTAATATGAGAACTAAACTATCAGAGTCAGTTTATTATAGGTTTATATCAAAACTTAGGCATTATACTGCAGTTATTACCTTTTATGGACTGTTCTAGTTGTTGTCTACTGCTGCATAGCAAATTAGCCCAAAACCTCATGGCATAAAACAAGCACTGTTACATCTCATAGTTTGAGGGAGTGGCATATCAGTATTTAAGTAGTACTTTGCTGGTGACTTTTCTGTTGCATGTGACATTGATTGATTCACCTGGGAGCATATGTAAAGGGTCAAGGTGGTTGCAATTTTATGTCTGTCATCTTGATGTGGAGGGCTAAAAGGCTGACTCAGCTGGGACAGCCATAGCACCTACACATGACCATTGCAACATGGCGGTCTCAAAGGAACCAGACTCTTTTCTGTCAGTCCTGGATCCCCAAAGTGTCCCAAGAGGCCATGGAAGCCTCAGAAGCCCTTGAACATTACTTCGGAACATTCTGTTGGTAAAGCAGATCACTAAGGCTGGCCAGGATTCAAGGGGAGAAGAATTAGACTAGAAACACACAACCTTGCCTTCCCAATTTAGACAACTGACCTCCACATCTGTAGAAGAATAAATTTGTGTTGTTTTAAGGCATTAAATGTTTGGCAATCTGCTACAGCAGGGACACACAAAAAACACATTTGCTTTGTTTTTATTATGCGTCTGTGTGTTTGTTTAATCATGAGGTACTGACTGCATGATTATAGCTTTAAAGTACAAAGAAATTGCAGTCAAAAGATGCTTGGGGAAAAAAAATCTTCTTGCTAGAAAAGGGACAAAGTTCTAAATGCATAAGTACAAGTATCTGTTATCCCTGTTTTTATCCTGTCTTGGTTCTGAAAGACTCAACTGATAATTAAATTTGGGGGTACCTTTTTATACTTTGAATTAATGTTCATTCAAAACAAAATACAAACAAGCAAAGTTCTAGGCATCCGAGCATACTGCAATAAGCTAATGTGCTTATATCATTTTTAGTTGATTTATCATACCCTTGAGTTTTGCTATATAACATACAGTTACAAGTTATAGCTTTATATATGGGATATTTAAAAAATGAAAACATCTACAACTGTTAAATAATTATCCATCATAAATCCATAAAAAATATATTTGATCACAGTTATAGAGGACTCATGGAGAAGAAAGGTTCTTTTGAATCAGGAGACTGAGGTTTGTACTCCATGACGCCATTTTTTTCCAGTGGCCTCTAATCCTTCAAATATTTTGTGGGAAACCAAATGCCAGTTTTTATCAAACAGGAAAAGGTGAAAGATGGCTGGGACTAGGGACCTCTAAAGCTTATCTTACAGTTGCTCAAATTGCATCAGTCTCTTTAATTCTTTTAGTTTAAATGTTCACCCTTGCTAAATTTTATTTCTGCATTAAGTGCTATCATTTTACTATCTTGTCCTTTGTGAATATATGCAGTTACTCTGCAAGGCCTCATTCTTTAGCCATTGCCTGTATTTTCAATAAAAGAACCTCTACAGATGTTCATATGGGTGAACAGCGTCTGGAAGCCTGGCCAGGGGCCAGCCAGGTAGATTAGACTTGCTTGGGTGTTCCAGAAATAAAGTTATTATTTCCACAGCCTATAGCGAGAGTTCAATTTTATTTCTTTTGAATTGGACTCCTTAATCTCTTAGCTTGCTTGTCTTGTGGGAAATGCATTCAGATTTCTGACTAGGGCCCATGGTTATTCACTTTTTTTTTTGGCCTTTCTAAAACCCAGATTAGTAACCCTAAAATTATAGAAATATAATCATGGAATGAGTATGCTTTAAAGTTTTTTAATACCCAAATACTTATAAAGTCTTAAACACTTAGGAAAAATATTTAAGTCTACCAAAGGAAGATAGTGTTTTTGAGTGGAAATCCAAGTTCCTTACAGCTTTATACATTCAGCCTTGCTGGCTATCCTGTCTCCATTGTGAACTTGCAAGACTTTTCGGGAACCTAAGTGTCTTCTGGGGACATTTCTGTGGCATTGGTTCCTGGTGGTTGGAAGTGTGCACATTCTTTATTATTTAGATATTGAGATTCATGGTGCAGCTTGTGTTGTAGAATAAAGTGATAAATGGCATATCACACCTTATCATCATGAACTCTGAAAAATATTTTAGAAGTTTTTCGTTTCCGAAGAGTTCCTATAATACATTTCTGTGGCCTGGAAATATTTTCTGTTGATGTAAAGTCACTGCGTATGGAAGGTTCTCTGTGTGGGTATCTCTACTGTATAAGGGGCAGACTTCCGAGATCTCAGCCTGTGAATTAGTCACACCTTTGCTTGTGTGTGGTGGAGCTTTTAGTTCAGGCTGATTTCTGGAAAAGGACCACCCAGCTTTGGCATTTGACCTGACAAGTTGCTACCTATTCCAAAAAGAAAATTCATTAATGAATGAGAGTTGTTTGCATCACTAGAGTATATGTCAGCTATGGAACCTTTGACTAATATGACTCTTACAGACTCAGTCTGATTCCACCAGCAATTTGATAAAGAGCTGTAGCCAGTTGGCTCCAGACCAGCTGTCAGTATGGCCCCCAGCCCACCAGCTCAATGCTACTTTGTGCGGTGTTGCTCCGTTCTGTTAAACAGATGTTATGATTTACGCCAGACATCCTGCATTTCATTAGGAAGAAAAATAGTCACCTATTTATCTCATTCATTCAGTCTTCAATGGACCAATCAATGGACTGAACACATGTGTGGTCTGTAAATTCTGATCCCAGCTTTAGCCATTACTTATAGCAAATACTTTAGAATGCCACTACCTGCAACTTTCTTAAAATACTCTCTTCTATGCAGCAGGTTTCCCTGGTTCTTTGCTCTTTATATTTACAGATTAATGACTTTAAATCACAATCAAAAGAGATACTTGCTCAACTTGCAGTGGTTTTCAGATGTTCTTTTCCTGAACCAATGTTTTTCCTCTTGAAATAACATTATATTTATAATTCAGAAGCTTAGTTTCATATTTAATAAAGAACTCTAGGTGCGGTTAAGCCAATTTTCTCATAGTGGTTTCCTATCAATTACAAACTGATGTTAGGAATGTATATATGTACACAATGGTAATAGAAGCAGACTGCTATTTCATGAGAGGCAGAAAATGAGATTTAGTAGGCCCTGTCTGTAGAATTTTCATATTTGAGGTTGGCCATAAACGTCAGCTAGGTTTTTGGGTAAATACATTGACAGATTTAGGCAGACATCCATATACTTATTCAGAATCTTCTGCATCCTATGCAATGTGTGCACTCCACTGGGTTACAGAGATTAACAAGTGACACATTCCTTCAGTTATCACCTGCTTTGCATGTTGTGCTTCAGGATAAATAGACTCTACTGATGTCTCCTTGTTCACTGTATTTCCCTACACTGTCTTCTCTTTCCAGTGAGATTCTTTGTGGTATGTTCAGTCTTTTTGTACTAGCCAGTGTCTTTGGTCAAATGAAGTAACATTCCTTTTCATCCATAATGATTATAACAAACAATTACTCTAATGCTTATTGGTTATAATTTTTTTTATTTCTACTTTTGAAGTAGAGTGCAGTGGAAAGAGACAAAAGAGAGATCAGCTTTTTTTCCCCCTTTTCTTTCTTCCGTTAAGTAACTCCATTCCTTTCTTCTACTCCCTAGTTAATATGAATTGTTTATTTCATTTCTTTCCTCACTCCTCCGAAGTCAGAAGTGATAGTGGGTGATGTAGTGTGGTATGGAATAGATAGTGGGTTCACACTGAGACAGAGCAATTTTTAGTTTTTTTTTTGTATGTCTTCAATTAGACTGAACATTATGATCACTTCAGTAAAACTGTATCAAAGAAAATAACTATATTAAAATTCATGTGCCAATATTTTGTTGGAGGGATTATAGCAAATTAACCAAATTTGAAATATATTTCATACTTTTTCATGTTTATTTGCTTTATAATATTTTAGTTTTCTTCTATAGACTTAAGTAGGAATGATGGCTTTATTTCTTCAATGTATGATTGTTTTTCTGGGGAAAGGAAAGAGCCTTTGGCAATAGCAAATAACCTGTAATTTATGTAATTATTAATAGCTTGGACAATGTTATTTTCATCCATCTCAATTAAACTTTCCTTTGTGATCTATAGTGTGTTATACATTTAATTATTTTTTATTTTAAATGTGCTAAGTCACACAGATGAAAATTACAACACAGATAAATTAGAATAGTTTATAATTTCATAAATAAGAGCAAAGCATTCAAATTCTCCAAGATGTCCAATATTAAAATAAGTGTACCATCTACATGAAAAGTAAATTAAAAATATTTTAGCATTAAGTATTATCAGTGTTTGCTAATGATATGGTTTGTAAGAGCTAAATAAAGAAATAGATAGTGAAAGTTATTCTTTCATTTATGCTATGAAGATTTGTTGCATTTTAGTTTTGTAAAAATATAATAATACTTTATTGAGTTTAGTTTAAGTGCCTAAGGGTAGGATAATGTTCAATGGGTTCTACGATTATCAAACCCAGAAGGACCCAATCTTTTAATATGATTGTTTGAAATTTTCTGATGAATCCTTTGGATTAAATTCAGAATAAAATACCATTTTTTTATATTCTGTTTAAATTCTGAGATTGAATTGCAATAGTAGAATTGGTTTTAATAGCCAAATAGTAGAATTTCATATGAAGTTATTACATTGTTTTCTTCATTGTGTCTTTTCAGAGATTACATATTTTATTGATTTCACATCTTTCTCAATTATGCTGTAGATGTATTAAATTATTAGTATGCCCTGAACATATTTTTTTATTGATATGTATTTCTGTCCCAAAAGTTATCTCATTTTGAGTGGTTTTTTTTTTTTAAAATTATTTCTTCTTTTTAAAAAAGGCCTTTAGTGAATTTGAGATTGAGCAGCATCAAGAATGTGCTTATGACCACTTAGAAGTATTTGATGGAGAAACAGAAAAGTCACCAATTCTTGGACGACTATGTGGCAACAAGATACCAGATCCCCTTGTGGCTACTGGAAATAAAATGTTTGTTCGGTTTGTTTCTGATGCATCTGTTCAAAGAAAAGGCTTTCAAGCCACACATTCTACAGGTCAGCAAATTTTAGTCATGCTTCTCTTTTTTTGACTAAGATCCAGGTTTCTCTTCTGGTGAATTTGATTCAATAATAGGATTGTAAATAAATCTCCAAGCATAGCAGATAAAATTTCATTGAAGCACTTTGTGAAATATTTGCAGAACCACACAGTATCCTACCTAAAGCTCTTTGCAGTTGAGCATTTAGGAAAACCCAATAGTTTTTGCCTGATTTGTGATCAGTGCAGTTTGCTTAAGTGGAACAGTGCAGTTTGTTTAAGTAGAACTGTACCTAAATATCTATATAATGTATTTCATATTAACATTAGCAGTTTGATTTATATGTTATTTTTAACAGATAGAAATCTATGGCTTGATAGTAAAAATGTTTGTTTTATCTAATAACCTATGTGATTAGCTAGATTTTACGTTAATATATTTTTATAAATAAGTGTAAGACTGATCTATTTGACAGAGCCTCTATTTTTCCTTTGTTTATTTGGTATGCAACATGATCTTTTGCCTAATCCTACTCTCTAATTTACTCTTACAGATTTCAACTAACTGCTCTGGAAATCTCAAAGAAATAGAATTTAATTTAGAAAAATATGAAAAATTTTAGACAAAAATATAGAGTAACATTATTTATAGTTTGGAGACAGTTTAGTTATGTGTTCCATAAAATATCTAGAGAATGTCCCCTTTTCGTTCAGTTAAGACAATGTATCAGTTAAATGTAGATATTAGCTGGTCATTTAGCTTATACTGACACCTAGTGGCACTGCTGATACATGAATGATTGATACACGGGAGAAATTTGCCTTGGTGGAAAACACGGTATAAAAACAAACAAATTCATCCATGAAATAATTTTAATGAAATTTTGTCATGAATTTCTGCTGACTGTTTTTATTCTTTCACTTGATTTTGTAATTCATAATTTTAACTATTCCATTATCCAACATTATTTTTCACTCTAGTATATTTTATTATGAGCATTAGATTTATATTGAAGTCTGTGATAAAGATATTGTCAGGATACTAATCTGATTAATAATAGTAATCATTGGCCTTCTATCAATAACACAAATTAATTACTTCTTATGATTAATATAAATATAAATATTATGGCATGAGGAAAATCTTACATGGACCAGAGAAATGTCATGCTAATGAGAGATTTTCCACACATTTGACATTTACTCTTTGAATATTTTTCTTATAACTTGTCACCTAATGAAGGGGTGGAAAAATAAAATCCTATTACTTAGTCAATATTTCACTGATAGCGCAGAGTTCATCACATTTTAGAAAATATCATCATAAGTTCCAAGAAGGTAGTGTGAAAATATGCTGTCAAAACTGTTTAAATAGTTGATGATATAGTATTTTAAGATTATCTATTTTTTTCTTAGTTTTATAAAAACTTACTTTTATACTGTCGCTTTTTACCCCTTGTAAGTGGGATAACTGAGGTTCCAGTATGTCCCAGTGTGTCGGTACATCTGGATTCCTGCTACAAGTGAACCCTTAACTAGCAGGAAACTTTCGAAAAGATCATTTCTTTGGATCTCAGTTTTCTCGTCTGTAAAATAATAATCCCAAGGTTACTTACAGCAGTAAAACTCCATAACTCCCTAATTTGCATGACTTCTGCCCATGCATGCCATTTGCGGTGTTTGTATTATGATTAACATTCCATTGAGAGGATCTAATTTTATCTTAATAGAGGTCATGTGAAGAGGTGGCCTGCCCCTCCACACCTGTGGGTATTTCTCGTCAGGTGGGACGAGAGACTGAGAAAAGAAATAAGACACAGAGACAAAGTATAGAGAAACAATAGGGGGCCCAGGAGACCAGCGCTCAGCACACCAAGGACCTGCACTGGCACTGGTCTCTGAGTTCCCTCAGTTTTTATTGATTATTATTTTCACTATATCAGCAAGAGGAATGCGCTAGGAGAGCAGGGTGATAATAGGTCAGCA
Organism: Nomascus leucogenys; assembly: GCF_006542625.1. Lineage (NCBI taxonomy): Eukaryota > Metazoa > Chordata > Mammalia > Primates > Hylobatidae > Nomascus > Nomascus leucogenys. The sequence goes on from NC_044387.1 coordinate 86,505,936, forward strand.
AGAAAACGTGAGCAAAGGAATCTGTGTCACAATTAAGTTCATGGGGAGGTACTATGCCTGGATGTGCACGTAAGCCAGATTTATGTTTCTCTCCACCCAAACATCTCAGTGGAGTAAAGAATAACAAAGCAGCATTGCTGCCAACATGTCTCGCCTCCTGCCACAGGACGGTTTTTCTCTTATTTCAGAATTGAACAAATGTACAATCGGATTTTACACCGAGACATTCAGTTCCCAGGGGCAGGCAGGAGACAGTGGCCTTCCTCCATCTCAACTGCAAGAGGCTTTCCTCCTTTACTAATCCACCTCAGCACAGACCTTTTCTGGGTGTCAGGCTGGGGGACAGTCAGGTCTTTCTCATCCCACGATGCCATATTTCAGACTATCACATGGGGAGAAACCTTGGACAATACCCTGCTTTCCAAGGCAGAGGTCCCTGTGGCTTTCCGCAGTGCATTGTGCCCCTGGTTTATTGAGACTAGAGAATGGCGATGACTTTTACCAAGCATACTGCTTGTAAACATTTTGTTAACAAGGCACATCCTGCACAGCCCTAAATCCCTTAAACCTTGATTGCATACAACACATGTTTTTGTGAGCTCAAAGTTGGGGCAAAGTGGCTGGGGCAAAGTGACTGGGGCAAAGTTACAAATTAACAGCATCTCAGCAAAGCAATTGTTCAAGGTACAGGTCAAAATGGAATTTCTTATGTCTTCCCTTTCTCCATAGACACAGTAATAGTCTGATCTCTCTTTCTTTTCCCTACAGTCATGTATTGTGATCCAATGGTAGAGAATGCACTGGGCATTTTAGGCATACACACACAGTTTACATAGATTGAATCCTCAAAAGAACTCTATGACATAGATATTATCCTCATTTTGCAGATGAAGACAGTGAAAATCTGGATGATTAATTTTCAGTTTCTAAAATAGTGTCAAAGCCTGGATTTTATTCTAATTCTGATTGTCTCCGAAGATAGTGTACTTCCTACTATAGTAATATTTTCTCATGTAAAACTTTTGGATTAGGAAAAAAGTGAATATAAAACTGTCATTCTTATTAGGTGAAGATTGAATGCTTCTTTATGGAAACATTAAGTAAATCTCTTCAAAATATATAAGTGACTAGGCTTATTTTATTTCCCTGTTTCATTCACAACCATTCACACCCACAACGTGAGGAACCCCAATAGCAATTTGTTAGGCAAAACGGGCCATGGATATTCTTTAAGCCTGCCCTGTCATTTCAGAAATGAGAAATTTGAGGCTAAAAAATTTAATGGTAACTGAAATAGCACAAGAAGTTAATAACAGTTGAAATTAGAGTCCTGGCTTCCTAACTCCTGTTCTTTTATTATTCTGAGAATTTTTGATGTTACTTGTTTGTTTTTTCAGCTAGGTTGGAATTTTTCTGGTAGATTTCTTTTTTTCTATTTCTAGTAGTCATACATGCTGAAATACTCTTATTTACATCTGCTTTTATTTCTCCTCAAAGTCTCTTTAACAGGATCATTTATTCTACTCTTTCATCAAATATTTATTTTGCATCTGCTTTGGACAATGTAAATGTGTGGGAATTTTTAAGACAATAGAAGGAATTCCTGCCTATTGACAGCTTACAGTCTGATAAGTTAAACTTATGATTTTCAATTTATCTTTCAATTTCTGCTGACAAGACAGCCAAGTCCAGTACCATATCTGTCAGCATTTGCTACATGTATAAAGCATTTATTCATTATTTACTGTCTTCTAGAATATGGATGGCTATTTTTGATGGACCCTTAAGTATACAGTTTAATTTGCTTAGGTAAATTTATATTTCTGTATACAATTTTAATTTTATGCACAAGAAAAATTTCTAACACTATGAATTTTTAAACTAGGTGATTACAAATGTTGTAATGTGTAATGATGGCTGCTTTTCTTTACAAGTTAAAAAAAAAGTCCACGGAAAATGGACTTGATTGGAAAGAGTTCTTTTTTCCTCTGAGAGTTTGCTCAAATTCTAATTCCAAATTTATTTTAATAGGTAACAAGCGGTATTACTCCAGCCTTAAATAAGTTAATTAAAGGAAACAAATCTTTAGTAAAAAAAAGTCCTGTGTCTTTTCTAAGAGGATATGGCTACAAAACAGAAAAACAGGAGAAACAGGGAGAGAAAATAATTTTTAAAATCAAAGCATTTTCTCTTGGGACTTCTTTTCTGTAATATAAAACATCATGCTCTTTGTCAATGACATTTAAAAATAAAATATTATTAAACTCTTTGGAAAGGAAATTATTTTGATCTAAATCAATTAAATTGGAATGTTCACTAAAAGCATTTATGGGTCAAATTACAAGATTTCTCCTGGAGTTTAATACTTTACCAGGAAATAAACAAACTTGTCTTTCCAAATTAAAATGAAGTTCACCCTAGGCTTCTCTTCCCTTCTTGTTACCTTTCTTATTCAGCTTCATTTTCCATTTCTCAGAATTCTATAAGAACTGCTTTGGCAGCGGTTCTTTAGTTGATGTAAAAATGCTATTGCCAACATGCTAAATAACTGGTTTTATGTTTTTCTGACTTGGTAAATGAGTAGGTAGATTTGATGAAATCTGTGATGAAAATGTGTTCACCGTATTTAAAAATCATCTTTTAAAGTGACCTATTAAAATAAATGACCTATTGACCATTGCTTGAGTGGCCGGGAGGATTCTGGAAAACACCCAGAAGCAACTGCCCTCAGGCTGCCTATTTTATTCTGGAATTTCTTTCAGGGCATATTATAGGTTGGTGCAACAGTAATTACAGTTTAATAAAATCACACCTCTTTTGCATATAGCATTCAAATGTTCGTTCTTTACAAATTCATCCTGTGGACTGAATTCTGTCATGGAGTGTGTGTGTGTGTGTGTGTGTCATGGTTAGAGATTAATTCCAGGTTTATTAGTTTGAATGGTGATCCATAGGAATGAGGGTGTGCACTGCAACAGATAAACGAAAACGGAAGCAAAACCGGCGGTGGGGGGTCTTCTTATTGTCCTTAAATGCAATTTAAGGCATTTGTTTTTAAATGTAGGCCATTTTTCTAGAAGTTTTTAATAAAGTTCCATAAAGACAACTTCCTGCGATTTTCAGATTCAAAAATCCTCTATGAAGTCATGTGAGCAAAGGAATCTGTGTCACAATGAAGTTCAAGGGGAAATGACTATGAAGTCATTTTTCCTCTTCTGTTTAATTTCTTCAGTTCTTCCTTGATTTTTATTCCAAGCTGTGGCTGGCAGAGGGTTGCTTCTTCTGGATCCTGGTCTTTGTGATGCTACCTTGTATCTGTGAGGCAGACACACAAAAGGCTGCCTGCAGCAGATCTCCAGGTCCTCCCCTGCAGCTCTTCCTGGGCTGTGGAATACAAGTAATGCAAGTGCTGAAGCTATTTTAAAAAGCTGAAAGCAAAATATATCAGTCAATTCTCAAACTTGGAGAAGAGGTAGAATTTTTAAAAATCTGTAAATGAGATTACACTGATTTACATATTTATATGTTGAATTCAGAAATATTTTTCACAAAATATTTTACTGGCCTTCACAAATAGAATTTTTCCTTTCTAATAGAGGATTAATAGTGCTTTAAATTGTTGTTCAATTTTCCTGGTTTTTCATTTCATACCTGAGTGGATCCTAGAGTACAGATGATGGCATTTACATGTGCTCATAGGAAAATAATAACAATAATAATGGTAGCTTAAATTTATATGGGTTTTACTATGCCAGGCACCTTTCAAGCATTTTTCATATATGAACCTATGCACTCTTCATCTGGACCCTATGATGTGAGTACTATGGATGATTCCCTTTTTAGAAAAGAAGTTGTGGAAAGAAGTCCCCCAGCTGGTAAAGAACAGAGCCAGATTTGCACCTGGGCAATTTGACTGGGAAGGAACAAATAATTCTTGGAGTAACTGAGATAAGAAAAGCACCGTAGTGGGAAAGGGAGGATGCTTGGCTTCCAGTCTGTGGGACTTGAGAGATAAAATCCCAAGGCTAATTGGTATTCCAGCTTTCAGGAATATTTCCTCACATAAATACATTTGTAATAGTGGCACCTCTACCAGTAGGTTGTGTGAGATGCTCATCTACCATTTGGAAGATGGAGGGACATTTACATTCACCGTGTAACACAGCCCAATGGGGAAGTCATTCTTGTCATTGGAACCCTAGCTGGAAGTTCCTTCATATGTTAGTCACACAAAGGTCTCTGAATTTGCTGTTGTTTATGACAATGCCCATAGATTTGCTTGGGCACACATGAATTCAGACATGTGTGAAAGGGGTTCCATACCCGTAATTCAGAAATATTTTGTTATTTAAAAGTCACCAAACCACAATATGGGTAAACTATATACAAATCTGAAAAGTCCAGTTTAGAATTTCAGCTGCCTAACCATCTTCACTAAGGACTATCTGGTCACAGACTACCATGACAGTATTACAATTGTACTTGGCTATCCAGTGGTTTTGCTTCTCCAGATCTTACCACATTGGATTTCCCCCGGGATGTTCCTCATTTTAGCAGTGAAACTCCTGCTTCCCAGAAACTCTTTCAATCCTTGACAAACAGGGACAGAAAGAAACTCTATTTTCTCCTGACACTTTTCATATCCCATTCTTTTATCTCCCTCCTAACCACTGTGCTTGCTTGGATAGGTTGGTGGGGCATTGTAGGCTTTCTGCCTTTATTTAATCTCCAGTAATTAAAAAGTTGTAGGGCTCTGGCCAGGTGCGGTGGCTCATGCATGTAATCCCAGCACTTTGGGAGGCCAAGTCAGGTGGATCACTTGAGGTCAGGAGTTCAAGACCAGCCTGGCCAACATGGTGAAACCCTGTCTCTACTAAAAATACAAAACATTAGCCACATGTAGTAGTGAGCGCCTGTGGTGCCAGTTACTTGGGAAGGTGAGGCAGGAGAATCGCTTGAATCTGGGAGGCAGAGGTTGCAGTGAGCCAAGATCACGCCACCGCACTTCAGCCTGGGTGATAGAGCCAGAGTTCTCAAAAAAAAAAAAAAAAAAAAAAAAAAAGCGCTTTGGGGGCTCTGACCACAAAGTGTTCCTGAGAAGAGTGTTTGAAACCTTTTATTTTCTAAATTATACTAACTAAAAGGTTTTATGCACACTTATTTATTTCATTGGTGTATTTACCTTGAGCAACAAAGGTCACTCAAAAATAACTCGTAGAGCCTATGCTTATTAACTTGTCTTTTTTAAAGGAGCTGTGAGGAGCATTTACAATTTTTTCATGTAATAAACACAGACTATCGTTGGATAGGTTATAGAACTGCAAAGATAATTATAATTAATGATATATGTAGGTTTTTCCCCATCAAGTGAGATAAATATTTCTATCAAAGTAAAATACTACTATTGTATCTATTCTATATAGAAAGTTCTATATAACACAAACACATGCAGAGGGGTTTTATATCTATTGTTGAATTTTAAGTTACTTCTTACTTCTTTGCATTTGGGGTTCTTAAATTGTTACGATTAAACTTGAGTTAATACTCTGGCGTCTTCTTTATGAAAATAGTTATATGAGACTAGAGACAGTATTAGGTAGAACAATTTTAAAAATTATTGAGTTACCAGGTGGTAGATTCTACGTGATTTTCAGGTTTTAAATTCTCAAACCTCACTAAAATTGGTACCATTATTTTCATCTGTATTTTACCCTTGAGAAAACTATGGCTCAAAGACGTCACTTACCCAGAGTCACAGGGCCAGCAGGCATTGGGACTGAGATTCCAAGCCAGGTCGTCCATATCTGGGGCCTGGGTGGGCACCCGTGACACTAGCTGACTCTCCAGTTGTGGAAAACGTATCTGACTCTGGAAGTAGAAACAGAAGTTAGACAATGGCTAGGCTACACTGAAACTACACTGAAATTTAAATTGGACCCGTTAAAGCTCATTGATCTTACTCATTTTATTTTTCTTTCCTGGGCAGAGTGTGGCGGACGATTGAAAGCAGAATCAAAACCCAGAGATCTGTACTCACATGCTCAGTTTGGTGATAACAACTACCCGGGACAGGTTGACTGTGAATGGCTGTTAGTATCAGAACGGGGCTCTCGACTTGAATTGTCCTTCCAGACGTTTGAAGTGGAAGAAGAGGCAGACTGTGGCTATGACTATGTGGAGCTCTTTGATGGTCTCGATTCAACAGCTGTGGGGCTTGGTCGATTCTGTGGATCTGGGGTAAATATACCACCATCAGGATATCCTAGACACAATTAAAGATGCCTATTGATTCGTGATCGATATGTGTACCGTTCACAAGTTGGCATTGCTTTTGCAAAAAAAAAAAAAAAAAAAAAAGGCTACATTGTATTATAAATGGCTTGACAAAATATAACATGTCTCTACCCTTATCACTTCTCCACTTCTAATGAAGTTGCCTGAATAATATCAGGTGAAACCGATGAAATCAGTAGGTATAATTTCTTATCACTTTTCCATTGTTCTAACTTCTTATTATGCAATAAATATTTAAATAATCTAACAGCAGCATATTTAAACGCACACCATAGACAATTCTGTCACGTTTCTAAATTAAAGCATAAAGGAAAAAAAGAACATGCACACCATTCTAATTCACATTCTCTTTTTAACAAATGTATTTGGCGGCAGTGGCAGGGTCAGCCACTGGTGTGTGTACACAGGCAGTGCTACAGAGATACTGTTCCATTGCAGAGTGTCACTTGTGCAGGTGCAGAGTGCCAGGTACAGGTCAGAAGAGGTCCCCATGAGAAATAAGAAAAGGAAAAACATAAGGTTTTCTCAGTGCTTTTCCCCCAGGATTCACTGCATTAATATTTATATATTTATAGTCTTCTGAATACATATTTTGTCCTGAAGATATTAGTCCCAGTTTTTCAAACGTCTACCAGTAGCTATTGCTTCAGTAATACTGTTGAACTCCTGCCCAAATGGCAACTGAAATGTAATGAAAAAGCTTCTTGGTGCTTAGATTATTAAAACAAGAAATAATGGAGGATTTGGATTTTGGAAGTGGCTCTGGAACACACTTAGTATCTCTTTACTCTCTCTGAACCTCGCTTTACTGATTTGTAAATCAAGAGAACTTGGCTTAAAAGTTTAGGGAAAAACACTCAAGTTCCAAAGAGAAAAGTGCCCAGAACTTAGAAAATGTAATGTATGTTCAGAGCTCAGCTACGTCACCGGCTAGCTGCGTGAGCTCTAGCATGTCACTTTCTTCTCCGAATCCCATTTTCTCCTCTATAAAGTGAAGAAGTCGATTACAACTACTCTCCAAGGTTGTTGGGAGGATTAAATTATATTCCAAAGAAAAGTATTCCCAAACACGCGTTACACTGAAGAAAAAGTGATTTGTTTTATTGCTTGTTTACTTGCTTGTTTTTGTTTTCCTTCAGCCACCAGAAGAGATTTATTCAATTGGAGATGCAGTTTTAATTCATTTCCACACTGATGACACAATCAACAAGAAGGGATTTCATATAAGATACAAAAGCATAAGATATCCAGACACCACACATACCAAAAAATAACACCAAAACCTCTGTCAGAACACAAAGGAATGTGCATAATGGAGAGAAGACATATTTTTTTTAAAACTGAAGATATTGGCACAGATGTTTTATACAAACAGTTTGAACAAAAAATCCCTGTAAGACCAGAATTATCTTTGTACTAAAAGAGAAGTTTCTAGCAAAACCCTCATCAGCATTACAAGGATATTTGAACTCCATGCTTGATGGTATTAATAAAGCTGGTGAAAGGGCGTCATATACTTCAAGGAAGACTCTACAAGCTTTTGTTCACAGCTTGAAATAGATGCCTCACAATTCAGACAGTTTAATTCAGGAACTGTGACCCTGCAGTGTTCTTTTTGACAATTTGTCAAGATTTAGGGACATAAAACGATCTTGCAGGTCATAAACTGGAAAACAGTATTCTGGTTGTCTTAGGATAATTGCTGACTTTGTATCTTGGATACAGTGTAAACCAGATCCACATAAGGTGAATGTGAAATGGGAGTCTTTTGAGGGTGATTTGTACTTTCCATGTGTATGTGTGTGTCTGGTGTTTGGAAACTGGGATATTTCTGCTTCATTATTTCCACTTGCAGGCCAGCTTAACCTCTGAAACACAAATGATCTTGAGACCACTTTAGTGTACTTACATTTTGATGAGTTTGAAATGTCAATGGTGTCTATTATTGCAGTTAAATTCTAGACATCAGTTCTTTAAGTCTCAGAAAATGCCCAGTGAATTGGTAAACTTAGTTCTTTTTTTTGGAAGTGCTGCCTTTTCACAACAAATCCAAGAAGCCTGTGATGTCTTATGAACCTTATGAGAAAACTCCGAAGAGGTGTGAGCAGGATTCTTCTGAATGACTGTCTGGATGGTTCATTACTCAAGTTACTGCTGCTGCTATTGTCTTTCCTTTGTTGTCGATCTGTTATTGTTGTAGTTATTATTGTTGATGTTGTCATGGTTAATCTATTTTTTAAAAATGAAATGAAGCAGAAGTAGGTCTTGTGAGAACTGAAAGATCTCTTTCATTTTTCTCTTCCTGGGATTCATTCATTTTTTTCAAAATGCAATGCTGGAAAAAAAGATTTGTTTCTGAAAGACTTCTTATGGTGCTATTCCATAAACTTTTTTTTAAACAAGTTTTTGACCTTTGAGCCAACCCACCTGTAGACTACGAATGTCTCCCTATGGCTGGTGGCATTTGAAGACTAAAGACTTGTCAAATATATCAAGAGTATATCATTGCAAGGGCAGCACTTGTCCTGTGGAACAACTACTTATAATGCCTTAGAATTCTTGCACATGATCAAACAGTTCCTCCTAAAACACACCTTTTGAAGTGTTGAACATAATAGTGTATGTTAATTAACAGCTCTATGAAGAAAATCCATTTCCATGACTGAAGCATTGGATATAAATATGGTGTCCTGCTTTTTTTGTAGAAAATGTAATTTGAGGATGAATTTTCTGCTTTAAAGGCATGTGTGTTTTTAAAATTAATGAATGTAGATGCGTGATTGTCTGAGTGAGTGAAACTGCAAGAGGTAAAAAATAACGGGTGGTTGAAAAGTTAAAATGTATGTGCCAAGTTCTACTAGAATTCCATTTGAAATAGCACCTTCCTTAGGTTTCATGGACAAATAATGGGAACTTCTAATTTTGATGAATCCCATTAAAGAAAGGCTCTTTCCTTCAGAGAAACTCTATTTTGATGTCAATATAGATTACTGTATGAAGTAGCCTTGTTTCTGTTACCTGTCCATGAGCATACAACATTGAATACAATTGGGTATATTCTTTCAGTTTTACAAAATTAAACTATACACACAGATGTAGCTTATCTGTTTTTTTCTTAAATTGTTGCCCTGAAAAAATTTCTTGCATATGAATTGTAAAATGTAAATACATTTTTATAACCAACGTTTTGATCTTATTGAATGTTACTTTGAAAATGTATAACTATTGCCTGCAATGTAGATGAGGCTTTTAGTAGAGCTGATTTATTCCAGTAACTTCTTCCATATTTTCTCACTAATCTCCAGTTAGTCAAAATATGCCAGAAATGGGAAAGAGAGGAGAAAAAGTCATTAACATTAACACCTATACTCTTCTATACTACCCCTGTGCTGGGAATGTGCACTAGCTCTTTTTAAATTCCATGCTACACTTTGAGGACTGTCATCATGGTCTCGTTTTGTAGTTCAGAAAGTGAGGCTCAAAGAATTTATGTAACCTTCCCAGAGTCACAGTGTAAAGTTAGATGTTGAAACCCAGTTTGTCTTATATAAATGAGTCTCTGCTTCTTCTACAAAGGTAGTAGAATCAATCTTGACCTATATAAATAGTAGATTTTTTATGGTGAAACTTTCCCACATAAAGTAAATTTTAGGGGTGAATTAGAGTAAAACTTTCAGGATAAGCATTTTGTTCTTTTCAAAACAGCATGAAATTTAGAATATCATAAAGATAGCTATCTTTAAGAATCAGAATTAGTACTAGAAATTTTAAAAAAACCTATAGTTTGGAGTTAGTATGAGCCTTTTGTGAAAATAAATATATTAAATTATTTTGCCTGATGTGGTAGGGGAAATGTATTGCTCTATATTAAGAAATATTCTGGATATTCTGATTGACATCTTATTAGACCACAGTGAGCTATGCTCTGCACAACTGAGAAATTAGGTATTTAGAAGGCATATAGAGATGTTGTCATAACTAGGTCTTCAACGTGAAAATTAATTTTTATTGTATCATGTCAGATATCAGTTTACCACATATTATTTTTATATTAATTCAACATTTGCCTTAAATGTGTTGTTAAATGAAAATACAGACAGCTTCATTGTTGTGTTGTTAATAATTGTTAGTTACTGCTCCAGGCATTTTATTAAATTAATTTTTTAAATTATTTTCCACCCTACATCAGTATATTGGTTGTGCTTTTTATTTGCCAAAGTCCCAACTGACTATACATAGAAAAAAAAAACACTGTTCTCACTTGATTTTATTAAATTATTTTTAAAAGTTAATTTTGAAAATAACTGTAGTTTATTAAGGAGATCGTGACTTAAATGGGCAAAATAACTTTTTAAAAGAAATGGATGAGAAGTAATTGTGTTTCCAAAACCCTCAAGTATCCCATTCCTATATTGGCTGGATTTTTGCTATCTATGACTCATTTTAATATGTCACAGTATAAGATTCAAATTCTGTTTAACTTTGTTTTAAAATAGCTTAGTCTCTTTTATTTGGTTTGTAATACTGCTGTATTTTTGGTGGTAAGCTTCAAGTATCAAATTTTGTTCTGCCATATAGAAAAATCTCTAAAAGCATCAAATGACTAATTTTATTTTTGTAAGGTTAAAATTTATTTTTAAAAGAAACATTAAATTATATCTTTATGTAGGTTTAGAAGGACTACAACCCTATGTGACATTATAAATTACTTAAAACAGTTATCAAATATTTGGAAACTATTATTTACTAATAAGAATAAGACTTGCCTTATGGAAAATTTTTGATGCCACTTGTTAAATCAGGCATGGGAGGAGGAAAGCAGAAAATATAATTGCCTTCTAAAGATACATAATTCGAATTGCAGTAATGCTTTCTATTTTACAACAACGAATGTGTAATAAGAACTTGTCAAAAAGAGAAAAAAGGTGGCCTGTGAATGAATTGAAAGTTTTTATGCTTCAGTGCTTGGTAATTGGTTTCCAATGAATATTTAGCTTTTGGTCTTTTATGTTATTGTTATAAAACTGAGAAACTTTGTCATTAGATTAGGAAACAAGAAGTGGAAAGGCTGGCCCTGATATTTTGTGAAATAGTATTATTTGTCTCCAAACTTTCTTCTGACATCTACATTTTCACTGTCTAGTTTCCAACCTGCCTAACTTTCCCTCACTCCGGTATATTGAACCTGAATCCAAGCTGGTCACGTGGCTCTAGTTCCAGCCATGACACCCTAATGCAAGTACCCATGCAGGATGAAAACAAAGGAATTATAGGGCTCTGAGCACATTTCACTACATATAACCTCCCTCTCATCCAGTATTCTAAGCAGCAAATGAATACAATGAATATCAACTTCTAACTTCAAAAAACTTGTAGGTGGAAATGTATCTGCATAAAAAGCAGTTGAAAAGAGATCCATTAAACTACACACAGATTGAGGCACTTAGAAGGTCCTAGTGATCAGGGCTTATCTTTATTTATTGCCAGGTTGGAGGTATATGAGTAAATATTGACATTGCTTCTGTTGTAACGGTTTCACCAGTCCCTCTGACCTTACTTTATCTGTCTGTCTGTATTGTCCTTATATCTGGAAAGTTACTTATATAACATTTCATTTTTGCTCAACTATCAAATTTTCAGAGCATACTTGCATCTGAAAACAAATAGCAACGAAGTTTACTAAACTGATTTACACTATTTTAAACATGTGCTCAATGTTTCAGTGTATTTTGCAAATTACATATTTAAAAGTAGATTCAACGGTGCTTCTATTGAATAATATTATAGGATGATTATATTAACCATAATATTTAATTCTACAACAAATCTAAGGAAGAAAAAGTTGCATTATCATTCAAAAGCTCTGTTAGGTTTTTTTTCTTTTTTTTGGAGAGCAACTGTAAACATTTAGCTAAATACAATAAATTTCCATCAAAATATAAAAATGCATCTATATTCCCTTGTAATACTTTTATGTTAGAATTAGTGCCTCACAAAAGTGATAGCTGACTTTGAAAACACAGTAGTGATGTCACTGCGGTAATAGGGGTGTAAGAGGAATTACTTTAAGGAATGATGTTAAAAATATTTAAACAGAAAGATTGCCCAGAAAGGACAAAGTGAAAGGCTTATAGGTAATAAGGCTTCAGTATGTAAACCTCCCCTAAGAATTATTTAGTGGATATTCCTGAAGGGACTATAATTGAGACTAAATGTAAATAGTAGGAAAATTTTCCTCGGGAATCATAAATTTTTCGACGTTTCTTTATGAAAAATTTTTTCATAAAGTTTTCAATTTTTATACTTTTACTATATGTGTATTAGATGTGTTTGAATTCCCTGGGATTAAAAGGTTGCTCATAATAAGTTTTGCCATTTTCAAACCAAAACGCATAGTACAACAATGTATTTTACTCACTCATTTATTCTGTTTCTTCACTGAACAAATATTTGCTTAATGCCTGTTAATATGCTTCATATTGTGCTAAGTACTATGAATTCGAGATAAAAAAGAAAAAAGTAGCAATCTTTGCTCTCGTGAAGTTTACATACTAAAGAGATAAGCATTAATTTAAAGTAACCCCCCAAAGTTGAAATTTCGGTAATGAAACATGCATGTGTATTCTACTGCCATTTGGGAGCATTTTGCCAAATTGTGTGGTTTGTATTTTGAGACTAGCATCAACATAAATATCCTTGGTTCTGCATTTGAGCATTTAAAAAAATTCAGTTGTCCTATAAAAGTAAGTTTTTCTTTGCATGTGTTACTTGTATTTTTAATTTATAAATTACTGAACCTCAGGATGGACAATTGAGGCTTTTTGTAAACAATATGTTTTACAAAAAGGGCCACCTAATACTAGCACCAGCAGCACTTGATAAATTGTAGTTCTAGATATGAAACACATTTAACCCATTATCTCCAATCAGTGCTGACCTAACTGGTGGAAAAAGGAGGTTTTTCACCAATAGTATGATTGCAGGACAGTAAAATGCCTCACTGTCTCACTATTTGCTTCCCTTCCAAGTCAAAGAGTGATTTTTTAAAGGTGAGTAAAGTCCCTAGAATGCCCGGCTCTCTCAAGAGCATGCGTACAGGTGCATGCACACACACACACACACACGTGTGTGTATATATACAAAAGAACTTTGGAAGCACATACCTGCAACCTAGGCAACATATTATGCACACAGATAATGCCTCATAGAATATGATGCCACAATTTAGAAAAATCTATAGAAAGATCAGGTAAGAATAATCCCAAATCATAAGTAACAGAATTAGACTCTAAGAATTTTAAATGCTGGAATGATCAAATGTAGAGTATAAAGAAAAGCACATTAAAATGATTAAGGAAAGGAAATCAAAATATGTGGAAAAGCTATAGACACTTTCAAAATATTGAGTAGATTTTTAAAGAATAAATTAAACTTGCAGAAATGAAAAAAATACAGTAATTGAAATAAAAAATGTAGTCGATATGGTTGATGATATGATTTATGAAGTGGAAGCACGTAAGAATCACAGAACACAACAGAGAGACAAACAGATGAAAAAATATTTTTTAAGAAACATGAGAAGTAGATGTGAATGTTCAATATGTATTTTTAGGAGTTATAGAGGAAGACAATATAGCGAATGGAGGAGAATAAAGTATTCAATATAAATATCTGAAATGCCCTGAAACTTTTGGGAGACATGTGTCCTCATATTCAGGAAACACAAAAAATACCCAAGGAAAATACATAAAAATAAGGCTGCACTTAGAAAACACATAAAAATAAAGCTGCACTTAAATACATAAAAATAAAGATTAGACATATAGTACTGAAACTGATTAATACAAAGTTAAAAAAAATCTTAAAAGTAGTCAAAGAAAAAGGCAGATCATCAAGAAGAAGGTACTTTTAGAAATATAGCAGACTTTCCAATACAGAATATAGTGAAATCAAGTCTTCAAGATATGAAGAGTAAACAATTGTCAACCTAAATTTTTATATCCTGTTAAATACCACTTACAAATAGGAACTAAATGATATGCAAGAAGGATTAGTTATTCAAGAATTGGTGGTTAGGTGTCAATTTAAAATATCTACTACTATAAAATAATGTTCATTATCTCGTTACAATTAATGTGATTATTAATGATTTTAAAAGAAAGTGGAAGTAAATATAAAACAGTAATATAATATCATGTACAACTAGAGAGGATTAATTGAAGTTGAAAAGTTCTAAGGTCCTTGTAGTGTTTAAGAAGAGGATTACTTTCATATTTTCTTAAATGTTCATGGTAAAGTGGTAGGCTAACCAAAAGAATAAAAGGAGGATATATAACTTCTAAACCAGTAGAGAGAGAAAGATAGCATAAAAATAATAAATCTTAAGGATTTTATAAAAGGAAGGTTAAGAGGCATAGAAAAAGTGAGAAACATGGACAGCACAAAGTAAAATGGTAAAAAGACAGTAATAAGTAGTATTTAAAATGTAAAACACATCTTCCAGGCATTTTTCTAAGCGTCTGGGATATTAATTCATTTAATTCTCACAGATATGTGAGTTAGAATTTATTGTCCCCATTTTATGAGTGAGAAAATAAAAAATACACTAGTAATTGTAATAAATGTAAGTACACTAAAATTTCCAATTTAAGAAACGGCATATTCAGATTGGATTAAAGTGTCATCCATAAGCTTTTAGAAAAGATGCTTGTAAAAAAGTATGAGAAAAGCTGAAAGTGAAAAAATATATTGGGCATATTTTAAGCTAATGATAGCTGATTTTTTTTAGGAATAAGAGACTATTTGGAATAAAATTAGCAACTCCAGTGATAAAAGAAACAATGCATCTAGAACATTTTAAAAAATTTGATTAATGTAAATCTAGAGTCTCAAAATATATACAATTATCAAAATCATAAAAATGTAATTCATGATGATAATATGAAGATATTAAGATCTTAGTAAGAGAGATAGTATGATATAAAGTATTTGCAAGATATATATCTGACAAAGGATTAGGAACCAGATTGTTTTTAAAAACCTCAAATTCAATGAGATACAAACAACCCCATCGATCAGGAATTGGCAATCTACATCTTATGAGTCAAATTCAGCTCACTGCCTATTTGTGTCCACTCCATGACCTAAGAATGATACATAAAATGACTGTTAGCCTTTTGGCAAGAAAAGTTAAGACTTGAAGACATTGTCTGTTGGCCTAGAAATCCTAAAATGCCACTTGATCCTTTAAAGAAGAAAATAGGCAACCCATGTAATCAATAAATGTGCAAAGGATACACACAAGCAATTCACAGGAGAGGAAAGCAGAATGGTTAAAAAAAAAACAGATGAAAACATGTTTGACATTGCTGTTATTTGGAAAATTCAAATTTAAAGAATAGTATACTATCTTATATCCATTGCATTAGTAACTAAAGCCTTAAACACTATCAAGTGTTTGCAAGGATGTATAGCACAGAAACATTTACACACTGCTGACAGGAATGTAACCAGTAATGCATCCAAAATGCAAACATTTTGGATAACTATGACTCTAATACTTGCAGATGCTCTTTTTCATTGACCATAAATTTAATTCTTTGGTATAGAAAAACTCTCGTTTTGAACTGGTTTTAGGAAGTCACCTGAACTCCAGTAGCTGGGCTACAGGGAAGCTGTGCAGTCTTCCAGAGCCTGCTGAGAGAAGCAGAGAAGGACACCAGAATCAGGAGGAGAAGCCCCTTCCTCCAGCAACATCCTGCATGGTTCTGTACTGATGCAGCTTCACATCAGGAGAGCAAAGGACAATTGTTCAAAGGGACCAGCTCCATTTTCTACAGCAGGCAACGAAAAACATATTTAGAATTAAGAAGCAATAAATAGACAATTGGTACATATAATATGACATAATATTAGAATATAAATGCACATTATGTATTTATGACCTTTACACAATTTTAATAAATCCACAATCATAAGAATTAAATATTTGGCTATATTAAAAACAAAAATTTATATGTACCATAAATTAAAAATAAATTACCAGCTAGGAATGCCAATCTCCTCCTCCTTTCTCTTTTTTCCCCTTTAGCTTTTTACAACATGATCTATGATTTTTTAAAAAATATGTTTTCCAGAGATTTTAAGATAAAATATTGTGATTCATGTGTATGTAGATTTTTAATTCAGATTAGCATTTATAGAGTGCACAATAACCTTGTGAGGTAAGTATTATTATTCCAATATTACAGATGGGAATCTTGAATATAAAATAGATACAAGATCACATGATGTCTGTGATGAAGAGACTCCCTTTAAAGAGGGGTAGATATATAAACTGTATTTAAATGTAAAAAGTAATCATAAATTCAGATTTTCACTTTGCTCTTTATAGTATGATTTTAAATGCTAATATGTTCAAAATTGTCTCACTTAAAAGCAAGGAAACCATTAGCTTTCCCATTAAGTACATGATTTTACGCAGTTTGATTAAATTTTGTTGATTTCTATTTAGAATTATAATAGAGTAGCTTGCCTAAAACTAATATATTCCATCAAGAATAAACAGAAAAGTGGGTTAAAACTTTTAAAAAGAAAATAATTCTATGTTAAAGGCATCCTCAAGCTTCCAACAGAGCTAGGACTTGAGGGATCAGATGCTCAGATAGAAAGGAACCTGTTAAAAATGTAGTAACATTTTATGTTGTACTTTTACTAGCCAGGTGTAAGCTCATTCTTGATGCAGAGTGAAGGGCTGTGAATCTGTGCAGAGGTTGACTGTTAATCTTTGCCAAAATGTACTTGACAAAAATGCTGAATCCATAATTCAATTAAATATCTAATTACAGAACACTGTAGGAAAATTGGAAATATTTTTAAACAATTATTTTTTGAAAAATCACAAGAAATCCATATCCTAAAGGCACTATCATATATTAGAAGAAAAAGGACAACAAATGATGTAGTTACTAAGAAACAAGAAAAGATTTTAAAAACCTAATAATTTTCAGTGGAAGATAATTGTCAATAAATACAGTTAACAACTCAAATGAGAATCCAGAAGTAAAAATGTATTTGAGTTATCTTTAATTTTAGCCTTCTACAGAGGATTGTCCTAACTTCAAGGAACATTATTAAAATGATAATTTTATAAATCATTTTTATTCATGTTTTCTGTTTTATTAATTTTAATGTGATCAAGATTGTACTTCAATGTGAGAAAAATATTCCAAATGCCAGATATTATAAAAGATTTCTGTTAGCATGTTATCTATGAATTATAAAAATAATATGCATTTTATGCTAGTTTCCTTTAAGTAATTCTCTACAGAATTACTTAAATTACTCGTACTATATTGTGCATCAAATATATAGCTTTTGTTATAAGATAATATGCTTTAGAAAGCACTACAGAAAAGGTTTTGAAAATTATCTTGAGTGCACTTCTCAGTATGCCCCCAAATTACTTGTCATGCTGATTTCATTTGTTCTTATGTTGATACTTTTTCTGTGCACTGTTTTGAGATCCTCAAAAGCAAATAGATGCTATTTATTTTTTTCTGTACTTACACAGAACTGCACACTAAAAAGACCTCCTATATACATTGCTTAAATTGAATTGAATTGAAATGAGATTGAATTAAATTAAGTTGAACTAACCTAATATGCTAAAAATTACGTAATTCAAAAAATGAGTACTTGTCACGTTAAGATCTGGAATATTTTCTGAGTAACACTGATGTGAAGTTAACAAACCATATGACTAATACAGAAAGAGATTGTTGTTTATAATAATGAAGATGAAATATGTTATTCTTCTTTCTTCATAAGTGTGTTTAGTCTGGTTACGTTACAAAACTGCGAAATTACTTTTTTAGAATAAAAAAGAGACGTCTCTCTTTCTCTCTCTCTCCAATTTGTCTCATCTGTATTTTAAAACAAATTTGGGTTAAGATGCTAAAGTCATTTTATAGCAACTCAAATAAATTAGATTTTCAGCAGTAAGGAAAACTTGTATTTCAATTTTTAAGCAAGTATTTTTCTTAACTAACTTAAGCTACCTGTATGAAAAGATAAGTCATTTTTTAATCCCTTAAAAAGACTATCTTATCAACCTATAATTTAATCTGTAAATGTAAGAGTTGTTTAATGCAGAAGAATGATGCTAAACTTGTACATGTTTTACTTCCACTTAATAATTTGTTTTTTCAAAATGACATCTTTTGTTCCTTTAAAATTTCTGAAAAGAATAAGGATCTCAGTATAACAGGTAACCTTGCAAATTCAAAGAGATAGGACGTTTGAGATGAAGAGAAATTCCATTTTTATTCTACCTTAATCTTCAGCAAACCTGAACCCACTTTATCATAGATTGAGAGCTATTAAATACCTCTATTCATCTGAAATGAATAATATTGGAGGAAGTCTTGCTTTTGTGGAGTCAAATGAAAAGACTAAGAATTAAATTCTGTCTAGAGGTGGAGAACTGTGCCAGAAAAAGAGATTCTTAGTGATAAAAAGGAAGCAATTAATACACCTTTTTAGTGCTACCAAGCGTTATTAATGTAACCAAATTAACTGCATGTTAGAGTACTACATAAAGGTGACCATGTATAAGTCTATTATAAAAATGTAAATAGATACTGTATATATTTTTTGAGAAATGTCTATGCAGGCCCTTTTCTCATTTCCTAATCAAGCTATATTTTCTTCTATAGAGTTGATTTAGTTTCTTATGTATTTTGGATATTAATTCTTTAACAGATATATGGCTTACAAACATTTTCTACCAATCCATAGGTTGTTTCTTCAATCTTTCAATTGTTTCCTTTGTTGTGCAGAAGCTTTTTATTTTGGTGTAATCCCACTTGCCTATTTTAGTTTCTGTTGCCTGTGCTTTTGTTATCAAATCTAAAAAAAATCATTACCCAGACCAATGTTGTGTAATGTTGTGCAGTTTCTCACCTATGTTTCTGTTTTAGCAGTTTTATAGCTTCAGGTCGAAATAAGGGTCCAATTTCATTTTTTCTGCATGTAGATAACTACTTTTCCCAATACTATGTATTGAGAGACTGACCTTTTCCCTTTGTGTATTCTTGGCAGCTTTGTTGAAAATCAGTTGACTATATACATGTGTTGGTTTCTTTCTCAGCTCTCTATCTTTGGGTTCATTGATCCATTTTTATGTTAGTATGATGCTGTTTTAATTACTATTGCTTTGCAATATAGTTTGAAATCAGGTAGTGTGAAGCCTTCGGTTTTGCTTTTTTTCTCTTGTTTATGATTGCCTTGGCTATTTGAGATTTTTTTATGGTTGCATATGAATTTATAAAAAATGCTATTGGAATTTTGATAGGGATTGTATTGAATCTATAGAATGCTTGGGGTCATGTAGACATTTTAACAATATTAATTATTCCAGTCCATGAATGTGGGATTTTTTCATTTATTTGTGTGTTCTTCAATTTTTTTCATCAACATTTTATGGTTTTCAGTGTAAGGTCTTTTACCTATTTGATTAAATGTATTCCTAAGTATATTAATTTATGTAGCTGTTGTAAATGGAGTAGTTCTCTTGATTTCTTTTTCAGAAAGTTTGTTGTTACTGTGTAGAAATGCTACAATTTTTTGTGTTGATTTTTTATCCTGTAACTTTACCATATTTGTTTATTAGTTCTAACAGTTTTTTGCTGACATCTTTAGAGTTTTCTCTATATAAGATTGTATCATTAGCAAACAAACAATTTCGCATCTTCCTATTCTATATGGATGCTTTTTATTTCTTTTTATTGCCTATTTGCTGTGGCACAAATTTCAAATACTATGTTGAATAGAAGTGGTGAGGGTGGGTCTCCTTGTCTTGCTCCAGATCTTACTGGGAAGAGTTTTAATTTTTCATTATTGAGTATAATGTTAGTTGTGGCTTTATCACAAGTGACCCTTATTGCATCCAGGTACATTTTTTTTCCTAATTTCTGGAGATTTCACTAATAATTAGGGAAATGCAAATTATAATTATGATGAGATATCACCTTATATCTGTTAGTATGGTGATTATCAAAAAGACAAGAGATAAGAAGTGTTGGTAAGGATGTGGAGGAAAAAATACCTTTATACACTGTTGGTGGGAATGTAAATTAGTACAGTCATTGTGGAAAACTATATGGAGGTACCTCAACAACTAAAAATATGACTCAGTCATCCCACTTTTGGGTATTTACCCAAAATATTTGAAATCAGTATGTCAAAGAGATATCTGCACTCTTATGTTTACTGCAGGACTATTGAGAATAGACAAGTTATGAAATCTACCTAAGTGTTCGTCAACAGATGAATGGATAAAGAAAATGTGGTATATACACACAATGGAATATGAGTCAGCCTTATAAAAGAAATTTTGTCATTTGTGACAACATAAATAAAATCAGAGAATATTATACTAGGTGACATAAACCAGGAAAAGAAAGACAAAAAGTCATATATCCTCACTTACATGTGGAATCTAAAAAAATCAAACTAAAAGAAAAATAGTAGGATGACGGTTACCAGAGGCTGGAATGGGATGGGATGGGCAGAATGTAAAGATTATGATCAGAGAGTACAAAATCTTGGTTATTCACAAGAAATAGTTTTTTTTTTGAGATATATGGCACATCACGGTGTATATAGTAGGTAGTAATGTAATGTACATTTCAAAATCATTAAGGGAGTAAATTTCAAATCTTCTCACCATGAAAAAATAAAAAAAATTGAGGTAATGGATATGCTAATTAGCTTGATTTAATTGTATGTGCATCATATTCATAAATTGTAACATCAGTTCAGGCCCAATAAATATATACAGCTATAATTTGGCAGTTTACAATTAAAAAATACAAATTTTAAAAAGCCACCTGCTCAGGCCATGCCCAGGTAAAGTAAATGCCTTATCACACCACGCCTAGCTGTAGCCAGTCAGGTGATTTCTCTACTTTGCTTTTGTTTCTGGATTATCAAAGCTTGCTGCTCACACTACTGAACAGAGCTCTTGAAGCTCTTCTGGCTCTTGGCGCTGCCCAATTCATGAATTGTCCCTTGCTTGAATAAACTGTATTAAAATTAAAAATAAATAGATATTGGAAAAAACCCAATAGATATAGCACCTGCTTTTTATAAGTATGAAAAGCATGAGTCTGAGTTCAGCATAATACTTAGAAGCTATGTTGGATATTTTAAGCAAAAATAGAATTAATTCATGTATTTGTAAGAAGAGTAGAGGGGGTACGTACTATTGTCTCTCTGAGATCACAAAAGTAACCTGCTAGAGAATTGCTACCTGTGCCACAGTCTGAAAGGCAGAAACTCAGAAGACTGCCTGTTGAGTTTTCAGGTTTAAGAACACATGGCTGTTGCAGATAGAAGGAGATTTTCATGGCTATTAGTGCCTCCTGACCCCCTCAAAACTGGAGAGTAGATACAGGAACACTGCTGGAGAAAATCGTCACAGACCCGTGACCAAGCTGCTGAGCTGAAAACAGCAGCAGAGAGATGGCTTCTACCTCATTTTGCCTTCCAAAATTCACACATTTGCTTCTAACTATCAGAATTTAATTATGTTCAATCAAAACCTCAGCTTGCAAGGAATCCTAGGAAATGTAGTTTTAAATTTTGTAGCCTAGAAAGTATGCTAAGTTATGAAGAGATGAGAATAGATTCTAAACAGATATCCATCCAAAATATCTAATACTTTTGCTGTTGGCATCTATATTAGTTATCTATTACTGTGTAATTAATTACCCTGAAATGAAGCAACAACAAGTATTTTTTTTTCTACCTTACAGATGCTGTGGGTTAGAAATAAGGTGATGCAACCTGGGTGCCTCTACCTTAAGGTCTCTTGCAAGTCCCCAATCAAGGTGTCTATTGGGCCAGTGATCTCATCTGACAGCTTGACTGGGGAAAAGTCATTTCTAGCCTCATTCATGTGGTTGTCAGCAGGATTCAATTATTCACTGGCTGTTGTACAGGGGCCTTCCTCAGTTCCTAGATATGAGTATTTTTCCATAGGGCAGCTCACAACATGTAGCTTCAATAGAAATGAATGAATGAGAGACAGAAAGAGAACAATCAAGATATACATTACAGCCTTTTTATAACCAATTTCAGAAGTGGCATTCTATCACTTTTGCCATATTCTATTTGCTAGAAGTTATTCACTAGGTCCAGCCCATACTCAAAAAGAAGGGATTATACAGGCAAGCATCAATCGTGGTTGCCTACCACAGTATCTCTCTGACTTTCACTACCATAATATCATCTTAAATTTTCTAAAGAACTTTCAAAACAAAAAGAGCTGTTGAATTTAAAATTGTTAGATTTGCTTTCAGTAATTGGCATTTTTTTCTTTTTATTTTAATTGGGGTATTGATGTATTTCAAATGGAAGTTACCAAATGAAGATATCCTTTGTGGCACAATCCCAGGAAAAGATGAAAACAAACTAAAAGTTTGAAGGCATTGCTTATGGCTGGTCTACTAATTATAGATGTTTACCATATATTGGACCTGGAAAATGTCATAGTGGTAGGATTTAAATTTCCGTTCCTATTTGCTTCTCAGGGTTCATAAGAGAAAGAAGTTTTAGTAGTAAACACATGCTGTTGCCATCTAGCATGTCTAAAGCCAAGATCCTCATGTTTTCTAGATTTTTTTCCACCACCTTTTCTTAAATATTCCTTAACATGTTTCTGAGCCAAATAGAAACAAGAGAAACACTGCATTTGTTATCATACAATTTGTAGCTAAGTGCTGATTTTTGCTATGAGATCACTGAGTTCCAGCTGTCTTTAATATCACAAAAGAAAAAAAACCCAATGAATCAAAAATAATCCTGTGGAAAATAGGCGTTGTAATTAACACAGTAAGAAAGCAAATCCCTCGAAAAATATCAGGGCAATGCCAAACAGCTGAGGGCAGTAGTGGGTGGAGGAAGCAAGAAAGGGAATCCCTTTTCAGGCACTTGTTTGGTTTTTGTATTTTGGAGTTTTGTTGTTGTTTTGTGTTTTTTTGTAGCTGTTGTTCATTTGTTTGTTTTGCTAGCTGGTTTGTGTAATTTCTCGCATTTCTGCAAACTTCTAATGAGATTTTGAAGACAATTTTTTGAAATGAAGTACATAAGAAAATATATGTTTAAAGCAACTATCAAATATCACTTTTTAAATAATTTAAAAATATTTAGAATATTTTAGAAAATCATCCTTGAAAAATACTATTTTTTTCCATTAACTACATTTCTTTATGGCACAATATTATGAAATACCCTTTAATTAAAATGTGGCTAAAATACTTTAATTTTATATAATCTACAACATTTACCTTTGTTTTTAATCTTAGGTGCTAGGTAAAATCCAGCCTATTAGTATAATTTTTAAAGCTGTTATTTCATTTTACAGTCTCTCTTCTTGAGTTATGCCAATGTAATTAATAGGAAAGACTTAGAAATACTCATTTTAAAATGATGTCACTGAAGGAACAATGAGTTTTGCAACAGTTTTCATCCTGGTGCCAAAGGGGAACTTGGAAAGAAAAATAAGATTAGGCAGGTGCAATGTAGAATGCTTGCTATGCTCACTTTCCTTTCCCTGCCCCGACCAAGGTTAATTTGTTCTTTCTGTGTCTATAATAAAATTAACTCCTTTCCATGCTCTATTTTGTATCTCTTCTCTCGTATTCTATTTTCATTTTATCACCAATTGCTACTTTATTTATTTTTCCTTATTTTGTGTATCTTTGTAAGCAGACTATTTTTTGTCGTTGAATTCAGAGTAAATAAGAAAAGACCAGAAGACAGAAAAAGAGTTAACCTCAGGTTTTTTTTTCCATAGTATAAGTAATTTCAAATTTTCAGGATTGAGATATAATGCTAGGCTATTATGGCTGGAAATTATAATGTGCATCATGTTAAGTTAAACAAATATTGCATTAAAATCAGTATATATAGGCTGGGCGTGGTGGCTCACGCCTATAATCCCAGCACTTTGGGAGGCTGAGGCAGGCGGATGACCTGAGCTCAGGAGTATGAGACCAGCCCAGCCAACATGGTGAAACCATGTCTCCACTAAAAACACAATAATTAGCCAGGCGTGGTAGCAGATGCCTGTAATCTCAGCTACTCGGGAGGCTGAGGCAAGAGAATCACTTGAACCCTGGGGGCAGAGGTTGAGGTGAACTGATATCGTGTCACTGCACTCCAGCCTGGGTGACAGAGTGAAACTCCATCTCAAAAAAAAAAAATCAGTATATATAAATTATAATAAAATTTTATATATCTATATCCATATTTATTTTTATCTGTATATCTATAAAATACCTGTTGGTGCATGTGGTTATATGTGCATATATTCATATAAAATATCTGGAATTTAGGAGAATATGAATGAATGGGAGAGTTGAGACAGCAGAATCATTGTAAATTGGTTTTGTGGGGCAGAGATGGAAAAAAATGGTTGAGAGCAAGAGAATTTCCCTGAAATATAAAGTTTTGGAATATTCGTGAGTAAAGAAGATTTATTTTAAATGTTTGAGTATTTTTTAATTCTAATTTCTCCATCTGCTACCTTTTAAGAGTTTCTCTTGTTTAGGCTTTTAAATTTGAATTTGTGATTTTTGGAGGCAATCTTTTGCTAAAATAAAAAGGTGAGAGTAGAAAAGTTTATATATACTCACATGCACTATTTTGAAACAAATGGTAATTGAAGAAGAATCTAATTTATAATCTATTTGGAATATATAAAATGCTCATTTTAGTACAAAAGTACCAAAATGAAGGTAAATTCTATAATGAAATATATTTTCTTAGAATAATGTAGAGTTTGAGACAAGGGTTTGCATACAAGTGTTGTATTAGGATCGTGTTCCCAGGAGAAGCCTGGGAAAGAGAGTAGGGGAAACTGAACAGGGAAGGGGAAGAGAACAAGTAACAGATATGACTTCATGGAAGTTGTGGAATATAAATTACATTTCAGAGTGGTTCTCACCCTGAGTCAAAGGAACTGTGTGTCCACACTGGCCCATTGATTAGCCATTAGGTAAGGGCCATCCTAGCATGGTGGTAATGGGGAGATCAACTCCAAGCACTTCCGGTTCTTGATTTTCTGACTTTACTTGTTTGCAAGTGAATCTATAGCCAAGGGCCAATTCTTGGAAGATAGTAGCTGGTATGGGTCATGGAAGCAAAAGCCCACAGAAGCAAGAGAATAGGCTGCAGAATGGGTAAAAGTGATCCAAGGAGATTTGGGCAGAGAATCAGCAGTGTCCATAAGATTTTTATGTAACTGGTTAAATCCCAAATGAATCTGTTAAATAGGTATTGATGTAATAGATGGTAACTAACAAAAATGAGTATTTCTGGCTGGCCCCAGTGGCTCATGCCTGTAATCCAAGCACTTTGGGAGGCCGAGGCAGGTGGATCACCTGAGGTCAGGAGTTCAAGACAAGCCTGGCCAACATGGTAAAACCCTGTCTCTACGAAAAATACAAAAATTAGCTGGGCATGGTGGCACGTGCCTGTAATCTCAGCTGCTAGGGAGGCTGAGGCAGGAGAATCACTTGAACCCGGAAGGCAGAGGTTGCAGTGAACACAGATTGTGCCACTGAACCCCAGTCTGGGTGACAGAGGGAGACTCCATCTCAAAAAAAAAAAAAAATTATTTCTTAAGCTTCTGCTTTGCATTGTATTGTACTAGGAGATGTAATGTATAGACAGAAAAAATTACATTCTAAGAGAAAAGATATTGTCCTTTAAGAAATATTAAATTGTTGTTAATACAAATAATTTAATAAAGTAATAGAACATGACAGATTGGCATAGTTTTTGGAATAAAATTGTGCCATTTATTTTGTTTTATTGTGTTTTACTTTACTTTGCTTTATTGTCAGATTCACTAAATGTTAACATTTGACCACATTTAATTTCTCTTTCTTTGTGTATATGTTCACGTGTGTAATTTCAGGGTAAGTTACAGACATCATGACATTTCATTCCTAAGTATTTCAGAATTTATACCCTTAAAACAAAGACATTCTCCTATAATGATTATAGGACAAAGGCATTCCCCTATACTGATTATACTGATTATAACACAATTCTATTATTCAGAAAATGTAATATTTATACAATGCTGTTATTTTACATAGTCAGTGTTCAAATTCTCCCAATTATATCTATTATAATAGCTGGTTATCTCTAGAGAAATATCTACACCTACATCGATATCTATCTATACACTTTTGTATCCATGTATTAATCTACATATAATTTAAGAATAATAAGTTATCCCTGTAAAGCAGTTGGTCTATTATGTCTCATTTTCTTCCTCAATAAATTCTCATATTAATGATCACTCATGCATTTAGTCATCCAAATGAATTTAAATTTTTTTTTAAATTACCCACTATAATTTACCCTTTACTTATTATTTTATTTTTAGAAAAGTTCAGTGCTATCTCTAACTGTTAATGAATTGGAGCCAACTTTGTTTCTTGACTATTTTCTTTCTAAAATTAATTTCTAAGTAAATAAGAATTTTAACAATATAATTTTTAAGTATACATCAGTTTACTCAAAAGTGTGCCAGATCTCTCAATCATATAATTTATACTAATATTTATTAAGCTCATCCCATATGCCAGGTACTAGTTTAAGATCGTTAGTTGTATTAACTTTTTTAATTCTCAGAAGAGTCCACGAGATAAATACTATTATATTATCAATTTTTACAAATAGAAAAATTGTGGCATATTTAAGATAAAAAGTTATGACCACCTCATTCATTCTGAGTCTTCCACAATCTTTTGCAGAATATAATTTAGCAATTTTGTCTAGGATAATCACTTAACTTTATGCTATTTTCTTTTTTCTTTGGGACTTACTTGCATTGATGGTCTATATCTGCATTGATATTCTGGTTATTAACCAATTAAAGTTTATTTAAGATACATGTTCAAAGTAAGAGTGAGTCTTGAGAAGAGTGTTAAGGAAATCAGAATTTATTTTAAAATGTATTTGGGAATAATAAACCAAATGAAACCCAGTTGGGAATAATCAGATAATTATTTATTCATTATAGATTCACCAAATTGAGGTCACTTGGTATGATGGAATATGTCAAGAATACTATCCTTAATAGTGTTACTGTTAATTATCAAATGTGTTGGATTTCTCAATATTATACTTAATTATTAAATAACATTTATATTAAAGCTATTTTATAACATGCTTTGAAATGTCTTGCTTCTTTCAGTTTGGGATTATCTGTGTCTACAATCTTCACTTCCTGTTAACAAGGATTTTTAAGAGTTGACTTAAAAAGATATAAAGTACATGTATTAGTTTCTAAAAAGTATGGATTAGTATATTAGTGTGATAATGTCATAATGCCTTTGAGAGTGCCTCAGGTCTCAGTCCTAGGTGTTTTTTTTTAATTAATTTTTTTCTTTTTTTGCACACAAAACAATAAACATTTTCTAAAAATACATACAAACAAAAAGATGTATATCAAACATATTAGGAAGGTTGCACATGGGAAGACTGGGAATAGAAATGGGGGGTGGGAATGAAAGAAAATAAACGAGAGAGGGACTTTGTATGGATCAATGATAATAACTCAACCCTCTATGTCTTTGACAAAGAAGAAGGAGAAGGAAGAGGAAGAAAAAGAAAGTGGGATAAAGGATCAGAAAGGAAGGAAAATAGAAAAAATTAGAGTATGACTCCAGGGTAGAGCTGTTTTGTTGTTGCTGGGTTGGTTGGTTGGTTGGTTTGTTGTATTTTTCATATGTTTCACCATGTTGGCCAAGCTGGTCTCGAACTCCTAGCCTCAAGTGATCAACCCGCCTCGGCCTCCCAGAGTGCTGAGACTACAGGCGTGAGCCACCATGTCCAGCCCCCACACTGCATCTGGCCTCTGTGGTAGACCTCCCAGAAGGGGCGGCCGGGCAGAGGCGCTCTTCACTTCCCAGATGGGGCGGCCGGGTGTATTTTTATTTGAAACTGTTTCCCTCTCCCCCTATCCTGATCTGAAACTGTTAATGTCCACATGTATAAAGCCAATTTAGACTGCTTTACGAAGTTTGAGATCTGAATATCAAACTACCACCTATTTCAAAAACCTTTCAAACTCAAGATATATAAACTGAAGTTAGGATCTTACCCCCTAAATGTAATTTTCTTTCAATGTACTGTCTCCATGAATGATATCATCTCTCCTCCAGTTGTTAAGCCCTAACCTAGGTGTTATATTAGATATCCTTCTTCCTTTTTACATTCCATATCCATTTCCATACCAAGTCCTGTCAATATTATCTCCTAAATCTCTAAAATCTGTCCACTTTTCCCCATCTTTATTGCTACTTACCTAGTACAAATAAGAGTCATTTTTTTTGCCCTTTTGCAAGAGTTCACTATGTACCAGTCACCCCAAATCTTTATGTATATTAACTTATTTAACCCTTATCCTAGGAGGCCAGTACAGTGATTATTCTGATTTCGCCCCAGGAGGTAACCTGCTAAATATCCGGTGAGTAGAAGAGCTGCAATCTAAGCCTATTAGACTCCTGAGTATTACACACCATACTGTAAAATCTGATTTTGAAAAACAAATATTTTACTGGCTTTGAATTCTATGAAAAACAGATTGTGAATATTTAAATCACATTTCTCTTGTCTTCAATTTAACCTTACAAAACAGAAAGTAATTATTTTTCATATTGAAATTCCTTAAACTACAACTCTGAGCAAGATAGAGAATATAACATCAAAATTTTTGTTCACTAAAATTCTTTCTACAGGAAATTATAATGAATCTGATCTAGACCTTATTTTTTTTCCATGTATAATCTGACATTTGACTTAATACAGAGAAAGAGTTTGGAGAAAGTTGAGGAATAAAGAGCTAGCCTGTCGTTAGTCTGTGCCTATCATATATCAGCTCTCTCCAGTAAGCCTCAGGCAAGTGCTGCATCACAGCCTATTTATAGCTGCATCCTCTGACAAGTGCCTGAAGTACAGCTCTTCTACCACTGTTGATTATAGAAGTATCCATGTGATTTAAATTCCAGATGAACAGGAGGTATACGTGACATCTTGTTTTGACAACTGAGGAAACTGACCTGCATTACCTTCTAAAGTCCATCTCAAATTAACACAGATGGACTCCATGACCGTATACAGAGCTATTTAATTAGCTCCTGCATTTTAAAATGACTTTATTTTCCTAGGTGATGTTCTACATTAGGATGCAATGGAAGGGTTTAAAATCAAAATCTCTGTGGTTGAATTGACTATATCCAGAGTTACAAAGCCTTGAAACCCAAAAGTTTACTGGAGGAAACATTTTATTTTCTCTCCAAAAAAGGGACGTTTTGAAAAACATTGACAACGTATATTGTCTTTCCTGGTGTCATGTTTTCAGCCATTATTGGATGAAGTTAAGTCAGCTGACCTTGATGCCTGCCATCTTTGAGAGCTCCCAGTTGGAAGGCCATCTTTTAACAACATTTCAAATATTGGCTCTTCCTTTCCCCTCAGTTCCAAGGTCTGCTGAAGCAAGCAGCAGCTCTCAGTAACTTTCTTTACTGTCAGTTGTGACAGCTCTTAGTAGCTGCCTTTCATTGAGTTAGTCTTTCTGATCTCTCTTATTTTCAGGCAGGTTCTAGGTTACAAATGTAGCCTCTAGTTTATTGTCTCTATACAACTTACAGAACATGGTAAAAACTTGACAAGCTCCCCAGTGACATTCATGCAAGCCCTGTGTAAAACTAAAAGGACATTCTGAATCTGTGTCTCTTTGGAATTTTCTTATTCTTGTTGACCCCCTCAGGCATAACACAGACCCCAGATACACTGACTTTCAGCAGAGAATGAAGTTTCATGCTCAAAGAAGCTACTATATACATTTATGAAGTCACAATTTTTATTGCTTAGGGTCCCAACTTAAGATAAAGGTGTTAATCCATAATCTATGGCATTTATGCGAGAAACAGTTACAGGAAACTTGAATATTTCCTCACCTCATTACCTCTTCTGCACCAAGCAGTTGTGATGACTTGACATAAGAGTGTTTAATAATGTTTCCAACTTTGGAAAGAGGCAAGCTTGAGGTTAACACTTATTTGATTGCTCCTCTGTTTGTTGATGGAAACATTAGTTTTGTAGAGATAGGTGAAGGGCGTATATGTAAAACCAGGGCTGCCTTTTTATGTAAAAGTAAAGGTACCATTTTATAAAGAAATGTTAGCTTCAGAGATGCAAAAGAGAGGAGCTCCAGAAGTTACGAGGTTATTTCCATCCCAGACATAGAATATACCATTCACTATGGAAAATGAATCTTGGGAGACAGCTGTTCCATTGCAGAACATTGGACAGAGCCCCATCCCACCAATAATCAAAGGGACCCAGTTCAGCTCTCCCTTTTTCCTCCAAAAGAATATAACCCAAGCTAAGCCCTCAAACTGTTATAGCCAGAGAATACTAACAGCTCTCAGATCATTTGGAAATGGAGTCTCATAAAAGGGAAAATTCTGCCACACTCTATAAAAACAATTAGAGATTCTGAACAGAGCTTCAAAGTTAAGCATGAGCAACATAGCAAGAAATGATCTGGCAAAATGCCATACAGTCAAAAGAGCAACCTGCAGAACAAATGAAATCTCAAAGAGGAGAATAGGCCCAGTTGAACATTAAATTGTTAAAGTAGAGGAAAAGATTGAGATGATCACGATACAGAGGGAAAAATATAAAAAAGATTAAAGTAAAAATGGATCATAATAGGGAAAGACAGGTGCAGTAATATGACATAAAAGAATGAGTGTCTCGGAAATACATAACCTACATAAAAGGGAGACGTATTAAAGATACATCACAGAA
Organism: Nomascus leucogenys; assembly: GCF_006542625.1. Taxonomy (NCBI): domain Eukaryota; kingdom Metazoa; phylum Chordata; class Mammalia; order Primates; family Hylobatidae; genus Nomascus; species Nomascus leucogenys. Next base: position 86,537,130 of record NC_044387.1, read on the forward strand.
AAATGTCCCTGAAATGAAGAAATCACTGAATCTGTAAATTGAAAGGGCACACACTAAATCTTAGTAAAGCTATGGAATTTTACAAGAATGAAAATATAATCATCCATGCATTCATTCTCATTAAAGCAAGAAGCATGAAAAAGGAAAAATCTATTTGGTCTCAGACATCTTCACAATGGCCATCAATGCCAAAAGAGAATGGAAATGTGTCTGTAAGTATCATCTGGATAATATCCAAGAGAGCAGGAACCACTTATTCACTGTTATACACACAGCACCTGTAGCAATCCATAGCATATAGTATAGGCACATTCTGAAACATGAAACAACTCAGAAAATGCACCTGCTAGTAAACATTCTTGGAAAAAGTCCAGTCAAGCAATAGTTGAATCAAAACAAGAAGCTTGAGAATGAAGAAGGTGTGATACTGCAACACTTTTACAAAATAATACATTCATTGCCCCAACAGAAAAGCTGGAAGAGCCTAAGAAAGGAAGAAAATTAAAACTCACCAGGGATAGAAAATTGAATGAGTTGGAATACAGGACCAAGAGTGAAGGTTTCATAGAATGAGAAATAAGAACAGTGTTGAAGAAACTAGAAAAAAGAGAAAGGGAATTTTAATAAAATATTATGGGAGATCTGAAAGTAAATATCAGCATTAGTTAATATTTGTTGTTTTGGAATGCATTCTTTAAATGCAGCATCTTCCTGAAACTTAGTCATATTGTGCCCCAACTGTATGTTTGAGTGTGTATGTGTGGGTGAGTGTGTAGTTAGAATGTGAGATTCATGACTGCAGGCGTTTTTATCTTTTCACTAGTATATTTACAGCACCTACAACAATAGACTATCACCTACCTTGTGGCAAAGTAGTTGTTTATAATACTGGTTGAACAGATATTTATTGAATAAATGATATTTTATTTTAGTTACTGCATTATTATGCAGTAAGATTTTCTTATTATAAGAGATAATTATTTCAAAACTAGTGATAAGATTTATTACTAAATATTTCAGGAAGCCAGCTTTTATTTTGGTTGTTACTATCAACTATGATCTTCATATTTAAGCAATTATTCCTTATCTACAACTTTATTTCCCTGCAGTTTCTATCTGTTACCTCTTAGAATTATAAGATAAATATTTTGTATGCAAAACTACTTATATCAGAAATAATTTTTCAGAAGTGTATTTATTTTTGAACTTATATCAGTTTAGATGTGTAGGAGAGACATCACAGATAATGCAGTCCAACCATTTCATTGAAGAGAAATGATGAGGTAATCCATGTTTCTAAGTGAGCCGCCCAAGGTCCCACGACTCTCCATCCAAAGTTCTTTTCCTTCTATTTTAACTCCTTGCTTTATTGTTCTTCTTAAATGTTAAGGTACTATAGCATACAGTATTTCAATCATTTCAAAATATTTCAAATAAAAGTATTTTATTTGAGTATTTACTTTCAACATGAAAGTCTAAAGGGACTTTAATTCTCTAAACATCAGCTTCTCACTTTCCTCTCTGATGCTTGGGTATGTGTAGTTATATACCTACTCATTTGAACTCTTATGAACAATCTGCCAAATTCCAGGACCTATCCTCAAGACTTTGTTTACACAATCAATTTCCTGGACTCTGCCTTAATTCAATATCCTTTTTTTTTAAAAAAAAATCACCCACTTAAAATCCATAGTGGATATGAAAGGAAAAAGAAGACATGTGCCTCATGTACAAAATTGTGCCCATTATTGATATTGTGGTAAGAACACTCTTCTAACAGTGGGCAATTTTCCCAAATCTAAGCTTCTTGGACCATTCTGCATGCAAAGAGAAGCAGCAGAGCAAAATGCCGATAAAGAAAAATATGGTTTGGTAAGTGTGAGACAAATGCATTATTTTAATCTTGGGGGAGTCTAAGGAAATTTTGTTCTAACATTTCTCTTATTGAATCTGAAGTTAAGATCTCATATATGAACAAGAAGAGTCTAATCCAGTATAGTGACCACTATTATTACATTAATAATAGTGTTACTTTAAATTACTTATAAATTAAATTTGAATAGATTTCAACATCATTTTTTATATAAGAGAGTGAGTTCTTTAAACTTTAAGAAGTAAGGAAATTCAACATCATGTTTATCTATTTTTGGTCTAGATTAAGGGACAATGACTTAATTCTTGTGGATTTTCATGCAGGATGAAAGCGATGCAGACTGTGGGTAAATGTGTGTGGTCTATTCTTTTTTTCAGATCCCCCTTTAATATCAATGACAGTTTGAAACTTAGGACTCACCTTTTCTACGCATGCTGAACGTGCCACTCATTTACTCTTTCCAGTTTTTCTGTCTGTAAACAATCGCTAATATATAATTCCACTGAGGGGGTTGATTAGGAATCATGCTTCATCAGTAAAATAAAATGTTTCTTGACCAAAGCAAAACCATAATGACTACAATAAGTATTAATTTCATGAGTGAAATACTTCATTATCATTAAATTCCATCTCGTTTGGTAAGATGTTGAAAGTAAATACAGAACTGTTTTAATTGGACAAAAATATACTAAGTAGCTAAAACAATAAAAAGTGTATTACAATATTAATACAGTGTTAATCCTAGCTCCTGAATTACTTTATAAATATAACCTTAATTATCTTTTGTAACTCTCTTTTTTTAATTATACTTCAAGTTTTAGGGTAGATGTGCACAACGTGCAGGTTTGTTACACATGTATACATGGGCCATGTTGCTGTGCTGCACCCATCAACTCGTCATTTACATTAGGTATATCTCCTAATGCTATTCCTCCCCCTTCCCCCACCCCACAACAGGCCCCGGTGTGAGATGTTCCCCACCCTGTGTCCAAGGGTTCTCATTGTTCCATTCCCACCTGAGTGAGAACATGCGGTGTTTGGTTTTCTGTCCTTGTGATAGTTTGCTCAGAATGATGGTTTCCAGCTTCATTCATGTCCCTACAAAAGAAATGAACTCACCCTTTTTTATGGCTGCATAGTAACTCTTTTTTTTTCTTTTTGAGACAGAGTCTTGCTCTATCTCCCATGCTGGAGTGCGGTGGCACAATCTCGGCTCACTGCCACCTCCGACTCCCGGGTTCAAGCAATTCTCCTGCCTCAGCCTCCCAAGTAGCTGGAATTACAGGCATGCACCACCATGTCTGGCTAATTTTTGTATTTTTAGTACAGATGGGGTTTCACCACATTGGCCAGGCTAGTCTTGAACTCCTGACCTCAGGTGATCTGCCGGCCTTGGCCTCCCAAAACGCTAGGATTACAGGCGTGAGCCACTGAGCCAGGCCCATTTTTTAACTCCTAATGAAAATAACACTGTGAATCTTGCCTAGAGCTTGATGACAGGGCACAAGTGTTGTAGAGTCAGACAATCTGCAATGAAATCCAGTTCTACTACTTAAATTTGAGTTTTGTTATTTAGAAATAGGACTGAAGATTCTAGCTTTTTATGTGCTATTTATTGTAACTGATTATATGCAACAAAAGAGGAAGAAACAACAGGTAGTGTATGATTGCTGTTCCTGCCTGGTATATGGATAATAAATGAGATAAGATTAGAGAGAAAAGAACAATCTTTTCTGCCTTGGGTTTTCATGGGGTTTTGAGCAAGTTTTAAATTATAAAAAGGAATTGAATAGGTTCGTAAGTAGAAGAGAGGCATTCCAAAAGAACGGAACATTATGATCCAAAGTGCTGAGGTTAGATACTAGGCTATTATTCAAGAGAAGGCAGTAAAGAAAGACATTAAGGGAAAGAGGGAAATTGCATGGGTTGGAAAGCTTTTGTGAGGCAGCAGCTGGCAGGCAGGGCCAAACTTGGTAAGTATTTCTTTCTAATTCTCCTTGAGAATATTAAATTGTCCTAGAGCTACACATTATTTTTTAAAAGTACATGTTAAAGTTTATTTTCTTCAGAGTTCAAAGTTTTAAACAATTATTAAGCAGAGTATATCATATATATATATATGAATATATACATATATTTATAGCTACTGTATTAATGGATGAGACAACTGAATACTTTTAATTAAAATACTTGAAATGTTGCTATTCCCCTCTGTTAGCTGGCTTATAAATCTAGGTGAAAAGTTATCACAAATACAATTCAGGCTTATATTTCATGTGTTTTTAAAATGAGTTTGGTATCTATTTATTCTCTAGAGGTTAGAAACCTGGTTTTAATTCAGAGCAGGGCCTACTTTCCAATGTAAGATTATGCACACTGGCAGATTTCAGTAGTAAGCAATTTATAGATGTTTCAAGTTTTCAAGCACTAAATAATTTAATCTTTTTTTTTCTAGATGTGAAGACATGTTTGGTGGTCAAATAACCAGGAAAACTATCATTTATCAACAGAAGGGCTTCATACAAACTAATGACTATAAAAGATGACACAGCGTTTTTGCAACATGCCCACTTTATTTCATTTTTGGCACAGCAAGTTGATTTAGGAATCACTAGGTTTTCTCTGTTAATAATAGTTTGTAGAACTCAAGGAAGAAACATGATCTGTAGCCACACCTCTGGAATTGTTCCCAAATAAAATAAGCTCTGCAGGAAAGATTTCAGGAAATAATGTAGAGTCACACAAGTTGGTTCTATAGCATTTATTTGGTTCTTCCTATTCTCTACTCCTGAAGAGGGGAAAATTCACAGAGTCTGATTTGGACACGATACTATTTGTCACAGTCTGATTTAAGTACTCTGTGCTCTTCGAACATATTCGTTTCCTGCTTCAGAGAAGATAAGCTTCAAACTCCTCATAATATGCTTGGCTAGCTACAGTTCTTTTTAAAAAGTGCTTTGGAGGAGTTATTCAACATTTTCTTTTTATAATTTAATTTAATTTTCAGAACAATGGTACATGTGCATGATGTGCAGGTTTGTTACATAGGTAAACGTGTGCCATGGTGGTTTGCTGCATCTATCAACCAATCACCTAAGTATTAAGTGCAGCATGCATTAGCTATTTTTCCTGATTCTCTCCCTCTCCCCACCATCTCAGTATAGACCCCAGTGTGTATTTTTCCCCTCTCTGTGTCCATGTGTTCTCATTGTTCAGCTCCCACTTATAAGTGAGAACCCACTTATAAGTGCTGAGGATAATGGCTTCTAGTTCCATCCATGTCCCTGCAAAGGACATGATCTCATTCCTTTTTATGGCTGCATAGTATTCTATTGTGTATATGTACCATATTTTCTTTATCCAGTCTATCATTGATGGGCATTTGGGTTGATTCCATGTCTTTGCTATTATGAATAGTGCTGCAACAAACATACGTGTGCATGTATCTTTATAATAGAATTTCTATTCCCCTGGGTATATACCCAGTAATGGGATTGCTAGGTCAAACAGTATTTCTGGTTCTAGGCCTTTGAGGAATTGCTACACTGTCTTTGACAATGTTTGAACTAATTTACATTCCCACCAACAGTGTAAAAGCATTCCTATCTCTCTGCAGCCTTACCAGCATCTGTTGTTTCTTGATTTCTGCCCTTCTGACTGGCATGAGATGGTATCTCATTGTGGTTTTGATTTACATTTTTTTCTGATGATCAGTGATGTTGAGCTTTTCTCATGTCTGTTGGCCACATGAATGTCTTCTTTTGTAAAGTGTCTGTTCGTGTCCTTTGTCCAGTTTTAATGGCGTTTTTTTTCTTGTAAATTTAAATTCCTTGTAGATTCTGCATATTAGACTTTTGTCAAATGGATAGATTGCAAAAATGTTCTCCCATTCTGTAGGTTGTTTGATCATGCTGATGATCATTTCTTTTGCTGTGCAGAAGCTCTAGTTTAATTAGTTCCCATTTGTCAATTTTTGCTTTTGTTGTAATTGCTTTTGGCATTTTTGTCATGAAATCTTTGGCCATGCCTATGTCTTCAATGGTATTGCCTGGATTTTCTTCTTGGGTTTTACATTTAAGTCTTTAATCCATCTTGAGTTAATTATCCTTTCCTCATTGCTTGTTTTTGTCAGGTTTGTCAAAGATCAGATGGTTGTATAGTTGTGCGGTCTTATTTCTGAGTTCGCCATTTCATTGTTCTATGTATCTGTTTTTGTATCAGGACCATGCTGTTTTGGTTACTGTAGCCTTGTAGTATAGTTTGAAGTTGGGTAATGTGATGTCTCCATCTTTGTTCTTTTTGCTTAGGATTGTCTTGGCTATGTGGGCTGTTTTCAGTTCCATATAAATTTTAAAACAGTTTTTTCTAATTCTGTGAAGAATGTCAGTGGTAGTTTAATGGAAATAGCACTGAATCTATAAATTGCTTTGTGCAGTATGGCCATTTTCATGATCTTGGTTCTTCATATCTATGAGCATGGAATGTTTTTCCATTTGTTTGTGTCCTCTCTGATTTCCTTGAGCAGTGATTTGTAGTTCTCCTTGAAGCATTCCTTCTCTTCCCTTCTTAGCAGTATTCCCAGGTGTTTTATTCTCTTTGTAGCAATTGTGAATGGGAGTTCATTCCTGATTTTGCTCTCTGCTGTCTGTTGTTGGTGTATAGGAATGCTTATGACTTTTGCACATTGACTTTGTATCCTGAGACTTTGCTGAAGTTGCTTATCAACTTAAAAAGCTTTTGGGCTGAGACAATAGGGTTTTCTAGATATAGGATCTAGATAAATGCCTCTTATTATTTTAAAGTATATTTCTTTAATACCTAGTTTTTTTGATAATTTTTAATATGAAGGAATGTTGAATTTTCTGCATCTATTGAGATGATCATGTGAGTTTTGTCTTTAGTTCTGTTTATGTGATTAATTATGTTTATTGATTTGCATATGTTTAACTAGCCTTGCATCCCAGGGATGAAGCCAACTTGATCGTGGCAGGTAAGCTTTTTTATGTCCTGCTGGATTTGGTTTGCCAGTATTTTATTGAGAATTTTTGCAGAGATACTTGCCTGAAGTTTTCCTTTTTTGTTATATCTCTGCCAGGTTTCAGTATCAGGTTAATGCTCACCTCATACAATATGTTAGGGAGGAGTCCCTCCTTTTCAATTGTTTAGAATAGTTTCAGAAGAAATGGTAACAGCTTTTCTTTGTACCTGTGGTAGAAATCAGCTGTAAATCTGTCTAGTCCTGGACTTTTATTTATTTATTTTTTTTGGTTGGTAGGCTATTTATTACTGCCTAAATTTCAGAACTCGTTATTGGTCTGTTCAGGGACGGATTCAATTTCTTCCTGGTTCAGTCTTGTGAGAGTGTAAGTGTCCAGGAATTTACCCATTTCTTCTTGGTTTTCTAGTTTATTTGCATAGAGGTGTTTATAGCATTCTCTGATGGTTGCTTGTATTTCTTGTATTTCTGTGGGGTCAGTGGTGATATCCCCTTTATCATTTTTTATTGTGTCTATTTGATTCTTCTCTATTTTCTTCTTTATTGGTCTAGCTAGTGGTCTATCTTTTTTATTAATTTTTTCAAAAAAACAGCTCCTGGATTAATTTATTTTTTGAAAGGTTTTTTGAGTTCCTATCTTGTTCAGTTCTCCTCTGATCTTGGTTGTTTCTTGCCTTCTGCTTTGGGGTGTGTTTGTTCTTGGTTCTCTTGTTCTTTTAGTCGTGATGTTAGGATGTCAACTTAAGATCTTTCTAGCTTTTTGATGTGGGCCCTTAGTGCTATAAGTTTCCCTCTTAATACTGCTTTAGCTGATTCCAGAGATTCTGGTGTGTTGTCTTGTTCTCAGTAGTTTCAAAGAAATTCTTGATTGATGCCTTAATTTCATTATTTACCCAGGAGTCATTTAGAAGCAGGTTGTTCAATTTCCATGCAGTTTTGTGGTTTTGAGAGTGAATTTCTTAATCTTGAGTTCTAATTTGATTGTGCTGTGGTCTGAGAGACTGTTATGATTTCAGCTCCTCTGCATTTGCTGAGGAATATGTTACTTCCAATTATGTGATCAGTTTTAAAGTGTCATGTGGTGCTGAGAAGAATGTGGTGCTGTTGTTTTTGGATGGTGAGTTCTGTAGGTATCTATCAGGTCCAACTGATACAGAGCTGAGTTCACTTCCTTAATCTCTTTGTTATTTTTTTGTGTCAATGATCTGTCTAATATTGACAGTGGGGTTTTAAAGTCTCCCACTATTATTCTAAGAGCTTGTTTTACGAAACTGGGTGCTCCTCTATTGGGTGCATATATGTTTAGGATAGTTAGCTCTTCTTGCTGAATGGAGCCCTTTACCATTATGTAATGTCCTTCTTTGCCTTTTTTTTTAATCTTTGTTGGTTTCAAGTTTGTTTTGTCAGGAACTAGGATTGCAACCCCTGATTTTTTCTGCTTTTCATTTGCTTGGTAAATCTTCTGTCATCCTTTATTTTGAGCCTATGTGTGTCTTTGCATATGAGATGAGTCTCTTGAATAAAGCACACCGATGGGTCTTGTGTGTTTATCCAGCTTGCCATTCTGTGTTTTTGCATTGTGGCATTTAGCCCATTTACATTTAAGATTAATATTGTTATGCATGACTTTGATCCTGTATCATGATGCTGGCTGGCTATTTTTCAGACTTGTTAATGCAGTTGCGTTAACAACTGCACAGCACAGCACTCCCACTACACCAAGGGGCAGCCAGGCTGTTTCTTTAAGTGGGCCTAATCTCATGCTGCCTGACTGAGTGAAACCTCCTAACAAAACAATAACTTAAAGATAGGCTGATGTATTTTTGAGAATATATTAAAAGTCACAAAAGTTAATTTCTAAGAATTAGTAATCTGTTAAACTTGATTTGAACAGACAGATTTGAAGTGCCTTGGTTTTATTCATAAAGAAGTAAAAGGTATGTATTTAAGCACTATTGGTTGATGTAACATTGCAGGTTTGAATTCAAATGAATTGAAAAAAATAACCTAAAAAGTTATCCAAGCATTGTTTTCAGTAGTACAGTAATGGAATATTTGTTTATTCTGAAGAGCACAGGGAATGGAGCCTAGAGGCTTTGTGATATTAAGAAGCAGGTAGAATGAATGACCTTTTCCTGAGGCAACTCAATATTTGGTGTTGTTTTCTTTTGGACATTTTATAAAATATATTAACAAATGATGAAAAAATGTGCAAACCACGTGGGAATGAGGGATTGAGGAGGCCATTGCATGAAGTGTTTAGAGTGTGATCATCTATGATACACCCACCTGTTCCTATTAGAAGAAACAAGATGTTCTCAAGTGCTTCAAAGTTAAGTGAGTTAGGAAACTGTTACAATTATGTATTAAAATTATTGGTTACCAGGGGCAATATTCAGATTATTTTCCCTATCTTCTGCTTGGGTTTGCTACCACCTCCCAATTCCTTCTCATGCTATCAGAGCTCCTGAGGGCTTGAGGCCACCAGATCATCACTGGGGAAATTGTTGAGATACAAATTGGATTTACAGCTACCTACTGGCTTTCTTGATATACTAACAGTAATTTAGTCATTAGTCTTTTAACCCGTGAAAACCTGCAGTTATAACATCTGTTATACTCAAAGCTAGTTCTATCTAACACCTGATATTGACTGAAAAGGAGAGCAAGCAATTATATTTGCGGGAGATTTCGGCTCTCTCTCTCTCTAGCTCTATCTATATATCATGCCAGTATCCATTAAAATTGCCAATGAAAAAACAAAAACAGATAAGTTGTTTATATTATCATTGACTTTCAGAGCTACTTTGAATCAGCGTGAGTGGTTTGTTGAACTCCTTTGTTTCATTTTCTCTGAACAGCTGAGGAACATAGAACTAATTTGCATTATCATCGAAATGTACTTTAATTTGAAGGCACACAATTGTCAAGTTACAGGAATTATGTCTTCAGGTTTTAAAAGATGCCTTGTGTCCCGTAAGAGCTGTCAATTTTCTTCACTCAAAGATGCATGATTATCATCTTCTTCCTGAACCCCATGTTTCCTCTGTGCTCCAACACACTTAATCCCATTCACCTTCATCCAGTCACCCAAGCTACAAACCTAGGCATTCTCTTTGCTTCATATCCCATTCTTACATTTAATGTTTAATCAGATTACTGTGTACTGCTTATTTAATTCCATAAACAGTTTTTGAATCAGTCCCTAATTTTTATTCCTGCTAAAAGAGCTCTGGTGTAGACTCTCATCATCCTTTTTCTGCATTATTGCAAACAGTCTCCCTGCATTGAGATTCTAGACTTCACTCCCCTCAGAGTTGCTGAAGGGGTTAATCTATAGTCTGACGAGTCCTTGAAAAGCTAAAAGCAGAAATACCATTCAACTCAGCAACCCTATTACTGGGTATATACCCAGAGGAATATAAATCATTCTACCATAAAGACACATGCATGCGAATGTTCATTGCAGCACTATTCAGGATAGCAAAGACATGGAATCAGCCAAAATTCCCATCAATGACAGATTGGACAAAGAAAATGTGGTACATATACACCATGGAATACTATGCAGCCATAAAAAGAACAAGATCATGTTTTTTGCAGGAATATGGATGGAGCTGGAGGCTATTATACTTAGCAAACTAATGCAGGAACAGTAAACCAAATGTCACATGTTCTCACTTATAAGCAAGAGCTGAAAGGTAAGAACTTATGAACACAAAGGAGTAAACAACAGACACAGACACTGAGGTCTACTTGAGTAGGGAAGCTGGGAGGAGGGAGAGGAGCAGAAAAGATAATTGTTGGGTACTGGGCTTAATACTTGGGTGATGAAATAATATGTGCAAGAAACCCCCGTGACACGTTTTTACCAATGTAACAAACCTTCACATGTACCCCCAAACTTAATTTTTTTAAAGGGGCTAATGTAAAACAAAAATCCGACCATGAAACTCCATCTTAAACTCTTTTAGTAATTGATTTCCATTTTCTGCAGAGTAAATATGAAGCTACTAGACATGATCCTTCATGAGGACCTTTACCTATAGCTTTAGTTTTTGTAGGATTATTAGAAGTCTTTTCCATGAAAGTTTCTCTGTCTATATCTATGTTGTAGTATGTTAATAAGATCATTTTTTATTGCTCCAGATTAGACTACAGGTGCAACCTGCCCCACCTCTAAAAAGTGACTACTCAAGTAAAAAGTAATGCATTACCAAATAGAGCATATATTCTAAGGCAAACATCTAGTAACACTTGTTGGCTTTTGCATGAAATTTTGCTTCTCTCATCATCCTTTCTTTTCATTTGTTTAAAATCTCACTATTTACCATCACAGATATATCTATGTTTATGTTTGCCTCTTCCCAAATCACAGTTGAGTTATGCATGTATATGAAGATTTAAGTAAATAGATAGAAAATATATTGCTCAGTCATATGGATATTGTCATACTGAAAAACTGTAAAAATCTATAGCTCTGGCTACAAGAAAAATTATGATTAAAAAACTGTTCCTACTTATCTTCTATTTAGTCATGTTGGAAATTGATTTAAATCCATCTTTAAAACCATAACTAGGATATTCTCTTTCTGTAATATACACATATCATTCTTGAGCCTGAAGAAATATTAAACATATGCATACAGAGAAGAATTGTTTGAATATGAGCACTTTTAGATATGGAGAGTCTGGGTTTTACACTGCTTTACTAATATCTCCGCAGTTATTCATTCATTCAACCTTCACAGTTTGAACATCTACTCTATGCTTCATGTTGAGATAAAATATAAAGGACTTACAGTATCTTTGTTCAAGGAGCAGTGAGAGAGAAAGTTGTAGATTTTTTATAAGGATTCTCAAATCAGTGATACAAATATAAAATTTCTCTCTTTTTTTCTAGTGAGTCCCATTATGCCATGCAAAATCTCTTTCAATTCATAAAGACAACTAGAGAAAAAATTTTAAAATTTTCTGATAACTTTGTCATAAAATACCCAATTTAAAACTTTAAGATGATTTTGAATTTCTGTTTCTCACATCCCTCAATCAAAGGATTGATTTGTCACCTGTGGTTTGAAAGAGAGGCCTCCCTTTGTGCCTCTGTGTCATCTCTTCTACACTTCCCACATCTGGGTCCAGGCTTTTGAGAACGAAAGTATATAGGTGAGTGGGGAGGCTACACCAGCCATTGACAGGTGTCCATGTCCCCACTCTGCTTCCAATTGCTCCAGTTAGTTCCTAGTAGCCCTGTAGAAATGGTGATCTCCTGGTAGGTGACATGTATGGTTTTCTTGGGGCCTTGCTCTTGCTCTGCTTCCCTCCAGCCCACTTATTCACTGAAGACCTCTTCAGAGAGGACCAGGTAGGTCCTCCTTCAGGAATTCTGTGCCCTCCATTTGGGGCACTCCCTAATGTGGGAAGCTGAAAAGCTTCCACGGGGTGATCTTCTGTGCTTCATCACCTGGACTCAGGAAAGTCACAGAAGTGCCCTCCGCACAAGACAGACATTCCCAAAGGGAAACTCGCACCATTATTTGTTTCAAATATCATCAAATAATAGTTCCTGTGTTCAAAAGAGATTAGTCAATGATAAATTATGTAAGAGTAAATGGTTTACTACATTGTAATGATCCACAGAGCTTATTATAATTTCTATATTCTAAGTCTTCAAGAGAGTTATATTAAGTAATGATTTTACATTTACTTATGACTATTCTTCAGAACATACTTTAAGAAAAGTTCATCAATGCAAATTCTGAATTTCCTATTAGGATAAATAAAAATTAGAAGATTAAATAGCATAGGATATAAGACACCTTAGCAGAGGATACTTTCTTTATACCCAATTTTGTCATTTACAGAAGTTTAAAATAAACATTTTCTCATCAATTTTCCTGATTTAGACCCATACAACTAGCTTCAAATTTCAAAGGCAAATCATAGGGAATTAATACCTACATTTTTCTGAATCAATATTATGTCCAGGTTTACCCAGTATATAATTCTATCAATTTGCTTAATTCTTTAGAAAGACTGCCTTTGAATAATGTAAAATTTGGTATGGAGTTGAATTAAATAATTATAGCATTTAATGGGATTGCTTTGGGCTTGAAATTTTGTATTTTTTATGGTTTCGAGTAAAATATTAAGCCATAAACTAAAAGTTTTTTTAAGAAAATATTCGCATTTAGTGTCAAAGGCAATTGGGTTATATTAACAAAAGGCTTATGTTACTATGGGTTTTGATCCAAAAATTAATGTTCTCTTCTTAGGGTTAAAAATGCATATTGAAAAAGAAATGACTTTTGAACAATATAGCTTTCTTTGCAAGCCTATTATAACAATCAACCATCCCTTTAGTCTATCTGTATATAGAAATAAATTATCCAAGTCATAATATGAGAATTATTGACCCAACAAAGAAAAACTTTATGACAATAACGAGAAAATTATCGTAGTGAGAAGGCAAACATACTGGAATCTGATCTTGCTTGAACTTTGTGATTGGACACTGTATGATTATAAATATAATAATTTCATTGAGTTTTGCAGGGCTGATTAAACTTTATTGGATGTTGTGAAATTGAAATATCAATTTCTAGTCTCGTGGAGGCACAAAGAATGGTACAGAAATGTTAATTGTGGAAGTCTTCATCAAGAAAATGCCAGTTGAATTAGACTGTGAAGGATGAATAGACTTAGGCAATTGCCTGTGGAGAGAAGAGAATTCAGAGAAGATAAAACATGAGGAAAGAAGAATATGCATCGATTAATGTGGGTTCAGGAAAATGCTCAGTATACCACTGAGAAATGTTCTGTGTGTGCGTGTGGAAAAGGCAGCCTAGCTATGGAGAGTGCAGATTATACAGGTCCTGGAATGCTATGCTAAGGTATGCAGACATCATTTTGTAGACGATGGGGACATTTTAAAGGTTGCAGTAAGGTATGCCATGAATGATATATATTTTAGCTGGTAGCACTGTAGCCCATGTTAAGAATATATTTGAAATTATGCTAAGAGAAATAACCCAGACACACAGAGACACATACCGTATGTATTACTTATTTGTGAAATCTAGAACAGTTGAACTAAAGGAAACAGAGTAGAATGGTGGTTGCCAGGGGCTGAGAAGTGGGGAAAATTGGGAGATGTTGATGAAAGGGTACAAAATTTCAGTTATAAGATGAACACAATAACTTATAACACTTATAATTTATGAATTATAACTTCTGGGCTCTGATGTACAGTGTGCATAGTACTGGCTGTGTTAATTAATTTTATTATAATAATTATTACACAATCTATATCAGGCCATCGGATTGTATTCCTTAAGTATATATGATCTCTATTTGTGAATGAAATCTTTTAAAATTAAGAAAGGGAATGTATTAAACCTGAAACTACTAACAGTGCTATTACGGTACACTCAGTAAGACACGAAGGTTGCCTATGATTGGTGCTCATTTTGAACATGGAATTTAAGTATTTTAAGTGAAAGTCATTCAGTGGCAGGAAAAATGATTAGTGGAACTAAAAGAGAATTCTTGTAAAATAGTAGCTTGATCTTTCAGAACTTAGAGGCTTGCAAGGTATAGAAAAACCGTCACTCCGCTTGAATGTCTCTGCATGGTTACCTGTGTCTTTTTATGTTCTCATCTTCTCTCTGAGTCTCTCTTTGGATTAGCTTTCTCTGCTTGCCAAATTTCCAGGCAAGAAAATTTTATTAGTATAAGCTTTATTAGTGTTCAACCCTGTTCCCGTTTTATTGGAATAGTGAGGTCGTTGCTTCCCCTCCCCACCCCCCACAGGGCTGTTCTTAGTGGAGAATAAGCTGGGCAATTTCTCTAAGGTGAGATATATTGTTCCAGTAAGTAAGTTACAGACTGAGAAAATGAATGGCTTCTTCAGTTTAGAGGAAATAGGTTAGAAAGTAATAGAATTAGAACAACTTGATGGTAAACTAAATGTTAGATGAAGGACAAGAAGTTGTTAAAATTCTCAGTCTTGGGAAGATAGGAGGAGTTCCTTCTGAGACAATGAACTCCTTGAGGGAAGAGACAATCATGTTTCCAGACTAAGCAATGATTGACACATAGAAGCATTAAATAAATATTTATCCACAGGGAGAATAGATCAACTAACTTACCTAATGTGGAAGGTCAAGTGTGTTTCTGTAAATAGAGTAGGAACTTTGGGCCCATACCTGGCCATGGAGACAGTGGATGCCCTGGAAGAGAGGGAACAGAACAACCCCCATTCTTCCTAAGTCCCTGTGAGTAGGAAGGCCACTGTCACAGGTGCAGGTGCAGATCTTGGTGGCAGTAGCCAATATTCAAATGAGAACTTTGAAGGCTGAAGAGGAACTGGGTCCCATGTGAACAGCAATTGAAAGGGGGAGTCAGTGAGTCCTGAGAAAGGGGCAAAAGCTGCTCAGAAGGCCATGGAGCAATAAATGTTGTCTTAGCTCAAGCTGCTCTAACAAATTACCATAGAATGGGAGACTTATAAAATACACACAATTATTTCTCATAGTTCTGAAGGCTGGAAGTCTGAGCCCAGGGTGCAAGCATGGTTGGGTTCTGATGAAAGCCCTCTTCACGGTTGCAGATAGGTGACTTCTCATTGTATTCTCACAGGATGGAAAGAGAGCAAGTTAGCTCTATGGCCTCTTTTTATAAGAGTAGTAATCATATTCACAAGGGCTACACCCTCATGTCCTAATTACCTCCCACAGTCCCCACCTCCCAATACCAATGCACTGTGAATGGGGGTTCAATACACTAATTTTAGAGAGACACAGAAAGATTCAGTTCATTGCCAAGGCAGAAGTTCCTGTCCAAGGTGAGATCTGGAGGCATCTCCAGCCCAATGCATACATCTTGTGTGGAGGCAGAACAGGATCCAAGAGATAGAAGTTGTGCCTGGGAAGGGAGATGCCAAAGGGCTCTTCACCTGGAGATTCCTACAGATCCTGACACAAACCTGTCATCTCAGCTCCTTGTAGGGGAGAAAGACTGATTGAACCACCCAGTAGCTTGCTCCTCTAGTGTTTCCCTCAGAATATCTGTGGTACTCACCTCAACCACACGTTTTTATCTGGCAAAGGAAGTGATTAGAGCTTGTCTTGAGGCTGAAATGATCTCAGTCTGTTCTCCACTATTTAAATGGGTAAGAAGCTCAACTTGATGACATGGAGCTGCGTTTTGAATGCCAGTGTCTTGTGGGCTGCTTTTGATATAGGCAGGACATCAAGCAATTACATGAAAATATTTTCAAGAGGAAATTTTACATACATGTAAAGTCATCCTTCGGTATCCCCGGTGGATTGGTTTCAGGACCCCTGCAGATACCAAAATCCGAGAATGCTCAAGTCCCTTTATATAAAACGGTGTAGCATTTGCATATAACCTATAAACGTCCTCCATTACACTTTAAATCATCTCTAGATTACTTATAATGCCCAATACAATGTAAACGTTATGTAAATCGTTGTTATACTGTATTTAAAAATTTTTTATTATTGTTGTATTGTTATTTATTTTTCCAAATTTTGTTTTGCTCGTTTTGTTTTAACTTAAGCATACCCTGAGATTCCCAAATATATTTGATCCAAGTTTGATTGAATCTGCTGATGCAGGGAGCATGAAGACCAAAGATTGACTATGTATTTACACATACAGACAGTCCCCAACTCACAAGGATTTGAGTTACAATTTTTCAACCTTACAATGTTATGAAAGTTATATGTATTTAGTCAAAACCTACCCCAAGTACCCATGCAACCATTCTGATTTTCACTGTCAGTACAGTACTCAATAAATTGCATGAAATATTCAATACTTTATTGTAAAACAGGCTTTTTGTTAGATGATTTTGTGTCCAGAGTTGGTGGGTTCTTGGTCTCACTGACTTCAAGAATGAAGCCGCGGACCCTCGCGGTGAGTGTTACAGCTCTTAAGGTGGCACGTCTGGAGTTTGTTCCTTCTGATGTTCGGATGTGCTCGGAGTTTCTTCCTTCTGGTGGGTTTGTGGTCTTGCTGGCTTCAGGAGTGAAGCTGCAGACTTCCGCGGTGAGTGTTACAGCTCATAAAAGCAGTGTGGACCCAAAGAGTGAGCAGTAGCAAGATTTATTGCAAAGAGCGAAAGAACAAAGCTTCCACAGTGTGGAAGAGGACCCGAGCGGGTTGCCACTGCTGGCTCCGGCAGCCTGCTTTTATTCTCTTATCTGGCCCTACCCACGTCCTGCTGACTGGTAGAGCCAAGTGGTCTGTTTTGACAGGGCGCTGATTGGTGCATTTACCATCCCTGAGCTAGACATAAAAGTTCTCCACGTCCCCATCAGATCAGTTAGATACAGAGTATCCACACAAATGTTCTCCAAGGCCCCACCAGAGCTGCTAGATACAGATTGTCGATTGGTGCACTCACGAACCTCGAGCTAGATACAGGGTGCTGATTGGTGTGTTTACAATCCCTGAGCTAGACATAAAGTTCTCCACATCTCAACCAGACTCAGGAGCCCAGCTGGCTTCACCCAGTGGATCCTGCACCAGGGCTGCAGGTGGAGCTGCCTGCCAGTCCCCTGCCCTGTGCTCGCACTCCTCAGCCCTTGGGTGGTCGATGGGACTGGGCGCTGTGGAGCAGGGGGTGGTGCTCGTCAGGGAGGCTCGGGCCGCACAGGAACCCGTGGAGGGGGTGGGAGGCTCAGGCATGGCGGGCTGCAGGTCCGGAGCCCTGCCCCGCGGGAAGGCAGCTAAGGCCCGGCGAGAAATCGAGCGCAGCGCCAGTGGGCTGGCACTGCTGGGGGACCCAGTACACCCTCCGCAGCCGCCAGCCCGGGTGCTAAGTCCCTCACTGCCCGGGGCCGGCACGGCCGGCCGGCTGCTCCCAGTGAGGGGCCCGCCAAGCCCACGCCCACCCGGAACTCCAGCCGGCCCGCAAGCGCCGCGCGCAGCCCCGGTTTCCGCTCGCGCCTCTCCTTCCACACCTCCCTGCAAGCTGAGGGAGCCGGCTCCCGCCTTGGCCGGCACAGAAAGGGGCTCCCAAAGTGCAGCGGTGGGCTGAAGGGCTCCTCAAGTGCCACCAAAGTGGGAGCTCAGGCAGAGGAGGCACCGAGAGCAAGCCAGGGCTGTGAGGACTGCCAGCATGCTGTCACCTCTCAATTTTGTCCAGCTGTAGTCTATTGTAAGTGTTCTGAAAATATTTAAGGCAGCTGGGCTAAGTTATGATGTTGGTAGCTTAAGTGTACTAAGTGCATTTTCAACTATTATATTTTTACTTTATGATGGGTTTATTATCTGGACATAACCCCACTGCAAGTTGAGGAGCATCTGTGTATTTCACAATCATATCCCAGGCAGGAAAGAAAGCACAGAGTATAAGCAAAAATATAAAAACATTTTCAAAATGAGGGAAATAGTTGCTAGCATTTATGTTAAATAAAAGATCTTTATAAAAACTAAGTTTTAGTGGAAATGTAGAGAATTTTCCTCCCTCTGTACAAAAGCTATCAACCTCTCAATTATTACTTTTTTTTTTTACCTACTCTTAATGCTTCTAACTGCAGAATTTTGTGAATTTGTGAAAACGCTAACTTGAGTGAATCATATAGCTCAGTTTGTAATTTTGATAAAGAAGGTAGATTTTCTGCAATTTATAGTTTTTTCCCCTCTGTTTGAATTGCTAAATTGGTTCTTTTTAAGAGCGTAAAATGTATTATAGACTTGCTATATCCTGACTCATTCAAAGTTTGTTTTATTCTCTACAACAGCACAGGAAAATTTCTCTTCCCTACCCTGGTGCCAACTCCCCCACATGCCGAGAATACCTAAGGAGAGTGATTTTTCCTTTCTCCTCGGCTTTTTTTTTTCTCAGTCTATCTGTAATGGTGAAAATGAAACAATCTACTGAGATAGATTTGCTTTGACAGGGAGACCGTATGCTGTGGTAGAAGGAACCAGGATTGGATTAGGAATCCAACTATTTGAATTCTAGCTCTGTTATAGAGATCTAAAACGGTGATAATTATCATAAAGCTATCTTGTGCACAGAACATCACTCTTTTGGGACTCAGTAATTCTATCTGTAAAAGAATAAGATAGGGCTAATAACCTCTATAGTATTTTCTGACTGTATTCCAACAGAATTCTAGGAATACTTCTCTTATTCTAAGTATTTTATGTCTTTTTATTATTATTATTATTTTTTTTTGAGACAGGATCTCACTGTGTTGTCCAGGCTGGAGTGCAGTGGTGCTATCACTGCAGCCTTGAACTCCTGGGCTTAAGTAATCCTCCCACCTCAGCACCCTGAGTAGCTGGAACCACTGCCTGACTAATTTTTTAAGTTTTTGTATTTTGAAAATTTTTTTGTAGAGAAAGGGCCTCATTTTGTTGCCCAAGCCAGTCTCGAACTCCAGGGCTCAAGTAATCTGCCTGCCTCAGCCTCTCAAAATGCTGGGATTACAGTTGTAAGCAACTGGGCCTGACCATATCTTCATTTACACATAATTTATGTAGTAGTTCATCTCCATAGCATGATTTTAATAATCCTGGTAGTATTTTCCACTTCTCACATACCCCTAAATCACTTGTTAAAATTCCATTATTAGCACGTTTATTTTGGATTAAGAAGTTATTCTTTAAAATACAAATGACCATTGATACTCTTGATGGAGCAATTGTAGGGCACTGATGAAGGAAGAGATACTCCCAGGAGGGGACCCTAGGGAAAATTCTGAAAGCTCAGAGGGAGGGGTACAGTTTTTCTCATGGTCTGCTTTTCTTTTTCAATGGCATGGCCTTGCCTATGTGTTCTGCTTGTCTGATGGCTCTTTACATCTTCCCATTGCCCCCATCTGCCTTCAGGGTGGTTGAAGGAAGTAAGACGGGAGCTTGAATGTCCTGTCTAATCACAATTCTTGTAAGAACATTCCCTCAATTCAACTATACAAATGGTCATCACAAAACTCTTAATATTAGATACTGCTCTAACTCTGGGGGATGGACCAGCACATTATAATTTAGCATCATCTTGGAGAAGTGCTCATTTTAACAGAATCATTTCAGAAATATTTATGTGCATTTGGTTAATTTTAACTGACAACTCTATTAATTTCTTTAAAAATGTGAATGTCTTTAGTCAGCACAGGCATATTGCAGTATAGTTTATCTTATACCTAAGCACTCCTGTTGGATTTCATCTGCTCCTTTTCACTTAGGAATGTCACCCTGATGACTCCTGAAGTAAATAGAATCTGTGAACCTAGTGGAGTATAACATAAGCAGGTAATGCCATTTGGTGCTTATAGCTCACTACAGTGGTGTGATGATGTGGTAGGGTGGAAAATGACAGGGGCTGCATCTCAAAGACCTTCCTCACCTCCTTCTGAACCATGTATCTATTCTCAGAAACTCCCAGGCCACCAAGTTTATACTTACAAGGTACTGGTATGTGCAAGGATAAAAAAATCATCCTTCAAAACTAACTATGAGCTTGGAATGTTCCTGGAGAAGAGAACTTAAATTTGTGGAACGTATCTTATTTTAAATTACATTTTGATATGGTTGTCATTTCAGTAATGTTTTGATTCAATCGTTTATATTTACGTTCTCATCCTTATGTCAGGACACTTTTGGCATCAGGCAATATGATGGACAGTGCATTAAATAAGGCAGAGATTATAAATTCCATATCCTGGATTCATGCCTTGAAAAACATAGTTTAAAAATAGAAAACTCTTATGGAATCAGATTATTACCTTAATCCTAAATCCTGCTGGATTTCTGTTTTGTTTACAACTGTGTAACCTCAATTCTTTTGACATTCAGCTTAACAATGTTGCTTTCAGTTATGGCTCTATAGTCCAACTTCCAGCCTGGAACACAGCTTATGGCTAATGTGATTTAGAGTCTGCAGAAATGTGTTTTATGGCAGAAGTGATGATAACACAGGCATGGCTACAGTGGCGTGCAAAGTGCATTCACCATCCTATTATATTTGTCATCATTTGTGGTCTCTGATAGGATGTCTGTTTCAGATTGCATGAGGGGAGTGGACATACCTGCGTGATGCTTTGTTACACATTTCCTGGGGAAAGAATTGCTGTGTTGGCATCTGCCGTGGGAGCTATGATAAGAAATTTTCCTTTCAGAACCTTCTCTAACAACTATGCTTGCTTTCAAAAGACCAGAAATGCTCGTTTGGAAGGGCAACCATTATTTCTTGCTTTACAGAAAGATTTTTCTGAAGGTTATAAAAAGGAAAAGCAAATAGAGAAAATGGGTAGTTTTGGACATCTTGTGCTTAGAGGTCAGCCAAACCCATCAAATCTCAGCCTGTGGACATGCTTTCTACTTAACTCTCAGCAGGGAGCATAAAACCAGGGCAACAAACAGGTAGGTCTTCCCTTGCAATCTGTGCAATCAGCTGGGTACTACCATTTATACACTGATTTCCTGGACTCTGAGTCTGATTTATTCATTTAAATTCTCATTGTTTACCTGCTCCTTTTGTTAATTATTCAAATTTTGGGCACATGTGTTTGTATTATTTGTGTATGTTTTTAAGGGATTAAAGTGATTCTGTTGACAGCCCATTCCAGTTTGTTCAGAACTATAACATACGCCGTGTTATTCTTGTTCACCAGGCTTTTAGGCCTGGTTTATTTGATTGGGTCTCTTGTTTGCTCTTTATAGCTTAAAATGACAGTCCTCAATCATGGACAGCCTCTCAAAAATTCTGAGCTTTGGTTAAAGTAAAATTACAGTTGTGACGATTAGAAAAATAATCCAGAAACTAGGCTGAGGTAATGCAGCATCACTATCTTCACTTTGACACCTGAAATATGGCACTTTTGAGTGTGTGTCTTTTTAGCCTCATAACCTCAAAGACGTTTGGCTAATGTAGATAAAAGACCCCAACCTGTACTGTGTGGCATCTATTGATTTTCTCAAGGACGTCCATTTATTTAAAATGTTATGATTATAATTAACAGCAGAAATCCTGAGGGACATTTGTAATATATAGAAAGAAAGGTTATTATGCATAGCACTTTATGATCTTCTATAAATCAATGATAAAAATTAAAAAGTGCTTAATTTAAAAAGCAACAACACACTAGAAAGATCACCAGAGAGAAATAAAAACTAAAACCATAATGAGATAACATTTTTCACACATTATATTAGTGAGAGTAAGATAGTAACTTCCAGTATTCACCCATAACCATTGCTGCCCTCCTTCATGGCACAGAAGAAAATTACGTTTCCCTACTCCTTTGCAATTAGATGGGGCAGGTGATGAGTGCCAAGTCTGGCAAGAGGAAGCAATATTCATCACTGCTGTGCCTGGACATTTAAACATCATCTCTCTTCCAGACTTCTGCAGCAAATTTCAGAAATATTGGTTCCAGATGGCTTAGTGACAAGGTTAGGAGGAGAGAAAACTTTGGTGATAAATACATAAAATTTAGATTTTGTTAAACCATTGGGATTTGGGGAGTATGTATTTATGTAAAGTTCTATGCCAAGGTACCACTATCTTGACTGATGCAAAAAGTAAAATCGATTGGTAGTATCTGGTGTGGGTGGCTGTGTGAAGAAATGGGCACCAGTTGTGGGAGTGCACATTGCTTGATATGATTTAGCTATCTCCCCACCCAAATATCATCTTGATTTGTAGTTCCAATAATTCACACATGTCATTGGAGGGATGTGATGGGAGGTAAGGGAATCACGGGGGTGGTTACCCCCATGCTTCTGTTTTCATGATAGTGAGTTCTCAAGAGACCTGATGATTTTATAGGGGCTTTTTCTGCTTTTGTTTGGCACTTCTACTTCCTGCCATCATGTGAAGAAGGATGTGTTTGCTTTCCCTTCTTTTATGATTGTAAGTTTCCTGAGGCCTCCCCAGTGATGCAGAACTGTTAGTCAATTAAACCTCTTTATTTTATAAATTACCCAGTTTCAGGCAGTCCTTTATAGCAGCATGAGAATGGACTGATACAGTAGACTGGTACCAAGTAATAGGGCACTGCTGTAAAGATACCCAAAAATGTGGAAGCGACTTTGGAACTGGGTAACAGGCAGAGATTGGAACAGTTTAGGGCTCAGAAGAAGACAGGATGATGTGGGAAAGTTTGGAATTTCCTAAAAACTTGCTGAATGGCTTTGACCAAAATGCTGATAGTGATATGGACAATGAAGTCCATGCTGACGTGGTCTCAGATGGAGATGAGGAACTAACTGGGTACTGGAATAAAAGTAACTCTTTTTACGTTTTACCAAAGAGACTGGTAGCATTTTGCCCTTGCCCTAGAGATCTGTGGAACGTTGAGCTTGAGAGAGATGATTTAGGGTATCTGGAGGAAGAAATTTCTAAGCAGCAAGTATTCAAGAGGTGATTAGGTTTTGTTAAAAATATTCTGTTTTATGTATTCACAAAATATGGTTTGGAATTGGAACTTACAGTTAAAAGGGAAGCAGAGCATAAAAGTTTGGAAAATTTGCAGCCTGACGAGGTGATAGAAAAGAAAATCCCATTTTCTGGGGAGAAATTAAAGCCTGCTACAGAAATTTACATAAGTAACAAGGAGCCGAATGTTAATCACCACGACAATGGGGGAAATGTCTCCCGGGCATGTCAGAGACCTTTACAGCAGCCCCTCCCATCACAGGCCCAGAGGCCTAAGAGGGAAAAAATGGTTTAGTGGACTGGCCACAGGGCCCCTCTGTTGGGTGTGGCCTAGGGAGTTGGTGTCCTATGTCCCAGTCACTCTAGCCATGGCTAAAACGGGCCCAAGTACAGCTTGGGCCATGGCTTCAGAGGGTGCAAGCCCCAAGTATTGGGAGTTTCTATGTGGTGTTGAGCCTGCAGGTGCACAGAAGTCAAGAATTGAGGTTTGGGAGCCTCTGAGTAGAATTCAGAGGATGGCCCCCCCAGCCATGTGGAACTGTGAGTCAATTAAACCTCTTTCCTTTATAAATTACCCAGTGTCTGGCAGTCTTTTATAGCAGCATGAGAATGAACTAATACATTGATACATTCTTTTGGAAACAGTTTAACAACTTGTATAAAAATACAAAATAACCAACAATTAGTCTGCCAAATAACCAACAATTTTACTTCTGTTATTTTATCTAACTATAATACTCTTCCAAAGGTAAAAGACAAAATTTCTTGCAGAAATATTATAAATAAATGACCAAAAATAAGTTAACCATCTATGAATAGACAAAGTGAATTTTTCCAAAAATTAAAAGGTATGCAACATTCTAAATAATACATAATGCTTATATTTACTACCAGGGTGAAATAACCTTGAAATTTTTGTGTGAACAAACAAGGTTTAAAATGATAGAAAGCTTTTTGTAGTCTTCTGTGATATAGCTAGCTATATGTAGAATAGAATACAATTTTAAAAACTGAACAGAAAAATCTGTGATAAATGAATAGATGTGAGAAATAGAAAAAACTTGAGTAATACTCACTAAGCTGTTGAACAGTTGTAGTTGACTATAAATAGGAGCAGGAGAGAAAGAAGAACAGTGAGATTTATATCATACATTTCTGAGTCATTCAGATTTGTTAAGATAATCATGTAGTATTTTATAAGTTCGAAATCTACACATGGTAAAACATTTACATATTTTTATGATTTTTGAGGTGATTCATACATTAGCTTTTAATAGTCATAGTAGGAATCTGACTATACCTTTTGGTTTTATTGCCCACAGATGCAATGTGTTGGTGTTTGTGAATATTTTAATTTCCTGGATATAAACAAATCTAAACCATTCATTTGTAAAACCAAAATGAATGAAATCACCTATTATATGGGACACATTTCTAGCTCAAAAGGTTATGGGCGCATGTGTTTATCTCTTGCCCTCTTCCAAATTTCAGTCAAATGACACAAAGAACAAAAAACATTATAAAGCAATTTGGTTTTTGTGTTAAAACTAGGATTGGCTATCCACCATGAGATGGACATAACAGGTGACACTATTAGGGGATGAATACCCCAACAAGGGTGTTAGGGGAAAGAATCTTCAGAGCAACACCATTAATGCTCCCTGGGGCTGAAGAGAAGAAGAAGGCAGCAAAGAAGATGATGAAGAAAAAGAAGAAGAAGGAGAAGAAGAAGAAGAAGGAGGAGGAGGGGGAGGAGGAGGAGAAGAAGAAGAAGAAGAAGAAGAAGAAGAAGAAGAAGAGAAGAGAGGAAGAGGAGGAGGAGGAGGAGGAGGAGGAGGAGGAGGAGGAGGAGGAGGAGAGTGGGATGGTTTATAAAGTGCAAGACTTGATCTGATCAGTGTCTTCAAAATATAAAAATTCTGTGGTAGGCCTCACTTTCACTAGATGTAAGGAAGAGGGTGTCTTAGTTCATTTTGTGCTGATGCAACAGAATACCACAAGATATTCTTATGAAGTTAGAAATGTATCTCACAGTTCTGGAGGCTGGGAAGTCCAAGATCAAGGCATCAGCAAGTTCAGTTGTCTGGTAAGACAGGTATGCCATGTCCTTACACGGCAGAAGGCAAAAAGTCAAGAGACCCTAATGTGAAGCCTTTGATATAAAAGCCTCAGTCCCACTCAGGAGGGAGGAGCCCTCATGAACTAATCATGTCTTAAAGCTCCCACCTCTCAATGCTACCACATTGGCCATTAAGTTTCAAAACCTGAAGTTTGAAGGGGACACATTCAGACCATAGCATGAGATGTGCCAAATGAAGCTTGAACAGTACTTGAACTGGCCCCGAGCAAGGAGAGTTCTGACTGTTAGAGAAAAGTTGTCACTGCCAGCATGTAGGATTCTAGCCTAGGTGACACATGATAACATGCCTTGGGAAACACCTGACTCCTGGAAAGCAGATCTTGTTTTTAACAAATATTATTGGCTGAGCATGGTGGCTCACGCCTGTAATCCCAGCACTTTGGGAGGCCGAGGTGGGCGGTTCATGAGGTCAGGAGATTGAAACCATCCTGGCTAACACAGTGAAACCCTGTCTCTACTAAAAATACAAAAAATTAGCCTGGTGTAGTGACAGGCACCTGTAGCCCCAGCTACTTGGGAGGCTGAGGCAGGGGAACGGTGTAAACCCGGGAGGTGGAGCTTGCAGTGAGCCGAGATCCAGCCACTGCACTCCAGCCTGGGTGACAGAGTGAGACTCCATCTCAAAAACAAACAAACAAAAAAACAAATATCATTGTAGTGACTTTATGTCCAATACATTGTACTAAATGATTGGTATATGCATGAATTGTTAAAGAAACTAAATTATTTGGTATGTAAAAGAAATGAGTAAGAGGTAATCATATAATGATCTTTGGGAACATCTTTTTTTAATTTTTTCTGTTTTATACAAGATGGTGTTTACTGGTGGAAGGATTAGTCAGTTATCTAATGACTAATCTACTTCTAAAAGGTCTTTTTAAATACTTTTGAGATTTTAAAAAATTGATTATTGGAGTCTGTAGAAATAGCTACCTTTAAGCCCTCTCAAGTTACTGCTAGGCTATTAGAAATTAATTATTGTATTATTTATTTAAAAAGAACAAAAGAAATATACAGCTAATATTCCTATCTTATTGGAGTGTTGGTCAAATTGTATTTCAATAATGGGTTTTCTAAGAAAAAGTTCTCCAGCCAATTGCTTAACCATCAGTTAATTTGTTTCCTTTCTATAGATCAAATCAGAGCATTTATTTTACTTACATGCATTGTGAATCTGTAGGGAACTTATGGGACATGCAATTTTCCCATATTGTTTAATCATGGAGAACTTCTTAGAATCTCTTACCATCTCATGGTATTTTAGTGTTTCACAAAATAGTTTTAAAAATTGCATTAAAATATTTTGCTAAAAGTACCAGATGGTATAAAAAATGGAACCTTTAAAAATATTGGATTTGTTTTTTATACAATATGCTCTTTATCTTAAAGAAATGTCCCTCTTGTATAAAATGTATTAGTGTTAAAGAAATTATATAAAAAAATTTTTAGCGAACTTTTTTAGGAAAAATAATTGATTGAAGATTAACTGATTGGAGTATAGGTTCTCCCTGATAAATACAGTTATTAATTTTTACATTGGTTCTTCCTTTTTAAATACTGAAGACTGGGAAAAGCAAGCATAATATACTTTAAAGAAGGTATGCTGGAGGGGAACCTCATTTCTTCTGATGTCAAGAGATACATCCGGTGGTATAAGATACATGACATAGATACACAGACACATCTAAAATGACCTACCCTCTCTTCACTAGATGGATGAAACTATTTTATAGAAACTATTTAATAGAATTTTATAGATGGATGTAAAGCTTAAAGGTTCCTGGAACAATGGTGCTAATCTAATTAGCTGAACCTGCATAGGGATGTTTGTAGGGGAGAAGAGAGGATGGAGCAAAGGATATTCATGGCATCAAATAAAGAATGCTGCAGTTGTCAAGCAGATGTCATATCAGTTCAAACAGGTCAATGTAGACAATGCATCTGTCATTACAGTTAGATGCAGTAGTTGCCTCTAATTTTTAAGTTCTAAATGAAAATGGAAAACACTGTGGCCTTGTACCAGCTCTTACAAGAGAATTTGAGTAGGTACAATTCTAATCTCAAAGGTTGGACGGCCTTTTAGGTAATTTAAAAAGAAATTAGTATGTCAGTGAATTTTTCCTGGAAAATAGAAAACAAAGTTAGCAATGACAAGCTGACCTTGATGCTTTACTCAAGAGCAATCTGCCTAAAGCTATTTACAACATGAATATGTGCTCCTCCTCTGTTGGTTTGGCTCATGAGTCTCTCATGAGAATGAGTTATTAAACTTGGATTTAATACACAGCCACACTGTGTCAGTGTGTGGGCTGCAAACAAAGCTGCTAACATAACCTCACTCCACCCTACCAGAGTTTTTCAGTGTGAGGCCAACTCCCATGAGGAGAAATCCGCCAAGTTCAAAGAAGATGAGGGGAAAAGGAAGAATGTCTTTTATGTTCATAACTGTTCAAATCAAATCTAATTTTTAAATGTTACATGCCAATTTACTAGCAAACACTTTCTTAAATGGAAATGGCACGGCCTTAGGAGCATGGGTTTTTATCCATGTATTTGAAATGAATCTTTAGTAATGGATCTCAGACAGAAACAGAGAGTATTTTAAATGAATTTTTCAACAGGGAGGTACCTTTCAACTAAGATGGAAATATCTTAAAATAAGCATTCTCCATCTCTTTTGCATTTCTCCTAGGCCTTTCTCACATACAGACACTGCATATTTCCCACAGACTTTAACTTAAATTCTTGGAAGGTTAAGTTTATGAAATGACATAATTTTCTATGGTTGTCTAAAGAGTAATGGCATTTTGTTTTTCCTCCACACATTTTGAAACCTGATTATATGTATGACAACAGTTCAATGAAATCTTTGGGAAAATTTATATATAAATTGGTTCGTGAGTGATGTGTAAATTAAACACTAACGATGGGGAAACTTTCCCTCATTTTCGTACATATGACATTTTGGCATATATGGCATTTTAGCAAAAATGCTCATCTCTAGCTTCAGCCTTTTGAAAATAAATGTCTTGCTAAACAGTGAACCAAATGTGAGCATGTATTATTTATAAGATTTTTGAAATACTTTCTGATTCTTCCACCTTTCTTCATAATATGCCTGTTTACATTAAAATCCAAAAAAAAGGAGACTGGGAAGGCTTGAGAAAAGGGGAAAATCGGCAGAGTGGAGTGTTTGGGAAGTGCAGTGCTTTAACAAAGAGGGATTGGTTTACTCTGCCCAGGGCTACAAAGAGGTGGAATCAAAATATGTGGACTAAAAGTTGACCACTGGAACTGGTAAAATAGAAATCAGTGGAACTTATAAAAGCATATTCAGTGAATCAGACTGGAGGGGCCAGAGGCCTTAATGTAGTGGCTAAGAGGAGAGAGGAGGGTCTTGTGCATAAGCAAAAGAGTTAGCTCTAGATTAGAGTAGGGTGGATGTGTAATCTATTTTTTTAAACATGTGGGAAGTGAGAATACGTGCATATAAATGCATTTGTGCTGACTGGTTCATAGATGTGGTGGTGAGAAGATGAGAAAATCTCTTTGGAGTGATTTTATTTCCCCAGTGAAATAAGAAGCAAAATCATGGAATTGAAGAGAGAGAGAAGAGTGGATGTTGAAAATTTAAATGGAGAGGGTAATAATGAAATGATCATCCTGAAGAATGAAAGGATGAATTGACTAGGATCCTGGCTAGTGCTAAAGTTAGAGATTCAGGTGGTGAGGAATCAGAAAGGTTGGGCTAATGGATTAGAGATGCTCATAGTATCAGGGAAATGCTATATCTACTGGAGTAAGTTAGCTAGGAAGATCGGGGAGGTCATGACCAGAGAGTGGGAGCCATGCAGTAATTAAAAATGACAAAACCACAGAATGGCCATTGAGTGAGTTCGATAGTTATCTTTTGAACAGATATAAAAGCCACCCAGAATGATGACATGACTATTTGTGGAAATCCTATAATCTAGTACTGCAGTAAATGAGGGAGGATAACAAGGAGGTCAGTAGTTGACCTCTTTAACACAGAGGAGATGTCAGTGATATTATCTGGTAATTTGAACTTCAAGGGGTTATGCTTTTTCAAGGAAAAGAAATGTTCTGGAATATGCAGTAAAGTTTAATGAGGTTACCTCCTTGCCTTTGGGAGGTATTAAATCACAGAGATTTTTTTCAAGGATGAGCTTGGAATCAAATTAACTGATGTCACTCAGTCAATGTGGTGATCTTGGGTAAGTTACTTAAATTCTCAGGATATAACTTTCCTCATTGGTAAATTGAGAAGGACATTTTCTATCTCATAGGGTTATTTTAGGGATTAAGTGAGTTAAGCCTAATACAAAGTGATTGTTTAATAGGTTGGCTATTACCCGCTGTCAGTCTATAGTTAAAAGGAGTATCAGAGGAAAATGATGTGTCCAATCTTGATAGTACTGCAGGGTAAGTTATGCCTTCAGAGAGTAGTTTGATTGCTGATAGAGCAGTACAATAAAATGAATATTCAGAATACCTTGAGGATGTTGAATATTTTGCTGACAGCCAACTCAGAGTCAACAGGGTCCAGTGGAAATGTCAGATGTGTGAGGAAATTGGGTCACCATTACATAGACAGAAGAATCTTAGTGGTTATGGAAGAAATGGAAGTCTTCCATCAGTGTCTGTGGCAAACAGCTTTATAACTTGTGGTGAGGTTATTCTAATATTATTTTCAGAAGTATTTTCTAATTATCATCTCCTTCTCAATTTGACCTCTCAAGCAGTTGGTAGATGTGGGATAATCATGATCTAGCATCTCGAACATTTAAAGTATTAGCTGGCCTGATACTTCTAACTGAATGAGATAATAGGGAAAACAGGAATATCTTAGCTCCGCCAAAATACTGTGCATTTATTTTGATACACCTGGAAAAATTTAAATAAGAAAAGCAAAACATTATTAACTTAGAACTATAAACAAACATGGGTCTAATTTACCCAAACAAATCCAACTATGTAAACCATAAAACAAAAAGATAATTGAATAACCCTGAGTTATGTAGTGATCTGGAGAATTTCACTTAAACATGTTTCCAAATTTGGATTTTACTTAGCACTTGGAAGTCTTCAGCTTTTTGTCAATTTGTCTTATAATTAGTACACTGCTTATCTCTCCTGGAAATCAGATGCATTCATGCTTCTCCCAATAAGAGAAGTTATAATAAAGAGTAAAACACATAGAATTTTGCAATGAATCAATGAAGCAGTTGGGATGCATAGTAAATCTTAGGGGAATGCACAAAGGTACTACCGAAACAAGAGGAAATGATCACAGACAAGTAGAAGAGGTAAAAGATTTGCAAACGGATCCTTGTAATAAATGCAGGTGCCAGCCAGGTGCAGTGGCTCACCCCTGTAATCTCAGCACTTTGGGAGGCCAAGGTGGGCAGATCATGAGGTCAGGAGTTTGAGACCAGCCTGGCCAATATGGTGAAACCCTGTCTCTACTAAAAATACAAAAATTAACCGGGTGTGGTGGTGCACGCCTGTAGTCCCAGCTACTCGGGAGGCTGAGGCAGAAGAATCACTTGAACCTGGGAGGCGGAGGTTGCAGTGAGCTGAGATCACACCTCTGCACCCGAGCATGGGCAACAGGGCAAGACTCCATCTCAAAAAAACAAACAAACAAACAAACAAACAAACAAACAAAAAACAAAAAAACAGGCAGGTGCCAATAGAGCTCAAAACTTTCCAATCCCCTAAATCTCTGAGGCTTTAGAGTTTTACTTTGGAGATCTTGTTAGTACAAGTGTAGGAAAATTTCGTAGTTGTCTAAATTGTAAACTTTTTTCTAGCTCTTATGCTCTTAAGGATCCATACACCATGCATTTAGTAGGAAGTGAGTGAAAACAAGAAGAGCCAAAAAAAGTACATGTGAAAATCAAAGAGTAATAAAGAAAACATATGAGAGTCATCACAGATGTTTGCACAAATTAGAAACCCCACTGAGTTTTTAGAGCTTTTCTAGGTCAGCATAAATGAAATATCACATTAGGGATAGTTTTCCCCTTGAGGAAATTTCGTCCTAAATTTATCAGCTGACCTAATAAGCTATACTTCACCATAAGCAACTATTAAATACTTATGGATGTATCTTTTTCAGGGAATAGTACTGTTTGTGCAAAAACAGGATTAACATTTATCAGGTTGCCATCCATATCTTACTAATAAAATCAAAATTTTAAAATCTTATTCTTAAATTGTTCTTGTTCTCTTCATCTTTTCATTTTAATGCCAACCTGCTTTGTCCTTCTTTATTTCTTTATGTTTTTTTGCTTTTTATATTTTATGCTTTACAATGACAGTTTTACTGTGACAGATAAATATGAAAATGAAAAATGTCAGTCATGTTTAAGCCACATAACACTTTCTTTTAAAGACTAAGCTTGCTGAAACTTGGAAGATGATCCAATAAAAGAGTAAAAAAAAAATGTCTAAAAGGGGCTTGACTTTTCCTGATATCAACAATTGCATTCAAAATCATAGGAAGGGAATACAGGGAAGCAAAGAGAATTTACATATTTAATGATGACCACTCTGATGTTAATACAGGTCACATAATGTATTAAATTCACAATCAGAAATTTAAAAAGTAAAAATGTTTAGTGGAGATAAAATCTGAGCTCTCCCACAGTTATGCAGAATTCAATATCTTAGTAAACTGCCTAAGTGCAAAGTCTGTCAAACATTCTTTAACCTCTGCATAAACACTCAGATGAAGTAAAATTAAACAGACCAAAAAGAATTTGGTGCACAAAAATGAATTAACACTGTTAAAAGCAAATCTGAGAGAAACGGCTAAGAGTACAGTGACACTGGCAGCATAATTTTTTATCTTTCTGAATCCTTACGTTAAAACACACAGAGAGACTAGAGGTGAAAACACAAATGCATATGGAGAATATTTACCATAAAGCTAGAAACAAGACATTCCAAAACTACTAATGGGAGGGGAAATGCACCATCAAC
The DNA here is from genome assembly GCF_006542625.1 of Nomascus leucogenys. NCBI lineage: Eukaryota > Metazoa > Chordata > Mammalia > Primates > Hylobatidae > Nomascus > Nomascus leucogenys. The sequence continues at coordinate 86,569,564 of NC_044387.1, forward strand.
CACACAACCTATGTTTTTATCATTTGCTCTGGAGAAAGCAAAGAGAATCTGACAGGCCTGAGAAAAGGAGAATCCCCAAATTTCTAATGGATATTCACTGAAATAAAAGTGGTGCAAATTTTAGAAGAGCTGATGAAACCAGGTGGGAATTTGCCCACTGGGCTAGTGGGTAAATGCAGGTGTTTTTAAATAAGAACTAAAGTCACTGGAGCAGTCTAGCTGCCGTGAACTTGGAAAGTGAACCACTAGACATTTATTTCAGAGTGAGGCCTCCTCACTGAGCAGAGTGTAACAGCAGCAGAACAAACGAAGAAGAAGGTCCAGATGAAAGTAGGAACAGATTGCAAAGTGAGGGAATCTCAGAAGGCAAGACTTTATGTTTTTTAACACTACTTAAATATAACAGAGGAGGAAGCTTTGTGAAGTTAGAAAAGCTGTCTTAAACTTCACTCTAAAATTCAGAAAAAGAAATTTGCATAAAAATGAACTACAGGAAATATTTAAAAAAACAAAATTCAATTAATGTTAATATATTAAAAATATTAAAGAGAAGAATCACCTTCTTACACAAAGTACAAGCTTCAAAAAGACAATCTCTCAAAACAATTCAGAAAAGCTGAAAAATTTAAAATGATATAAATTATGAAAGATCATAAATCAGAATCACAAAAACTCTGAAATGAAATGATAAAACCTACGAAAGAATTAGAAACAAACAAAAAATATTTTAAAAATTAAGACCTCAATAAAAGAAATACAAAAGCAAAAAAAAAGTCTTTAAGTAGATGAAAAGGAGAACTTTAAAGAAAATGCTAAAAAGGATTTCAGAAGAAGTGGCAAATATTGAAAATAGCTGAAGAAGGTTCAAGATACAGAGAAAGTCAATATTTAATGAAGAAAACCAAAGTAAGAGAACAATAAGAACAACAAAATACTATGAATGTTCATTATATAATAAACAAAATTCATCCTAAAATAAAGGAAAAGATTTAACAAAACATATTAGAAGAGCAAATGGGAAGACTAACATCAGCACTTAATCTAGTAAAACTACTGGACTTTAAAGAAAAAGCCAAAAGATTCTTAAGGTGTCTGAGTAAAAAGAATATGTAATTTATAAAGAAAATGCAATTTAGCATCAGACTGTTCAACAGTAATATTTTATGACAGAAAAAATGGAGTAATATATTTAAGAGTCTCAAGGAAAAAAATTGGAAGCAAACAATTTTATATCCAGCAAAACTGACCCCCATCTAAAAAAGAAAGTGTTATTGACATGCAGTAACTCTTAACATGCACTAACTCAATATATTTTAATGGGGTTTTTTAAAGGAATCTACTAAAAAATGAGCTTCACACAACCAAATTGACAACAGAGTCATCAAAAAATGACTGGTGGTTAGCATTGCTTGACTATGTAGTTACTTACAGAATTAAGAATGAATAAGGGAGAAAGGGACAGATTTTGGGACATAATAACAATATACGTAACAATGGGGATACAGAATAAACACTAAAAAGGATGGCTTGGGCAAAATAATCATTTTTATTAATTGAAATGAATCTTGTTAGCATGAGAATTGTTATTCTGACTGTTCTACATTTATTGCATTTTAAAGCAAATTGGTCTACATGGAATGCTCTAGTTCTGTCATTTCCTTTGCCCTTAATAACAAGGACCCCTGGTGTGAAAAAAGAAGTTATCAATGCCATACAGAAAATGTTAAGTAGTAGAAAATGTTAATAGTATATCTACTGTTACTTCTGCATGTTATAGTGCTGACTTAAATTGGAAATTAGAGTATGATTTCTTAAGTTATTTTCTAACTCTGTCCATTCCAATGACCTAGAAATGATGTGTAAATGGCATCCTTGGTATGCAAAATGTGAACTTTTAATTCTATTTATTGTTAAAAGAAACCAAGAATTCTTGGAGAAATAGCTGATTTGGGTTGGAGACCTAGGCAGGAAATGGACAAGATGAAACTAGAACAACTTAGTGTAGCAAATAATAAGGTAGCTATCAATGATTATTAAGATCATCCCCAAAAAAAGAGACAACTTAGGAATCTTTATAAAGATGCATCCATTTCATCTTCCTATTTTTTTTCCTTATTCCTAATGACAAAAACCGCAATTACTTTTGCCCCAACCTAATACTTTAATCGTATATTTTTTTCTGCTGTATGAACAAGGAGTTCCGTGTTTTCATTTTTGTGCTAGCCTTGGAAACCACGACAACATATCGTTCCATTCCCCCCAAAAGTTTCATCACGTCCCTTTGCAGTTGATCTCCTCCTCTGTTCAACATCTGGCAAACACTGATTTGTTTTGCACCCATATGGTTTTGCCTTTTGCAGAAGGAATGAAATCACACAGTAGCTTTTGGAGCATAGCTTCTTTCACTCAGCATAATGCCTTTGAGATTGATATACTACACATTGTTGCATTTATTAATAGTTCATTGCTTTCTATTGCTAAGCAGTCTTCCATCTTTTATCCATTCATCTGTTGGTGAATGATGATTTCTAGTTCTTGGTGATTATGAAAAATGTTGCTATACATGTGATTTCTTTCTCATTTTTTGATAAAAGATCAAACAAAAAGTCCTGAGGATCTTAATCACCTATAGTGCTATATTATATACATTATATCCTGAAAAACATAAATGTCTATGTACAAAGGAAATATTATGTCCAAATTTTGCCCAAAATATTACTGTCTTAAAAGTATGTAGATTCTATTTTTCTATTTAATTTTGGGGATAAAAGATGGTAGGGTAAAATGAAGAAAAAACTAAAGAACAAAATGAGGGTGAGATGAAGTACCTGATAAATATATACATCTATATTAATTTTACCCAAATAAGTATAAAATATGACATTTGTATGAATATGCTAATTTATTCAAGGGGCTGAAATAGTTATCACTTTCTAATCTTGTCTACTCTGTTCTTCTACTGTGTATTTCTGTTTTGATTGAACTAATTATAGAATTATATATTACTGTTCTCAAAAAAATTGTTAGTGCCATGAGTACCAAGTCAGCAGCACCATAATTAAGAACTACTATTTGTTGGATATGTGGTACGTGCTGCGCAGCATACTTCGTGTTTTTCATTTATAGCATAGATCTGTAACAATACCTCATGGTAGGTTTTATTATCCCCATTTTATAAATGAAAAACTGAGGTATAATTAATTAAATCAATATAATTACTGCTGAGATCCGGTATTAAAATCCAGCCCCATCTTTATCCATGGCTAGCAAGTAGAAGTGTTGGACACAAAACAAACAAGAGTTATACAATATACTTAGATATGTAAGTAATTTAGCTTTTCCTTACAGTAATTTTTCGATATAAAAGCCAAAGAAATTTCCTCACTTTTTTTTTTCCAAGTTTATACTTCAACTCTCTTTCAGATCTAGAATAAAAAACAGACACACTGGCCTTTTTCTGTTTCACTGATATGATTTACAATTTATAGTAAGTGACTGGACACTAGGCTTACATAAAATTGTTTCCAAGTAAGGAACAACATGAAAAAGGTGTTACAAGCCCCTCTCCTGGATTATGCTCAAATCCCACCTCTGGGCTTATTAGTTGCACAACCTTGAACATTTTATCTGAATCTTCAGTACTTCAGTGTGCCCTCAGGAAAATAAAAATAATGTTAATAAAACTAGCTCCTAGGCTCATTGAGAGAATTAAATTATGTGAACAAAGCTTATGGAAAAATGATATCCCATAGCAAAAATTCAATAAATGCTTAGTTATTACTCACACATGAGAATATACTAAATATACTATCACTGTTTTAGATTTTTCTTCCATCAGATTTACTACATGAAAGTAAAATATGTAAAATCAACACTAAGGTGTGCAAATAATTATCTGAATGTACTATAAACAAAGACTTTGAAAACTGCAAGTCCTATCTACTTAACGAACACCTGGGTTGAGTGAACTAAATGGTATCTATCAGAGACATCGATGACTTGCACTGAACTTTGATCTTGTCACTAAATGTCACTCATTACTGGCAATATTTCACACACCATTTGGATTTGCTTGACAAGCTATCCTAATGGAAATCTGTACCTTGCTCCTTTAGCTGCTCTCAGAGTAAGAGTGCTGTTACCTAACATATTATTATTTTTTCAAAACCTTGTATTCCTGGAGGTTATAAAAATAGGTAGGTGTCTGACTTAAAATTGAAAACGAAATGTGGAGCTGTTCTTACTTCCAGGCATAAAAATTACGATAGGCAATTTCCATTATTATTTGAACATAAAATTTCATTTCTTAAGGCTTTAAGCTTTTTTTAAAAAGTGTATTGCTGAATTTATTACTTTAGAGATAGAATTGCCCATTTTCTTTGTATTTGTCATCAAATACTATTAAGTAGTTAATTTTGTCAGAAAAGGTACCAGACATTGTTCAGCATAAATAAGGAGACTCAGCCTGAGCTCTTCATTAATTTCTTATTTAATTCTGTCAACTCTCAGGAACTCAGATAGCACAAATTTCAAAACAAACTTTGGCATATAGGATTTAGCCGTTATACTTCATTTTGTGTTTTGTGGTGAGTTTCATTTTAATGAGGTAGGCAAAGAGGTTTCACTGGATTTTTACAGAGAAAACCTGCACTTTGTACACAATTCAATCTATGTCTTTTTCTTGCCTTAAGCTCCATTTTTAAAAACATCTCTGAGTTTGCTTGTGAATTGCACATAAATGTAAATTCAATGCAGGCTTTTAAAGTTATGTTTCTCTTGAGTCCTAAAAACATATTTCACCTTAATTTTAACATTTTGGGTATTTTTAATCTCAAGATTTTATGCCCTTTGCAATTTGCATACTTTTAAGAATTTATTTCCCTACATCCCCACTTTAAAGTTATTTAACTACATTTGCAAAGGGGTGGTTGCAAATGCCAAATGCACTCTATACTTGGAGTGTGTGTGTGTGTGTGTGTGTGTGTGTGTGAGAGAGAGAGAGAGAGAGAGAGAGAGACAGAGAGAGAGAGAGAGAGATTTCCCTATCTTTGAAATTTTCTCAACATCTTCTTGCTCCTAAAATGCGGGCTAGGGGCTGGGTGCAGTGGCTTATGGCTGTAATCCCAACACTTTGGGAGGCTGAGTTGGGAGGATTGCTTGAGGCCAGGAGTTTGAGACCAGCCTGGGCAACACAGAACCTGTAAAAGTCAAAAAAAATAAAAAAGAGAAAAGAAAAAGATAATGTGCTGTATAGGATGACCTGCCCAAGCTGTCTCTTGCCTAGTAGGCTGCTTATATCTTTAGCTGATTGTTCAAGGTGCTTATATACTGTCCCTCACACCTTACATTATTCTATGAAAGAATAAGTTAGATAGACCTCCATCTTTGATGAAGATAATAAATACCTTCTTCCAAGGCTTGATTGGTAGAGCAGCAGCATCTTGTTCTTCTATCGTCAGGGTCATAATTATGATTTTTACTCACTTCCCTTGAAAGTTTCCTATTTTTGTGTCCCTTTCCCTTAAAAACCATCATCATTGTGTTTGTTTATATTTTAATAACAAAAGAAGGTTCTCTGAAATAATGACTATTAGCATCTGTTCACAACAATATTTGTGCCAGATATTGCTTTTAAAAAATGGAGCAAATGTATTAGGTAATATTTGTAGAGACGCACTATATATCAAGGACTATCGTCAGGTGATTCTTTTGATTCAGAGCCCTCTGTGCCTTGCCAAACAGGGGGAATTCTTTAATAGAACTTTCGTGAGCAATTGGTGATCACCTTCCAAATGTAATCTGATTCAGAATATAATAGTTATTCTGTTTAATTATCGGATTGTAACCATGGAAGACACATCTAAACTCAAGAAGAGAAACGTCTGTGAGATCTGAGAATTACCTATGTTCATTATGAAGAAGTAAATAAAATACAATGATTAAGAAAACATACACAACTTTCCCTACTACAGAGCAATTTCATGTATGTATTTGATTTCAGTACATAGTTCTCATTTGTCGTTTTGTTTCTAGCTGCCTCAGTTAGGGTGGAAACTTGACTGTATAACTTTCTAAGGTAGTATAGCCAAACATGGGGATTTAGGACTGTTTTGGAGGCAGGAAAGTAGAGTTCTTGTTCTCAAGTTTCCTTCTGGCACACTTAATGATATCCAGTGCAGGTATATACCTCAATAAAACCAGAGCCAGAGAAAATAAATGTAGACAAGTTGTTCTTGAATCATACTATTTTTTTTGTAGATGTCTCTAGGAAAATTTAAAATGGGTGAAATGGAAATTCCTGTGTATCCAGACTATGCTTCCTCATGGCCTCATTTAAATGATAACCTGGCCAGTAGCTTCTTTCTGATGCCTTTCCTAAATAGTGACAGCAGATGAAATTATTCAAATGTCTATTGAAGAGTTCTGGAGTATGCAGGAAAGCACTGCTGTGGAATAATGCCTAGAAGGCAGGGTAAATTTCCACTTAAGGTCTCTTCCATAGCAACTATTATTCTTAAGGCAGTGGAATTATTTGATCCTTTGAGGGAATAGAGTTTGCAGCTAGCTGAAGTGAGTAGATAAGTCTTCAGAGTTGGCATTTCTGGGCTGTTGTACTATATTTTTATTTTACTTTAGGTTTGGGATACATGCACAGAACCCTCAGGCTTGTTACATAGGTATACATGTGCCATGGTGGTTTGCTGCACCTATCAATCCGTCATCTAGGTTTTAAGCCCTGCATGCATTAGGTATTTGTCCTAATGCTCTCCCTCCCCTTGACCCCAACACCTGACAGGCCCAGGTGTGTGATGTTCCCCTTCCCGTGTCCATGTGTTCCATATATTGCAGCACTATTCACAATAGCAAAGACATGGAACCAACCCAAATGCCCATCAATGATAGACTGGATAAATAAAATGTGGCACATATACACCATGGAATACTATGCAGACATAAAAAAGAATGAGTTCATGTCCTTTGCAGGTACATGCGTGAATCTCGAAGCCATCATTCTCAGCAAACTAACACAGGAACAGAAAACCAAACGCCGCATGTTCTCACTCGTAAGTGGGAGTCGAACAATGAGAACACATGTTGGACTATTTTAACTTCAGTAGCTTCAGCAGTTGGCATCTCAGGGATGCCTACCACTCCAGGGATTTAAAATGAATGCTTATGTCACAACCTCTACCATGTTCTTAGCTTCTCTTTCTGTTTACCCAGTACTAGCTGTCTTCACTTGGTGGGTGCAAAAGTCTGAGCCCACATAAACTGACTGTGGACATCTAGTTGCTTTTTTGTCAGCAGTAAACAGTTGTTTCAAACTCTTGTTTTTTTCACGAATATAAACACTTTGTTAGATGATTCAGAGGTTGTGTCATGAATTGGCGCTGATTATTTTACTTGTCTACAAGGGGGTCTCTGCCTATTCCCTCAATGTGATACATGCTCTTCGTTAGAACGCATGTTTTTAAAGTGAAACATCCTCCCTGTCTTATAACTCATGAACACTAGATGTCAGAATTGCTCTTTTTCTTCCAAACCAATGCCCTTAGTGAATGATGTCATAGCCTGCTCGGTCTTTCAGCAACATTGTAGACACAGAAAAATTTTCAGTCTCTTACTGAAACAGTTGGAACCATATACTCTCTGGCTCTGTATGATATGGTTCATGTTGTTTTAAGGAAACATTATCATTTCTCTTCTGCAAAGAGCAGTATTCTTATGAAAAAATTAAAGGTAGAATCAAAATAATAGAAAAAATGATATTTGTCAAGGCCTTTTTAATAATAATGGTTTTATAAAATGCAGCTGCCACTAATCACTTTTGGATATAGCTAAATTGCAAACATCTCTGAGATCTTGATGGATGAATAGCAGAAGCTATAATACAAGTAATAGCATTCAAGAAGGCAAACTATCCAATATTTTCAAAACTATATATAATTTGTTTATATTGTCTCATTTGAATTATGCATCTTTAAAAAGGTTATTAGAAAGCAATATTTAAGCATTTTGTCTTTGCCAGAAAAAAAAATCAACAACAGAATATCTTGAGACAAAATCCTCCAAACACCTTTATATCTAAAGCCACACGGTCATTGTCAGTTGGCAAACTCAGATTTTTATATTACCATGTAAAATCTTCTTTAGGGGCAACATGTTACTCAGGGTTTTTACCGTCCACTTGCTTCTATCAGAAAGTTTCATTTGGCACTCATTCATTCAGTCAGTCTTTATTTCATTCAGCAAATAATTATTGAATACCTACTCTATGCTCTATGCTATATGGTGTTCTACGCATTGGGGCTACTGAACAAAAACTATATTATCATCTTCATGGAAATGACATTTAAAGGTAGGAGGCAGAGACTGACAAAAAAGGATACAAGTAAGTACATTATCTAATTTCACAAATGTTAAGTTCCATTAAGAAAAACAATGCAGAGCGGGGCTCGGTAGCTCACACCTGTAATCCCAGCACTTTGGGAGGCCGAGGCGGGTGGATCACGAGGTCAGGAGATCGAGATCATCCTGGCTAACACGGTGAAACCCCGTCTTTACTAAAAATACAAAAAATTAGCCAGGCGTGGTGGCGCGCGCCTGTAGTCCCAGCTACTCGGGAGGCTGAGGCAGCAGAATGGCGTGAACCTGGAGCTTGCAGTGAGCCGAAATTGCGCCACTGCACTCCAGCCTGGGCAACAGAGCGAGACTCTGTCAAAAAAAAAAAAAAAAAAAGGAAAGAAAAAAAAACAATGCAGAATTATGGGACATCAAATAGTATAATTAGGACATCACATAGTATAATCAGTTTCACAAGAGGAGTCCTGGAAGACATACATGTGAGGGTGACATTTATTTATTACTATTATTTTTTGAGACGGAGTTTCACTCTTGTTGCCAGGCTGGAGTGCAATGGCGCGATCTCGACTCACTGCAGGTTCTGCCTCCTGAGTTCAAGCAATTCTCCTGCCGCAGCCTCCGGAGTAGCTGGGATTACAGGAACCCATGATTACGCCTGGCCAATTTTTGTATTTTTAGCAGAGATGGGGTTTCACCATGTTGTCCAGGCTGGTTCCGAACTCCTGGTCTCAAGCGATCCACCCGCCTCGGCCTCCCAAAGTGCTAGGATTACAAGCATTAGCCACCACACCTGGCCTGAGCCACCAGTTGAGCCTAGACCTGAACTAAGTGAGGCAGCGATTAAGGAATTACAAGGCAGGGATCAGCAAGTATAAGAACACTGAAGTAGAAGTAAACTTGCTGTATTTGAGGAGGCCCTGGTAACATAAATGTTATAGACTGAAATGAGATTGCAAAAGTTCAGTCTGAGAACATAGCAGGATTGAGGCCATGGAATCTACGACGATGATGATGATGGAGATGATAATGACAGTTAACATTTATTAAGAGTAATATATGCCACGTGGTTTTATAAATACTCTACATATATTATTAAATCATTTAATTTTTACAACAACCCAAAGAGAGGGACAGTATTTTTCCTACTTTGGAGAGAAGAAAACTGGGTAACAGAGAGTCTACGTTCACAGGAAGTAGTAGAAGCTGGTGCAACTGGCATATATATTAAATCATTTTGGCTCTAGAGCCTGTTCTCTCAACCGTTAGGTAATTGTAAGCAATGAACATTTTTTTCTAGTTCTTTACTCATGTGTCATATATCTACTGCTTTGCTGCAGCATAAAGGAGGTGATACCATAAGGTATAAAAAAAAGACACTAAAACAGCAGGTGAGTAATACTGAGATTCATGTTTTAGCTCTCCCTCTAACTTGCTTTTTGGACTTAGAATATTTCTTTGCCTCTTCGGATGTCGGTTTCCTCAACTGTAAAATAAGTGTAAAGATGTGGACTAGAGTTCACAAGTTGGCAATCCTGAGGACAGTGATATTTCTCCATATGTGTTTCCACTTGACCTTTCATTAGACAACAGTGTTGTCATTGCTGTTATTGGAATGAAGTTGTTTAAAACACTTGAAATTGAAATAACTCGTATACGGCCAGACGTGGTGGCTCACGCTTGTAATCCCAGCACTTTGGGAGGCCAAGGCGGATCACGAGGTCAGGAGATCGAGACCATGGCGTGAACCCAGGAGGCGGAGCTTGCAGTGAGCCGAGATTGCCCCACTGCACTCCAGCCTGGGCGACAGAGCGAGACTCCGTCTCAAAAAAAAAAAAAGAAATAACTCATATACGATTGTAGATTTATGGTTTGAATTTTAACATCTGAATATGTAACACTATTGAACTTGTAATTCAGTGAGCTAGGTGGTCACCTAGACAATGGGTGGACCTCCAGAAGAAGCATGAACTCTACTTCCACAGTTACACTGCGACAGCCATTTATGTCACCTGTCAGGCCGTGGGATGTATTTTTAATGGAATATCCAGGTCCAACTATTCTCTGAGATCTTTTCTAGCTCTAAATACTATGTCTCTACTTAATTTTCTTCAGTGATATGAGATTATGGTGTAAAAGGGGCTGATTGAGGCCGGAGAGAGATAGTACAGAAAATACCAATTGTCATTCCAAAGTTTTGCAACCTTGTTCTTTTGAAAGAGACATCCCTGTTCAACATGCAGAGGGAAAAGAATGAGTTTGAGGTAGACCAGAAGTTTTGAGGTAGAGAAGATGGCGTTCTTTATGTCTCCTTCTATTGGTTCTTTGAAGGTTTCTGACTTCAATTTGTTTAAAATATGAATTTACAAACTATCAGCATGTAGGTGCGAATATAAACATAAAAATATAGTCCAAAGACAAATAAAATTATTTTACTTAGTTGCTATTGTAAATTACCAATTTCTCAGATTTTTCCCACATATCTTTTTATTGAATGAATCTGCATCTATAAATTAATTCCAAGGCTCTACGGTAGACTCATAATAATCCAAATAAAATTCACTCAGAATCTATAGGATGAAAATGTATTGCTGTTTCTATCTTCATACCCTGTTTCACTTTCATGTTCCTCCTCTTTGGGGCACTGTAGTTCACTTTGGTGAGTGTTCAGCCTCGTGTACACTATTGGAAGCTGGAGAGACTTAGTTGCAGAATGAAACACACAGAGAAGTGTGGGATTATTTTTTTCAACTTTTTTTTTTGTTTGTTTGAGATGGAGTTTCACTCTTATTGCCCAGGCTGGAGTGCAATGGCGTGATCTCGGCTCACTGCATCCTCCGCTTCCAGGGTTCAAGCGATTCTCCTACCTCAGCCTCTGAGTAGCTGGGAATACAGGCATGCACCACCATGCTTGGCTAATGTTTTGTATTTTTAGTAGAGACGGGGTTTCACCATGGTGGTCAGGCTGGTCTCGAACTCCCGATCTCAGGTGATCCGCCTGCCTTGGCCTCCCAATGTGCTGGGATTACAGGCATAAGCCACCACACCTGGTCCATTATTTTGTTTTTTAACCTTAATTTCCTTTTAGTGCTGCATTTTTTTATTTTCTCATTTCCCAGGTAACAGTCAAGGTGAAAGATAAGAGAAAAAAAATCCATCTGCCCATATCATTTACAAAGGATAAGAAGTAAAGCATGTTATGAAAAACAAATCTAGTATCAAGACATAATAAAAATAGAGCATAAATATGTAAGCATCCCCCACCCCCAGATATAAACTATACTGTTCTAGTTGACTTTCCTCAAATTCCCTTATTTAATTCATTATCTTCAGGATTGCCACAAACTCACTTACTGGAAGGCACAATGTGATACATAAAAAAATATGTTTCTGTGAATATTCTGGTAATATCTTCTTTTTAATCACAACTGATCTTTGTTCCGGGTTAAGTTTATAATAATCTATGTTTTTCCTTACAACTGATCTTTGTTCTGTATTAAGTTTATAATAATCTGTGTGTTTTCCTCCAAGGATCTTTCCAGGATAAAATTCCTGGAAAAAGCTACGAATTTTACAACTAGGTCAAACAGAAAAGTACATTGACAAGTTTCTTAGAGAAAGAGAAATTGAAAAAATTTTGTGTTTTTCCAGAGATCTCAGCAGACATCTGTCTAAAAGCCAGAGCAATCTAGATGAAAGTAGCATACATAAGATTCAGACTCCTATTCAGGAAATCTAGAAGAGCACATGGTGACTTTGCTTTTTTTTTTTTGGAGGAAATATATGAATAACATTTTTGTGATTGTCCTCAGGTGTCATATTTTCACACATCAGTACTGAAAGTATCCTATTAGGCTGGGAATTAACTCAAACTCTGAAACTATATAAGTTCAAATCCTGGTTTTGGCCTTTGCTAGCTGTGTCACCTCGGGCAGGTTACTAAATCACTCTGGACCTCAGTTACCTCGTGTAAAACTGAAAATTATATGAGTTAATTTTTGTAAATCACATCAAACAAGGATTGTCAAGTAGTAGTTAACATATTTTATTATATTGACAAAACTTTATGCTTTAGTGTGTATATTTCAGATATATTGCTTGGAAAGACTTTGAATGTTTCTTTTTATTAAATTTTCTCTATAAAGTTCTTCAAAGGATTGTCAAATTTAAGAATGCTTCCCCCATTTGAATTATATTTGATTGTAATTTGTTTAATTTATTGTTTTTATTACAATGGCATGAGCATTCCAGGACAGGAGGCAAACACCAGTCAGAGGATTTTACAAATCCTCTATACTCTTTCAATTCTGTAGAGATAGGAAAAAAAAACATTAATTGCAGAGAGCTATATATTACATTATTTAAAATGAAAGAAATATGTAGAAAATTGGCCCAAGTGTGTGTCTCAGTAATTGTAAATACCAGGACTAAATATTCCTAACAGGATCATAAATTACTGTAAACCACTAGGCTTTAGGGAAAGGTTGTACATACTATTTTGAAAGATTAATTCAATCTTACGTTTGGAGAAGAGTGACCTCTTCAAAGGTAACACATGTAGATCACTAGGATGAGAACTTTGAAAGCCCCACATCACTGCTCTTTCCCATGTGACATAGTATTATTTGTCAAATAAACTTTGAAATTCATACTTGATATAATTTTAAGAGCAATACAGATAATACCAACATTTCTGTTTGACTTTGGAATACATCTTTTATATTTGCTCGTAATCTGTTAAGTAATAAACTTATGTGTTAAATAATAATATTTTAAATAAAATGAAGCAGTCACAGGGTTCAGAGACACCTGGAGGAGATGTGAATACTACCCAGCTCCTTTATTTGCTCACTAGTCTAGGTGGGTTTATCCAAATCTCACTTTGTGTTGAAAGAGCTAGTTTTGTCCAATAGTGAAATATCTGCCAATTATTTTATTTTTTAACCTTGTATCCTCTCTTTTGATGTATATTTTTATTGACCTATCTTTAAATTCACTAACCCTTCTTCCTCTTGTATCTAATTTGCTCTTAATCCCATTGAATATAACTTTTATTTGAAATATTAGTATTTCTAGCTCTTGAATTTCCATTTTTAGATATAGTTACTTTTTTTCTGCTAATATTTACTAGATGTTTATTCATTATGAACATATTTTATTTTATGTCCTTAAAGCATGGATATAATAGCTGACTTAAAGTCCTTGTCTACTAATTTTAGCAACTGAGTTATCTTAGATTTGATCTCTATTAATTTATTTGTCCCTTAAGAATGGGTGTCATTTTCTGATTTCATATTGTAAATAGTAATTTTGAACTATATTCTGAACATTTCAATGTTATCTGTTCTGACTATGGATTCTGTTATGTTCTTCTTGAGAGTGATTTTTTTTTTTTACAGCAATTGGTTAACTGGGCTGAACTAAAAAATCCATGCTTTGTCTTCCCTGCAGTCAAAACTGCTGAAATACCTGTTTTTCTATTTTGGGCTTCACTGGGCTGCTTGAAGTCTACTTTGTACATTTATAATTCAGGGGTCATTCAGAAATGTGGCTAGATTGTATTTGCACAGTTGGCCTTCCTCTCTGGATCTCTGTCATTTCTCACATTTCTTCTCTACTTCTAGCTATTATGGTAGCACTGACTTCTGTCCTCGGACTCTTCAAGCCAGTAAGGCTAGAGCATGATCAGAATCAAACAGCCTTAAAAGAAAGAAAGTGCTGGACCTTTCTTCTAGTGTTGACTCCCTTCCAGTTTCTGCATTTTTGTTTCTCGACAATTGCTTCAGAAAATTGTTTGGTGTTTTGTTCAGAGTTCATAATTATTATATGTAAGAAAGTTCATTTTTTGTTATGCAATAATCTCTACTGCTGGAGTTGGAACTTTTATATTTGATGGCTTTTAGTGGAAAACCTGAGGACCTAAATTTATAATGCTTTTCTACATAGAATTTGCATGTGTTTTTGCTTGTAAGGGGAAGCTACTAACCTTGTGTGATTTTGGTCTTTTTTGGGCTAAGAATATGTTCCTTCATATTGCTTCTTGTCCAAAGACTGGCCTTCCTTCCCCTGGGAAGATTTATTTCCCCTTTAGGTTTACAGCTCAAGTTCAGGTCAAATTCCAATTCATGTTTCCTTTCACTTTCACTCCCTAAAAGCCTGAGCCCAAGAACGCAACAACAACACACCTAAGAGGGTATCTGTTTTGTTGTAGCGTGAGAGCCCTTTAGACTATTAAGCTGCCATACTGCTAGGTATGAAATTCTTAATTCTACAAATTTTTATACTTCATTTACAAATAATACTTCACATTGAATCATTTGGTTTCTTGCACAGCTTAAATTCTCTCGTGCCAGTTTTGTTCATACTTTTGAATTCTTATAAATATTCTACTTTTGTCTTAAAAAATCATGTCAGTCAATACACACTCATGTACATTTTATAGATACCCATGATTCAATTAACTATCAGGAAAGGCTATGATCCATCTCTTTGGGTCACACTCTTGTGCCTGTGTAAAGCCAGTTGTGCAGTAAAGAGCAGGTGTGAGACCCACCTTAGAGTCTATTGGGATAATATTCATCTTTTCCCCCTATATTAAAAGCTTGTTGTTAACTCTTAGGTCTTAATGTGCCCTATACAACTTAGGTTAAAAAATATTTTATGTAATATATAATAATTTCCCCTTCAATTTAAAAGCAGAAATTTTTAAAACTTGCCAATGAGTGAGGTTGATAAAAGGCAACAAGAATAAAAGCCATAAAATTCAGGCAGCTACTGAATCTTCAATAGTGTTAATCACAGTTTCAGCTGCTTATTAATTGAGAATCAGATGTCAAGAATGCACAAAAGTCGCTCAAAGGCAAGAAAATATTATGACAATTATTAACAATCATATCATCCTTTAGGTAACACTAGTGAAGAGTTGTAGAAGGGACAAGACTCAGGAAGTAAACTCTATTAAAATGATTACATAGACAAACTGATTGACCCATTAATTTATTTCCAATATTTAAAAATCTAGTGAAGAAAGTTTTAAAAACATTCTGCAGAAGTATTTTACACTTTTCTGTTTCTACTTCTCTTATTCTCTTTTCCTTTTCTGAGCCATACAATCTTTGGCATACATGTTCCAAGGATTTTATCTACATATTTTGCTAACAAAGTACTCATTCTAAGGAAAAACAGAATGTTTGATTATATTTAGTTTCATACTTTTAGCTAATGGAAGGCAAACACTCATGAAAATTAGTTTATGATAATTAGGTCAAGACTGGTTAGAATCATTTTGTAAAATTAAGGTGAGCCTAATGATTGATATGTAGCCAGGTGCCTAAAATTGTCAAGAGCTTGATGATTTACTACAGCAAATTAAAACAAATCAGGTTGAATAAACACATATAATTTTCAACTTCTTTCAGCATAAATTGAACTGCGTAATATGATATTGATAAAACTTTATGTAAACAAAATTAAATCTGACAATGAAAATGCATTTTAGCATCATTTGAAGTAAGCTAACAGAGAAGTACAAACTATTGGCAAAAAGATTATTAAGAGTTGTGCTATTGACATTACAACTAGAATCATAGACTAGTGGGCTGTTACAAAAAATACAGTTAGTAGCATTGTCTAAAAATGAAGCCGAGAAAAAAATTCTAGCATTATATCCAAAGTGCTTGATGAATTACTTTGGAGGCTGAGATTATGTAAAATCTCTATAGAGTTCAACTGGATGACAGTATAGACTTTGTGAATCTCTCCGTGTTTTTGTATGGTGTGTTCAGGCAGGTGAATACGAGGAAGATGTATTACATTTTAAAATGCTTGTCACATAAATGTAACTGGATAATGGAGCAGTCTGAACTTTTATCTTTTCCAATCACATCCTTCCACTGTGCTCTGTCAAATCTCATTGAAAGCCCCTTAACAGCATTCCAGGCAGACCTCATAGCCTTCCTTTCATTTCCAGTTATCTTAAGTTCAATCCAGTTGAAAACTCCAATTTTGTCTCTTCTATGCTCAAGCAATGGCTTAACTCTTTACTAAAAGGACCTGTACGAAGAAACATCTGCTTTATAAAACATCATCTCCCTTTTTTTGATTGAATTCTAGCCACTGTGGAGACAGGCAGGCATTAGGGTGGATGGGCAAAAGCCTTCTTGCATAATGGTGCATGTGATTACACTCCATCTTTCTGCTGCTTCACTGGCTGGCACTGTCTGAGTATGAATGTCTTCTGTGAGGCAGGCATCTGGGTGATGGCTCTTTTATGCAGAGCCTTTGGGTCTGCCCCAGTGCCCAAGTTCCTGACTTGGGAACACCAATTCTGATTAAGTCTTTTCTACCCATTTACTTCAGCTCTTTATCAATGGTACAAACTTTCACCTTTTGAAGTTTGATTACCTTACATGGGGAGTCAAGCTTTTGTGTGGGGCAAGAGCAAAAGGGAGCAAACCTGGCTACTTTCTAAGCTGAAACATTCCTTCTGTGAAACAAACAAACCCTTGCAAACACAAATGGTGAACACGCAGCCTTTTCTATAGCTGTCCTGCTATCTCCTCTCATTTCTCCTATTCGTTATTTGCACAGATTCCGAGAAGACTAACAAATGCATTGTACAAGTAGGCATTCAGCCTTTCCTGAGAGATGTTCATTTCCTGTTGAGTCACTCCTAATTTTTATGAGATTTGTTCTTAAGTTCCCTTCACTTGACTTTACAGGACTTGGGTGCAAGTTTCTTCTCCACGGATATTAATTTTAGTAGAAACTTTAAGGTTTTCGTTTTCCTCTCCCCTTCCTTTTTTTTTCTTTTTTAAAAAAATACTATCAATCGGCCGGGCGCGGTGGCTCACGCTTGTAATCCCAGCACTTTG
The DNA here is from genome assembly GCF_006542625.1 of Nomascus leucogenys. Taxonomy (NCBI): domain Eukaryota; kingdom Metazoa; phylum Chordata; class Mammalia; order Primates; family Hylobatidae; genus Nomascus; species Nomascus leucogenys. Next base: position 86,586,798 of record NC_044387.1, read on the forward strand.
GGAGGCCGAGGTGGGCGGATCACGAGGTCAGGAGATCGAGACCATGGTGAAACCCCGTCTCTACTAAAAATACAAAAAATTAGCCGGGTGTGGTGGCGGGCGCCTGTAGTCCCAGCTACTCGGAGAGGCTGAGGCAGGAGAATGGCGTGAACCCGGGAGGCGGAGCTTGCAGTGAGCCGAGATTGCGCCACTGCACTCCAGCCTGGGTGACAGAGCGAGACTCCGTCTCAAAAAAAAAAAAAAAAAAATACTATCAATCGTCGGATGCAGCATTATCTTATGTTGTCACTAATTAAGTAAGCATCGATACTGCCAACTGAACTGTGCCACAATGGGACAGGAATGTGTGCCATACATTGGTTAATATATTTCTAGAACTGTCTCATAGCAGGATTATAGTCATCAACGTCCATGTTGTTCATTTATTATTGTACTTTGTGTCATCAGGAGTTGTGGGGATGAGGTACTTTTAATAGAATCCATAAACAACCCAATAGCCAGTGTCCTATACTCTTAGGTAGGCTTTGTGATTATACATATCTGGGGAACTATGGATTCTCCCTTGCAGCTGTCTCTATGATTGACTTCTGTATGTACCTGTCCTGTACAAACAGTGTTAACAGTGTTCCCCTATTGTCTCCAGGGTCTTCTTCCACATCGCTAGTACACATTCTGCAGTTGTGGTGCTGGCTCTTTTGTACTCCTTGTATCATATGAACAGCAGTAGTAACTATATCTGAACTTCTGCCAGGCCTAAGTAACTCTACAATGGTATTGAACATAAGAGCACTTGATTTCAGACATTTTAAAACATGAAAGAATTGTGTATCAGATAGACTTGGGATGTGCTGCTGGGATCTGCTGGGATGATTATTTCTGAGCTACACTGGCCATCTGTCTTTAAGTCCTGCAGGCATTGTCTGGTCATAATTGCTGAAGACTTTCTTTAGAAATGTTCTTCCCTCTGATTTAAGCCCCATGTGCCCATTTGGGGGTGACAAGAAAAATTTCATTTTGTAGTATATTACACATACAAAAGGCACTGAATTTTAAAGATTTTAGGGGAATTTTTAAGATACTATCAAATAATGGCAATTCATTAACAACCTGTATGCTAACAATGAAATAAAATGGCAGTAGAAAAGAAAACCTGCATAGGAAGAGTCATCTTAAAAATTTATTCAAATCATTGTGTAGTTATGATTTGTGGCCAAGGCAAAACACAGACCGCTAAAGAAAGGACAGCAACTTTCAAAAACCTTGTATGCTTATATAGTAGCTTGCCTTAGAGAATGGAGACATTTGTAGTTTAAAAAGATTCAATTAACTTAAAACACGGCACATGATTTTATTATGCTGTGGCAAGATGGTATTTTTGGGGTATTCATTTACATTTGTTGCTTACTTTCTGTTGCCCATTGCTTCTTCTTCCCGGTAAGCATTGGAATCTTTCTGTAATCTTACATCAGTGCAAGAATGTGATTATCTGAAAACAGGGTGAAAAAAAGATTCCTGCCTTTGGTTCATAAAAATCAAAGTCATACAGAGGCCAGTGGGTGGGAGTCTTAAAATTAACAAAATGTTTGAGGGCAGAGCACTTGAAACTGGTAGGTTATTTCTTCTCCATCTGCTGCCAGCTCCCATTGACCATTCGCCTCCCAGAACAGACTCGAAGAAAATTTCTCAGCCTGGAGAAAATGAGAAGAGCTACTAAGGAAGGGGAAGCAATGCTTTCCCTCACTGCACTATACCATTCTGTAAGGTAATTCATTATATTATCAAAATAAAGAAACAAATCACTTGAGTGTACAACATACTAAAAAATATTTCCTAAAATTCAATGTAATGGAGAGATCAGGTGCAGGTGTGAGAGGCAGCTACACAATTTGCATGACCCAGTACAAAAATGAAAACATGGGACTCCTTGTTCATACAGCAGAAAAAAATATGATTAAAGTACCGAACTATAAAGATTTTTCTTCTGCAAACGCTCTTTTAGTTTCTTGTGTTTTTGTATGTTATTTCATGTTTTAAGTAGGGAAAATTAAAATGTAAAGTTATTTCGATGACTTTTACTGATCATCTTTATATTGTGAAGTTCCAGTTATAAATGCAAATATAAGAATATTTAACTCATGTAAAGAATCACCAAAATTACATAATTCATATTTCATAGCTCATACATGCACAAACATTTTATTCCTGCCAGAAGAATAGAAGCATGACACAAGATTCAGTAGTTTCTTTTAAAATTTTATTTTATTTTATTTCTATTCTTTTTAGACAGGGTCTTGCTCTGTGGCCCAGGCTGGAGTGGAGTGATACAATCATGGCTCATTGCAGCCTGGAGCTCCTGGGCTCAAGCAATATTCCCACCTCAGCATCTCGAGTAGCTAGGACTGCAGGTGTGGCACACCACACCCAGATAATTTTATTTTCATATTTATTTTTTTGTAGAGACAGGTCTTGCTATGTTTCCTAGGCTGGTCTCCAACTTCTGGGATCAAGTGATCCACCCGCCTCGGCCTCCCGCAGAGCTGGGATTACAGGCATAAGCCCACTACCCCCAGCCTCTCAGTTTTTACTTCTTCATACACACATGTTCTATGAACACTCTCCAACTCCAGCTTGCTTATGAGCAAGGAGAGACTGAAAGGAAAAGGTGCTATGAGTTTCTCCGTCTTTCCCTTTTTCCCATAGCATCATTTTTAGTGTTAATGATTGGCTAATAGATATGAGTAAGAATGGACATAATAAAGTTTCTTGCTCACACATAGTTCTCAGAATGTCATTGCCTTCCTATTGTTTTGGAAGCAAATTATGGTTTAAAGAAAAATACGTCCTCTTGGAGCTGTCAGCAACCACTGCACCTCACTTACTCAATAGTACATGTAAATGCTTTTCCTTTATGGGCTTCAAGTGTCACCAAACAGCCACACATCCTGGTCCACTGAAATTCTGTGCTCACGTGGTATCACAAACATTATATGCGAATTGGAAGACAGGAATGGTGGACATATGTCTTGCACATATCCGTTTAGCTCACATGCATGCTCTGTTGACCCATCAGTACTGGAAAACACAAACTTACAGACAAAAGGGTTTAGAATTTTAAGATGGCAACAGCAGAGCACTAAACCAAGCATGAGGTCCTTCTGTACTTAGGGCCCTGTGCAACTGTATAGATGGCATCCCCACATACCCAGTGCTAATAATCAACAGGCCTTGTCTAAGTTCCCAGCCAACAGTAGTATTAATCGGCAGACATATGAGTGAAGACATCACCCCAGGATACTAGCCAGGAGCTGTTGACTACCCCTTAGCCTTCGAGTATTTTTGGCTGAAGTCCCAGACACCTACAGATTACCCATTTGAAAATGTTCCCATTTTAAAAGGGCACATTAGACTGAGTAGCCTTCAATTAGTACAAATGAAGAGGAATCAGCAGGGTAAAGATGTTTAGATGTATCTAACACAATTTCAGGCTTTAATGGACAGTATGTTTGGGTGCATGCACTTCTCATCACCTAGAAATATGACCCTGACTGATGCAGAAATGCTGTTAAATGTGGTAGACTTTCATACTTGTGTTTCGCCTTCTTTTGGATTGAGGAAGTTAATTTGGAAAAGCAGTATGGTAAATATACATTTTAAGGAAGTGGTAAAGTGTGGACCCTAAACCCAGACTTTCCAGGGTTTGAATAGTGGCTTTATTCCTTACCATTTAGGTGACCTTGGGTTCGTTACTTTATTTTTCAGTGCCTGAATTGCTTTCTTCGGAAGAATGGAGACTATGGTAGTACCCACCTCATAGATCTGTAAGTAATAAATAAGTTACGCTTGCAAAAAACACTTAAAAGAGCATCTGCTGCATGAGAAGCACTCATATGCATTAGCTACTCTCATTATTAGTTTAGTTACAAGTTTAGTTAATTAATAATTTAGTTATTTTATAGAGGAATAAGAGTACAATTTGATATGGAGTTGTGTCTGAGAAGATTGTTTTTGGTTTAGCAAAGATACAACATATGCTTTATATATTTCAAAAAATAAATAGTCCAATATATAAGAATTTCTACCGACAATTTATAACTGATTCTCAAATTATAGTATGTTATGATCAACAAATACAATAAAATCTATAATTATAAAAACATGACATTAAATAAACTTTATTATTTGAAGTCTACATGCACTTATAAAATGTTCTCTGGACCTTCAGATCAAACCTAAATCAATATCCATTATTTGGACAAATAACCCATGTAAGAATAGCAAGCAGAGAAAATTACTGAAAAAATACCCAGTGACAACTATTACCCAGTCTCTACTAATCCACAGGGATGAATTTAAACCTGTTGCTTTAAATTTTAGCTACTCACCACTGAATGACCTTGAGAGCTATGTTAGAGTGGTCATTTTCTCCTGACTGTCTCTGCTGATTGCCTGACTTAACACTTTCTATTGCTACTGACGTGTCTGTAAATGACCACAAACGATGCAAGGATTTTGGTCTTTTTAATAACTTCAATTGCTATGCATTTATTATTATAAGTCATTTTCAAATTAACTGGTGAGAATAGCCATCAAAACTCGTTGTAGTTTGTTCACAGGGTGGCCTTCTTAGGCTTCCTTGTCACTAACTGTGGTAGCTAAGCTGATGGAGAGAGGTACTAGGGGCCCGTGCAGTGGCTCACGCTTGTAATCCCAGCACTTTGGGAGGCAGAGGCAGGCAGATCATTTGAGGTCAGGAGTTCCAAACCAGCTTGGCCAATATGGTGAAGTCCCATCTTTACCAGAAAAAAAAAAAGAAAAGACAATTAGCCAGGCATGGTCGTGCACGCCTGTACTGGCATGTACTTAGTAGGTCGAGACAGAGAATCGCTTGAACCTGTGAGGCGGTGGTTGCAGTGAGCTGCGATCATGCCACTGCATTCTAGTCTGGGTAACAGAGCGAGATTCCATCTCCCCTGCCACCCCGCAAAAAAAAAAAAAAAATTAAAAATAAAAGCATCAGGGAGTTAACTAGCTTTGTGCTCTGCCTGGGAGTGTGGGTGAAGAATGTGGCAGGTATGTTTTGGTAGAAGGAAGGAGGTTCAGGTTAGGATACCATTGAGACTGGTTAAACATGTTCAATGAGAAAATGTTATTAAAATGAATAAAAACAGCATCTTGTGGCTGTGGAAATCATTACTATGGGATGTGGGAAGTTATTATATTTGTGTGTGGCTGTGGCTGTTGTTTTTTTTTGATCAGGTACAAAATGAAACTCTCAGAATTTTTGGAATATAGAGACAGGCATGAAAAAAAACATCCCTGTGTTTAAAGGAAATAAAAGACACCCCACAGAATATTACGATATGATTTTAGCTTAGATTTCTCTTCACAGCATTTGGTTGTTTCTTTGTTTTCCAATTACTTCCTTTTCTGTGTTGCTTTCCTGATCTGGATCTATGTAGCAAGCTATGTTGCCTCTATCACTGAAATGGACAAGATAGGAAATTGTATTCCTAGTGAGAAACTAGCAGCTATCTCCCCCTCCACACACACGTGAACCTCCAAAAGGTATTATTCTACACTGGAGATTATTTTGAACAATAACTAACTTCAGTGAATTAAATTCATTTTTCCCCTACTCCTACGGCCACTTAGCTGCAGGTTAGCAGCATCTGAAAAATACCTTATTTCAGGCAGTTGGACTGTCTATTTCTTATCTCATGGAGTGCACAAACAAGAGCCAAAGATCATAAGATTTCTTTCCTTTTCTTTTCGGTCTACTAGGTTGTTACTTTGTAATTCATCCTTTGTAGTTACCTTAAAAGCATAATAATGATAATTTGCAAAACTTTCGTAAAGATAAACCAAGGAAAGTTTATCCCCACATGTTCAAGCTTACTATTTCCCCTCAGGTTACATAGTTTGCAGCAACACAGCAGGTTGTAATATCCATGAAATAAGAATCCTATGAGTGGAGGAAACCCATTTCTAAGGACAGTTGGAAACTGCTTGCCTGAGATGCTGCTGCTTAGAATCAAAGATACCATGTGGTGACATATTTCTAAAGAATGAGATCCTTCTGTTTGTGGAACTTTACACTGTTTGACAATTTATATTTATTTAAAAAAAAATTGAAAATGGAAGGCAGTTTGATCTCATAATTTAGGGTAGTAGTCTGAAAGGCACCCTCCCTGTCTCCCACGGAATTTTGAAGTCAGTAGGGTTGGTAAAAATGATATGGGTATGGGAAAGTGCTGCATTATCAAACTTCTAACTAAGGAGCCAGATGGTGTTTACATGAGTCAACTCCCACCCAATCGGCTTTCTCAGCTGTATTTAAAGTAGAAAGATGAAGACAGCAGAAATTACCAGAATATAGTTTGAAGAAGAGATTTAACTATGTCACAGCTTATGATGAAGCAATTTCAAGATAATGTTTCTGAGGATGTATCTTCTGCTGTCTTTCCTCTAGGAAATGCTTGGAATAGACAAAATTTTATATATATTTATATATATGTGTGTATATATATATACACACATATATATGTGTGTATATATATGTATGTATTTCCAATCACTCCTACATATATCTAATCAGTATTTCATATACATATAATGATTGTGTTAAAAATAAGATCTAATTATAAAGAAACGCATCTATTAACATATATCCATGGCATTGATATTGAAGAAACGTGATGTTGAAATATCCCATGTTTAAAAGTGAATGTGCTTTCAGAATCAGCTAAAACCAATGGGAATTTGTGTTGAGAGAGGGCACAGTGTGATTCTGGAATTTTCTGAAATCTTATAGAATGCAGATATATGATAAAAAGCTTTTCAGAGGAAGTAGAGCTTTAGTATTAAGTAAAGAAAAGATGAAGCAAAATAGGAATATTAGAATGGTGAGATATACATATGAGAAGGTTTAAAAATTGTGCCTGGGAAAGGGTATTAGCACAATCATATTAGACAGAATGTCTGCGTCAGACTCTTCTTAATGCCTAGAGGCTCTGATTTATTAAAACTTCCTGGAAATTAGATCTTGCCTTAGGCCATTGGAGTAGCTAACTTCTTTGTCAATCAGATAAAGCAAACCGTATGAGGCAGAAGAATAACTGCTACTTAAAAAGAGCAAGAAAATAAACCATATAAATTTTAGTTAGGTTTTTATTGGTAAAGCATAAGAATATACCAAGCCTGAGATTGTGAGCTTTTTAGAGTGACAATTGCCAATTTACGGTATAGCAGCTTCCCTTTTTTATTTTGTCATTTTGTAATAATTCGTGTGTAAGGCAATAGACTTTGAAAATAGGGGATATGTGAGATTTGGAAATGCAAACCTTGCACAAGAAATTAAATTAGCTCTTGGTATATAGAAGTTTTCTGGTGGTAGTATATTTTTAAGAACCATAAAATTGTCAACTTTTCTTATGTATTAAAATTAGCTATTTTAGTTTCCATTTCTAAGTTCCTGTTGAATTGTATTTTGTTTCAAACTTTCTTCCTTGAATTACTATATATGCCCTATACTTTGTTAAATGTTGTAGCTTTGCATTTTGTAAAGTGCATACTATTCTTAAAATTGACATGTGTGTATTTTAAAAATGAGTAAAATACTTTTTGATCTAAAATAAATACGTTGTATATTAAAGATGAAATATTTAAAATTAAAATTAATCATTGATTTTATATATATATACTTACATGTATGTTCACAATTTGGAGTATTAGTAGCTAAATATATCTATATCTACATATAGATATAGATATGAGATAAATAGCACACAGGCAGAAATATATCTTATTTTAGCAACATTCCATTAGAAGTATTGCTCATTTGATTTTTGCTTTTTTGCAAACTAAAATCTTGACTTTAATACAAATAACTGATTCTTTCTAATAAAAAATACCTAGGAGTTCTTTACTTGGGCTTTTATGAATAGAACAAATGGATTTGTAGAGAATGACTGATCCTAAATATGCATTGAGAAGCATGTGCATTTTGCTTTATGGTTAGTTTAATATAATTCACATACAGCAAACTACAGGTGCTTTGTACCAGCATACTGACATTTATGTCCAGTGAGCCTCTTTTGCACCTATCTCATCCTCCAGATGGGTCACTAAACAATTATTTTCTAAAAAAAAAAAAAAAAAAAAAAACTGGATATGGTTAAAATTAGTTTATTTTTTCGTCTGTAGTATATATTTATTTAAAAATATAGATCTTTATTTTAAGTATAATCAGTGGATCCTATTCAGTATGTCCCAAGATTTTCTCACTTGTTTGCAAAAAACAATTTATCACTCTACAGAAAAGTTCCCAAATTTATAATTTTAATGTTAAGAAGGCTTTGTTTCCCTCCAGTGAATCTGAACATCATCAGCTTCCTCTTTGCCTTTGTAGCTAGGAATGAATGTGCAGTGTCATAGCACTGCTATCTCTTTCTATCTCAGAGGCCTCTGTTCTTTTCCTTGTTTTTGTCTATTGCCTTGGGGCCATAGAAAGTTTTAAATGCAGAGATAAGTTAGACACTAATTTGTACAATAGTAGCTTCCCATTCAGCAGAGAAAACAAGACACACTTTTAACTACTAATAACACAATATGGAAATTAATACATGCCTTAGAATACTACATTATAAGGAGCTGTAGAAATTGACAGATGGAGAATTTGCTTAAATTTAAAGAAAGGGGGTTTTCCCAGAGAGCGAGAATTTAAATAGAGCTTTGAAAGATTTGAACATATGCTCTCATGAGGGGAATGTATGAGCTAAGGTACAGAAATACACTATGTTTACAGAAAACTAAGCTGAAGTGTAGAGTAGGTTACATAATAGAAAAAAGTTAGTGAGATAATTCTAAAAGCTATGGTGAGACTGGAAGATAGAAGATCTTGATATAATGGACTGAATGTTCATGTTTCCCCAAAATTCATATGTTGAAATCCTAATGTCCAATGTGATAGTATCACCAAGTGGGAACCTAGGGAGGTGATTAAGTAATGATGGTGGAGCTCTCACGAATGGAATTCATGCCTGATATGGTTTGGCTGTGTCCCCACCTAAATCTCATCTTGAATTGTAGCTCCCATAATCCCTACATGTCTTGGGAGAGACCTGGTGGGAGGTAATTGAATCATGGGGGTGGTTACCCCCACACTGCTGTTCTCGTGATAGTGAGTTCTCAAGAGATCTGATGGTTTTAGAAGTGGCTTTTCCCCCTTCGCTCAACACTGTTCTCTCCTGCTGCTTTGTGTAGAAGGACATGTTTCTTCTTCTGCCGTGATTGTAAGTTTGCTGAGGCCTCCAAGCCATGTGGAACTATGAATCAATTAAACCTCTTTTCCTTATAAATTACCCAATTTTGGATATTTCTTCACAGCAGCATGAGAAGAAAATAATACAATGCCCTTATTTACAAAAACGTCCCAAAGAACTCCCTCACCTCTTCTACTATGTCAGGTTACAGTGAGAAGAAGGCAGTCTATGAACAAGGTAGTGGGCCTTCACCAAACACTGAATATATTAGCACCTTGATTATGGACTTCCCAGTGTCCAGAACAGTGAGAAATAAATTTTTATTATTCATAAGCCACCCAGTCTATGGCATTTTTTTATGGCAGCCTAAACAGACTAAGACCGTTGATAAGAATCTGATAATTGTATCTAACACAATAAAGAGAAACAAAAGGTTTTTGAAAGAGGAAATGATATTTTGAACACCCTAAAGACATTAATATGGTAAACCTGTATAGTTTGAGTTGAAGTTAAACATGACAAAAGGAAACTAAATTAGAAGAATATTTCAAGAAGACAGATTATACATAATTGGTGGCTAATCAAGATCATTGTGTAAGAGGATTTGAGTTGACATTAATAATATTCCATATGTTAAATAATTTTAAAATAGAGTAATATATGTGAGCTATTAAAAGCATGTTGTTAATAATTTCAAATGTTTTGCCAGTTCAGAAGATATTTAGGATATTATATTTGTTAAAGACTTGTTCATCACTTTCAAAAATATATTAACAGGTAATTTGGTGAATCAATTATATCCTAGACACTGTGCAAGGCTTTGAGTATATATAGAATCATAAGACCCATTTTCTGTTCTTAAGGAACGTATAGGATAATGGGGAGAGAGGGGCATACTGATGGTTATGGGACAGTATGGCAAGAGCTCCAATACATTTATATGGAAGATGATCATCAAATAGGAACTTTTCTCAAACTGGGGCTGGTTGGTGGTGCTTAGATAGTAAGTCTAACATTATTTGTAAAATATGGAAAGCTCGTCATTGCATGAAAAATGTAATGTGGTCAGTCTGGGCAGAAATAAAATTCTATGCAAAGGCACAATGACAAGGAAATCCGATGTGCCCTATACAACTGAAGTATGATGTATGATTTAGGGAAAGGGGGTATCAGACTTCACAGGTAAGTAGCAATGTTGAAGTGTGCTAAGATCTTCAGATTTTGTCTTAAGATCTATCAGAAGTTCTTATGTATGAGAGTGACATCATCAGCTATGTAATTTAGAAATTCACTAAAAGAGATAATTTAGAGTATAATTGGAGCATGGAAGATTAGAGGGAGGAAGATCGCTTCTGAGGTTGTTGAAGTAATCAGAGCAAAATTTGATGTGATTCTGAAATAAAGCAAAAGCTGACAGGGTTTAGTAATAAGAGACATGTCTGAGAAGAATTAGTGGAATTTAAGAATTGATTGAAAGTGGTACACTGAAGAATAGAGAGAAATCAGTGACAATTCCTATGTTTCTCATTTGGGAAATTTCTTATTTGAATGTTTTATGCACTGAGAGAGAATATAGAAAGATAAAGTTTGAGAAGATATATGGGTAAAATCAGTTCGTACATGGTTTGAGTGACGATGGAGCAATCGTGTGGGAATCTCCAATAGACAGTTGGATGTAAAGATCTGGCACTCCAAAGAATTGTCTAAAGCTTTGCTAATCAAAGCATGGTCTTTGGAAAAATAGCATTGGCACCACCTGAAATGTTATTAGAAATGAAGAATCTCAGGACCTAACTCAGATCCACAGAATCGGAATCTTCAGTTAAATCAGATCCTTATGATTTAAATACATGTTAAATTTTGAGAAGCACTTACCTAGAATATGTGCACACACCAGCAAACATGTACCCAGTTGCAAATATATGTTGTTAACATTTAGGTCATAGTTGGAGCTATGCAAATGTATAAATTGAGCAAAATGATAAAAATATAAAACTTTAGAGAACTCCAATATTTAAAGGAGGAAGATAAAGTATGAACCCCTAAAATACAACTGAGGTGTATTTCAAAATGAAGACAAACCAGGAAAGGAGTGTATAAATGAAATTGTAGAATAAAAGAATTTCAAGTTTAAGGAATGATATAAAAATAAAAGCAGCATTAAGCATGGAGGTAAATATCCCCATTTATCCAAATTTGCATTAATTCTTTAGAAGTTAAATGTTCAGTCTTAAAAGTAATATTACATTCATTTTCTGTGTAAAAGACCAAGAAGTATACATTTTCCTGTTATTTTTCATTTTTATTTTGTTCTGAAACTTTCCAATTTTTTTCTCTTATTTACCGTATTCAAGATTCTTGCCCCCAAATGTTTATCTTCCAACCTTTTCTACATCCTATTCTTTTTTACTTGTTGTACACTTAAAAATATAGATTATATTGTATTGATCTAAAGAAATCAATCTTTATTTTCTCTTTATTCTGGTATATATATCCAATATTCATAATGGAAAATCCTCCATAGAAATGTCTCTTTCATTTTTTGTAGACCAAGTGAAAATAATACAGTCTTTTCTACTGGTTAGCAGTGTGTTTATGTGTGTGGTTAGGCATATGTGTATGTAGAGGAGTCAACAGTATGGCTATGCCTCATTGCTCTGAGCTACACAGTAGAAACATAAACTAGAGCTACATTTAGCCCTCTCCTCTATGCTACCCTCTTTCTGCTTTCATTTTTCTTTAACCTGCGGTCTTGTCTCTGTCTTGGTGAAAATTCCTATAGTAAAAACAGCTCTGTTGTAATTTACATTACTGGTTCCCTAAGGTACAACAGAACAAATTGGAAAGTCCGGCTATAAAATCAAATCCATGTGATAATTTGCTATATGTGAAATACTTGTCTTCACACTATCATCAAATATGGATTATAATAACCGCAAGAAAAATGTTAACTTAGATATCTATCTCATATCTAATACAAATGAGTTTTGATCATATTAATAAATATATATTTATATTATATTGTAAATTATGGTTTCACATATAGTCAGTCCTTCCTGACTGGGTTATATTAATAAATATAAAAGTATAAACAATATTTTCATAATTTTATAAAACCACAGTATGGGAAAGGGTTTCTAAGTTTAAAGCTACACCCAGTAACCACAAAAGCACAGTGAATTTTACTTCATAAAAATACAATTTTCCATTTGGCAGAAAATACCATAAACATAGTCAGAACACAAAAAACACACTGGAATAATACACTTTCAGCTCATCCTAGGCAGCAAGTTAATCCATCAATCTATTAATTTAGAATTTGTAAAAATTAATACGAAATATATCAAGTACAAAAATGAAGAAAGGACATAATGAGAAAAGTCATATGATAACTCAATATGTAATGAGATGTTAATACAAAGAAAAATTAAAATGCATCTCACACCAATTTCAAGTGCATAAGAAGCCTGCATGAAAGGGAAAGTGATCACCTGTAATCCTAGTTACTCGAGAGATTGGGGCAGGAAAACACCTTGAACCTAGGAGGCAGAGGTTTCAGTGACCTGAGATCATGCCATTGCACTCTACCCCGGGTGACAGAGCAAGATTCCACCTCAAAAGAAAAAAAGAGGCAAAACTATAGAGTCTTTAGAAGATTGTATAGGAAAAATATTTGTAACCTTGGGGAGAGAGGTGTTTTTAAAAACAATACATAAAATTTACTAAACCTAAGGGAAAAGAATTATAAGAGTGGTTACATTACATTAAAAGTATATATTCATCTAGTACTTTAAAGAGAGTAACAACAGAAGCCACAACTAGATGCTTGTATCAAAGAAACTGAAGTGATACTACTTCTAAGGATGCTAAGGTCTAGTATTATATTGTGAATATATGTAGACTCATATTAATTTATAATGAGAATTATAACAACCAGGTTGTTAAAAATATAATTTTATCAAATGTTGGTGAGAATTTAGAGCAATGCAAACCATCTTAAGCTATTGATGGGATGAAAATTGCTACCAGTCTTTGTCAAACCATTATATAGTAAAATTGAAGATCTACATCCAGTGACCCAACAGAGAAACTCTTACTCGTGTGGACCAGGAGATATGTATACGAGTGTTTATTGAAGTATTATTTGTAATATTTCCTAATTAGAAACAGCCCAAATGTCAGTCATAGTAGAAGGAATAAATAATTTGTGACATCTTCATTCAATGGAATACAAGAAAATGTGGAAGTGAACGAATTACAGCTACACACTTAACAACATGTACGAATCTCACAGTGTTGAGTGAAAGAACCCAGACAGGAAGGACTGACTATATGTGATATCATAGCATTTGTATACAATCTCAAACCTAGGCAAAAGTAAATTATATTTCTTATAAGCACATATGTTGCAGCTCCAGTAGTTTGGCAAGTGGGAGGGAGTGGCGCCCAGCAGCCTTTTCACTCCTTCACTCCTGTAGCTTGGCAAATGAGTGGAAGTGGTGCCCTGTGGCTCTTTCGCTCCCATAGTTCAGTGAGCAAAAGGGAATGGCACCCAGTGGCTTCTTCTTTCCCATTGTTCAGTGAGCCGGAGGGAGGGTTACAGTTATTTTATTCCCACTGTGCACAGCTCAGTGAGCAAGACGGTTACAGCTCCTTTTTTCCTGTTGCCTGCAGCTTGCCAAGTTCCAGGTTCTTGTCTTACAACCAAGAAGAATAAGGTATGCAGACACCAGAGATGGTATAAGGCAGAGAAGAATTTTACTGAGTGACAGAAGGAAAACTCTCAGCTGCAGGAGGGGACACTGAAAGAAGTAGCCATCTGTGAGGTGAAGTCCAGGGTTTTTATGGGCTTAGAATGGGGGAGTGCATGCTGATTGGTGCATAGGTGGTCTTGGAAAAAGCACCATTCAATTGGTTAAAGGGCATCATTCAAAAAAAAAAAAAAACAGTTGAGAGAGAGTGGGTAAGGTGGGGATGGAAGTTCTCACTCTGTCATGGACTCTATCTGAAATTGGCATTTCAATTTTCAGGCTTCAGGCTGTCTTTGGCCTGAAGGTCAAGTTTCACTAGGGAGCCGTCCCTGTCTACCTAAGAATTGTTGCTATCACATATATATATGGTGAAACTATAAAGTTTGACCAAAATGCTGAGAATGATATGGACAATGAAATCCAGGCTGAGGTGGTCTCAGATGGAGATGAGGAAACTATAAAGCAAAACACAGAACTGATGACAATAAAAGTCGGGATAGGCTTACTTCTGGAGCAGTGATCCCCTTGAGGATGGGGGCTGTCTTTTTATTTTTATCTTCAGCATCTAACACATGCCAGGCATACAAGTGTCACTGAAGAAATTTTCGCTGGGTGTTACGTTATTTAAATATAAATTACTGAAGTTTATTATTGACTAGCCTGTAGTCTAACATTGTCTCTCTTCCAGGCCACAGGTTCCAGGCAGGACAATGACAAAACAACTCCTTTTCATCACAATACCCTCATGCAGTGTTTGCTCTCTGTGCCTACTATCATTTCTCATGCTCCTTAGGCAACAATGTATTTTAGGAAATAGGCATAAGACCCACTGATCTTTCCCCAAGGTCTCACATCATGAAGGGGAGACAGGCAAAAAAAGAGATGATGGCAAAAGATTGTAGGGCATTAAAGCATTGTTAATGATTGTTTATATTATAGTTCCATGCCATTTTTATTTATTAATTTGGTTGATGATATGATTCACTGTGTCCCCACAAAAATCTCATGTTGAATTCCCACATGTTGTAGGAGGGACACTGTGGGAGGTAATTGAATTATGTGGGCAGATCTTTCCTGTGCTGTTCTCATGATAGTGAATAAGTCTCACAGGATCTGAAGGTTCTATAAGGGGGAGTTTCCCTGCATAGTCTCTCTCTTTGCCTGCTGCCATTCATGTAAGACGTGACTTGCTCCTCCTTGTCTTTCACCATTATTGTGAGGTCTCCCCAGCCATGTGGAACTGTGAGTCCATTAAACCTCTTTCTTTTGTAAATTGCCCAGTTTCAGGTATCTCTTTATCAGCAGCGGGAAAAGGAATTAATACAGTAAATTGGTACCAGTAGAGTGGAGTGCTGCTTAAAAAATACCCAAAAATGTGGAGGCAACTTTGGAACGGGGTAACAGGCAGGGGTTGGAAAAGTTTGGAGGGCTCAGAAGAAGACAGGAAAATGTGGGAAAGTTTGGAACTTTCTAGATACTTGTTGAATGGCTTTAACCAAAATGCTGATAATGATATGAACAATGAAATCCAGGCTGAGGTGGTCTCAGATGGAGATGAGGAACTTGTTGGGAACCGGAGGACAGGTGACTTTTGTTGTGTTTTAGCAAAGAGACTGGTGGCTTTTTGCCCCTGCCCTCGAGATTCGTGGAACATTGAACTTGAGACAGATGATTTAGAGTGTCTGGCAGAAGACATTTTTAAGCAGCAAAGCATTCAAGATGTGACTTGGATGCTGTTAAAAGCATTCAGTTTTATAAAGGAAGCAGAGCATAAAAGTTTGGAAAGTTTGCAGCCTGACAATGCAATAAAAAAGAAAATCCCATTTTCTGAGGAGAAATTCAAGCCAGCTGCAGAAATTTGCATAAGCAATGAAGAACCTAATGTTAATTGCCAAGACAATGGAGAAAATGTCTCTAGAGCATTTCAGAGGCCTTTAAGGCAGCCCCTCCAATTACAGGGGAACTGATGAGAAAAAGATGGTTTTGTGGTCTGGGTCCAGGTTACCCATGCTGTGTGCAGCCTAGGGACTTTGTGCCCTGTGTCCCAGCTGCTCTAGTCATGGCTAATAGGGGCCAAGGTACAGCTCAGGCCGTGGCTTCAGATGTTGCAAGCCCCAAGCCTTGGCAACTTCCACAAGGTGTTGAGCCTGTGAGTGCACAGAAGTCAAGAATGGAGGTTTGGAAACCTCTGCCTACATTTCAGAAGATGTTTGGAAATGCCTGGGGGTCCAGGCAGATGTTTCCTGCAGGAGTGTGGTCCTTATGGAGAACCTTTGCTAGGGCAGTGCAGAAGAGAAATGTAGGATCAGAGCCCTCACACAGAGTCCCTACTGGAACACTACCTAGTGGAGCTGTGAGAAGAGGGCCACCATCCTCCAGACCCCAGGATAGTAGATCCATCAACGGCTAGCACCATGCCCCTGGAAAAGCCACAGATACTCAATGCCAGCCCATGGGAGCAGCCAGGAGGGAAGCAGTAACCTGCAAAGCCACAGAGGCAGAGCTGCTGGAGACCACAGGAGCCCACCTCTTGCATCAGCATGACCTGGATGTGAGACCTAGAGTCACAGGAGATCATTTTGGAACGTTAAGATTTCACTGCCCTGCTGAATTTCAGACTTGCAAGGGGCCTGTAACCCTTTTGTTATGGCCAATTTCTCCCATTTGGAATGGCTGTATTTACCCAATGCCTGTACCCCCATTGTATCTAGGACATAACTAACTTGTTTTTTATTTTACAGGCTCATAGGTGAAAAGCACTTGCCTTGTCTCAGATGAGACTTTGGACTGTGGACTTTTGAGTTAATGCTGAAATTACACTTTGAGGGGCTGTTGGGAAGGCATGATTCGTTTTGAAATGTGAGGACATGAGATTTGGGAGGGGTCAGGGGTCGAATGATAGGGTTTGACTGTGTCCCCACCCAAATCTCATCTTGAATTCCCACATGTTATGGGAGGGACCCAGTGGGAGGTAATTTAATCATGTGGGCAGGTCTTTCCCATGCTGTTCTCATGATAGTGAATAAGTCTCACAGGAACCCATGGTTCTATAAGGGCAAGTTTCCCTGCACAGTCTCTCTCTTTGCCTGCTGCCATCCATGTAAGACATGACTTACTCCTCCTTGTCTTCCACCATGATTGTGAGGCTTCTCCAGCCACGTGGAAATGTAAGTCCATTAAACCTCTTTCTTTTGTAAATTGCCCAGTCTCAGGTATGCCTTCATTAGCAGTGTGAAAATGAACTAACATAGTAGACAAAAAAGTTTAATTTTATTAAAGTTATAGGAAAGTAGGTATTCATTTATTATTGGAATGTAAATTGATACAATTTGAGAGAAGTTGTGAATGTCTCAATTTATAAAAAAATAAGATAATTGACAACATAAAAACTATTAAAGACATTTTTGGGTCAAATATACTTTTACCTGATAATCTTCCTTTCAACAATTTATTCTTTATATTCATTTTATATTTATAAAATACTTTCATTTACATATGGAAATGTAGGATGCAGAATGTTAATTAAGAGGAATATTTAAAATCAATTATTGTACATCAATACATAAAATAATAATGATATTACAATAAGGGTCTTTGTGTATGGATATAAGAGTAGTTCAAAGATATTGTTAAAATGAACATGTAAAGAAGCATAAATATATTACATTATGTTGTTATTGTATATTTTAAAATACAATACAATTAGTTTACAGCATATATGTGCATAGAATGTTGTTCATTGAATATAAACACACAAGAAGTCCTTGTGGTCATTGTGGCTTCTATCGCAAAATAGAATTGAATGGCTGAGGGACATTGATAGTAGAGTGGCAAAGTTAATAAAGATTCCAAATACTACAAGATATTAAAAAATGAATACAGAATTCTATATTATTGTCTATTTTATTAAGACTATCAGTTTTTAATTTGTATTCATTTTTTAAGTGAGAGTTTTGAAGGAAAAGAAAAAAATACAGTCTATTATAGCTGTTAAGAATGTGGAATTATTAAAAGACCACTTTGGCTTGAAATAATAAAACAGACACAGAAAACATATTTAACATTTCTAACACGATCACTGTTTTTTCAATTTTTTATATTGTCTTGAAAAAACATTGGATGATAATTTCAAAATAGAAGTTGATTACTATTTCTATCTATTGTGTCCGTCTCTCCATAAAGAAATCAGTTTACTGTTCAGATAATTCAGTAACAACTAACCATCAACTGGCTAAACAACATAAGTTCTGAATGTGTTTATGCAGTTTATGTTAACTAAATTCATTGAAAACTTATAAAACTTTATATCTGCTTTTTTTATTTAAACAGAGCTGGTTCTCAAAGTTTTAATATGTAAGATACAATGTATTTCTAGCTTTAAGAGTGTTTTATAGATGCAAATGCTTCCTTAAAAAGCACTGAATCTGATCATAATGAAATCATATAGCAAATCCTAATGTAAAAACTTAATGTTGCAAACTGTTTTCATTCCTAAAAGCTATTAAAATGGTACATTTAGAACTACCATTGTCTCTTTTACACGTTAATAAAGTGGCATAGATAATGAAATGCAATAAAATCATTACTTGCTTCCATTAACACTGGTTAGTGGGAGAAATGTGACTGGGTTTTGCTGCTTGACAAGGTGGATAGGAATTAAATATCTCATGAACTGGATAAATAATTTTTTTTGGTCTAAACACAATTTCAAAGTTAAACTCAAGACTCCTTCTCTTCCGATAGCACGTGATATAAGATCAGTACCTCATTTTGGCAGAGCAGTTGATTGGAGATGAAGGGCATCCTGTATCTTTTACAAACTCCATAGCCAGATGGGTGAGAGGTGGTAAAGGTTCCTTTTACTTTCCTGCCCAGGAATTTATTCACAACTGGGCTGCCGTAGATGATTAAAAAAAAAATCATAACAGCTTCGTTGGGATATAATTCACATACTATAACAGTCACCTTTTTAGACTGTAGAATTTTGTGGGTTTTTTTGTTGTATATTCTTGGAGTTGCACAACTCTCACCACTAATTCATTTGAAAATATTTTTATCACTCAAAAAAGAAACTACATACTCTTAATGGTCACTCTCCATCTATCTTGAAAATCACAAATTTACTTCTTGTCTCTCTTTGTCTCTTCTGTGTAATTCATTTAAATGGAATGATACAATGTCATCTTTTGCATCTGGATACATTTATTTAACATAATGATTTCAAGGTTTATTCAGATATCAGTACTTTATTCCTTTGTTCATTGCCAAAAATGATTCCATTGTACGGATACATGTATTTTGTTTATCCATTCATGAATTGATGGGCATTTGGTTGATTTCCTCCCTTTGGCTATTCTGAGTAATGCTGCTATTCATGTAGTGGTTGTTTTGTTCTGCTTGAAGCTTACATTTTCCTTTATTGGTTATACACCTAAGGGTGAACTTTTGGGGCCATGAGGAAAAGCCAAACTGCTTTTAAAATGGTGGCATCATATTGCATTCTCCCCAGCAGTGCTGGAGGTTTCAATTTCTGTATATCTTTGTCAATTCTTGTTATTATCTGATTTTTAAAAATTTTAGCCACACCGGTAAATGTGAAGAGGTATTTCATTGTGGTTTTGATTTGCATGTCTTTAGTGACTAATAGTGCTGAACATTTTGCCTCTGGTTATTGGCCATTTGTGTAACCTCTTTGGAGAAATGTCTATTCAAATCTTTTGCCAATATTTAAAAAAAATTCTGTCAGTCATTTTATTTTTTTTAAACTGAGGCAAGAAGATTTAATATGCAATCTGCCCAGGTTTTTGTTCCAGTACACGGTTTCATTCTGCTGCCCAGGTTGGAGTACAGTGGTGCTATCAGGGCTCACTGCAGCTTCGACCTCCCAGGGTTCCAGTGATCCTCCTTCCTCAGCCTTCTAAGAAGCTGGGACTGCAGGCAGACACCACTATACCTAGGTAATTTTTGTAGAGACAGGGGTTTGCCATATTGCCCAGGCGGGTCTTGAAGTCCTGGGCTCAAGCAATCCTCCTGTTTTGGCCTTCCAAAGTGCTGGGATTACAGGTATGAGCCACCATGCCTGGATGTTATTAACAAAATTTGGGTGTACAATACAATTTCATTTATTACAGGTGCCATGTTGTAGTGCAGACCTCTAGAACTTACTCTTCATCTGCAACTGAATTTTTATACCTGTCCTTTACAGTTTTTTTTAAATTGGGTAATTTGTCTTTCAATAGCTGAGTTGTAAGACTACTTTACATATTCTGATATAAGGCCCTTATCAGATATATAATTTGCAAATATTTTCTTCCATTCTGCATTTTCTTTTCATTTTCTTGATCGTGTCCTTTGAATTCCAAAACATTTTATTTTTGGTGAAATAAAATTTATAAATTTTTTGTGTGTGTGTCTTTGGTGTCTTTTGTAAGAAACCAAGGTCATAAACACTTATTACTATGCTATTTTTCTAAGAGTTCTACAGTTTTAGCTCTTACATTTAAGTCTATATTCCATTTTATGCTAATGTTTTACATGGGGTGAAACACAGATCTAACTTTATTTCTTTGCATGTGGATATTAAGTTGTTCCTGCACCATTTGTTGAAAAGGCTAATATTTCATCATTGAATGCTCTGGCAACTTTGTCAAATATCAGTTGATTATAGGGATTTACATCTGGATTTTTAATGCAATCTCACCGATCTGTGTGTCTATCCTTATGCCAATATGACACTATCTTGTATACTGAGGTACGTTTTCAAATAGGAAACTCTGAATATTCCAACTTTTTCAAGATGGTTGTGGCTAGTCTTGAGTCCTTTGCATTGTCAAATGCATTTTAGGAAGGGTTTGTCAGTTTTTGCAAAGAAGGCAGCTGGGGTTTTTGTTAATCATTGTGTTAAATCCATAGATAAACCTGGCGAATTTTAACAATATTGTCTTTTTAATAACATACGGGCTGTCTTACCATTTACTTAGTCCTTCTTTAATTTCTGTCAACAATATATTGTAGTTTTTAGTGTACAGACTTTCATTCCTTTTGTTAATTTTATTCCTTAATGTTTTATTTTTTGAGACTATTTTAAATGGTTTTCCAAATTTTACTTTGGTATCATTCATTGCTAGTGTATAGAAATGCAGTCAATTGTTATGTAATCATGTTGTATCCTATAACCTCCTGAATTTGTTTTTCAATTCTTAGTAATTAGCTGATTGCTTAGGTTTCTCCATGCACAAGAATGTTATCTGTGAATACAGGTTTACTTCTATCTTTATTTTCCTTCTTTACCTTGCCTAATTCCCTTGGCTAGAACTGCCAGTATAAGGTTGAATAACTTTCCATATAGTCTGCTGTATAGCCATATTTACAATACAAGACAGTTATTGTATTGTTTAATATAACTATTAGATAAAAATTCCTGAAATCACTTTTCAAATATGACTTTGGGCAAAAATATTTTGCTACCTTGATTCTTAACAGAAAACAGTGTGATACAATGTGAAAGTATTTTCATGCATAGATAACTTATTTTGGATTTCCATGGAAACATTCTTTTTATTATGCCTATAAAATATATGGAAGTCTTTTGGAACATCAATTAACTCATAAGGAAAGTATCTGAAAAAAGAAGCTCAAAGTTCATAGTGAATCAGAAACAGACAACCTGTCTGTCTGTAGAAATATGCTTTTAAAAAGCATGACTAAAGGAAATAGGCCCCACTTAAGGGAGAAAAAAGTTATGTATCTCAACCAGTGCCTCATGACTCATTACCTGAACAATAACTATGAGAGCTGATAGCTGTGCATATTCTCTTTCTAAATTGTTATGTATTTATAAATTGAATATATATGTAAATTAATTTCTTATTGCCTCTCTCCTTCTTCTGATTATGTAAGTATTGTTATGGGTTGCTAACTTCACAATGTAGTCTTTACACAATGAAATATTCAGGTAGGACCTCCATCTAATTTGAGGAGAAGGTATCATCTAGTCATGGATACTACACTGTTGCCCATAGATGCACATCATTGTTATTGGGACTTTGTGTTTCCTACTGGTTTTGGAAGTGAGAAAATAGTCATGTGTATGAAACATGATTGCTTATTATTTAGTGATAACATAAGATTATTATCATTGCTCTATTCAAATTTGTGTAGCGAAGTAGCCAAAAGAGCGGACTGTGCCAATTCTTAATTGCTTCTTAGCTCTAAATCTATCTTCCTATCCTGTGCACTATATGTAGGAGCCATTCTATTTGGTTGGTCTTCCACTCGGTGTGGTCCCAGCCGATGGCTCTTCATCCTGGTAGTGAAAGTGGATTCGATTTTCAGCGCTTTTTTTTTTTTTTTTTCCACTCCCAGAGGCAGTCTGTTTGTGCTTCGTTAGTATCAAGAGGCAGTGTCCTCTCCTTAGAGGTATAAGTTCCAACCCCAAGGGCCCCTCCTCTAAATTTCAAGATTCTAAAAGTCCTCAGCCTGTGACTTTTGTTTCTCCAGTGAGATAGCCAGGTGGAAGGCATTCTCTGGAGAAACGCCAACCAGCCTGCCCACTGGGGTGGAGCCTAGGGAAGTTCACTGACATTTGCAGCTGGGAGGAGCCTGGCTCCTCCTCTTCCCGTGTGGAACCCAGGGTTCAAATGGCTGAGCGGGAAGCGCTCTAGTAGGGACTCTGGCAACTCTGTTTCCTCCTTCTCTTCCTTTTCACCCGATAATACCCTGTCTAACTCATTATTCAAATTGTCTATGAGCCTGAATTTTCGTGGCTCTAGGACAAAGAACCCCGTCTTTAACTGAACTAAGGAAAAGTCCTGCAACATTTTTGGCACGCATTGTGGGAGCTCCAGAAGCGGTGAGTGACATGGGGACTCAAAACCTGTCAATGGTTTCTAAGCCTTTTCATCTTTGGACTTCTGAGCTTACAGAAAACTGCACCCCCACCTCCTGTTGCTCCTGGGGGTTGGGGGACTTTTCATGGACTTTCCTTTCCTTTTTCAGGAGGGACTGGCCAGCAGCGGCTTCCCTCCACCCCCTACTCCCTGCGTAGCTGGGAGGTATGGCTCAAGGGCCCCACACGGTGGCCACACACAGTAGTAGCAGCCTTCCCCTTCCCTAGCCAAGGGGTTTTACTCCATAGGACGGTAATTAAGTTCTCCCTGGTGGAGGAACCAGCTGCATAAGGATAAGAGGTTCTTCTCCAGGCATTTTAAAACTGTTTTTTCCCTTCTCATTTTCACCCTGTTGGCAGTTAACTTTTAAAGTTTTTTTTTTTTTTTTTTTTCAGGAAATGTTTTACTAAGCCAGACCCCCTCTCGGCCCTCCCGCGCCCTACTTTCTCCCAACAAACTATGACCGTGAGTATTCTCTGCAAAGTTTCAGTTGTGAAATCAAGCCTCCATCTTGTTTTGTATCCTGAGGGCATGGCTTGTAACTCCAGTGGCAAGGCTTTGTTTAGCAGTCCTGCCTTAGGGAGTGTTTCTTTCTGGTTCGATATTTGTATGTTTTCCTACCTCTAAAAGTCCCCTTCCTGCGACTAGATTTTCTTTTGTCTGCCTTTGTGTGGCCTGTATGTAATGTCTGTCAAAAAAGCTCTAATTAATTTGGCCTAAAGAAAGACAAATGCTTGGATCTAATATTTTTTAAAGGGAAGATAAAATCTATGGTACTTCACGAGGTCAGGAGATCAAGACCATCCTGGCCAACATGGTGGAACCCCCATCTCTACCAAAAATGCAAAAATTAGCTGGGTGTGGTGGCGCGTGCCTGTAATCCCAGCTACTCCTGAGGCTGAGGTGGGAGAATTGCTTGAGCCAAGGAGTCGGGGTTGCAGTGAGCTGAGATCGCGCCACTGCACTCCAGCCTCGCGACGGAGAGAGACTTCACCTCAAAAATAAAAAAATAAAAATAAATAAAAACAGCCCTAATGACTGTTGGTAAAATGCATGTCAGATACAAGGTTTGCTAAGTGTTTTAAGGTTAAAAACTGCTTTTTTGGTTTTGAGATCTGTTTGACTTGCCAGCTTCACAATTGGTAAGGCTTGGGGACATACGGAACTAATCACGTCTTTAAGAAGGCAAACCTTGGCTTTAAGAAGGCAAACCTGGCTGCAGTTAGCACACAATTAAAGCAACTTACCAGGTTTTACCTTAAAGTTAAAAATTGGTAGGAGTTAATTGAAACTACTGGAAGTAGATTTACATGCAAGATGTGAAACAACAGTAAAATATGTTTTTTAGTAAAAGGTTATAAGAAGGCATAGAAATGTAAACTGCCTGGGGTTAAAGGATTGTTTTAAATTAGAAAAAAGCTGAAAGTTCAAAGAAGTGGTGGAAAAATTGTGGAAATGAATCTTGCAGAAGAGGTTCTCTGTGTGAACATACTAATTCAAAAGGGTATTATATGGTTTTTCTGTAAATTGTGCATTGAAATAAAGCATAACAAGGTTTTCCTAAGGCACTAATCTGCTCTTTGGCAAAATTTGTAAGGGATTATAAAAGGTTTCTGGTTCTTAAAATTTCTGAGTCATCATTTTGGCAAAATAAATAAATTTTGGTAATCTGAAATTCTATTTCATAATATCAAGTGCTTTAAACATATTTAAAAGGCTTCCCCAAATCAAACTTCAGTTTCAAAATTGTTTTTCCCGACATCTGGCTTTTCGGATAGTTCAAAGGGCCCCTGGAATGTCCAGAAAAAAGAGGTAAATAGGATTATTTGCCATGTTCAGGTACATGGGATTGCCAAAATAATGTTAATCTTCTTTAGGTTAAATCTTGGGAAATAATGCTAATATATGTTCCAAAATTGTGTGAGATTTCTAAAATTTTAATGTCTAAGTATATGCTATCATAATTACAACTTTCATGTTAAGTTATTGTAAACCATGGATATAACCAAACTTCTTTGTCAATCGTGTTCTTAACTGTAACTACCCTGGACATTTTGCTATTCACAGACAATTGTTGTCTTGTTTTAATCCTTTTTGAAGATGGTTTATAATGAGCTATAGAGCTCTGACAGGTGCTCTCAAATGCAATTTCTGATTTTATTTGAGACAATCAGGTTTCTGATAACTTTGGAGATTGTGACATTGGAATAAAGGAAAATGTACAGAACTCACAAAGAGTGAAATGTTCACGAATATCAAGCAAAACCAGAGTTAACTAAATGGACTGAACTCAGAAAGGTGAAGCAAATCTTTTTGACTTTTGGTTGGACTATTGGTGATTCTTGTTTTGTTTCTCAGAGTCCAGGAAACTTACTTTGTATATCATAGGTATACTCCTATACATAGGTATACTCCTATGATCAAAATTTGGAGCATGTTTGTTTCTCTCTGCTCCCCTCTTTCTAGATGGGCAGCCATTCATCTTCAGTCGTTACCCCATTCAAATGCATCCTTAACCCCTGGGACTCCTTTAAAAGGTGCCTTCTTTTTCCCTCTCTCCTCCTTGGTGTTGTCTTTACTGATTGTGTCTCCCTACTATGGGACACTCGCCTCAGATGCATCCTCCAAACTGGAAAGAGTTAATTTCCCAAACCTTAAACTAGTTGGTTTAGGATTGGACTCTGGGAAGAAAACCCAGAAGCCTGATATGCCAGCAAAAGGGTAAAGTTTTTTTAACCAGTTGGGCTTTTGGACTTCCTCTCCCTTTGCAAACTGGTAAAAGCCCTCCGGATTTTTGAGCTGTCCTTACCCCTCCCCTTGTTTCCTTTTGATACATATTTTCTAAAACCATGTTTGTCTGTTCTTGCTTTCGGGCCATCAAACTCCAGTCATGGCAACCAGAGCCTCTGATGGTGGCCCCTTTTGCTGGGAACCCATAGATAGGCCTCTGAGGGAGATCTGACTGCTGTTTTCCCTAAACAGCACCCCAGTCAGCAGGAAGGAGTTAAGATTGGTCTTTGCCCTTTCCCTTAATCTTACAGCAGTTAAACGTACTTCCTCAGAGGGGGAATGGGCCAGCCAGATGGGAGGGGGTCCCTGGAGAAACTCCAACCAGCCTGCCCACTGGGGTGGAGCAGGGAAGAGCCTGGCTCCTCCTCTTCCTCTGTGGAACCTGGGATTTGAGCAGCCTGGTGGCAGAGCTCCAGCAGGGACTCTGGTCTTGCGAGAGTCCCTGTTTCCCTCCTTTCTTTCCTTTCATCCAGTAAAATCTTGTCTTACCAATCAAATTGTCTGCAAGCCTGATTTCATGGCTGTGGGACAAAGAACCCCACCTTTAGCTGAACTAAGGAAAAGTCCTGCAACACCAGCACCTGGGGTAATAGCTCTTCCTGCACTTACTACTTGAAGTATTTATCCATGTTGCAGTTTGCATTTTTAGTCTTCAGATACCTGTCTCTTTAGCCAGTTCACAATATCAAATTGTCCTCCTTATTTTCTAAAATTGTGGTTTATGCTTTTTTGTTTTCTGATAAAATAATTTTTTCAAACATTGCCAAATTTTTTTATATTTAAGAATAAGCTATATTGAAGGGTGGAGGAATCCTTCGTTTTTAGGCGTAAAAATTATTTGACATGAAATCACACTGTTATAAAGTACTATAGATATAAAAAACTTGTGCTGTTAATATTGTACTTAGTATTCTATTTAATAGCCTTTAACATATTTCATTTTAAAATGTGCTACACATACATGTCAAAATTGAATTTGGCTTTACAAAATGAGAGATTTGCTTGCAGTCCTTCCTTGGCTTTCTAAGACAACAATTTTAAGAGAAACAAATACATCCTTAGAAATGAAATAAAGAGAGTTATGCACAAACTTCACTTTGTCCTTAAAAATCCCAATATCTTTCTAGTTTTTTTTTTTTAGGTAAGACATGATTTTTTTTCTATTCTATTTAATTTACTTTTAAAATTTGTTTTAAAAGTAAATTAATATCAATTCATTAATACTCTAAACATTTTAAAGGACTTTTATTCCTCTTTGTCCTAGTGGGAAGATTTTTGCATGAAATTTCACAAAATTAGATGAAGAACTCTATAATTCCCTAAGCAGAATTCTTATAGGTTCTTATTACACAAATTAGCTTTTCAAGTGAGGTGAGGTAGTAGCTGCAGCACTAGGTAGGGGCTTCATGCCGCTTGGCAGGTAGGGGAGGGCTGGAGAAGAGGAGGAAGAAATAGTCTCTTGTCTTATTCTTTTAGTTCCTAGGGTTTGTGCTAGTGTAATTCACAGGAATCATCAATATATTTCTGTCTGCGTATTTCTTAGCAGATCATATAACTCCTTTTGATATGGTATCCTCTTGGGTAGTAGTTTGTTCTTTGTATAGACTTACAAAGCTTAATAAACAGGACATGAGGGAAGGTTTAAATGTTATTATGAGTTCCCAATGTCAGTGAATAGATTATGATTTTTAATAGATTTAAAATAGATTTTGATTTGTTTGGGGACTATCTTAGGATGCACAGAAATGCTGTTCTTTGTGTTAAGATTGTGGATGCTTCCTCATTTGTAAAATCTTAGCAGTTGTAGCTTGTAGAGCATTTATCTTTCCTAAAGAGATTTCTACAAGGAGAGGAACCACTAGATTGTTAATGATAAGGTTTGCTTCTTTTCCTTACATACATGTGTTTCTGGTATAAATACCTGAGTTGCTGGTGTTCCTTGCAGAATGAACATGGTTGCTCATTGACTATTAATAAATGTTACTCTAAACATTCTAAATATTAGAACAACAGTTTTTAATGAAAATAAAATACTGTATAAAAGAAAAATCCACCAATAAAATGAATAAAGTTTTTTTGGGTTTTTTTTAGGTTACTCTCTCCACTGGGTCTTAAATTTATGATGGGACAAGGCATCTCATGCTAGATATTTTGAAAAAATGGTGTTTTTCCTAAGAATTAATTTCTAGTTACATTAATTCATTCAACAAATTAACTAACTGGGTTCCACTTTTTTTTCAGGCTTTATTAATGTTGTACCATATTTTTTTAAATGATTATTTTTACGCCTTAAAATCCCATGTATCTGTATGATTTTTTTCATGGAGTTTTCATTTTGTTTTGTTTTAGTGATAGAATTGAGCTTTTCTTTTATCTGCTTTTCCAATATTTTCTTACCATTTAACTTTGATGAAAAAAATTTCATAATTGGATGTCATTTTCATATATCAAGTAAGGAGCTATTGAAAGTAGCATATACCCACATAACAGGAGTTTACATTATAAAAGATTTAATTATCTAATGTAACAAAAATTCTACTTTCTGGGTTGTTTGTGTCTCAGTGGCGTCTGGTTGCAGCATCCGCATTTAGATGGATTCTTTTTTTTTTTTTTTTTTTTTTTTGATGAGGCGGAGTCTTGCTCTGCCGCTCAGGCTGGAGTGCAGTGGCGTGATCTCGGCTCACTGCAACCTCTGCCTCCCTGGTTCAAGCGATTATTCTGCCTCAACCTCCCTAGTAGCTGGAACTATAGGCTCACGCCACCACGCCCGGCTAATTTTTTGTATTTTTAGTAGAGACGGGGTTTCACAGTGTCAGTAGGCAGGATGGTCTGGATCTGCTGACCTCGTGATCCGCCCGCCTCAGCCTTCCGAAGTGCTGGGATTACAGGCGTGAGCCACGGCGCCAGGGCCTAGATGGATTCTATTGACTTTTTGTCTCATGGTCACACTTGACTGCCAGAGCAATCTGCATCATATCTTCTCACAACCATGTAAAATACAAGAACATGAAAAAAGGTTTCTCTGTCTCTCCCTATTCTTGCCTCCCTTGTTCCCCGTTCCTTTACAAAGAGAAACATCTTTTCCTTAGTACTCCAGCAGACTTTCTGACTCGTATCAAGGCCGAAAACTGAGTCATGTCTAGCTTTAGCCCTAGAGGAGATTGGGGAATAAAATACCTCTCTCACATTTAGCCTCTTTAGTGAGAGACAGGCAAGAAAAAAAGTCAAATGGAAAAATTTGCTGGGTAAGCTACCAATGGGGTCTGCTATAGTTGGTTCTTGGAATAACAAATAATGGACTAAAGTTCCATACAAACACATTCAGCCAATAAGATAGTAAGGCTGAAATTAATGCCATACAGAGGAAGGGTTGTTCAAAGAATTTGCTCCAGGTGTCAAATATTCTACATGTGTCACTGAAATACAGTGCAGTGTTCTTATGAAAACATGTAAAATATGTCAAAATGATTGGTACAGTCCCTGCCACACATTAGTTGCTCAATAAACATCAGTCTCTAACCTTTAATATATCATTTTTTGCAACATGTCTTCTAAATTTTGCCCCCAAAGGTGGCTTTATCAGATCTAGTTTGGTTACTTAAGAAACAAAACAAAAGCAACAAACAAAAAGAACACCTAAAATTCCAATATTCATAGACAATTTTACTTTTATACTCAATGTGAAAACCTTTTAGCTATTATTTTAATTAATGTGGGTAAGATCTTTCTCCCTCTTCTCTCTTTCTGTTTCATATTTTTCATTCTATAATTTTGCCCTGTGCCTGAGAAACAATGTATATCTACATATACTTTTATTTAGATGTAAGCATAAGGTTGGAATTTATAATTTAAAATCCAGCAATAAAATAGTCATACAGTTTTCTACTTGTTTTAATTACTTCAAAACATTTAGTTTTTTTCTAAATATTACACATAAATTTAGTCATAATTCTGTTTTATTTTAATATAAAATTTGTTTCTAGACATAATTTTGACTGCTTTCTGCATTTATATGAACATGTAATATTTATTCTATTCCTAAATAATTGTACATGTATTTTGAAACCAGGAAGAATATTTTAGGCCATCTACATATCAATTTATGAGTTATGAAACAGAGCACTCCCTCAGAGAGGTGAAGCATTTTGCTCATCAGCTAGTTGGAGGCGCTGTTGGCCTAAATCATAAATTATCACAATGCAAAAGAAAAACTTTTGGTTTTGTTTGCTTCTACTAAGAAAATCTTTCCAGAATCTCTTATTACACAAACAGAAGTTCTTCATCAGTGCTCTATATTTCAAAGTACATTTATATATATATATATATATAATTATTATATATGTATATATTAAATAATCATACCAGATGTTAGCCAATAAAAATAACAAAATCATTCTGGAAAATCCAAACAGCAAAACAATAAGCAAAACAGAAATGAAATACAATATATCATATTGGATAAAATAATGTTTGTTACTGTAAATTTAGTGTGGTGTTAAAGTTCTTGTTCTCCTAGCAAAAGTGCTTGGGTTCAAAATCTTACCAACATGATTATGACATGATCAGTTATGACATGATCAATACCTGTAACCTCTCTGGGACTCAGGTTTTATGTGTAAAATGGAGGTATCAATAACATATACCTCATACAGTTATTGTGGGATTAACTTAGTTTATACATGCAAAGCATTTAGAATATGACTTAGGAAGTAAAGAAGTAGGAAGCATTAGCTATTATTCTACTAACACTACTACCATTATTATTGACACTGGTGATAATACCTGTCATTTTTGTGTTTATAACTGGCTGTCTACATTGTGTACACTTTACACACGTATCTCAATACTCACAAAAATGTTTAAATTGGGATCTCTAATTTAGGAATAAATAAACTCAGTTGCAAAGTTATTCAAATACATATCCAAAGTCAAAGAACTATACTCCTGACTACCAGCCATACTCTTCATTAGTGTCCTGTATTTAAAGGGCAACTCAAGGTGAATGGGAAGAGTAGGTGTTAATAGGCAGAGAGGCTGGAGAAAAAAAAATCAGAAAAATAGTGAGAAAAAAGAGGAAAATGAACAGAAGAATAAGTAATAATGAGATTGTGAGTGAAGATAGGGCATGATATTGTGTTAGAGAATGCCAGTTGGGGGCCATTAAAAAACTAAACCTGCCCTATGGAGTCCTCATGTGCCATATTTTAAGAGCATAAAGAGTGGTAACATGTATTAATCTATTGAAATTCTTAAAATATGACAAAAAAGTATTGATAGCTATAGTCCCATTTCATCTGAGAAAGTCAGTTGAATGGAGAAGATTATTCCTTAACTTCCTGTAATGCTAAATAAAGGACAGTAGAAGATATTTAATTTTAGTTATATTTAAAAAGATATCCACCTATAACCATATAGGTTTTTAAAAGACAGCTTAACTCCTTTTATTTATATTCAGTTTTTGATTGTTAAAGTCTGATTTAAATATTATTGACATAATTTAAATATTAAGTAGATCACATTACTTTGAAATCATTTTAATTGTTGAAATTAAGATGTTTATAATATTTGCTGACTTTGAAGTATATCTTGCTTACCAGCCCAATGGATATTTTGATCATAAATCCAACAAAGGCTGGAATTGATGTCTATACTATCTCCTTAACAATGTTTATATCAGTTTAATAATTTATAGTCTTTCAGACCAATTTATAAGTATTAATATTAAAATCAGTAAGAATATTATTCTTTGGAAAGCTGATCAGTGAGATCAATGCCAACTATATTCAAAACACTTATTTTTAGTTTTAATAGAAATAAGAAATTCCATACCTAGTTTTTTTGTTTAATTCTTCTACCCATGAATGAATTTCTCAAAGGTCATATTTTCTCTCTTATCTCTTATTTGAAGACTTAATTCTTAAGATAGATCAGCTTCTTAAACAATCATCTTTATTCAACATAAAAATCAAAACCCAGTGAGTTCTGACACTTTGTGGTTAAGTCCCTGAACACTAGAAATGCAGTTCCTAATATAGAAAATAAATGATAGCCTTTTATATCAGTGTGTTTGCCAGACCATTGAATCTTATTGTAAAACAGACAAACTATAAAATTCAGTGGCTTGCATAATTATACCTCAATACACAATGAACAAAATTGAACATCTTTAAATGCTCTTGTTCAAATAAATAGTTCAGTATTGTGGAAGATGTAGGTAGTAATTGTGCTGAATGCAGTTGAATTTTAAATTTAGTCATCCTAAAAGAATATATTTAAATACACAATGTGCCATAGTACCAAAAGATACTAGCCAAAAATCTTAAGAAGAATTTAAAGAAAATACTGTGGATTATATTTCCAGTACAAATGTTCTTTATTCAACCTATATTTCTTGGCTACCTGATGTACTTAAATAAAGGTATATGGAAATTATATGGCCCTTTCCAGAGATAACTGTTTTATATTAGATACTGTAAAATAATGACCTTTTACAATGTAAACTGAAAAAGTGCAAACTACTCTTTCAAGAAATTTGCTCTTGAGCCAAAATGAATTCTTTGGTAAATTTTAAGAAAATTTTGCTATGTGTAATCTACTTAATTCAGTGAATCATCATCAGCAGATATGTCATTCTGTTTTTTGGAAAGAAGTAAAATGGGGATTCAGACCTTGTTATTAGCATGTCACATGGCCATGGCCATGGATAAGCCACTTGGGAAGGGTGACCTGCATGCTTTTCTAGATCCTTTTCTGCTCTAACATCCTGAGTCTACAGTTTGCACCCCCTATGTAAAATATTGTACATAATATTTCAATATATTTGATCATATTGTAATCTACTTAAGGGAATTAACTACTTGATAGTTTATCAAGTGATAGAATTCTTTTTACAAAGTTAAGAATATTTGTTCGAAATCTATCACTGATTTTTGCTTAAAGTAAAACTATTTTTTTTTTTTTTTCTTGACATGGAGTCTCGCTCTGTCACCTGGACTGGAGTACGGTGGCACGATCTTGGCTCACTGCAACCTCTGCCTCCCAGGTTCAAGCAATTCTCCTGCCTCAGCCTCCCAAGTAGCTGGGATTACAGGCACCTGTCACTACACCCAGCTAATTTTTTGTATTTTTGGTAGAGACGGGGTCTTACCATGTTGTCCAGGCTGGTCTTGAACTCCTGACCCTCGGGATCTGCCTGCCTCGGCCTCCTAAATTTCTGGGATTACAGGCATTAGCCACCCTGCGTGGCCGAGTGTTTTTTGGCTGAAAATTATGTCAAAGAATCTTTATTTGGGTGTTCAGACACTGTTTTTGCAGTTAAAAATTTAATTAAAATTTATCTCTGGAACAATAATTGAATAACAATATAACCTCTTAGCTTTTCACAGCTCATCTTTATCTCTAAAAGTTTTCAAGCCATGTTGAATATAACATCCAACCTTTGAAATACGAGAAGAATTCTGATATCCATTCCTCATCTGAGAATAGATGAAAATACAGATGCTGCTTGTCTTAGGATGGGGTTACATCCTGATAAACCCTTGAAGTACATGTTTTTCCAAATGTGTATCTTTCTTACCATCATAAATGCAAAAATTGTAAGTGAACCCTTGTAAGTCAGGGACTATCTATATTGCTTTATCTTGGAAGTTTAGAAGCATGTTTTAAGCATTACACAATAGATTACAAGCTGTATTAGTCCATTCTCATGCTGCTGTGAAGAAATATCCAAGACTGGGTATATTAGTCTGTTTTTATGCTGCTCATAGAGAGATCCCAAGACGGGCAAGAGGAAGAGGTTTAACTGGACTTACACTTCCACATGGCTGGGGAAGTGTCAGAATCATAGTAGGAAGTGAAAGGCACTTATTTCAAGGTGGCAGCAAGATAAAGTGAGGAAGAAGCAAAAATGGATAAACCCATCTGATTTCATGAGACTTATTTACTATTACAAGAATACCACAGGGAAGACTTGCCCCCATGATTCAATCACCTCCCCAAAGGTCTCTCCCACCACACTTGGGAATTCTGGGAGATACAGTTCAAGTTGAGATTTGAATGGAGACACAGTCAAGCCATGTCATTCTGCCCCTGCCTCCCCCAAATCTCATGTCCTCACGTTTCAAAATAAATCATACCTTCCTGACAGTCCCCCAAAGTCTTAACTCATTTCAGCATCAACGCTAAAGTCCACAGTCCATTGTCTCAACTGTGAGAAGTTAAGTCCCTACCACCTATGAGCCTGTAAATCAAAAGCCAAGCTAGTTACTTCCTAGATACAATGGGGTTGCAAGCATTGGGAAAATATGGCTGTTCCAAATGGGAGAAATTGGCCAAAATAAGGCAGTTATAGGGCCCATGCAAGTCCGAAATCCAATGGGACAGTCAAATTTTAAAAACGTTAAAATAATCTCCTTTGACTCCAGGTCTCACATCCAGATAATGCTGATGCAAGAGGTGGGTTCCTATGGTTTTGGGCAGCTCTGCCTCTGGCTTTTCAGGGTGCAGCCTCCCTCCTGACTGCTTTCATGGGCTGGCATTGAGTATCTGCGGCTTTTCCAGGTGCACGGTACAAACCGACAGTGGAGCTACTATTATTCTGGGTTTCGGAGGATGGTGGCCTTTTTCTCACAATTCCATTAGGCAGTGCCCCATAGAGACTCTGTGGGGGGGGGGGCTCTGACCCCACATTTCCCTTCTGCACTGCCCTAGCAGAGGTTCTTCATGAGGGCCCCACCCCTGCAGCAAACTTTTGCGTGGGCATCCAGGCATTGCCATATGTTTTCTGAAATCTAGGCGGAGGTTCCCAAACCTCAATTTTTGACTTCTGTGCACCTGCAGGCTCAATATCATGTGGAAACTGTCAAGGTTTCTGGCCTCCACCCTCTGAAGCCACAGCCCCAGCTGTACATTGGCTCCTTTCAGCCATGGCTGGAGTGGCTGGGATACAGGGCACCAAATCCCTAGGCAGCACACAGCATGGGGGCCCTGGGCCCAACCCACAAAACCACTCTCTCCTCCTGGGCCTCTGGGCCAGTGATGGGAGGGGCTGTCGTGAGGGTCTCTGACATGGTCTGAAGACATTTCCCCCATAGTCTTGGGGATTAATATTAGGCTTCTTGCTACTCATGCACATTTCTGCAGCCACGTTGAGTTTCTTCTCAGAAAATGGGATTTTCTTTTCTACTGCATCGTTAGGATGCAAATTTTCTGAACTTTTATGCTTTGTTTCCTTTTTAAAATGGAATGCTTTTAATAGTACTCAAGTCACCTCTTGAATGCTTTCCTGCTTAGAAATTTCTTCTGCCAGATACCCTAAATCATTTCTCTCAAGTTCAAAGTTCCACAGATCTCTAGGGGCCAAATGCTGCCAATCTCTTTGCTAAAACATAGGAAGAGTCACCTTTGCTCCAGTTCCCAACAAGTTTCTCATCTCCATCTGAGACCACCTCAGCCTGGACCTTATTGTTCATATCAGTGTCGGCATTTTTGTCAAAGCCATTCAATAAGCCTCTAGGAAGTTCCAAACTTTCCCACATTTTCCTGTCTTCTGAGCCCTCCAAACTGTTCCAGCCTCTGCCTGTTGCTCAGTTCCAATGTCGCTTCCACGTTTTCAGGTATCTTTTCAGCAACCCCCCACTCCTGGTACCAATTTATTCTATTAGTCCATTTTTGCACTGTTTATAAAGACATACCCGAGACTGGGAAGAAAAAGAGGTTTAATTGGGCTTACAGTTCTTCATGGCTGTGGAGGTCTCAGAATCATTGCGAGAGGTGAGAGGCACTTCTTATATTGTGGCAGCAAGAGAAAATGAGGAGGAAGCAAAAGCAGAAACCCCTGATAAACCCATCAGATCTCATGAGACTTACTATCATGAGAATAGCACTGGGAAGACTGGCCCCCATGATTTAATTACCTCCCCTTGCGTTCCTCCCACAACACGTGGGAATCCTGGGAGATACAATTCAAGTTGAGATTTGAATGGGGACACAGCCAAACCAAATCACTGGGTAATTTATGAAAAAAAGCATGGGAGAAACTGCCCCCATGATCCAATTACCTCCACCTGGTTCCTCCTATGACACATGGGGATTCTGGAAACTACAATTCAAAATAAGATTTGGGTAGACACACAGTCAAGCCATATAATTACACCACTGGCCCCTCCCCACATCTCATGTCCTCATGTTTGAAAACGTAATCATGCCTTTCCAACAGTCCCCCAACGTCTTAGCTCATTCCAACATTAACCTAAAAGCTCAAGTCCAAAGTCTCATCTGAGAAAAGGCAAGCCCTTCTGCCCATGAACCTGTAAAACCAAAAGCAAATTAATTACTTCCTATATACAAAGGGGGTAAAGGCATTGAGTATATTTACCATTCCAAATGGGAAAAATTGGCCAAATCAAGGGGGCTTCAGGCTCAATGTAAGTCCAAAATCCAATAGGGTAGTCATTAAACCTTGAAGTCCCAAATTAATCTCCTTGACTCCATGGCTCACATTCAGGTCTTACTGATGCAAGAGGTGGGCTCCCACAGCCTTGGGCAGCTCCACTCCTGTGGTTTTGCAGGATACAGCCACACTCCTGACTGCTTTCATGAGCTGGCATTGAGCAGCTCCAGTTTTTCCAGGTGCACAGTGTAAGGTGTTGGTGGATCTATCATTTTGGAGTCTGAAGGACAGTGGCCCTCTTCTCACAGCTCCACTATGAAGTGTCGCAGTGAGGACTCTGGGGGCTCTGACCCCACATTTCCCTTCTGCACTTCCCTAGCAGAGGTTCGCCATGAGGACTCCAAACGTGCAGCAAACTTCTGCCTGGACATCCAGGCATTTCCATAGATCCTCTGAAATCTAGGGGGAGGTTTCCAAACCTCAATTCTTGACTTCTGTGCACCAGCAGGCCTAACACCACTTGTAAGGCACCAAGGCTTGGGGCTTGCACCTTCTGAAGCAATGGCCTGCACTGTACATTGGCTTCTTTTATCCATGGCTGGGACCTAGTGTACCAAGTCCTGAGACTGCACAAACCAGCAAGGCCCTGGGCCCAGCCCATCTAACAATTTTTTCCTCCTAGGCCTCTGGGCCTGTGATGCAAGGGGCTGCAGTGAAGACCTTTGACATGTCCTGGAGACATTTTCCCCTTTGTCTTGGAGATTAACATTTTGCTATTCATTATTTATGCAAATTTCTGCAGCTGGCTTGAATTTCTCATCAAAAAATGGGTTTTTCTTTCTACTGTGTCATCAGGCTGTAAATTTTCTAGACTTTTATGCTCTGCTTCCCTTTTAAATGTAAGTTCCAATTCCAAACCATATCTTTGTGAATATATAAAACTGAATGCTTTTAAGAGCACCCACGTCACATTTTGAATGCTTTACTGCTTAGAAATTTATTCTGCCAGATACCCTAAATTATTTATCTTAAGTTTGAAGTTCCACATATCTCTAGGGCAGGGTCAAAATGCCACCAGTCTCTTTGCTAAAACATAGTAAGAGTCACCTTTGCCCCAGTTCCCAACAAGTTCCTCATCTCCATCTGAGACCACCGCAGCCTGGATTTCATTGTCCCTATCACTATCAGCATTTTAGTCAAAGCTATCCAACAAGTCTCTAGGAAGTTCCAAACTTTCTTACATCTTTCTGTATTCTTTTGAGCCCTCCAAAGTGTTTCAACCTCTGCCTGTTACCCAGTTCCAAAGTTGTGTTCACATTTTCGGGTATCGTTACTGCAGGGCTCCACTACCTGGTACCAATGAACTGTATTTTTCTGTTCTCATGCTGCTATGAAGAAATACCTGAGACTGGGTAATTTATAATGAAAAGAGGTTTAACTGACTCACAGTCCACATGTCTGGGGAGGCCTCAGGAAACTTACAATAATGGCAGAGGGCACCTCTTCACAGGGCGGCAGTAGACAGAATGAGTGCAAGCAGGGAAAATGGCAGATGCTTATAAAAACCATCTGATCTCATGAGGCTCACTCACTATCATGAGAACAGCATGGGAGAAGCTATGCCCATGATCCGATTACCTCCGCCTGGTCCCTCCTTTGACACATGAGGATTATGGAAACTACAATCCAAGATGAGATTTGGGTGGGGACACAGCCCAACTATATCACCAACATTACTGTGAATTAGGCATTGTACCAGGTGTTTGTTATAGTTGCTCACATATTAATTCATTTAATACTAACAATACTTATCTAAGAAATGCACTGTTTTTATTTCAATTTTAAAGATAAGGAAACTGAGACACGTCAACATTTAAATTATACAAGGGTTAGGAACTAGAAAGTGGCAGAACTAAAATTATAATCCAGACAATTCGCTCTAGAACCTACCCTTCTAACCACTAATTTGCCTCTCAGTTTGTAAGTTCTAAACATACATGACTCCAAATAGTTTTTCCCAAATGATCACATGGTACATGTGTTCCACAAAACCCACTACTGAAAAATGTCCCAATTTTAAATCACTGTATATTTGACTTTACTTGGACATCTTTTCAAAACTATATGTTAGAATAAAACTACTATTACAAATTGATCTTCTGTTAAAATATAGAGCACTTCATGATTTAATTAATAGTTCCTTTTTTATTTTTAAGTATTTGGTCTGCAGTTAAGTTTTAATTGTCAATTTATATTTGGCTCTATTCATTTTGTTAGTGAATACCAAAGCAGGTTAATAAGCATTCCACACCTTGTGAAAAACTTTCAAACTGGTCCTTAAATTTATTATAACTATTGTCCTGACAGTGCATCAGTCAGTTGCTTTTAAAAAGAACTCTTTAAAATGAAATCAAGCTGCTTATGCACAATTCAGAGTCTTATCTTTTCACATTCGCCCTGAGGAAACTGAGATAGCTTAGATTTATGCATGTCTTATTTGGTTATGTTTGTGAAGTATTTGATAGTGTTTCTGAAGATCTACAATTGCTTTTGTAGTGCAGTCAGGTGGTTTATTTTCTTCACTTTAGAAATGGCTGTGATTTATGCAACTGATATAAAACTGCTTTCAAGTTAACATATATAGAAAAGAGCATATAAAGCTAATAGCCAGAACAATCTGCCAAAAGCCATTGCTTTTTCAGGATAGTTGGAACCTGTCAAGTTGAGGAAGCAATGAATATATAAGTTTTGCACAATTCAACTTTAGATGTCTCCTGAGACCAGGGCTAACATTGTTAACAGTGAACTTTGATAGATAATAAAGTTTATAGATAAGGCTCATTAGAATTAGTATGCACTTAGAAATACATTTAAATTATATATGCCTACCTTCAATCTATATGAACATTAGTTGCATTACTAATGAATTGCAAGAAAAAAAAGTCATATCAGTCATATCTTCTATGCCAAAGTTTTAGGTACTTAATATGATCTTTCTTTTGAATGTTTGCAACAAAGTTCCTCTATTAAAAATATTTTATTTTCTTCATTTTTCTCTATGTCTTCTCTTTGTGATAAGGTATGTGCATTTGAACAATGGTTGTCACCTAATTAGGGGGTCAGTATTTCATCCTATTTGCCATTTAATCTAATTAAAAATAGCTAATTGTAGATCTTTGAATGTTTATGTTTTCTTAAAACATGATATGTATCCTAATGTTATGCTTTTTCACTCACTTATTTTTTCCTTATGTTTATGTACTCATAACAATTTCCTAGACTGTTTTAAGCATTTTATATTATTTTTGAAATTTCTTTCTAATATCTTAATTTACTGAATGTTCTCTATTTCTCCCATACAGTAATCAGGTCTCATTGCTTGGCAAAGAATCTCCAAAAAAATC
Organism: Nomascus leucogenys; assembly: GCF_006542625.1. NCBI lineage: Eukaryota > Metazoa > Chordata > Mammalia > Primates > Hylobatidae > Nomascus > Nomascus leucogenys. The sequence goes on from NC_044387.1 coordinate 86,626,281, forward strand.
TCTTCACAGATTCTATTCCTTCATCACAGTCTAGCCTCTATATGTTCTCGATCTAGTTGGATAGACATTTGCATAGTAAATTCTACACTTAAGGATCTTTCTCTGTTAATTTTACATCTACTATAATTGTACTTAAAACGTCTATTTTAATAGCCCATTGTATGTGTTTATAATGTTTTACATGTATAGGATCTCGTATTTAATATCCACCTTTCTCTTTCATTGGGGTGTGAAATAGAAAGATGAATTATTGAAGTATCTCTCAAGAATGAATTTCCATTTCTTTCTACCCTTGCTCCTGGACAAGAAAGAAGCCTGTTTTGAGTCACATGCTTTATAGAGGTTACCTATATACATTGCTTAATCTATGCAATAATTCTTGAAGTATGAAATATTTTCCAGTTATACAAAGCAACATGTCCTTGTTTTCTTTGTGTTTCAATAGGAGTCTAACAATATTTTTGAATTGACTCGTTTTACCCAAAAATTGCTCCTACCACTTAAGAACATTAAATTTGAAACAACTCATATGTCCTGTAAATAAATAATGTGTGTTTTTGTGTGTATATATATATGTGTATATTTCCTCCATCTCTTTAACATTTTATAAATATATTACTATATTTATATTTAATCTGTATATATGTACATCATTACCCTTATCTATTTATAATTGAAAAATGAGAGGGGCATTAATGCTAGATTTGTGAATATCTGTATGAAAATATAAAATACTATAAACATAAATATAAAATATTAAGTGTAATGTTAATTACAATTTCAAATATTTTGAAGAAATCTAAATAATAAATAAGCTTTATTAAAACATTCATTTAATTAGTATTTTGCCTTTATATTTTCACAGATAATTTGGACTTTTAGAGGAAAACTTTCTTTTTAAACATGTGAAGATAATTTACATTTTTTATTTTTATGTTAAACATTTATTTATTATTATTATATTTCAGGTTGTATCTAGTATTGCTGGAGTGCAGTTGCGTGATTTCAGCTCACCGCAACCTCTGCCTCCTGGGTTCAAGTGATTCTCTGGCTTTATCCTCCCAAGTTGCTGGGTTTACAGGTGCCCACCACCACACCTGGCTAATGTATTTTTAGTAGAGATGAGGTTTCACCATCATGGCCAGGCAGCTCTCGAACTCCTGACCTTAAGTGATCCTCCCACCTACGCCTCCCAAAGTGCTGGGATTACAGGCATGAGCTACCACTCCTGGCTAATAGGTATTCTTAATAGGAGGCTTTCTGCACTACCATGGTCTACCATTTGCTTGTATCAGAAATCACAATATAATACCTGCCAGTGGCACCAAGTACCATTTAATGAGAGCTCTAAGTAAACCATCTTAAAATTTGAAGGATATATTTCAGAATACCTCTAAGGGTACGTTATTTGTCTAAGTTCCTTTTTACTTCCTGAATCTCTTATGGGAAGTTGGTTTAATACCTATAATACCCATTGGATAAAATAATATTTTCTATTAATTTTGATTTTAGGCTGACTCTTAGTTTGGTAATTACAAGATGGAGTAAGAAAATCTATATTTCTCATCCTATTGTATATTTTATTTGAAGTTATTGTGAAATAATTTAATTATTATTATCCAGAACTGAGTTCTGGGTTTTTTTTTGTATATATGCTAATTTTTCATATAGTCTTCCATATTCTTTATAATTTTGGTCTGCATTTTGTTAATCATTTTCAGATTTGAATAAATTCTTAGCTCATTAGCTTCAAAAACCCCTACTTCCCCTCTCTGTGTGAAATAAGGACAATAAAATGTAAAACCCTCCAGTCTTTCCTCAAAAAAAGTCTAAAAATAAACTTCAGTTTTATTAAAATAATCATTTATTCATTTAGTATTTTTTCTTTATATTTACAGATTATTACATATTGAAGAGGAGAAATGTAGATAGATTATTTTCCATCATTTTGTTCTTTGTTTTTCTCTTGTTGTCCTGTCTATTTACTTAATAATAGATAGTGTCTGGATGTAGAATCATAATTGCTAAGTCTCTTCAAGGTAAAATATTTTAACCTTATGAAATGCATTATACTTTGCTATTTTTGGTAAATATATGGAGACTAAAATAATGCCAAAGAGAAACAAACTGTATTTTTTAATAGAAAATGACATTTTGACCAAGGGACTTATAGGGTTTGGTAGGGTAAAATAAAAATAAATATTTTTTTAAAATCTTGGATATACTCTAAGAACATATATATTTGCATGTGTATAACTACACACATATATTCTTAGAATAGAAGGCATGGTTTTGAGTATGACATTTATTGATCAGTAACTTGCAAAATATTTGGGAAATGTTTACCACTAATTTGGGGACTTTGGCCTATTTTTCCCCCTGCTTTGCCTTTCTGGAAATAATGAACATATTGATGGAGTAGCACTTACCCACCTGAGGTTATGTATTAAGATGTTCCTGTAAATGAATACATAAATACTGCTTTTTAGCACATTATGAAACAAATTTCACATTTTAAATACTATATATATATACCAGTCCTTTGAAACGGGCTCAAGAGAAAACTTTTTTTTTCAAGATTATAATGTTGAGGGTAAATCTGCATAGTTCTACATATTTGTGGCAACAGCTTGTAGCACAGCCTGAAAATTCTCTTCAAGCTAATATTTTTACATGAATAAAAAAACTTTTCCAATGACATGCCAAAAAATTTTGATCTTGAATGTACTCCTTATTTATAAATGTATATAACTCCTTCGAGGAAATTATTTCCTATTGCTGTATTGGCTGAGATACGATATTCTTGTTTGTGAACAAATGAAATTCACTGACTCCTAGACAACTATTCTTTATCAATACTAACAGTTGAACTGTAAAGTCTAACTCTAAAGGTAATGGTTTTCTGCAGCTTCATGCCTCCTTAAGTTGAAAGGATTCTCCAAGAGAAACATTGTTATATGAAAGATTTTAACTGACTTTAAAATTTTACGTACGATTTTTGAAGTACTGACAGGAGAGAGGCAGATATTCCGTTTATAAAGTGCTGCAGATCTCTGATTTCATGAGGGTTCAAGATGTAAAATTCAGACAAGAAAAATTTTCAAGGATCTGTTTCTCATCCTTCCCAGAATCACCTTGGGGATGTGACATTGCTCCAGGGAAATTCTTTAAATAAGTAGAATAGAAAAATACTTAGGGATACATGTTGTGTCCTTCCTTCTGTGGGCTTAGCTAGAAGTAATGCCTTAGTAATTTTCAACCAGTTCAGGCTTTAGATTGGAAAGATTAAAATGGCATTAAATGATCTGTTTTTTTCTAAAAGTTGACCAGATATAAGATACCTATGTAAAAATAGTGGATTTTTAAATCTTTCCAACAAACCACTAAAAATGCAATGGAAAAATATCAAACTCAAACAAAGGAGGAAACTTATGACATAATTAGGAATAAACATTAGATGTGCTCAAGGTTTATTAGAAAAGTATAAAACTTTAATAAAATATTTTTAAAATCTGAATAAATGAAGAACACAAAACTGGAAGACTCAACAATAAATCTAACATTGATTCATGTTTTCCTCACTTAATAAACTTATTTAATTAAAAGTCAGTCATCAAATAGGAAAATTTTTAAATGAAAATTTTTTTTCCTCCCTAGTCAGGGAGAATTCTTTGTTTTGTTCCAGAGACAGCCTCAACCTCTATTTTTCCTCTCTTCCTTCAATATTTTAATTACTGAAACTTTCTAGTATGTTCTAACATCTAATAAAGTACGTACTCTATTCGCTGATTTTTTAAAAGAAATATTTGTTTTTGTCAAATAAAATTTAGGCTTCATTGTTTTGACAATAAAATGTATATTAATTTTAGGGTTTACTATGAATTTATACATTAACTTATGGAGGATTGACATTTTTATCATGTTAAAATTTTGAAAACATGGAGTCTCAGTTTTTGACAAAAAATAGTGTGTTCTTTGTGAATTTCAAAAATATTTGTAATGTAGTGGGTTTGTACACTTTATATAATCTTCTGTATTCCATATATTTGATTTTCATACCATTAAATTTGATCAATCTTTCCTCAAGTTTTGAGTATTATAGTTAATTCTAAAAAATAACTTTTTAGTGTTTTTCTATAATTTGCTCTATATAATTTGTTAGAATTTCTTTATAAAATCAAGTAGGCATTGAACTTTGTGGGAAATTATAACTTTATAGCTTTTTCCATTTCTCCAAATTGAACATTTTTCTCTTCTCTCATCTAGTTTTCTTAAATTATATTTTTCTATAAAATTTTATATTTGTCCATCTTTTCAAGTGCATGTGCATGAAAGCATATAAAACAGTTTTTAATGATTGTTTTAATGTTGATATTTCTATGCTTAATTTCATGTATTTCTGTTGATTATGGTGGTAGTTGCCTGACTCTGCACTTGTCATATCTCATCAAATTGTACTTTTAAAATTAGTGACTTTCATGTATTTAAGTTAGATCCATCTATAGCTGATAAATTGCCATTATTGGTATTTCATAATTTGTCAGTTTGATATAGTAACTTTGACTTCCCTCTTTTACAAATGTGGCCACAAGCATTCTAACTTTCTTCTTTCTCTTCCAATTTTTTAAATCTATTTCAGTATTAATATTGCATGCAAAACTTTTATTTCATTTTATTTAATCTTCACTTTTATGTGTTAAATAAAACACATTAGTCTTAGTGTGAGTTGGACTGTTAAATATATTCAATGCTCACTCTGATTCCTTTTGTAGTAAGTTATTCAGTCACTACTTGGTTGTCCAAAATGAAATGTCCAGTAGTTTTTCCAATAAGTACCCATAGGAAAAGCAATTCATGAGATTTTCCAGCTTTAAAACTATTTGTAACTGGTCTTTATACTTGAGAGTTTGGCTAGGCACAAAATACTTGACTTATGTATTTTTTCTCCTTGTGTGCTTGTTAAGTGCCCTTCATGGCCTAATGGTGATAAATGTGGCTCTGAGAAAATTGAAGTTGGGTTGGCTTTCCCTCCTAATAATTCACTGATCAATTTTCTTCACTATCTGTAAGATTATTTATCTTTTGGGACCAGCAATCTTAGTGTTGAATGTTCTGGGTAGCTTCTTCCCAGATTTTCTTCAATGTGAAGTCATATGTCTACTTCATTTTAGAAGGCTCTCTTAAATTATAATTTTAAATAGTTGCTCTACTCCATTCTTTTTTTTATTATTATACTTTAAGTTTTAGGGTACATGTGCACAATGTGCAGGTTTGTTACATATGTATACATGTGCCTTGTTGGTGTGCTGCACCCATAAACTCGTCATTTAGCATTAGATATATCTCCTAATGCTATCCCTCCCCCCTTCCCCCACCCAACAACAGTCCCCAGAGTGTGATGTTCCCCTTCCTGTGTCCATGTGTTCTCATTGTTCAATTCCCACCTATGAGTGAGAACATGCAGTGTTTGGTTTTTTGTCCTTGGAATAGTTTACTGAGAATGATGGTTTCCAGTTTCATCCATGTCCCTACAAAGGACATGAACTCATCATTTTTTATGGCTGCATAGTATTCCATGGTGTATATGTGCCACATTTTCTCAATCCAGTCTATCGTTGTTGGACATTTGGGTTGGTTCCAAGTCTTTGCTATTGTGAATAGTGCCGCAATAAACATACGTGTGCATGTGTCTTTATAGCAGCATGATTTATAGTCCTTTGGGTATATACCCAGTAATGGGATGGCTGGGTCAAATGGTATTTCTAGTTCTAGATCCCTGAGGAATCACCACACTGACTTCCACAAAGGTTGAACTAGTTCACAGTCCCACCAACAGTGTAAAAGTGTTCCTATTTCTCCACATCCTCTCCAGCACCTGTTGTTTCCTGACTTTTTAATGATGGCCATTCTAACTGGTGTGAGATGGTATCTCATTGTGGTTTTGATTTGCATTTCTCTGATGGCCAGTGATGATGAGCATTTTTTCATGTGTTTTTTGGCTGCATCAATGTCTTCTTTTGAGAAGTGTCTGTTCATGTCCTTTGCCTACTTTTTGATGGGGTTGTTTGTTTTTTTCTTGTAAATTTGTTTGAGTTCATTATAGAGTCTGGATATTAGCCCTTTGTCAGATGAGTAGGTTGTGAAAATTTTCTCCCATTTTGTAGGTTGCCTGTTCACTCTGATGGTAGTTTCTTTTGCTGTGCAGAAGCTCTTTAGTTTAATTAGATCCCATTTGTCAATTTTGGCTTTTGTTGCCATTGCTTTTGGTGTTTTAGACATGAAGTCCTTGCCCATGCCTATGTCCTGAATGGTAATGCCTAGGTTTTCTTCTGGGGTTTTTATGGTTTTAGGTCTAACATGTAAGTCTTTAATCCATCTTGAATTAATTTTTGTATAAGGTGTAAGGAAGGGATCCAGTTTCAGCTTTCTACATATGGCTAGCCAGTTTTCCCAGCACCATTTATTAAATAGAGAATTGTTTCCCCATTGCTTCTTTTTGTCAGGTTTGTCAAGGATCAGATAGTTGTAGATATGTGGTGTTATTTTTTAGGGCTCTGTTCTGTTCCATTGATCTATATCTCTGTTTTGGTACCAGTACCATGCTGTTTTGGTTACTGTAGCCTTGTAGTATAGTTGGAAGGCTCGAGAACTATGTGAAGAATGCAGAAGCCTGAGGAGCCGATGGGATCAACTGGAAGAAAGGGTATCATTGATGGAAGATGAAATGAATGAAATGAAGCGAGAAGGGAAGTTTAAAGAAAAAAGAATAAAAAGAAACGAACAAAGCCTCTAAGAAATATGGGACTATGTGAAAAGACCAAGTCTACGTCTGATTGGTGTACCTGAAAGTGACAGGGAGAATGGAACCAAGTTGGAAAACACTCTGCAGGATATCATCCAGGAGAACTTCCCCAATCTAGCAAGGCAAGCCAACATTCAGATTCAGGAAATACAGAGAATGCCACAAAGATACTCCTCGAGAAGAGCAACTCCAAGACACATAACTGTCAGATTCACCAAAGTTGAAATGAAGGAAAAAATGTTAAGAGCAGCCAGAGAGAAAGGTTGGGTTACCCACAAAAGGAAGCCCATCAGACTAACAGCTGATCTCTTGGCAGAAACTCTACAAGCCAGAAGAGAGTAGGGGCCAATATTCAACATTCTCAAAGAAAAGAATTATCAACCCAGAATTTCATATCCAGCCAAACTAAGCTTCATAAATGAAGGAGAAATAAAATACTTTACAGGCAAGCAAATGCTGAGCGATTTTGTCACCACCAGGTCTGCCCTAAAAGAGCTCCTGAAGGAAGCACTAAACATGGAAAGGAACAACCGGTACCAGCCACTGCAAAATCAGGCCAAATTGTAAAGATCATCGAGGCTAAGAAGAAACTGCATCAACTAACCAGCAAAATAACCAGCTAACATCATAATGACAGGATCAAATTCACACATGCCAATATTAACTTTAAATGTGAATGGACTAAATGCTCCAATTAAAAGACACAGACTGGCAAATTGGATAAAGAGTCAAGACCCATCAGTGTGCTGTATTTAGGAAACCCATCTCACGTGCAGAGACATACATAGGCTCAAAATAAAAGGATGGAGGAAGATCTACCAAGCAAATGGAAAACAAAAAAAGGCAGGGGTTGCAATCCTAGTCTCTGATAAAACAGACTTTAAACCAACAAAGATCAAAAGAGACAAAGAAGGCCATTACATAATGATAAAGGGATCAATTCAACAAGAAGAGCTAACTATCCTAAATATATATGCACCCAATACAGGAGCACCCAGATTCATAAAGCAAGTCCTGAGTGACCTACAAAGAGGCTTAGACTCCCACACAATAATCATGGGAGATTTTAACACCCCACTGTCAACATTAGACAGATCAATGAGACAGAAAGTTAACGAGGATACCCAGGAATTGAACTCAGCTCTGCACCAAGTGTACCTAATAGACACCTACAGAACTCTCCACCCCAAATCAGCAGAATATACATTTTTTTCAGCACCACACCACACCTATTCCAAAATTGACCACATAGTTGGAAATAAAGCTCTCCTCAGCAAATGTGAAATAACAGAAATTATAACAAACTGTCTCTCAGACCACAGTGCAATCAAACTAGAACTCAGGATTAAGAAACTCACTCAAAACCGCTCAACTACATGGAAACTGAACAACCTGCTCCTGGATGACTGCTGGGTACATAATGAAATGAAGGCAGAAATAAAGATGTTCTTTGAAACCAAGGAGAACAAAGACACAACATACCAGAATCTCTGGGACACGTTCAAAGCAGTGTGTAGAGGGAAATTTATAGCAGTAAATGCCCACAAGAGAAAGCAGGAAAGATTCAAAACTGACACCCTAACATCACAATTAAAAGAACTAGAAAAGCAAGAGCAAACACATTCAAAAGCTAGCAGAAGGTGGCCGGGCGCGGTGGCTCACGCTTGTAATCCCAGCACTTTGGGAGGCCGAGGTGGGCGGATCACGAGGTCAGGAGATCATGGTGAAACCCCGTCTCTACTAAAAATACAAAAACTTAGCCAGGCGTGGTGGCGGGCGCCTGTAGTCCCAGCTACTCGGAGAGGCTGAGGCAGGAGAATGGCGTGAACCGGGGAGGTGGAGCTTGCAGTGAGCCAAGATTGCGCCACTGCACTCCAGCCTGGGCGACAGAGCGAGACTCCGTCTCAAAAAAAAAAAAAAAAAAAAAAAAAAAAAAGCTGGCCAAAGGCAAGGAATAACTAAAATCAGAGCAGAACTGAAGGAAATAGAGACACAAAAAACCTCTCCAAAAATTAATGAATCCAGGATCTGGTTTTTTGAAAAGATCAACAAAATTGATAGACAGATAGCAAGACTAATAAAGAAGAAAAGAGAGAAGAATCAAATAGACGCAATAAAAAATGATAAAGGGGATATCACCACCGATCCCACAGAAATACAAACTACCATCAGAAAATACTACAAACACCTCTACGCAAATAAACTAGAAAATCTAGAAGAAATGGATAAATTCCTCAACAAATACACCCTCCCAAGACTAAACCAGGAAGAAGTTGAATCTCTGAATAGACCAATAACAGGCTCTGAAATTGTGATAAAAGTCAATAGCTTACCAATCAAAAAGAGTCCAGGACCAGATGGATTCACAGCCGAATTCTACCTGAGTTACAAGGAGGAACTGGTACCATTCCTTCTGAAACTATTCCAATCAATAGAAAAAGAGGGAATCCTCCCTAACTCATTTTATGAGGCCAGCATCATCCTGATACCAAAGCCGGGCAGAGACATAACCAAAAAAGAGAATTTTAGACCAATATCCTTGATGAACATTGATGCAAAAATCCTCAATAAAATACTGGCAAACTGAATCCAGCAGCACATCAAAAAGCTTATCCACCATGATCATGTGGGTTTCATCCCTGGGATTCAAGGCTGATTCAACATACGACAATCAATAAATTTAATCCAAGATGTAAACAGAACCAAACACAAAAACCACATGATTATCTCAATAGATGCAGAAAAGGCCTTTGACAAAATTCAACAACCCTTCATGCTAAAAACTCTCAATAAATTAGGCATTGATGGGACGTATCTCAAAATCATAAGAGCTATCTATGATAAACCCACAGCCAATATCATACTGAATGGGTAAAAACAGGAAGCATTCCCTTTGAAAACTGGCACAAGACAGGGATGCCCTCTCTCACCACTCCTATTCAACATAGTGTTGGAAGTTCTGGCCAGGGCAATGAGGCAGGAGAAGGAAATAAAGGGTATTCAATTAGGAAGAGAGGAAGTCAAATTGTCCCTGTTTGCAGATAACATGATTGTATATCTAGAAAACCCCATTGTCTCAGCCCAAAATCTCCTTAAGCTGATAAGCAACTTCCGCAAAGTCTCAGGATACAAAATCAATGTACAAAAATGACAGGCATTCTTGTACACCAATCACAGACAAACAGCCAAATCATGAGTGAACTCCCATTCACAATTGCTTCAAAGAGAATAAAATACCTAGGAATCCAACTTATAAGGGACATGAAGGACCTCTTCAAGTAGAACTAGAAACCACTGCTCAATGAAATAAAAGAGGATACAAACAAATGGAAGAACATTCCATGCTCATGGGTTGGAAGAATCAATATCGTGAAAATGGCCATACTGCCCAAGGTAATTTATAGATTCAGTGCCATTCCCATCAAGCTACCAATGACTTTCTTCACAGAATTGGAAAAAACTACTTTAAAGTTCATATGGAACCAAAAAAGAGCCCGCATTGCCAAGTCAATCCTAGGCCAAAAGAACAAAGCTGGAGCCATCACGCTGCCTGACTTCAGTCTCCTCCATTCTTGTTTATTTTCCATGGGAAATTAACTATGTGCATGTTGGATCTATTCTATCTAACTTCAGTATTCTTATTTTGTCTTTAACTTATGTTAACTGTTTTCTCATAACTGTTTCAATTGTTATATTGTTTTATGTATATCTTCTGATGATTTCCCCTAATTCTATTCTTCCATTTAATATTTCTAATACCACCTTGTATTTGAGATGGTTTTATATGATCTTTCTTTTCCTTTCCCTATCTTTGCTCAAATCTCATTTCATACCCTTCACTCTCATCATCTTTTTTGAATAGTCATCTGTTCTAATGTTCAGTGTTCTTTATGGAAGTTCTCTCAGTAAGTTTTGGGTTAAAAAATAAACTGGAAAATATTTATTAATTATTTCAATTGCTTCATAGCAAATCACCTCAGATATACCTTTTCCAATTGTTAGGATCCTATCTGATAAAGTAGATAGTATCTTAAATATAAAGTTTTTACATAACTTGGTAAGACTGTTAAATCATGGATTCTGTAATTTAGCAGCACTTAGGTTCAACCATAATACTTGTATGTTGGTGATCTCAGCTCTAAGGGCATATTAATAAGAGCTTAACATGATGAGAAACTTCTATGTTAAGTTTCTCTTAATATCTAATTTCAAACTAGAATATAGAGATTCTGCTGTTTTTAAAATTTTGCTTTGATTTATACAATGCTATAAATGTAATCAACATGACACATAGTTCAAGATTTTTGATCATTTAAAAAATGTCTATTTTGAAGTGAATACATGGGTGACTCATAGCAAACAGAAATAAACCTCTGTTCTTACTTCATGTTTATAAATTAGTATCACTTTCTACCCTGATACTCTATTGTGACATAGCTAATTAAATTATTAATTTCTCTAAAGATTTATTTCCTGAAGTCTGTTCTGGCACAAATATGTGTTATAGCTAAAGTTCCTCTTTTTTTTTCAAGAAAGAGAAATTGACTCAGAATAATGTACAAAAGAAAAAATATGTGTATGTAGATATATACATACATATTATATACACATAGATGTGTATGCTTGTGTGTAAGGAAAGATTATAAAAATTACTTCATGAGAATATAAAAACAATTCCTACAGATTTATGCTCAACCAAAGACTCTTTAGGACACCAGTGTTAAGATAAATTAGGCCCAACCTTTTTATCTTGTTGTTTCGTTTTTCAAGATACAAATTTCTGGAAGTAAGTGCCAAATTGAATTATTTCTGAATGGATGTTCACTCCTTGGCTAGGGAAGAGAATGCCATCCTTTACAATGGAACAGTCGTCACCTGATTAGATGAAAAGTGTTTCTCCAAATCATAATTATAATGCTATTATAAGAAGAGAGAATAAATTCCAGGCAGACAAAATCAGCAAACATCTATTGTCTCAGTGTACTCTTTGACTGTCAATGAAAATAAAATAATAAAATTTTGGGTTTTTTTTGTTTCTAACAATCATTGTTACTCAATAAAAACTTATTTGATCTTCACAATATAGCCATTAGTACAGTAATTCTCATTGGCTTCACATTAGAATCAACGTAGAAGCTTAAAAAAGTTTCGATTTGAATGGTTTAAAATTGGGGGTAAGGTTTTCTTTTTAAATAGTAACTATTTTTTTTAACTGCTATCCCTGGCAATTATAGTATGCATTAGGGATGAGACCAACCAGCTTTGCGGTTATGAGCCAAGGTTCTGGATGGAGTCAGACTGCATGAATTCAGATCCCAGCTAAATGTCTCATTTGCCTGGTAACATTGAGCAAGTTATTTAAACTCACTTGTTAATTGGACTTCTTGCAACGATTACATGAAATAATATATTTAAATGCACTTAGTAGAATGCCTGGCACATTATAAGCACTCAATTACTGTTAGTTATTATGATTGGTGCTCAGTTTGGCTTCCCTCTTTCGAGATGTTTATCTTCCTCATACATCTTGTACTGCTGTATATTCTCTTATAAGTTCAACTGCAATAGGTAGAAGGACTTTCCTGCAAGTGTGCTCCTGGAGCTGGTGGGCATTGGGCTTTGTTACTTGTGTCAGTTCACAACAGGTGGTCTTCTCAATGAGAGTGGAGACCACTAATAAGATGTTGAGAGGGTTGAACCATTCATCCCAGTTGCTCTACCAGTACCATCATGATGGTAACTTAAAAGTTTTGGATACATTTGTAAAATGGCTTCTGGATTTAAACAGGTCTGTATCTTTTTTATATTGATTTAATCATTTCAGTATGAAATTTAGGAAGGGGTTAAACATGTATATTTTGTCAAATATTGATTCTCTTCTGTATTTGTCCATTTTGTGCTGCTATAACAGAAAGCCACAGATTATTGGGTAACATATAATGAATGAAAAAGTATTGGTTGACACTTCTGGAGGCTGGAAAGTCTAATATCAAGGTACTAGCATCTGGTGAGGACCTTCTTACGATGTCATTACATGGCATAAGGTGAGAGGATGAGAGAGTGGGAGGGGCTAAACTCACCTTTTTATTATGCCATTAGGCATAGGGAAGAGTCTTCAGTCTGATCACCTCTTAAAGGTCCCACCTCTTAATACTGTTAAAATGGCAATTAAATTTCAACACGAGTTTTAAAGGAGACAAACATTCAAACCATAGCATTATGTCCCTGGCCCTTCAAAACTCATCTTCTCATATACAAAATACATTGATTCCATCCTAATAGCCCCACAAGTTTTAACTTGTTCCAGCATCAACTCAGAAGTCTAAGTCCAAAGTCTCATCTAAATCATACAAGGATGAGACTTAAGGAGCAGTTAATCCTGAGACAAATTCCCCTCTAGCTGTGAGACTGTGAAATCAAGCATGGTAGTTACCTACTTCCAAAATGCAGTGATAGCACAGACACAGAATAAATATTCCCAATTTAAAAGGGAGAATTATGCAAAAAAAAAAAAAAAGGACAAATAGGTTCTAATTAAGTCCAAAACCCAATAGTGTAAACAACATTAAATCTTTAGCCTGTAGAAAATCTCTGATTCCCATCCTGCCTTCTGGGCTCTTTTGGGTGGGGTTTGGGCTCCCAAGGCCTTAGGGAGTACTGCCTCTACAGCTTTGCTAGGCTCAGCCCATGCAGTAGATCTCACAGGTTGCCCATACCTCTTCCAGGCTGGTATTGTAGTTTAGTGTTTGTATAATCCTGGGTCTCAGGTGGGATGCAACCCCTAACCCCCACCGCTGTGGACTTTCTGTGGCAACTCCACCCTTGTTTCTGGTCTCCATAGCATCCTTTGAAATTCAGGTGGAATCATCTACTACTCCCCAGCTTATGAACTCTGTGTGCTCACAGAATTAAAACCATGTGGACACAGGTGAGGTTTATCACCTGTACCTGCCAGAGCAACAGGTGGAGCCACCCTAGGATGGTTGGAGCCATGGCTGGGATGGCTGAGGAGTGCTGTACTAGAATGTGGGGAGCAGTTACTTGAGGTAGTACAGGGCAGTGAATGCTAAGCTTCCATGGGCATGTTAAGGCTCTCCTTTGAAATTTTTCTGCTCTCAGTATCCTAGCATTCCAGGCTTATGATGGGAGGGCCAGCTTTGAAGATTTCTGAAATATCTCTGTGATCATTCTTCCATTGTCTTGAAGAGTAGCACCTGGCTTTCTTCTATTCAAACTAATCTTATCAAAAGGCTGCTTGGTCATACCCTTGGTTTTCTCTCCTAAACAAGCCTTTTCATTCTTTATATGGCCAGGCTGGAAATTTTCTGTATCTTTATATTCTATTTTACTTTTAATTATAAATTCCATCTTTAAATCATTTCTCTCTTCTCACATTTTACTATATGCAATTAAAAGGAGTAACACATGCCCTGAAAGCTTTGCTGCTTTCAGATTTCTTCCATCAGATACCCTAGTTCATTGCTCTTCAATTCTGTCTTCCATAAAGCCTTTGGGCAGGAACACAAACCAGCTAATTTCTTTGACATTTTGTAACAGGGTGACCCTTTATCCAGTTTCCAATAAGGTATTCCTCATTTCTAAGACTTCATCAGAATGTTCTTCAATGTTCATATTTCTGTCAACATTTTGATATTAACCAGTAATGTAATCTCTAAGAAGTTTGAGACCTTTCTTACACCACTCCTCTTTTGAGCCCCGAATAGAATTACCCTACATGCTTCATTCATGGAAATACAGGTTTGTTTGTTTTTTCCAGTGTCTACTCACTACCCAGTTTCATAGCCATTCCTGCATTTTCAGGTATTTGTTAAATCAACACTCTACTTCTCTGGTATCAATTTCTGTCTTAATATAGTTTGTGCTGTTGCAGAATACCACAGATGGAGTAATTTATAATAAACAGAAATTTATTGGCTCACAGTTCTGGAGGCTGATGCCATCCAAAAGACCACCAAGATGGCTAAATAGTAGAAAGGAAAGCTTTATTGGTGATATTAGTTTGCAAATGGGGAAGAAACCGTCTTCAGCATGTGCCAAAGGTGCTCTCTCTTTGATGAGGTGAAGAGCAACTTGGTTTTGTGCCTCACATAAAACATACATCCCATGTTCACTTTGGGGTGGAGGGCAATAACATGAGGTAGAATTTGGCTCTTTATGTCAAAAAGTGAACTACAGAACATAAAGACAGTTTGTGTACACCCTCTATAAGCTGGCTGAAACTGGCTTAGGTCTGCAGTAGCTTATCAGAAAAGAACGTTTTTAAGGCTGGTCCTCTGTCTGATCAGAGTTGTCTGATCAGAGTCGTCTGCTCTGGGTTGTAAATCAGAGTTAGAAAGGGCTTGATAGTTTCTATTTTTAGGGAGTTTAGCCATTGGAGTTTAGGGAGCTACCATGCTGGATGCCTTGAATCTTCAACTGATAGATAACTTTGTTTCCATAACCTTAGTGTCCATCTGACCTGATAAAGGGGCATGTATTTTGGTCTCGCAGATTGCACTGGTAGGTCCGATATCTTGGTGCTGGCATCTGGTCAGGGCCTTCTTGCAGTGTCATTGCATGCCTGGCAAAGACGAAATGGTGACAGCAGGAGGGGGTGAACTCACCCTTTTATAATGGCTTTAATACCACAGTGGGAGGGCACAGGCCCTCATGGCCTAATCACCTCTTAAAGGTCCCACTTCTTTTTTTTTTTTTTTTTTTTTTTTTGAGACGGAGTCTTGCTCTGTCGCCCAGGCTGGAGTGCAGTGGCGTAATCTCGGCTCACTGCAAGCTCCACCTCCCGGGTTCACGCCATTCTCCTGCCTCAGCCTCTCCGAGTAGCTGGGACTACAGGCGCCCGCCACTACGCCCGGCTAATTTTTTTGTATTTTTAGTAGAGACGGGGTTTCACCGTGGTCTCTATCTCCTGACCTCCTGATCCGCCCGCCTCGGCCTCCCAGAGTGCTGGGATTACAAGCGTGAGCCACCGCGCCTGGCAGGTCCCACTTCTTAATACTGCTACAATGTCAATTACATTTCAACATGAGCTGAAATTTGGAGGGGACATTCAAATCATAGCACCTTCTTAATTCACATTTTATCTAGTACAAAGAAGTTAATGAAAATGTCAAAACTATAATTGCTTTTTTCAAGAATTGCATATTTATGAACTTCAACAATAGTGATGGTGACAACGGCCCATATTGGAGTGGCCACTGTGAGGATACTGGCTGCAGTGGGGGAGGCACAACTGGGGCTGTGTACTCTGTGGAACCAGTGGGAGCTGGGAACAGGCAAGAGCCCTGCCTCCTACTGAGTTGGCGGGGCAGGAGTCTGTGCTCCCTGGCACAGCCACAGTCACCCCAGCATCCCTGAGCTCCTGGGGGCCCAGGAAGCCCCCTGCACCCGCAGGCTTGAAAGTACCTGCTCTTGCTCCCTGACTCTCCCTGCTCCCGGCACCCACTTCAGGGCAGAGCAAAGTTGTGACTGTCACAACCTGGCCGGGTGTGTGTGCACTCAGGGAAGTGCTGACACACCAGCCCACTGCTGCCTTGGCTGCCTCTGGACTTTGAGCACCAACGAACATGGGAGAGGGGCTGGGGATGCTGAGGGTGGCTTGGTATAGGCCTGCGGGCGCTTCTTGGTGCAGACAGCCTGGACGCCATGGATTGCATGCTAAAGGCAGACGGGTTCCCAGGCAGGAAGGGGCGGGTCCCTGGTAAAACCCCACTTCAATCCAGGGATGGCCTGAAGGCTGGGGGCCACACTATCAGTTCCAGGCAAAGTCTGCAGCACAGAGTGAGAATTTCATTGATGACCATTTGGCCAATTGAATGGTACTTTTTCTCGGCCTGCCCATGGCCATTCATGGACCAGTCAATATGCACTTCCTCAATTCTGAGCATATAAAACCCCAGATTTTAGCCAGACTCACACACTCGTTGGGATGGCCTGCCTGAGAAAAGGAGCTACCCACTATGAGTCTCCTCTACACTGAGAGTTGGACATTCATTGGGACATCCTGCCTGTGGAAAGGAGCTACCAACTTTGGGTCTTCTGAGAGCAGTTCTGTCGCTCAATAACGCTCCTCTCCACCTTGCTCCAGTTGTCCACGTATCTCATTCTTCTCACACATGGGACAAGAACTTGGGACCTGCTGAATGGAGGGACTGAAAAAGCTGTAACACAAATGGCTGATACATACACCTCCCCTGCTTGCCATGTTGCTGGTGACGAGAAGGAAAGAAGAGCTGTTGCCCTTCAGGGAACCCAGACCTAGGGGCTCCCCGAGCCAGGGCTATGACATCCTCTTTGGGGCTCTGCAGTTCTTGGTGTCTCCAAGCTGCCAGGTGCCTCTGTGTTCCCCTTGTCTAGATGTGAGTGCCCACAGTGGAAGCTGCTTGCAGCACATCTATTCCAGCTGTATCCTTGCACAGAGCCAGCATGGGTGCTAGTGCCTGGGACCACCCATCCTGCTGCAGCAGCTGGCATGCCTGGCTGTGTGCAGTCGCCGGACTCTGCGCTTACTTGCTCACACACCCCTTGCCTCTCGGTGCCTGACATGCCTTTGGGAGGCATGGGATCCGGGCCAGTGGTGCAAACCAAGCTCAGCCAGCTTGGGTCAAGTGGGCAGAACGAGGCTAGCGGTGGTGAGCAAAACTTAAGTACAGGTAGTGTCAACCAGAGAGGTTTCCTGCTGGTGAAGTGACACCCTAAGAGTCCTGTCAATACTAAACTCTTTTTTAATCCAAGAATGTTCTTAGTGATATAAACTCAGTTAGTGACTAGGAAATATATGCAACTATCACATGGCTTGAATGATAATAAGCTTAATTATGTGATGATTTTATCTCTGAAGTCATACAATATGTAATTATTTCAATAATAAGATTTTTTACTTGAGTAAAAGGGAGAAAATGATTACTGAACACTTTTAAATAATTTGATGGTATCCTGTATGGTGTCAACGATATTCTTTATTCTAACTTTTTGATACTGAACTTACGGTTGTACGTAGACAGCAAAGAACCAGATAATGGATAATAGGATCCTTTGTTGTGTTTGTTTTCTGAAGAAGACAGATATAGTAACTTAGCATGAAATATACATTTAATAATAAAATTTGACATAATAACAGCTTCATAGATTATTTTCACCAAGAATAAAGTCAACGATTCTAAACTAGATTATCATTTTACACTCAGTATGATATTAAATATTTTGCAACCAAGTAGTGACCTAGAGATTATGCAATGTCAAGCTTAGAACATGCTTTCCAGCTGGGCGCAGTGGCTCATGCCTGTAATCCCTGTGCTTTGGGAGCCCAAAGTGGGCAGATCACTTGAGTCCAGGAGTTTGAGACCAGCCTGGCCAACATAGTGAAACAGCATCTATACTAAACTACAAAAATTAGCCAGGCGTGGTAGGGGGTGCCTATAATCCTAGCTGCTTAGGAGGCTGGGACATGAGAACTGCTTGAACTCAGGAGGCAGATGTTGCAGTGAGCTGAGATTGTGCCACTGCACTCCAGCCTAGCCTAAGTGACAGAGTGAGATTCTGTCTCAAAAATATTTATTTTCTGTATTTGATCATGTTAATGTACTATTAACATTATTTATAAATAAAAAGGTATAGAACAGAGCTCTTAAGTATTTATCCCCAAGACATTATCTTAGAACATTAATGATATTCTTCTTCCTTTTCCCCGTATACCTCAGTCTCTTATGATTACTTCTTCTCAGGTTGGGATCAATGCCAATAAGAAATTCCTTTAACTCACTTGCTGATAGCCTCTAGGTTCCTTTAGTCTTACAGGTACTCTTGGACTGTGTTCATGGAATCCTGCCTTTACTGTTCCCTACCCTTTCCTCAGCCTCATCAATAAAAAATACTGAGTATACACAATTCAGCTCTCAAATAAGTATGTACATTTAAAAATAAATATAAAATAACTGGTCAAAGAGGTAGAACCACAGCTGCCCTGTCTCAGGGAGCATGTATACAAAAATGACAGTTTTTATATGAAGCATCTGATACTCTGGGGGGAACAGGAGACAATAAGGGGGTTGGACATGCCAATTTGAGAAGCCATGGCTTTAACTGCCCTTGTTCTGTTTTTAGAATAATAAAAGTTCTAAATTGCACCCAACACATACATATATTATCACGTTTTATTTATTTATTTATTTATTTATTTACTTATTTTTGAGATGGACTTTTGCTCTGTCACCCAGGCTGGAGTGCAATGGCGTGATCTTGACTGACTGCAACCTCTGCTTCCCAGGTTCAAGCGATTCTTCTGCCTCGGCCTCCTGAGTAGCTTGGATTACAGGCACCTGCCACTATGCCCAGCTAATCTTTTGTATTTTTAGTAGAGATGGGGTTTCACTATGTTGGCCAGGCTGGTCTTGAACTCCTGATCTTGTGATTCAGCCTCCCAAAGTGCTGGGATTATAGGTGTGAGCCACCGCACCTGGCCTATGTTTTCTAACTTCCTGTTTCTTTGGAAAGTTGAATTGCCTCATCAAGTAAATTTGATTTAAAAAATTCTTGCATTTGTCTTTCTTTGCTATACAGTTTATGAGAAGGAAGACTTCAATGAAAACTTGTTTATTTTAAGCAATGAGATCTTTTATTTAAACTAGTATTTTTAGAATGTCTTGCTTTTTGTATATCATCCAATTAATGGAAAGCATCTTCTTACTAGCTCCAGTGTTTATGACTACATATTATCTTGAAGAAAAAAATGAAGTAATCTATCCCTTTTAAAGAAAAACATAATTTGAAATGTTTGACATTTTTATTTTGTTTTGATTATCTTCCTGAATTTCATGAAGCAAAAACATGGAATATAAAATATTACTTTTCAATGGAAAAACTTCCATAGAGAGTTAACTAAGAATCAGAACTTTTTCTTAATTTCAAAAAGATTATCTACTTTTTTACTTTAGTTTCCCTAAGGCTTTTTCTTCTGAATGAGAGTGCTTAAATATATTATTAACTTTACATAGAACTTTACTATTTAAAGACAGTGTTTTGCAGCCTCAGGAGACAACATAAAACTAGTGTGAGGAGGTTGTGAAGACTCAGACTGAAGAAATGGTTACACAAGGTCTGAGTTGTCTTTACCATTCCTATCGTTTTCATTCATCTAACTTCTGGACCCTGAAGCTACTGCTTTTTTTCTCCAAGTAATACTATCTTTATGAGAAGTATAGGATGATGTAAGCAAAGCATTCAGAGGCAGAATTGCATAAGAAAATTGTTTTAAAAATATGAATCATTGTTAGGAAGCTCTCTAACATATGGTCACTTCAGGCATTCTAGCAAAGGAGGTCTTATTTGCTTGAATTGTACAGAAATTGTTTCTCATCTAATAATTTTATCTTTAGACAAAGTGTCTCCCTTCTCCTTTTAAAAATGAAATCTACTTGTTTTTCTACTTATGGAAGCTATCTACAGATATACCAACTTTATATATGCTTTAAAATATTGATTATGTTCAAATAAAATTAGATGAGTATCAATTCCACAGGGGCAGCAGATGTTTTATTTTTCTATCTCCAGAAACTTACGGACACAAGGTTACTTGACAAAACTAGACCCAAATTATTGTGATAAAACATTCTGAACATTTCTCAATATGGTGTTTCTTTGTTCTTGTTTTAGTTTTATAAAGTTTGAGGAATTAAAAAATTTTTAAACAGTTTGATAACCATGGAAACTTTTCTAAGTTAATAGTCTGTCCACAAATTATCGTTTTCCTCTATAGTATCCTAAACTGAGAGCTCTAGGAAAGGGTGGGATTGATTACATCTGTTCATAAATATCTTTGCAAATCTGAGTTGTACTGAATGGCATGAGTTGTATTGCATGGCATGTATGACATGAGATAAAATTATTTCTAGTCCATCTTAACACAATGAATGATCTATAAAATTATTTCAGCACCAGTTATGGGAGAAAAAGTGACAATTTTTTTTTCTGTAAAAAATGTCATGAACGCATGAACATACTCTGATACTTTTTTCCTGTGGCACACACAACAAATTGAATCTATTATAGAATATCATTGGTTTTCAGTTTTATTTTCTAGAAAATATGACCACATTTTAACCAAGGGGAATGTTATCAGAGTTGTTTCATTACTTTTATAGTACCTGCAGTTTTTAAGTCTCAACATTTATATTGCAAAGGGACTCTTCCGTCTCTAGTACTTTAAAATGTTATCACATCCATTAGGTAAATCAACATTGCTTCATACCAGGCTAAGAAGTTTTATTGTTGGATATCTGGTTTTTGTGAATTCAAAACATTTTAATGGTTTTATTTTTCTTATGATTTGGTTATTTTATGAACTTTTCTTTCAATTTTGGAAGTTATCGGTAAAGAAAATTTCTTTATGGAGATACTTTTTTGATGTAGGGGATATTTCAACCTCAACAATCCTCTGGATTTCTGCATCATTTATATGTAGTGCACAGATACAATTCCATCTAGTTACAGTTGAAATGGCATGCAGTTCTATGATATTTTTATACGTTACATAAACTTAGGCACAAACACTCTGATACCTTGGCTTGATGTGTAAAGTCATTTTCAAACCTTTCAGTGACTTTCAAAGTAAGACTTACTGACCTCTGTGCAGATGCTTCAGCAGCTACTGCCCAGAAAATGGAGGGCTTTCCTTGTCAACTTTCACCCTCTCCATCAGAGCAGTTCTCCTTTTATTGGTTGAATATATGTCCTTATGCCTGAAATACGTTTGAAAACTAATACATCCCCTTTACTTCATGAAGCAATTCATATATTAGGTAATGCCTTTAAAGGTAATGGCAAAACCACAATTACTTTTGCACCAAAATAATACAATGACTATTTATTTGAGATTTGCATGAGGTGTGATTCAGGCAGTGAATTAAAGTTACTTGTAGAGGGTAAAAACAATCTAAACATTGAAAGGTATCTTACTTTCTTGAGGGTTCCCAAAACTGCCCTTAGGCTCAATTCTTTGCAAAAAGGACTCAAAAGACTCAGAAAAGTTATTAGGCTTATACAGCACCTCCTCACCACTGACACATACAAATTTCCTTCCCACATTAAATGTGCAACCTTACACTGTCTAGAAGGATGAAAGATTGAAATCCTATATGCTTTTTTCCCCTTTTCTTAGAGAAACACCTTTTTTTCTCTACTTGGTTGGGAGAGGATATAAGATGGTATTAAATTTAGTCTCATGCTTGTGAGTCATTTTTTTTTCTTGTGTAAAGTGCCGTGCTTAGGAAAATGATTGCACTTCTAGCTCTACTTCTAGCAAAGTTGTTCTCATTTAGACCATTAAATACTCCCAACGGAATAAGTCAAGCTTATATCTCTAAAGAAAGAGGAAAAGAATATTTTAAAGGAGTACGTTTTTTCCTACCTGTCTTGGCTTCATAAACATCTCTTGGCATTTAAGTGCAGCCAGAACACGACATTATCTATCAATATTTATATTTTCTCCAGGAACACCTGTATTCATTCATGAAGAAACTCTTATGACAAAAGGCAGGACTTTGATAAACAACATGAACAATGTGTACCAAGAAATAGATGTATAAAACAATATGGATTTAAGGCACCACAACCAGTCCTTTCTTTTTTTTCCTAGAGAATACTAGAGAGTACTGCTAGAGAATTCCTAGAGAGTACTGCTGGGTAGGTGGCATATGGATGGCTTTTCCAGGATGGCTTTAAATGAAGTTTGCATAACACGAGGAATTCAAGACTTTATGACCAGTTATTTTCTGCTTGCCACCCTGCAGAGACAATACTAGAAGCAAGGGAAGGTTAAAGTTTAGAGAGAAAATCTACATAAGAAACCAGTTTTCAGTTTAGGTGTGTAAGAGTTAAAGGTCAGGTGCTAGAGTCAGAGAGAACTTTCTCTGCCAGGTTGATAAGGGATTAGAGAGAAGAGAGAGACAGGGCTGAAATCTTGGGCTCTAGAACAATTTTTGACTCAAAACACTGGTAAAGCTCAGTGAGTAAAAGGTGTGGTGGCTCGTGCCTGTAATCCTAGCACCTGAGGTCAGTAGTTCAAGACCAGCCTGGCCCACATGGTGAAACCCCGTCTCCACTAAAAAAAAAAATACAAAACTTAGCCGAGCATGTTGGTAGGTGCCTGTAAACCCAGATACCCAGGAGGCTGAGGCAGGAGAATCGTTGGACCTGGGAGGCAGAGGCTGCAGTTAGCAGAGATCGCACCACTGCACTCCAGCCTGGGCAACAGAGCAAGATCCTGTCTCAAAAAAAAAAGAAAAAGAGTTTCTGCTTCATTTTTGTGGTTTGATCCTCCAGAAGTGAGTTCCTTTAGTTTCCTATCCACATGGTCCCCAATTTACAATGGTTTGACTGACGATGTTTTGACTTTAATATGGGTTTATTGGGAGGTAATGCCATCATAAATCAAGAAGCATCTCTGATTGCTATGTTATGCTATGTTTCTGGAAAATGAAAAATCCCAAATATAGGATGTGTCAGTATTATTACATGTCCCCAAAGCAATCCTAACATTAGTAAAATTTTCTTGGTCTGCTTCATAAATTGACATAAAATGACTTTGAAGAACCTTTTCCTAAAACATTTGCCATCCACAAGTATTGACTAATGCCTACAAGTTCCTTAAGGGGGTCAGATTATTTCATTCCGCAATTACTCTTGCAAATTAATTTGTAAATAGTCTGGAGAATAAATTGAACAAAGTTTTATTCATGTCAGTTCTATGATTAAGCCAAATTTAAATAGCAAGATAATACAGATTACAGAAATTGAACAAGTAGTTCTAGGCCAAAGATGCAATATATGAGGACACGGAGAGGGGATGGAGAAAGAACATGCAGTTCACCAATTTGGAACGATTTTTTCTAATGTGTTAGAGAGTCTAGAAATAGGTAAATTTTTTAACGTAGTTACACAGATTATGTCATTTCTAGAATTTAATTTAGCATGATAATCAGGAGATGAACGACTTTCTGCGAATCATCTGAGGAATATACCCGAGAAAGTTAAAAAAAACTGTAGAAATGTTCCTTGACTTTATGATGGCATTAAGCCCTTATAGATCCATGTATGCTGAAAATATTTTAAGCCAAAAATGGATTTAATACACCTACCTTAATAAACATCATAACTTAGCCTACCTTAAATGTGTTCAGAACATTTATATTAGCCTACACTTGGGCATAATCATCATATACAAATCCTACTTTATAATTAAGTGTTGAATATCTCATGTAATTTATTGAATACTGTACTGAAAATGAAAAACGGAATGGTTTCTACTGAACATGTATTGTTTTTGCACCATCATAAAGTCAAAAAATTGTTAAGTAAAATAATAAGTTGGAGACCATCTGTAGTTGATGAAATCAAATTTTTGATGTTTACTTTTTGAAAAAATATATCTATATACTACATTGTTGAAAGAAAATAACTTTATGATGAATACTCCTTAGCATGGTATTTGTTTTATATTATTGTTTAATGGAGGATGTTAGATCTTTAAGTGATTTCTGATAGAGTTTTAATTAATCTATTTGTTATTTGTATATTAGTCATCAATAATGGATTAAGCCTGATTCATTAAACACCATTAGTTAACTTTCACTCAAAGCAGTGGCCAATACGGCTGCAGATGCATTCAGTTGCCTAGTGTTCTAAATTCCATTGCCAATTTCTATATCATTATATCATTTCTTAAAGCCAATTAAAATGCATATGTTAAGAATTTTCTCTAAAGGGAGATATCTGTTAGTGCAAAGGCCAATTACAGTTGTTGCCTGTGGACATCAGTTCCTAGAATTATTGCAATATGCATTGTTTTGATCTGTTTCAGTGTCATGTTGTGCATACACTGGTCAGCTTCCAGAGATATTCAGTGGGATTTAAATTAATAACCAGTTGATGAATTGATATTGAAAAACAATTGGGACTCAAATCTAACAAAACAGAAAATTCATCACTGTCGAGATAGACAGTGAAAAGAGCACTGTATTTTAAATGAGACCACCATATTTTAAATAGTCTTAAAAAGCAGGTCTAAAACTCTAAAGTAAAATAACACAAAATAATAATTGATTATTAAAAAGCTAAGCACCCAATGGTAAAACATTTCAAAATTCAGAAAAGTAAAGTGTTTATCTCCCTTCACAGAGGAACTCTGGAAACATTTTTTCACTCATTAATAAAAAATGATGCAAAGAAAATTGCAGACTGTGCAAATACTTCCAAATTGTCTCAGTAACTTTCAAAGCATGTCATATATTATGAACTAATCAAAATTATTAGCTTCCTAAAAGCCATACATTTTCTTGATTGTATAGCAATACAGTAGAATACTTGAGGCTAAGATACTTGAAACATTTTAAAATATATATATCTGTGCAAGCTTGGTTTAAAATTTTCTGCTAACCATAAAAAGCAATACAATCATGTCTTTTGCAGCAATATGAATGGAGCTGGAGGTAATTATTCTAAATGAATTCACGCAAGAATAGAAAACCAAATACACGTGTCCTCACGTATAAGTGAGAGCTAAACGTTCAGCACCTATGGACATAATATGGGAACAATAGACACTGTGGACTACTGGAGGGGGAGGGTGGGGGGAGGGGACATGGAGTGAAATCTATCCACTGGGTACATGTTCACTATCTGGGTACAATATACCCATGTAACAAACCTGCACATGTACTCCTTATATGTACAATAATAGTTGAAAATAAAGAGAAAAAACTTTATATATCATTGACTTTAGCTTCTTTGTTTCACAGAATGTAAATGGACATGCAGGGAGTTAAATAATTGGATTATAATTTAGATATCTTCCACTCAATAAAGAAGTCTGTCCCCCCAGGAACTTTAATTAGCTATGTTCAGAAATGTGTATTTATTTATTTATTTATCAGTGTTTCATTTTGTTAAATCCATTCAGTAAATGTAATTGAAATTGAACTTATTTCAAAACATTATGAAGTAAATAATAATTCAGAACTTTCATTAACTTAGTCTGGCCATTCCAATTGTCATCAAGATATTAATATATTTTTACTCTCTTTCTCTTTTATTTATTTATTTTTTATTATTATTATACTTTAAGTTTTAGGGTACATGTGTACAATGTGCAGGTTTGTCACATATGTATCCATGTGCCATGTTGGTGTGCTGCACACATTAACTCGTCATTTAGCATTAGGTATATCTCCGAATGCTGTCCCTCCCCGCTTCCCCCACCCCACAACAGTCCCTGGAGTGTGATGTTCCCCTTCCTGTGTCCATGTGTTCTCATTGTTCAATTCCCACCTATGAGTGAGAACATGCAGTGTTTGGTTTTTTGTCCTTGGGATAGTTTGCTGAGAATGATGATGGTTTCCAGTTTCATCCATGTCCCTACAAAGGACATGAACTCATCATTTTTTATGGCTGCATAGTATTCCATGGTGTATATGTGCCACATTTTCTTAATACAGTCTATCGTTGTTGGACATTTGGGTTGGGTCCAAGTCTTTGCTATTGTGAACAGTGCCGAAATAAACATGTGTGCATGTGTCTTTGTAGCAGCATGATTTATAGTCCTTTGGGTATATACCCAGTAATGGGATGGCTGGGTCAAATGGTATTTCTAGTTCTAGATCCCTGAGGAATTGCCACACTGACTTCCACAAAGGTTGAACTAGTTTACAGTCCCACCAACAGTGTAAAAGTGTTCCTATTTCTCCACATCCTCTCCAGCACCTGTTGTTTCCTGATTTTTTAATGATGGCCATTGTAACTGGTGTGAGATGGTATCTCATTGTGGTTTTGATTTGCATTTCTCTGATGGCCAGTGATGATGAGCATTTCTTCATGTGTTTTTTGGCTGCATAAATGTCTTCTTTTGAGAAGTGTCTGTTCATGTCCTTTGCCTACTTTTTGATGGGGTTGTTTGTTTTTTTCTTGTAAATTTGTTTGAGTTCATTATAGAGTCTGGATATTAGCCCTTTGTCAGATGAGTAGGTTGCGAAAATTTTCTCCTATTTTGTAGGTTGCCTGTTCACTCTGATGGTAGTTTCTTTTGCTGTGCAGAAGCTCTTTAGTTTAATTAGATCCCATTTGTCAATTTTGGCTTTTGTTGCCATTGCTTTTGGTGTTTTAGACATGAAGTCCTTTCCCATGCCTATGTCCTGAATGGTAATGCCTAGGTTTTCTTCTAGGGTTTTTATGGTTTTAGGTCTAACATGTAAGTCTTTAATCCATCTTGAATTAATTTTTGTATAAGGTGTAAGGAAGGGATCCAGTTTCAGCTTTCTACATATGGCTAGCGAGTTTTTCCAGCACCATTTATTAAATAGGGAATCCTTATCCCATTGCTTGTTTTTGTCAGGTTTGTCAAAGATCAGATAGTTGTAGATATGCGTCGTTATTTCTGAAGGCTCTGTTCTGTTCCATTGATCTATATCTCTGTTTTGGCACCAGTACCATGCTGTTTTGGTTACTGTAGCCTTGTAGTATAGTTTGAAGTCAGGTAGCGTAATGCTTCCAGCTTTGTTCTTTTGGCTTAGGATTGACTTGGCGATGCGGGCTCTTTTTTGGTTCCATATGAACTTTAAAGTAGTTTTTTCCAATTCTGTGAAGAAAGTCATTGGTAGCTTGATGGGGATGGCATTGAATCTATAAATTACCTTGGGCAGTATGGCCATTTTCAAGATATTGATTCTTCCAACCCATGAGCATGGAATATTCTTCCATTTGTTTGTATCCTCTTTTATTTCATTGAGCAGTGGTTTCTAGTTCTCCTTGAAGAGTTCCTTCATGTCCCTTGTAAGTTGGATTCCTAGTTATTTTATTCTCTTTGAAGCAGTTGTGAATGCAAGTTCACTCATGATTTGGCTCTCTGTTTGTCTGTGATTGGTGTACAAGAATGCTTGTGATTTTTGTACATTGATTTTGTATCCTGAGACTTTGCTGAAGTTGTTTATCAGCTGAAGGAGATTTTGGGCTGAGACAATGGGGTTTTCTAGATAAACAATCATGTCATCTGCAAACAGGGACAATTTGACTTCCTCTTTTCCTAATTGAATACCCTTTATTTCCTTCTCCTGCCTAATTGCCCTGGCCAGAACTTCCAACACTATGTTGAATAGGAGTGGTGAGAGAGGGCATCCCTGTCTTGTGCCAGTTTTCAAAGGGAGTGCTTCCAGTTTTTGCCCATTCAGTATGATATTGGCTGTGGGTTTGTCATAGATAGCTCTTATTATTTTGAGATATGTCCCATCAATACCTAATTTATTGAGAGTTTTTTTAGCATGAAGGGTTGTTGAATTTTGTCAAAGGCCTTTTCTGCATCTATTGAGATAATCATGTGGTTTTTGTCTTTGGTTCTGTTTATATGCTGGATTACATTTATTGATTTGCATATGTTGAACCAGCCTTGCATCCCAGGGATGAAGCCTACTTGCTCATGGTGGATAAACTGTTTGTTGTGCTGCTGGATTCGGTTTGCCAGTATTTTATTGAGGATTTTTGCATCAATGTTCATCAAGGATATTGGTCTGAAATTCTCTTTTTTGGTTGTGTCTCTGCCCGGCTTTGGTATCAGGATGATGCTGGCCTCATAAAATGTGTTAGGGAGGATTCCCTCTTTTTCTGTTGATTGGAATAGTTTCAGAAAGAATGGTACCAGTTCCTCCTTGTACGTCTGATAGAATTCGGATGTGAATCCATCAGGTCCTGGACTCTTTTTGGTTGATAAGCTATTGATTATTGCCACAATTTCAGAGCCTGTTATTGGTGTATTCAGATATTCAACTTCTTCCTGGTTTAGTCTTGGGAGGGTGTATTTGTTGAGGAATTTATCCATTTCTTCTAGATTTTCTAGTTTATTTGCGTAGAGGTGTTTGTGGTATTCTCTGATGGTAGATTGTATTTCTGTGGGATTGGTGGTGATAGCCCCTTTATCATTTTTTATTGCATCTATTTGATTCTTTTCTCTTTTCTTCTTTATTAGTCTTGCTAGCTGTCTATCAATTTTGTTGATCTTTTCAAAAAACCAGCTCCTGGATTCATTAATTTTTTTAAAGGTTTTTTGTGTCTCTATTTCCTTCAGTTCTGCTCTGATTTTAGTTATTTCTAGCCTTCTGCTAGTTTTTGAATGTGCTTGCTCTTGCTTTTCTAGTTCTTTTAATTGTGATGTTAGGGTGTCAGTTTTGGATCTTTCCTGCTTTCTCTTGTGGGCATTTAGTGCTATAAATTTCCCTTTACACACTGCTTTGAATTTGTCCCAGAGATTCTGGTATGTTGTGTCTTTGTTCTCATTGGTTTCAAAGAACATCTTTATTTCTGCCTTCATTTCATTATGTACCCAGTAGTCATTCAGGAGCAGGTTATTCAGTTTCCATATAGTTGAGCGGTTTTGAGTGAGTTTCTTAATGTTGAGTTTTAGTTTGATTGCACTGTGGTCTGAGAGACAGTTTGTTATAATTTCTGTTCTTTTACATTTGCTGAGGAGAGCTTTACTTCCAACTATGTGGTCAATTTTGGAATAGGTGTGGTGTGGTGCTGAAAAAAATGTATATTCTGTTGATTTGGGGTGGAAAGTTCTGTAGATGTCTATTAGGTCCGCTTGGTGCGGAGCTGTGTTCAATTCCTGGGTATCCTTGTTAACTTTCTGTCTCGTTGATCTGTCGAATGTTGACAGTGGGGTGTTAAAATCTTACATTATTATTGTGTGGGAGTCTTTGTAGGTTACTCGGGATTTGCTTTATGAATCTGGGTGCTCATGTGTTGGGTGCATATATATTTAGGATAGTTAGCTCTTCTTGTTGGATTGATCCCTTTACCATTATGTAATGGCCTTCTTTGTCTCTTTTGCTCTTTGTTGGTTTAAAGTCTATTTTATCAGAGACTAGGATTGCAACCCCTGCCTTTTTTTGTTTTCCATTTGCTTGGTAGATCTTCTTCCATCCCTTTATTTTGAATCTATGTGTGTCTCTGCATGTGAGATGAGTTTCCTGAGTACAGCACACTGATGGGTCTTGACTCTTTATCCAATTTGCCAATCTGTGTCTTTTAATTGGAGCATTTAGTCCATTTACATTTAAAGTGAATATTGTTATGTGTGAATTTGATCCTGTCATTATGATGTTAGCTGGTTATTTTGCTCATTAGTTGATGGTTTCTTCCTAGCCTCGATGATCTTTACAATTTGGCCTGATTTTGCAGTGGTTGGTACCGGTTGTTCCTTTCCATGTTTAGTGCTTCCTTCAGGAGCTCTTTTAGGGCAGGCCTGGTGGTGACAAAATCTCTCAGTATTTGCTTGTCTGTAAAGTATTTTATTTCTCCTTCACTTAAGAAGCTTAGTTTGGCTGGATATGAAATTCTGGGTCGAAAATTCTTTTCTTTAAGAATGTTGAATATTGGCTTTCACTCTCTTCTGGCTTGTAGGGTTTCTGCCGAGAGATCAGCTGTTAGTCTGATGGGCTTCCCTTTGTGGGTAACCCGACTTTTCTCTCTGGCTGCCCTTAACATTTTTTCCTTCATTTCAACTTTGGTGAATCTGACAATTATGTGTCTTGGAGTTGCTGTTCTCAAGGCGTATCTTTGTGGCGTTCTCTGTATTTCCTGAATCTGAATGTTGGCCTGCCTTGGTAGATTAGGGAAGTTCTCCCGGATAATATCTTGCAGAGCGTTTTCCAACTTGGTTCCATTCTCCCCGTCACTTTCAGGTACACCAATCAGATGTAGGTTTGGTCTTTTCACTGAGTACCATATTTCTTGGAGGCTTTGTTCATTTCTTTTTACTCTTTTTTCTATAAACTTCCCTTCTCGCTTCATTTCATTCATTTCATCTTCCTTCACTGATACCCTTTCTTCCAGTTGATCGCATCAGCTACTGAGGCTTCTGTATTCTTCACGTGTTTCTCGAAACTTGTCTTTCAGCTCCATCAGCTCCTTTAAGCAATTCTCTGCATTGGTTATTTTAGTTATACATTCGTCTAATTTTTTTTCAAAGTTTTTAACTTCTTTGCCATTGGTTTGAATTTCGTCCTGTAGCTCAGAGTAGTTTGATCATCTGAAGCCTTCTTCAGGTTTTCTGCTGTGTTGTCTCCCAATCTTTGTATTTTTTTCTACTTTTGGTCTTTGATGATGGTGATGTATAGATGGGTTTTTGATGTGGGTATCCTTTCTGTTTGTTAGTTTTCCTTCTAACAGACAGGACCCTCAGCTGCAGTTCTGTTGGTGTTTGCTAGAGGTCCACTCCAGACCCTGTTTGCCTGGGTGTCAGCAGAGGTGGCTGCAGAACAGCGGATTTTTGTGAACCACAAATTCAGCTGTGTGATCATTCCTCTGGAAGTTTTGTCTCAGAGGAGTACCCGGCTGAGTGAGGTGTCAGTCTGTCCCTACTGGGGGGTGCCTCCCAGTTAGGCTGCTCGGGGATCGGGGACCCACTTTAGGAGGCAGTCTGCCCATTCTCAGATCTTTAGCTGTGTGCTGGGAGAACCACTACTCTCTTCATAGCTGTCAGACCAGGACATTTAAGTCTGCAGAGGTTCCTGCTTACTTTTTATTTGTTTGTGCCCTGCCCCCAGAGGTGGAGCCTGCAGAGGCAGGCCGGCCTCCTTGAGCTGTGGTGGGCTCCACCCAATTTGAGCTTCCTGGCTGCTTTGTTTATCTAAGCAAGCCAGGGCAATGGTGGGCGCCCCTCCCCGATCCTGGCTGCCACCTGCCTTGCAGTTTGATCTCAGACTGCTGTGCTAGCAATCAGCGAGACTCCGTGGGCGTAGCACCCTCCAAGCTAGGTGCAGGACACAATCTCCTGGTGTGCCATTTTCCAAGCCTGTTGGAAAAGCGCAGTATTAGGGTGGGAGTGATCTGATTTTCCAGGTGCCGTCTGTCACCCCTTTCTTTGACTGACCCCTTGCACTTCCCGAGTGAGGCAATGCCTCGCCCTGCTTCGGCTGGGCTCGTGCACGGTGCACTAAACTGACTGTCCTGCACCCACCGTTTGGCACTCCCTGGTGAGATGAACCCGGTACCTCAGATGGAAATGCAGAAATCACCCATCTTCTGTGTCGCTCATGCTGGGAGCTGTAGACCGGAGCTGTTCCTATTCAGCTATCTTGGCTCCACCTCTTACTCTCTTTTTAAAGGTAATATATATTTTAGCTTTTTTAATCACAAATTTAGTTACTGATCATAACCATAAAGGTTATGCGTTCCTGAGCTCTGATGAACTCTTTCCAACGTGGGGAAAAATTATAATTATATATGCATATTAAATTAAAAATGTATATCAGTAAGAAACAATTTCTGCTACTTATTATTAAATGAAAATAATAGAAAAATACATGTTTAAGAAAATATATAAGCAAATAATTCACTTGGTCACTTTAAGAAAGGGGTCACTGGGGAGTTTCTATATGAAGGGCATTTTGATAGAGGAAATTGCAGAAAATATACTATAAAATGTTTTTATCAAAGACTAAAGCAGTCAAAAAAAAACACCTAGAATAAATGTAAATGTTTTTGTTTTTTATTTTTTGACTAATACTTTGGAAATTCTAATAGCAACACTTGAGTTAAGTGTTAATTTATAGGTAAAGGAAATATTTATCATTAGCATTAATAGTAGGTGTAGATGGATTATCTGCCCCCTGCAGGAAATGTGTCCTAATGCAGAGCTCATAGGTGCTATATTTGAACAGTTTCCTCAGTAGACTAGCAGCACTTTAGCTGCAGTTTTTGTGTTAGCCTTACTTCAAGATGGGTTACACATCAAGTAGTATCCTTTTCTTCAGCCTATCATTTTAATATTTATGAGTTAATTTGAACTCTGTATCTAACTAATGCTAGACTGTAGAAAACAGATTAATTTTATCTTAGGCATAACTAATCATTTACTAATAGAATTCACTTGATTCCTTCTCTCCTGACTCCAACATGCTAATGGCTAAATGTTGAATAGATGAGGTGTCAGTGCATTTGAGCTGCAACAGTGGAAATTTATTTCTCACAATTCTAGAGGCTGGGAAGTCCAAGATCAAGGCACACATTTTTTTTTTTCTGTTTGATTTATCTCATTTTAGATTTCCAATTGATAGAAGTTTTGTTATCCATTGTATTTGTTAAGAAATTAGTGTCAAAGAGGAAATTACATGACTGTCCCTTCTCCTTCAAAAAAAGAAGACTAGAAAGAGAGGACAGAAGGAAGAGAGGAAGAAAAATTGAGGAAGGAAAAGTAAGTAAGAAAAAAGAGAGGAAGAAAAGAGTAAACAGGATCATGGCCCCTACTTTGGGCCATTAGGGCTGTTAACAGCAACTGTACAGTGTGTCATTTGGAAGATCATTTGCTAGGTGGCATTTGCTATGTGGTATATTCCAAAAAGAACCCCTCTTTTACATACTCATCAAAAATAGTCTCTCCTCTTGTCCTTAACCTATGCAGATGCATTTTGTGCTCTGTAGCGAGGTGCTTAATATAAAGGCATTTTCTGTGAAGTGGGGCCAAAAGTCAGCTCAGGCTTTCCTACCCCAGTACCTTGTGTGAGGCTGCTTCAGGCTGGAATCAAGGGCCACTGGAGAAGGCATCTGGTCATTCCTGTGAAAGCCCAGGGTCTGTCCTTCTTTCTGCTCACTTGCTTTGTGTCTGCACCCTTCTTTACTGGGGTCTGCACTACTCACATCAAAGAAAATTGATTTGAGCTGACAAAACAAAACAAACAAAAAACGGCAATACCCCTTCTGGGATGTATTGCAAAATTACGCTCATTTATCTTTTAGTTAAAGGGATCTATATTAAAATCAGGTCCTAACATTGTTTACATTTGGATAGTAGGTCTGGCTTTTGAGGAGAGATATGTTTGCTTCCACCACCATACCTTTTGGAATTTCATTTCAAGTGCATTTTGTTATTCCCGTATAATCATAATGACAAAGCACCATTCAAAAGAAAAGACAAATAACAGAGAGAAGAGACTCCCGTGTGTTATGTCTAGTCTGACAATGGAAACCTCTGTGACCCTGGTACGTTATTTGTTTTGCTATACACTCAGTTCTCCGTTTGTAAATTGAGTTTTGCTTTTTTTTTTTTTTTTTTTTTTTTTAACTTTAAGGACCTCTTGAGTTCTAATATTTGTGTCGCATAATATGCCAGTTCCAAGGAGGCAGAAGGAAAAAAGAAACAGCCTATGGAAGCAGCATGAGCTTCCAGATCTAATAAATTCAAATAAAGTTCATGGTTAATAAGGCAGGGGTTAGTATATAATTTATCTTCTAAAAGAATATGAAAATAAAATATTGAGAGAAAAAAGAGATAAAATAACATAATTGAAATATTTAAATTGGTTTTATGTTATAGTTAGACCCTTAAAATTGATATGTTCAAAATTATTTTCAAAAATATAAAATCTTTAGAAAATTTTAATAAAATTTTGTAGAGTACAGCAAATTAGAAAAACTATTTACATTAATGATTTCAATATGTAAAATAGCTAAAGCAGAAAAATTATTTTTATCAGATGATAGGGTAGTTCAATTTTTAATTTTTTGAGAAAGCTTGATATTATTTCCTATAGTGGCTGTACCATTTATATTCCCACTAATAATGTATAAAGGTTTCCTTATCTTCACATCCTCTCAAACATTTGTTAAATTTTGTTTTTGTTTTTGATAGTAGCCATACTAACAGTTGTGAGGTGATGTCTCATTGTGTTTTATGTGCATTTCTCTGATAATTAGTGATTCTGAGCTCTCTGTCGTATACCTGATGGTCATTTGAATGTCTTCTTTGGAGCAATATCTACTCAAGTCCTTTGCCTTTTTTTTATTTTATGGGTATTTTTGTTTACCATGTATAATTTAAATTAATTTATTTAAATTATAAATGTATAATTTATTTTATTTAGGAACTGCTTATATATTTTGGACACTAATCCCTTGTCATTTAGGTAGTTTGCAGTTATATTTGCATATTCCTTAGGTTTTGTTTTCCCTCTGATGAGTCTTGTCTTTGCTATGCAGCAGCTTTTTAATTTACTGTAGTCCCATGTGTCTATTTTTGGTTTTGTTGCCTGTGCTTTTGGTGTCAAATCCAAGAAATCATTGCCAAGACCAGTGTCAGCAAATGTTTCCCCATGATTTGAGGAGTTTCACAGTTTTAAGTCTTATGTTCAAGTATTACGCCATTCGAGTTGATTTCTGTGTATAGTATAAGATGGGGATCTAATTTTATTCTTTTGCATGTGAATATCCAGTTTTCCCAACACCATTTGTTGAAGTGATTGTCCTTTCTCCATTGTGTATCATTGACATTCTAGTTGAAGATCAGTTGATTATATATGTGTGGGTTTATTTCTGGGCTTTCTATTCTGTTCCATTTATATATGGGTCTGTCTAGATACCAGTACCATACTATTTTAATAACCATAGCTTTGCAATATATTTTGAAAGCATGAAGCATGATGCATCCAGCTTTGTTCTTTCTCAAGATTGCTTTGCCTATTTGGGGCCTTTTCTGGTTTCATATAAATTTTAAGACTGTATTTTCTGTTTTTATAGAAAATGCCATTGGAATTTTAATTGAGATCGTATTTAATCTGTAGATTGCTTTGGGTAGTATTGACATTTTAACTATATTAATCATTCTAAACTAAGTATGGGATGTCTTTTCATTTATTTGTGTCTCCTCAAACTCTTTCAAGAAACTGAAGAGGAAGGAACACTTCCAAACTGAATATTACCTTAATGCCAAAGCCAGACAAAGATGCTGCAATAAAAGAAAATAACAAGCCAATATTCTTGATGAACATACATGCCAAATTCTCAACAAAATACTAGCAAATAAATGAATCAACACATTAAAAGGGTCATATGCCATGTATTAGGGCTCTCTAGAGGGACAGGACTATAGGATAGATGTATAATTAAGGCGTATTGACTCACATCAGTGACGGTGAGGTGAAGTCCACAATAGGACATCTGCAAACTGAGGAGCAAGGAAACCAGTCCAAGTCCCAAAACTTCAGAAGTAGGGAAGCCAACAGTGCAGCCTTCTTTCTATGGCTGAAGGCCCGAGAGTGCCTGGCAAACCACTAGTGCAGTTCCAATAATCCAAAAGCTGAAGAACTTGGAGTCCAATGTTCCAGGGCAGAAAGCATCCAGCACAGGAGAAAGATGTAGGCTGGAAGACTCAGGCAGTCTCGTCCTTTCAAGTTCTTCTGCCTGATTTTATTCTAGCCACACTGGCACCTGATTAGATGGTGCCCACCCAGTTTGAGGGTGAGTCTTCCTCTCCCAGTCCACTGATGAACAAAGGATGTTAATGATCTTTGTCAACACCATCACAGACACACCCAGGAACAATAATTTACATCCTTCAATCCAATCAAATTGACAATATTAATCATTACACACCAGGATCAAGTGGGATTTATCCCTAGAAAGCCCGGATGGTTCAACACCTGATGCAAATCAATAAATATGATATCCGATTTTAACAGAATAAAAGATAAAAAGCATGATCATTTCACTAAGTGCCAAAAAAGCTTTTGACAAAGTTTGATAATCATTCATGATAAAAAAAAAACACTCAAAAACTTAGGTATAGAAAGAATAAAGTATATGCTTATTGCTGCAGAACTATAATTGGTACAGAAAGAATGTGCTTTCATTCCTTCTGTAATTTCATAATAAAGGCTATATATAATAAGCCCAGAGCTGATATCATACTTATCAGTGAAAAGCCAAAAGTATTTATGGCATGAGCAAGACAAGGATGCCCACTCTTACCATTTCTATTAAACATAGGACTGGAAGTTTTAGTGAGGCAATTAGACAAGAAAAGGAAATAAAAGACATTAGAATCAGAAATGAAGTAAAATTGCCTCTGTTTGCAGATGACATGATTTTATATATATATAAAACTCTGAAGAGTCCACAAAAAACTTGTAAGAACTAAAAAACAAATTCAGCAAAGATGCAGCATATATCAGGTTTGTTTCTGTACACTAATAATAGCATTACTCCAAGAATACTTTATTCATTCATTTATTAAACTTATGACATTGCAATAGAATTATTTATCTTATTTTCACCACTGCAAGGTAAGAATGCTAGGAGTGGCCAGAGGCACAGCATATAAAAAGGGCAGAAAAAATGTTTACTGATTAGACAGAGGAAGGGTAAATATTCAGTTGGTTTGCACTGATACAGTTGTAAGAGTTATTAACATGTTGATGTCTAGGTGTACTGGTTGTTAACAGACCACTTAGTTCCCTATGTGCGTTCCTGCTGCTTTGGTCACCCAAACCCATCCCTCTGCATACTTGGTACCTCCCATAATCTAGCAACTAAGGGATTATTTTGGGAGGGAGGAAAGGGAAGAACAACAGGCTGATAAATATTTCAACTGTATCATATGGGCGGACAGGATTATGGACATATGGATTGATGGACGTAGATATGGATGTATGGATGGATGGAATTCTGAAAACAAACCCTACTCTGTGAGACTCTATATCTAATTGTAAATTCAGGATTTCATTTCTTGCTGCCACAACAAAATCACAATTATCTGCATCAGGTACAACACTGAAACATTAAACTATGGGATTCAGAATTACTATTTCAAGAGGCTCCAAGAAAAATAAAGAGGGTGATGGGGAAGACATTTCAGAGGAAAAAAAAACAACTCTGACTTTGTTTTCCTGTTGGAGAACGTGTATTCTTTAATGATACTATTTTTTGTTCTACATAAAACAATTCATTTTAAAAGAAATCTTTCACACCAAAATAGTACATTATTTTTCCCTGTATTTGTTGTTATTTGATTTCAAGAGTGCCGTAT
Organism: Nomascus leucogenys; assembly: GCF_006542625.1. Lineage (NCBI taxonomy): Eukaryota > Metazoa > Chordata > Mammalia > Primates > Hylobatidae > Nomascus > Nomascus leucogenys. The sequence continues at coordinate 86,663,939 of NC_044387.1, forward strand.
TATTCAGCATTAATGTGATCCTTTCTGTAAACAAACAACAGCAAAGTAAAGAAAATAAAATTACTTCCTTTTCTGATGATTAGGGCATATATGTGAATAATACTCCATTTTGCAAATCATAATGCTTTGGCACTTTACTAGAAATCTAACAAATGCTTTTTTCACAAACTTACGTTTCAGAAATCAATTTATAGTATAATTGAATGCTCTCTCCAGGAAGTATGGTCTATAACTTTGATGATGAGACCTATTTTGAAAATGTTTGTAAAATACTATTGAAATATAAAGTTGATTATTCAACTTTAATATTTAACATGTTTATTCAGCTGTTAATCTAACTGCTTTCTAAAGAGTGGGTTAATCTGCTCATTGTCCAAGTGATACATACCACTCTGTGCAAACAGTGAGTTGTGCATAGATCTGTGTTAAAGGAAAAACAGCATATTCACTATTGGGGGAAAATATGTGTATATGTGCAATGTCTCTGAGTATCTACTTGGGAAAGAGAAAGAAGGATTAACTTTGAGCCTAAATATTTTAGATTCTTATAACTATTTAAAAATGCAATGAACCCAACAAAATCAAGCAATACGCAATTCTGTTTCCCCTCGGAAGTATTTCTGGTAGTCTGGCTGGCGGCATAAAAAACATACATTTATTTTATAACCAAGGCAAGCAACAAACAAGAAAACAAATCTAAACAAACTTAAGGAGATACATTCACAACAATATAATCTATTAATTTACTGAGTCTATAATAAAGATGTTTAATGCACACAAAAAGCATTTCAGAATATTTCTACCACAAAATACCCAATAATAGCATGGTTAAACTATACATCTTTCTTCACACTCTTAGGAATAAGTTCTTAAATGTCTTTTTAAATTGTGTATTTAAAAAAATTGCTAGAGTCATGAAGCACAAATGAGCAATCTACACTATCAATTAATCTGTACTCAATGGTTTTGTCACTGTGGATTTTACAGAAGAATGATTTTTATGTGGCAACAACAGAACAGTTTTCAAAGAGCAACAGTGAAAGATAATTCTAATAAACTCATGTTTCTTGTAATTTACTGGAATGTTCAAATTCCTAAATTATATAGAATTACCTTTGTCTGAGAAAGTAACAAGATCTTAACCATTTGCTTCAAAGCACTTCGTGATTTGTTAATCAAAAGTCTGTAAGTAACTTCTAGCAAACAAAATTGTTTTTTTTTTTTTTTTGGTTTGTTTTAAATTAACTTCTGTGTATTACAGCTAGCTGAGTTAATTTTGAGGAAGTACATTGAGCTGTTTTTATGCAATTTTCCTCTTTTTATTTAAATAAAAATAGTATTTCCTTTGTATTCTCCACTATGCTGAATGGACAATAAATATCTTGATAATTTATATGAATTTAGTTTTTCAAAATGTTCTTGTTACAAAATCACTTCATTTATTCAACAAACACTATTTACAATGTGTCAGACCCTGGGCAGAAACTTTTCCTTTTCTCATTAAAATTTAAATATGAGGGTTGAGGCACAAATAATTGAACAAATAACACGATAGTTTAAAACATATATTAAGTACAGTTTAAAAGGATAAACCTCAGTGCTAAAAAATCCATACATGAGATCTATAATCTCCTTAAGGTAGGAGGAGGTAATGGAAGGCCCTAATGGCATTTTTTTTCTAGATAAAGTCACATCTGTGTTGAAGACTATTTAATAACAGGAGCCACTCTGGGAGAGACAGAGTTTTATCAAAGAGTATAGGCTAGAAGTATCAAGAGAGAGGAAAAATTACGAAGAGATGGATGTAGAATGGTACACAGAATACCAATTTTGAAAAGATTTCTAATCACCTTAAGAAATTTAATTTTTTTCAATAATAATAATGGAAAAGCAAAGATCGATTTTATTTAGGATAGTAAAATAGTTAGATGTCTATTTTAGAAACATTCTGAATAAATTTCAGTGATATTGACAGTGGAATTTTCATAGATCATTTTATTTTCAATATATTTGCTAGCCCTGTCTTCTGCTACTGACCCTGGAGGAGAATTAAACATAATGAACAGTGACATCAGACTCAGCCAGTTTAAGGAGAAGCAGTGAATGTGTGGCTTCCAAGCAGAAGCTGTATGTGCCACTATGGGGTTGTATTATCTTTCTTTTACCTCAATTTCAGACAGAAGACACTTTTTGAGCTTAGATACCAAATGAAGAAGTCATAAAACAAAGACAAAGCTGACCTGTGAGGGAGAAGAATGTAAGAAAGATGTAAATCTTACTTGTAAGACACAAAGATTTGGGGCAGTTGCAACACCAAAGTTAGTAAGACCCCACTAAAATAGAGGGGGGCAAGATGCTTGGAGATCTGTTAAAAGACTATGGTAGTAACCAAGGCATAGAATGTTGATGACCTGGACTTCGGGAGTAGAGATGGGAGTGAAGAGAAATAAACAGGTTTGGCAGATAGGAAGTGAAAACAGGATTTGTAATTGTTGGAATGTGGAAGAGTGAAGGAAGCCTGACAGATTTATGGATTAAAAAAAATAGGTGGGCAATAGAGGATCCACACTTTTGGAATAAAGCAGAAGGACTAGGATAACAGTGAGAAAGATGCCCTATGTCATGCTGTTGAACCTACATGCCTATCTCTGGGATTTGTTCTTGCCATTTCCTCAGCCTGGAACAAGCTTCCTCCAGATAGTCACAGAATTTGCTTTGTCATGTCCTACAGATTTCCACATCTTTAGAGATGCTTTTTCTGACAGCCCAGTGTAAAACAGTGGGCCACAGCCTCATTTTCTCAATAGCACTTATATTATACCATATCATATTTATTTTATTATTCAGCAGTGGTGTCTATCAGAATATAATGTGAGCCACATATGTAATTTTAAATTTTCTAATGGATCCATGAAATGCTAAAAGAAGTCGACAATACTAATCTTATTAATATATTTCATCTGATCTAATCTGTCTAAAATATTTCAATATATAAATGTAAAATTATTAATAAAATATTTTACTTTTTGCTTTTTGTGTGAAATCTCAGTTTAGATGAGCTATATTTCCATTTCTTAATTGTCGTCTTTGGTTAGTGGCTACCACATTGGGTAGTGCAGAATAAAGTACTAAATTGTCCTCTAATGACTGCTTCCCCTAGGATTGTGTTGGTTCTTCCTCAGTGATAGGAGAACTAACATACATAACCTAAAGAAATAACTTTAGTAAGCACAGAACATTTTTTGAATTATTAAATGAATGAATATAAAACTCAGGAAAAAAACCTGGGCCAGATTTACGGGAATCATCAGCAGAGTGATACTTTAATCCATAGATGAGAATGAGTTCATCTACAGTAAATGTGTGTAATGAGCAGAAAAAATATTAAAAATTACCCTGCAATAATTTTGAATAAATATTTCACACATTTTATATTGGCATCTAAAAATTTGTTATCACAGATTCAGTTGCAAATAATGAAATTACCAGCTGTTATAAATATAAACCTAAAAATTTAAATAAACTAAAATATTAACCTAAAAATTTAAATAAACTAAAATAAATATTAAATATCATAGCTATATTCGCCAACATTCATGTGTAAAACACATGAGCAATTTTTTCAAGTCAGATGCTATACATCATTCTTCAGTCTATTGAAGGTTTCTTAAATTTATATTTTCATTCCATAATAAATTTTATCTAACATCTTGAAAATGGATTATATGTTAAAAATTTTAAGACAATTTAATTTGAGTAGAGGGCACAAATACCCAAGGAGAAGTCTATTTTCCTAACACAGATCTTTAAAGATTGCATTGCTCAAAAGTAGAGATTTTAAAAGTACTGTTGTCCCAATTCTGGTTGAAGATGAAATCTTACTGAATTATATAATTCACAACCTCATTTTTGAGGAAAAAATATTGCTGATAAAATGGTCAAGCAAGACATAATTTGAGAAACATGTTACCCACCTAACCAATTGATTATTGCAGCCTAAAGGTCAAGAGTCAGGTATGTTTTAACCAAATATTTTCTTTTGTCTACAAAACTGTTAATCTTTTCCTATTAAATTTTTTTTTAAATAGTAAAAATTTGGATTAGTCTACTAGTGGAATTACACCTTACATTTGAGATAGACAAAACATTTCTGATGTTTTTTCACGTTAGTATAAGAACAGATATTATTTATACACTCTTAAACTTCCTTGTTATATAGCCAACAAACTCAGTGTAACATGATATAAAAGAACCACTAAGATCAGAGAATTTAATTACATGCCCTTAAGGATCATTTATTCTATCACTTCTGCCATACCAGAAATATTTTTAACTGCCCACTCCTACCTGGAGAGCAGGAACCAACCTTGATTCACTTTATTTCCAGTTGATTTCATCTGCAGTACCTTTAGCCATGTGGCGTTTCTCTTTCTGACAATCTCTTCAGTTCCCCCAATTTCCTGGTTTGCCAGGGAGAGATATTCTTAAATGCCTGTAAAATGGGGGTGTTGTAGGACATAGAACAGGTACTGTGCTAATTTCTTTATAGCCTTTTGTATGCTTTGTTTCTACAACATATTGGTTCCTCATAATGAACTTATGATATCAAATTAAATAAAATGTATCTTTAAATAAAAAATGTGATCATGCTTTTTCCCCCAAACACATTCTGTGAAGGAGACACAATTGTAATGAGCTTATCCAAACAGGTACACTGTCTTAAAATACTGCATGTTCTCACTCATAAGTGGGAGCTGAACAAAGAGAAAACAAGGACACAGGGAGGGGAACATCACTCACTGGGGCCTGTTGGTGGGGGGCGGGGCGGGGCGGGCATGCGGGGCTTAAAACCTAGATGATGGGTTGATAGGTGCAGCAAACCACCATGACACGTGTATACCCATGTAACAAACCTGCATGTTCTGTACATGTATCCCAGAACTTAAAAAAAAAATAGTAAAGAAAAAATGAAGTCTCAATAAAGGAATTTTACATAGTATGTGACCATTTTCAATAGTTTTGCAGCTTAAGACAACTAATATATGTCACATTTTTTTTTCAGTATGTACATAGACTCTGCCACAACATCATTCATGTTTTGATTGTTCAGGTATTTAAGGAGTTAGAATTAGTAAAATTTAACTTCACGTCCATTAAAAATGGTAGCTATGATTTTTTTCGAAGGATTACACATTTTAAATCTCTCCTTTGAGAATTAATTACCCTTTAAAAGTACATGGAAATTCATTATTTATTATAAGGAACTCTAGTATTCCACATGAAAACGTTCTGTATAATAACTTTTCTCAGTCAGACAATACAGGAAATTTCATGCATTTGTGGATTCTGATGGCATGGATTCATTGGGCAAAGTATTCTGAAGAGTTCGTTCTCTCACTCCCTCATCGCATCAGATGGTTACTCAGTGTTATTAATATTATCATTAATTTTGAGATAAGAGCTTAACAATAAAAAAATTCAGGAAAGATTTGATTTTAACTTGGCAATTATCATGGAAATTTAGGCTATTTCTTAATAGGTATTTAGAGAAGGAGTTCATTCCTTCTTAAGTTAGAGTTATAATTAGAGGCAGAAGGAAGAAAAAGGCTCTTTGTCTAAAAATAGATCCTTAAAAATAATTTTGTGATTAATAATCATAATTACTTTTCACTGAATTACCTTCTTATTCTGCTGATCTTGAATTAAAGTCTATTTCTATAATGCATTTATTTTTGGACTAAAATATTCCAAGAAATCTTACATTTTAAAAGCTTTGGTGAAATCTCACAGTAATAATGTCAACTTAAAATAGAATCCTTAGAACTGAATTATCTGGTAGTGTCAACAGAAAAAAGTTATCCTTCCATATACACAGGGGATTGTTCCAGTACCGGGCATACCCTGAAATCTGCCTGTACTCAAGTTCTGCAGTCTCCTTTGCAGAACCGGCAAACAGGAAAAGTTGGCCCTCCAAATACGGATTTTGAATCCCATGAATACTGTATTTTTGATTTATGTTTGTTTGAAAAAAATCTTGCATATAAAGGGGGGGCACACAGTTCCAACCTGTATCAGTTTTACCTGATATATTTGTTTTCACTGAGATTCTGAAAGTGACCTCTTGGTGCTTCACATAGAAAAATGTGTTTTTTAGAAGGGGGTCTTCAAGCAAATTGTAAAGCAAAGCAAGCCACGTGTTGACAAAACTAAATGGCTTTGGTTAAATTATTTAAAAATACCAAAATGGAGGAGAGTGGAATTTCCTATCAGGATGCAATACATAAGCAAATGAACCCACCCATAATTACTTAATAAGGATTTGGTCATTGATTGACATGAAGTAAAGACTGCACTGTGGACATTGAAGGCATCGATGTATTAACATTTATCTGGTAAACTTTGTGTCATAACACCTCCAATTGTCAAGGATATTTTAAATGTGGAAAAAAAGTCATCTTAGGAGGAATATTTTTGATAGTGTCAGCATTTATAATAAATATGAATGTGATTCTATGCATTCCTAAATGGTATACAATGTGTCTTCATTATAGGAAAGTAGGTCAGTTTCAGGACAGATTGAATCCTTTCTTTTTATTTTGACAACACCCCCGTGAAATATCCCCATATGGTAAACCTAATAAACAGAGTACCTTATTTTCAAGTTAATTAAGAAAACATGAGACATAGCAATAATGCCTAATTACTGCAGCATCCCTGTATCTCCCCATCTCAGTGCAAAGTCTTAATTAAAGATATAAGGAAGCAAGCCCTTGATGCCACTTGGTGGTCATCTAAGCAGCATCAAAGCTGGTTCTCGTGTGTAAAACCTCGTCCTTTTCATGACTCCAAATTTCAGGCTTGCTCCTGGGGAAAAGATATATCAAAAAGAGTATTCAGATAAGAACACAAGAGCCCAAGAAAGAAATATGGCCACAACTTTGGCTTTTATTAACAAAAATAAAATTACTCTAAACATCATAACAGGATGATAATGCTAGGAGAATTTTAGGTTAATTTTTATTACATATTTTTGAGGTATACAACATGAGGTTTTGGTATAAATAGTAAAATGATTACACAGTCAAACAAATTTACATATCTATCACCTTCCATAGTTACCTTTCGTGTGTGTGTTATGAGTACTAAAAATCTAGTCTTTTAGTAAATTTTCAGTACACGACGATACAATCTTATTATCTTCAGTCCTCATGGTAAACATTAGACTTATAGGCTTATCCTGCCTAAGAGCAAATATATAACCTTTGACCTACTTCCCCTACACCATCATACTATCTGTTTCTATGTATATGAATTTTTAAAAGGATTCTGCATACAAGTGAGATCACAGAGTATTTTTTCTTTCTGTGTCTGTATCATTTCATTTAGAATAATGTTCTCTAGTTTTATTCATGTTGGCACAAATGGCAGTATCTCTTTTCCAAGGCTGAATAATATTCCATTGCGGGTCTATATGTACAGATATATACACACACCCATTCACATACACAATGTGGAATATATACACACACATAATATTATATATATATATATATATATATATGCATGCCAGAATTTCTCTATCCATTTATCTTGAGAAGTCATGTGTTTGCAATTATTGGAACTGGTGAGGTGAAAAAAATCTGTCATGCTGTAGAAAGCAATTTTGTTATTATCTTTTACCAAGAATTGAGTGTATACTCAAACAAGCACTATTTTTATTGTTAGTATTTATCTGTATTTTATTATATATAAATAATTTTATTATAACTAATATGCATATATTTTAAACACAAATATAAATATACAAAATAGTAATGGATGTCAATGCGGTTTAATTTTAAAAAATTTGATAATCTTGAATATCTAAACAGTTCAATCTCTTAAATGATACTTGAAGAAACTGTTTTTACCGTATTTATGTTTTTTCAACTTATTTTTTCACCATTCATTTTAATTTCTAATTTAATATTATGCTACAGTCTTAAAGATAATTTGGGGTCTTGGAATTACAATTTGAATTAAGATTAAAGAACAACACAGTTTATTTTAAAATCTTATCAGTGAATATGGTACCTGACCGTCTTTCTCAGGTGACTTAGTAGAGAACTTTAGGCCACAGTTTGTAGCATTATATAACAAATACATGAATTGTGCTTTTAAATGTGGGTCAAAGTTAATATATTTTACATTATATCATTATACATTATATTTGTTATAATATGAACTTTATATTTGTGCAATCTCATAATTTTTGGTGTTAAGTGATCACTTACCTGACTTAAGACAATTATAAGGAATTTAAGAAATTCTTAATGCATTTCAATTCATTAAGATCCTTGTCAATAATGAACAGAAGTGCTGAATGAATGAAAATGTTATGTTTACATTACATGCCACACTGTAAGAAGATCAGAAAGAAGATATACGTAGGTGTCTTTCAAAACCAATTTAATAGAACAATTTAAATTAGTAAAGGACACATAATGATTAGGAGTATTGGTTTATATGAAATTTATACAGATTTATACAATTCTGTAGATTTGCTTTTGAATCCCTTTTAAAACACTTCCTATCTTGGTTTAAAAGTCTTAATATGATTATAAAGGCTTACCCTATCTATTTGACTGCGGTCTTTCTCCCTCATTTTATCTTGGAAACTGATACAAGACCTGACTCCATTGTTTCCTTTTAAGGTCTTAACGAAATGCCCTGAGCCCTTTTTTGGAGAATCAGGTACAATTTTTAAGACCTTGTTATTTAATATGTAATAATGAGTATTATTTCATAGAGCAATCAAAATACTAACTCAATTTTCAGAAAATGTACAGTTTGTCTCTAGAAGCAATAACTTTCAAAACCACTTATGCAGTACTCTTTTTTTTCAGTTATGCAGTTTTCTTATTAAAAATGTTTAACTAGACCCAAACCCTGTGGGAAAAATAAGACTAATCCAGAGAATGAGACATTCTACAATATGACTGGCCAAACTCTTTAACAAAAGAGTCCATGTCATGAAAGGCAACAGTAAAAAGAAAAATTGAAAGAGCAAGGGCTGTTCTATTTGAAAGAGACTAAACTAGCATAACTCCTAGGTGGACACAAAATGCTAAAAATTACATTAACGAAATAATCCATCTAATTCCTGTTCATTTGCAAATTTCCCTGAACGTTCTCCAGAAATACAGAGTTTCTTCAAAACACGACCCTAGGATCGTTCATACTAAACACTGGCCAGAAGTTAGTTTCACTACATCCAGTTCCTATCCTGGAGGCTCTTGATTTTACTTAGGAAATAACAACAACAAAACTTAAAACAACAACAACAACAAAAACGGAAAACCTCTCTAGCCTTGCACCCTGCAGGATGGTGGGCTTAGAACCCAAATCGTGAACACAGCCAGCCTCCAGGCCCAAAGCAACACTCTAGACTCATTGGGAGGCCAGATGTCTCACAACTAATAAAGCAATTCTATAAGATTATTGTAGCAATTGATAATATTTTTATCACTGGATCTGGAATACCAAAGATGGCTCAATGAATCTCCAGGCTTTGAAACAAGCTCTACTCTTTTCTGATAACTGAGCAGCAACCACAGCTTCTCCTGGAAATCAGACTTGATTATCTCTGCCTATACTACGGCTTCTTTATTTGCCTGGTGGTCTCTTGACTAGAGATGAAAGTGACTGGTAATTGCATCTTCACGTCCAGTGGAAATTTTATTGTGATCTCTGGTAGAATGATGCTTCCCTGAGAACCAGCAGAGTTTAAGTATGCAGGCTCAGGCAGGATACATTTTACAAGTAGCGGAAAGGGAGTGTTGGTAAGAGTGGTCAGTCATCACAGCATCATATGCAAGTTATTAGATTACCATAAGCCCTTGGATAGTCGCTGGGGTAACCATCCAATATCTGGACTAGGTGGTGATTCTAATAAAGGCAAATTGCTGATCACCCAGGATAGAAGCAGTCTGCTGAATTGAATTGGAACCTAGTGGGTGCCTGGTTTTCTTAAGAAGACATGCCCTATCAAAGCTTCTGGGTCAGTCTCTGCTGCTTTGATGTTGACTCATTAGCATTGGTTCAGGTATAACAAACACAATTGTCCAGATAAATTACAAGTTGCAGCAATACTTCATTAATTTTCATTACATTATGGTATCCTGTTATATGGATATACTATATTTATCCAATCTGTCCTTGCCAAATTTGGTGGCTTCCGTTTAAGGATTACTGACAAGTTATTATGCTTTAAACTTTTTTACATATCTTTTGTTGTACATAAGTAAATACTTCTTTTTGTAGATTCCTAGCAGTGGATATGTTTCAACTTTAGTAGATACTGCCAAATGATTATTCAAAGCATCTGTCTATTCAAAACTCCTACAAGCAATAGATGAAATTTCCAAAGTATGTAATTTTCACAAAAGCTGAGTTAAAATGATCAAATACACAGGAGTAGGGACTACTGATTTTATTTATAGAAATTTCAAAACCAGGCAAAACATATTTATGGTGTAAGTAGTCACAATAGTATTTACCTGACTGGTTGCTTCCGGGTGTTTGGCAATGCTCTGGGTGGCATATACACAGATACAATCACTGTGAACATTCATTTCATTGTACCACTATGATGCGTGCATTTTTCTACATATATATGAAAGTTTAATAAGACATCAATTACAAAGCATAATTCTCGAAATAGGACATCAATGACAAAGCATGATTCTCTGAAAAAGACCTTCATACTCTTCTTAGAAACACATTCCAACTAACCACCACATGCCTTAAAATTAACACTTTAGGGGTAGCCAAGTTGTAGTACAAGAAATCTTGTGCTTGGTGTTGAAACCTATTAAACAAGCAGTCACTTGTAAAGAATTTTAAAGACTGTCGAGGAAGGAAAATGGCAGCTTAGAGTTCAGAATCTGTAACCTCTCACACTCCAGAGGCTCTTGTCTGTGCTAGGGCAGTGCTGTGTGCGCCTCCCAAGGAGTTGTGGTTCATGAGCACCTCCTTTCCCACAGCTCCCGCTCAGTGGAATAAGAGCACTACGTTGAGGGAAGGGCATCCTCTTTTCTGAGAGAAGTGTGATGCCAAGGCCGAGCCCTATACAAGCAACATGTGCAAACAACCTGGCCCCAGATACCAAGTCGCACACACTGACACCTTTCTTGGAGGCAGTGCTAGACACTGCAGACAGCTTTTCTTCCAAAGGCAGCTCTCCTGGGCCACCAACAATTCAGTCTAGGTGTCTGATGGCAAATTTCCCATCCCGAGGCAGCACTTTTCACGATGGTTGTGGTGTGTGTTCTGGAGTCCCAGAGGGCTGGCTTTTGAGTTTCCTGAAGTGCAATGACAGGAGCAAATAGGACCAGAGACCAAATTCTTTGCAACATAAACATATGACATATAAAGGGGGAGGAATAGACTTATGCGGGATTCATTGGTTTTTTTGATAACAGAAAGGTTTAGAAGCATCTTAGCTATACATGTAATTCCCAGGTTGATGCTGGTAAAACTACATGATCTCTAAACATCTCTAATAATCTTTCATTACTTCAAAGTACATTTCTTCAACATTTACCCTATGAACAAGACAATGTGATTCTTGTCCTAAAAAAACTATCTTTACTCTCACTTCACTAAAGAAAAATAATGATAACAGAGGCCATTGGAGAAAAATTCATCAACTTCCAGCCACAAGACCTACACTTTTTCCACCCACCTATGTCTACCCTCCTTCTTATAACCTTAGAAGAGGCAGATTTCTTGTGTTTGGGGCCAATTCTGTCTTACATGTTTTCTTGATATTTACTTTTTCCCTTCTCATTTTCTCTTACCTGATGTTGCCCCTTCCTGTGAGAATTTAAATGTGTTCAGCTATGTACCCTTTACAAATATGTTTTTGATTTCCTAATTGATTAATGTTTTATTACTTACACTTGAAGGCTGCAAAGTGAACACACTTGTGTTCACTTTTTAAAAAATTCATCATGTATATATGAATATTATATAGATATATGTTAATTTTAACATCACATATTTATGATAAAAATGAATTAATGGGGAATTTCACAGCAGTTGTTAGTGATATACCAGGGTCCAAGTTTGATAGTAGCCTCTATAGCCACTGAGCTTACAAAGTTCAGCAAGGGACAGTGCCGTTAAACCAATAAACACACAATAATTGTGATTTGTGGTAAACTCCAGAATGGAAGGATGTAACCAAATATGTGAGTTTGGGAAGCTGTCACAGGGATATGATACTGAGACTTGAAGCCTGATTGCAATTTGGGCAGGAAAGAGCTGAGAGACTGAACAGGGCCAGGAAATATCATTCCTGGCAGGGAGTTGAGCCAGTGAACAGATCCTGAGACAACGAGGAACCTGATGTTTTCTTGGATTCAGGACTGGAGCTCAGTGAGCAGAGGGGAGAGCTGCCAACAGGGGAAGAGAACCACACCAGGTGGGGTCTTGGGAAGGGACATTTTGCTCCTCATTTTACTTGACTTCTTCATCACATTATTTTGTCATCAACCTTTCATTTCATGACTGCACTTTACTGATTTTCCTTCTAGCTTTACTTTCTCAGTTCCTCCTAATCTGCCCGTTTTCCAAATGCTGGTGTCCTTTATGAGCAAATTGAAAATGCTGTGCAGATACCATCTAGGAGTACAGAAAGATTTTACAAGGACAGTGGGACAACTATAGTTTTAATGACTCTATTTGCAGATTTTAGAATTCCATGGCACTAGTATCTAAAATTTATATTCCTGAGAACTACCCTCTGAGCTAGTGTAACCTTTCATAGTGTCTTTCATTTTTTACAAGGAATGGCATCCCTATCATACAGTGCTAATCTTACTATATACCACATTACCTGGGTAGAAATATTTCTGAGTCCCCTATGGAGCAACAGTGTGAAGTATTGCTATAGGAGTTCAGAAATGAGTAACTTTAATAACTGGATATTAAACACTAAGAAACTTAGTGGCTTCCAATTTTCTTTCAGTAGATGAAAAGGGACTGTAAAAAAGTTGGCAGCTGACAGCTCACAAAAAATGTCACTTGGTATCGAATCCCCATTTTCATATTAAAGGGATCAAATAATTTTGTGACATTAGCATAAAATAAGTTTCCATTCTGTTGCACTTATCTTTATGGACAGTGCATCCCAGCAATTACATCTTATAAAATAAAAAAATATACAATTCATGCAGCACCCTGTCTTATTCTAGTTGTAGGTACCATTTAATCAATACTGCATGTTTATTGGTGAGCTGCTCTGCAGTGTTCCCAGGTTGGATCGGTTTCTTTGTGGGATATCTCACTTTCAATGTCTCTGAGCTTCTTTTCTTGGGTTAACGAATTTTGCAGGAGCAATAGTTTCTAGTTCCTGAATATAAGTTGAAAAACTGGCTGCCAAAATTTGTTTTGGGAGCCAAAATAGGTACTAATAATCAAGGACACGTGGCAGGGAAGGGGAGGGAGACTTACTCTATTCATCTCCTGGGCTTGCTGGGGGATCTGTCAAGCGTGTGTTCCTTCTGTCCTGTTGGGCTGTGGTGTGGCAGATTCAGTTATATCCTTCAGAATTTTTGAGTTTATGTCTAAAGAGAAACTCAAAGAGCAAAACCTCGCATTGCTTCATAATATGGCAAATGCTTTGAGGGTGATTCTAGCCTTGTGTTTATGTTAGACTCTGTCCCTCTAGTGGTCTTCTCCTAGGTTCCATAAAATGTGAAGGTTGTTCACCTTCCCCTTCAGCTTCGGCTCAGCACTCCAGCTTCATATGCCATCTTAGAATTCAGTAATTAGCCCATTGGGAAAATTAGCTGCATGTTTGTGACTCTTCAACTTTCTGATTCATAATGCCAGTGCTGCTAAATATAACTGCAAAAATATATGCTGGTTTTCTTTTCTCCTAGCAAAATCCCTCTGCTGGGCTAATCCTGATCCTAAGAAATTCCCCTAAGGAATAAAACACTGAACAATTGTCTGTTCACCTCAGAATGATGATAATATTTGTGGAATCCAAGTTCTGTTGTTTAAAGGAACCAGAAAATACTGAATATATATAAAGTTGTATAGAATTTATTGGAAATAATTATTTTATGGCCAAAGTCTACAATTTTTTAAATTTTAAATTGTATTTTTAAATTTTTAAATTGTATTACAATTGGTGATCACTTGAAAAGTAAAGTCTTATTTTAGTTATCAGGATGAACGAAGTTTAGTGTAGAGAAAGGAAAAGCTGTGATGGGTTAGCAGAAAACTATATTGGTGTTCAGACAATTTTGAAATCCGAGTTTTATATAAGGAAAAAAACATGTCACCAAGAAGAAGGAATTTAGCTTTTATGTTTTTTGTAAAATATCTTTTCACTGAAAAGTGCTTAAGGTTTCACTTATTGCGTTCATTTGTGTTTACATTTTCAGAAGCAGAGCTATTCTCTTTTTTCTTTTACCTTAGCTATAAAAGAATATTAAATGTTCTCAGTGACAAAACCACTTTCAAAGAAAGTAAGTCTGTGAATCAAATAATAAATGTGCAGCCAAGAATTTCAGAAGTATTCCAAATCAACAACTTATAAAATGGTATAGTTGGTTCATATATGGTTAAGAGAGGAAGGAAACATGATATTCCATTTTTGGAATAAAAATTTATTAATAAAAGTTGAGGATTGGATCCTAAGAACACAATGATATCTGTAGAGGTACCCAAAGTCAAAACTGCTCTTTAGTTTCTGGGTCAAAGAACAATAAAGGTCAATATCTTTACTTCATTAGGTTTATGTTGTATTTTCTTTTCATTTTGGAATGATTAAATGGAACATAAACTGCACAGATTGATTGAAAATAGAGTAAAAGTCAATAAACAATTTGTATCTAATAATAAGCTACTATATTAAACCCTTGATTTTTACCAAAGGAATCTAATTATTGAGTTTACTAGTAGTTATCTTGCAGTCTTGAGACATTAGTTTTGTCTGACTTGTTAAAATGACTGGTTGGATTACACTAATTTGAATATTAGTGAACTTTTCTGATGATGCTAATATTTATCCCAAGAAAAGTTTCCTATCCTTTTTAAATGACAACACACAGAGATTAGTGGTTAAGAAAAACAAAATCATGGGAAGAAAAACTGCTTGCACTTAACATAGAGAGTAAACTCTCACGCCAGTTTTGCCAAATGTGAATTTCAAATACCATGCTTTATACATATATATGAAAATAAAATAGGTGATTATATTTTATCTTTCTCCTCTTTTTACATTACCCTTTATAGTCCCTATTTTTGTTTCACTCAAGGTGGAAAAGAAACAATAGTTGATGTCACTTTCTTTTCCTAGGAACTACACTTACTTGCAAATACATGAACTATCATCACCTCAGATTTTATATGTGCTACATATCTGTTGGTGGGCTGCACTGCAATGTGCCCAGGTTCAAATATTTTTTTTTGTGTGTGGCAAATCTCATTCTCAATGTCTCTGTGTTTCCTCTCTTGCATTAGCAAATTTTACTAGTGAGAAATTCTGTAATTCCTGGACATAAGTTGTAAAAATGGCTGCCAAAATTTTTTTGAGCCAAGTGAAGGTTCGAGGGTAGAAACCACACTGTTCCATGTGCAGACTTTTCACTTAATTCCCTACTTCGCCCAAGTGCCACCACTTGCAATGACACTCACTGTTGCAGAGTTTAGAGGGACTGTGGTTCAAACTTTCTCAAAGATAAAACTTTGACTCTTCTCCCAAGATTGTTGGAGTGGGAGTTATCCAGCTGCATGGGAAGGAAAAGAGGATTTTGGAGGGAGGCAGGTCAGCCCCAGCTTTCTCTGTTTTGGAGAAGCAATAGATGCTTCTGGATTCTGAGGCCTTAGGTGACCTCAGCACCAGCCAGCTTGCTTCTGGTCTTCATGCAATGCCAGCACATGTTTTAGTGCTCTTGCATGCTATGTTAGTTATGCCTGCTTTCAGCTTCCAAAATATTGGTGCTGCTGTCCCCTCTCCTTACTTCTTTGGTTGATGATGTGCACATCATGTTGGGTTGGGCTTTGGAAGAGATTGGTTATAAACACATGTATGAACCCCTGACATTATTTAAAGGAAGTCCCTTATTACATTATCTTTAATGACTATATTATCTTCTAAACATAATTTTTATGATAGCTTTATATCCCTTGCCAGAGTTTTTTCTCAACTATGCAATATTTTTAGATATACAACTCCTGAGGTTGAGAAGAGTTCACTTGTAGGGCTGTTAATTTGGGAGACAACTATGGCAGTGGTAAAGACTACACTTTTCTAGACTAATGGCAAAAGAGGATGATACTCTAAAGACTAAAACTTTTCTAGACCAATGGCAAAAGAGGATAATACTCCTAATTGAAAAAGAGTCCACCTTCAGAGCATGAGTTTGTTCCCTCCAAAATATATTTTAGAGGCAAATGGAAAATCATGTTTGACTATTGAAAGTAAATCAATAGAAATGGGTCATTACCAATACACAGAGAAAATATATTATAAAATAATTTAATATAAAATTTGGTGAATGTGGCAGATGGCCTTCAGCTGTAAGAAGCTAAGATATCAGATTATCTAGAGGTACTTTCTGGAAATTACAAAATACGGAGGGAGGAAATATTAATGGAGATACCATGCTGATGTTACCTGGTGAATTTCAGAGTGAATGTTGTGAACTTGAGGTGATCAATAATCTGATTTGAACTAGACCATTCCAATGAGATCAAAGGGAAGGAAGCAGAACTACAAGGCCCATTGGCTATGAACAGGAATTGAGAATAGAATTTGGAGGAGTACTGGGGCTCATAGAGACAATCTGCAACCTCTGATTGAGCTGATGTAGGGGCCCAGTTATCTATGCCTTCCTGCTACATCGTCTTAGCTTCTTCCAGACTCCACTTATGCACTCTGAATGAGATCTTAGTAGGGAAGCTTCTAGTCTCACTTCAATAAAAGTGGCATTTTGCACTGTGTTTAGATTCCAGGTATTCTGTTTCATTTGTTCATTGGATGGGAGAAAGGTTAGAGAATAAGAGAGTCTCAGGCAATCCAAATATAAACTTCTTGATGAGGACTTACTGGACTGCTTCTTGGTGCCTCAAACAAGGATGGTTTCTAACCTGTTGTAAAAAAATATGGAAAACTCATGTGCATGCAAATTACCACATTAGCGACCCAGACCCCTGAAACATCTATTTTGTATCCATGATCTTCATACCTGTTTGGAAATAAAACAATTCAGTGAGACCAGGTATTTATGGTTCCGGGGTCAATGGAAAACAAGTTTTGTGGGAGCAACTTCCGTCCACTAAAGCCAAGGAATTTCAACAGCTATTTGCATAAGCCTATCCTGAGACTCTCTGGAAAGAACTGTAGAATTTGAGCCTCAAGATAGGTTCTCTGTTCAAATATAACACATGTCAGATGTTTTTCCTACATATTTAGCCTTCTGATGTGAGAATATTGTTTAATTCAAGTTCCAATTTCAACTCAACAATATGATGAAATGGTTTTTGAAACTACTCACCTTGACTTCTCCTTGATTGTTGATTCATTATTTTCTTATTCTGCATTCATTCTTCCTTCAGCTAGAACTGTGCTAAATGATACTTTTCATATTGTTTGATTAGTAGTACATAACGCCCTCCAAGGAAGAACATCATAGTCAACATATAAACAGAGAAAAACAGGGCCACAGAGTAAAGACATATAACTAACAAAAAGTACACAGAAATTGGAATCATATGATTCAATCTCAGATTTCTGATTTACCACTTACTAGTTATGTAACATTGTCAAGACAGTAATACCTATTAATAATATCTTTCCATAAATGTAAAATGTCAACCTTTATAACCATCCCTATGTGTTATTGCAAATATCAAATTAGATAATGCCACTTTAAATCACCTACTCCTCAGTAAACTCAAGACAATCAATGAATAAATGCTGACTCCTTTCATTCTTTTAGATCTGTAATTTTTTCTTATTGCCACATAATAATTGTACATATTTATGGGGTACAAAGTGATGTTTTGACAAATGTATACCATGTGTAACGTTGAATTCAGGGTAAGTAGAATATCCATTACTGCAAATCATTATTTCTTTGTGTTGGGAAGATAGAAAATTCTCTCTTCCAGCAATTTTGAGATATGCAATAATTTATTGTTGACAGTCACTCTACTGTGCAATAGGACACCAGAACTTATTCTTTCTTAGTTCTAATTGTAACTTTGCACTTATTAACAACTTTTCCCCATCTTACCCTTCCCCTACCATCTCCTGTTTCTGGTAACTACTATTCTATTTTCTACTTCCACATGAGATGCATTTTTTTTCTTTTTTCTTTTCTTTAGCTCTCACTAATGAGTGAGAATGTGCAGTATTTGTATTCTGTGCCTGGCTTATTTTACTCAATATAATACCCTCCAGGTTCATCCATTTTGCTGCACATGACATGCTTTCATTCTTTTTATGGATGAATAGTTTTCCATAGTATAAATATATACCATATTTTCTTCATTCATTATGGAACTATTTTTATAATTTCTAATTTCTATATACACATCATTCTTGTTCTTTCATGTCTGTTATTTACATTAATAATCTCTACTCCTTTGCATATAGGTATTTCTAAAGTTGAGAGTGTGGGAGCAAGATGAAGAAACAGTGTTATCTATTTCTGGGTATGAAACAAGCACTATTAATAAGAACTAATTTATTTAAACTGTTTCACATAACATCTTTGGCTGACTTATTCTTTGTAACATTATTTTATAAAATATACTGGCAATATAATGGACAAAATCATTTGATTTAATATAAAGTAAAAATACTTTTTAGGAAATACTCCTTTATTGCAGTGTGATGCACCTTTCTGGATATTTGTATGCCATTTTATTTAAGAATTATTGTTAAAATTTTTAATTCTGAAAGAAAAATAATAGCAAAAGAACTTGTCCCTGAGGACATCTAAATTGTAAATGAGCAAATCTTTGAACAAAAAAAGCCAGCACCATTAAAACAAGGCATAATACATTCCCTATAGCACATATTAGTTTTTCCAAAATTAACATTATGACTCATTTCCTTTAGCTTCAGTTATTTGTTGATTAATATAAATATATATTTTTAAGTTCTCAGTTGGTAATTACTAGATCTTTCCTAAATTATGAATTTCTTAGCCATAAATCATATATTTTCGCATGATGGACTGGATTATTTCTAAAAATTGCTGTCAGGCAGAGCAAGCAGAGTCTTAAAGCTTAATTCTAGCTGCAGGTCATGTTTTTTTTTTTGTTTTTTATTTTATTTTTTCTTTTTCTTTTTTTTTTGAGACGGAGTCTTGCTCTCCGCCTCCCGGGTTCACGCCATTCTCCTGCCTCAGCCTCTCCGAGTAGCTGGGACTACAGGCGCCTGCCACCACGCCGGGCTAATTTTTTGTATTTTTAGTAGAGACGGGGTTTCACCGTGGCCTCGATCTCCTGACCTCGTGATCCGCCCACCTCGGCCTCCCAAAGTGCTGGGATTACAGGTGTGAGCCACCGTGCCCGGCCCATGTTTTTTTTTTTTTAAATAGATGAGTATGTTGATGTAGAAAATGTCTTTTTATGTCAACTTAAAACATTAAAAGTCCAGTTTTTTATAATGTCAATTTCCTTTGCTATTTCAAAGAATTAAGATCTTCATATGCACCAATCATTATAAGAAGTCATGACTAAATTATGATTTACAAAACTGAAGTATTTCTTCTTTTTCTTTTTCTTTTTTTTTTTGGAGACAGAGTTTCGTCCTGTTGCCCAGGCTGGAGTGCAATGGCACGATCTTGGCTCACTGCAACCTCTGCCTCCTGGGTTCATGCGATTCTCCTGCCTCAGCCTCCAGAGTAGCTGGGATTACAGGCACCCGCCACTATGCCCAGCTAATTTTTTGTATTTTTAATAGAGATGGGTTTTCACCATGTTGGCCAGACTGGTCTCAAACTCCTGACCTCAGGTGATCCACCCGCCTCAGCCTCCCAAAGTGCTAGGATTACAGGCATGATGCCACCATGCCAGGCCGAAATATTTCTTCTAATCAAGAACGCTTACGATTATCCATTCAAAAGAATTTAAAAATTATCATAAATCCCAATTTGGAAGCATGTTATGGCAGGAATTTTTCAACAAAGTAAATCAAATTCTCTATTATACTGATGAAGAAAACGGAAACGGTTTTTGATAAATGGAACACACCATCATCTTGTGACACTAGAGTTCTCACAAATAGAAGTGTATATGATAAAACTGTTTTACTCACCAAAACTTTGCTGATTTGCTCATATGTAAAAATTGTTTCTTTTTTTAGGATCAATATATTTACTGTAAAACCTACTAGTTTCTTTATTATAAAAGTTTTCAGGCCAGCCGTGGTGGATCACACCTGTAATCCCAGCATTTTGAGAGGGCAAGACAG
The DNA here is from genome assembly GCF_006542625.1 of Nomascus leucogenys. Classification (NCBI taxonomy): domain Eukaryota; kingdom Metazoa; phylum Chordata; class Mammalia; order Primates; family Hylobatidae; genus Nomascus; species Nomascus leucogenys. The sequence goes on from NC_044387.1 coordinate 86,684,424, forward strand.
GTTGATATTAGCCTGGCCAACATGGTGAAACCCCATCTCCACTAAAAATAAAAAAAATTTCCCAGGTGTGGTGGTGGGCACCTGTAATTCCAGCTGCTCAGGAGGCTGAAGCATGAGAATGACTTGAACCCTCGAGGCGGAGGTTGCAGTGAACTGAGGTCGCGCCACTGCACTCTAGCCTGGGCGACAGTGTGAGACTTCGTCCCAAACAAAAAATAAAAGTATTCAAACATCATTAATATAATATTGACACAACTTTCACCATGTCTGCATGTCACCTCTATGATTATTTACTTAGTATATTTTTGTATTAAAAGTTCTTTCTTTACAACCAAATCAGTTTATTTGCGTAGAAAACTTTATAGCATGTCCATAAAAATGACTTGGAATATACAAGAAAACTACTAAAATAATGAAAACCCATAGTGTGCATTCCCTATGCCTGTTTAAGAGCCCTGTGCTCATTTAAGGTGTCCCACTGTGGGTTCTGCGGTATAGTTTTCTAAGTCTTCCTGCTGAGAAAAATTTAAGTTACATCAGGTGCTAAGATTTGGTTACCATGATCTTGTTGGTTGGTTAAACTGGGTTTATTTTGAACATGGGAGAAGAAAATTGTTTTAATGAGTGAAAATGTTTTCATATGAATACAAAAGTAACGCAGACAAAACCAGCCTAGGAAGAAACTAAGCTATTTGGAGAAGGAAGATTACTTTATGAGCACTGATAAAATGCAATAAATTGATCCAGAGTCTAGCAAAGTGTGGGTACTGGTGAAAAAGTTCAGAGGGATTCATTGTTAAGGCGCTTGTAGCTTATTCTGAATAATAATTCATTTGTTAAAATATATTTAAACACATTGAGTATCAAATATGTATCATGCACTATGTTATGCAGTCTTCGAAAAAATGGTCATGAAAAAAGTTAGACCCCATGTCTACTGGAGGAGGCAGATGGAGAATTGCTGCTTTGTGGGGAATTAAAAAAAAGTGTAGAACATAGAATCTAGGAGTCAGGGAAGACTCCCAGGTGATGTAAACTGGGTCTTCAAGGATGCATAGGAGTCAGTCAAGACGAGGAGGAAGAAAGGATCCAAAACAGTGGTTTGTGTGGGAAAGAGAGTTTCTGGGGTGCCAGTTAAGTTGGTCTCCCCTGGGTGAGACACCCATGGGGACATGGGCGGCCTCTGAGGAGAAAAGTCTCCTTATTGCCTTCATGTCTTTATGCCCCCAGAGCATAACCGCTCAGCGGCATTCCGCAGGTCGCTCAGGGAGGTAGCACCCCCTTGAAGCAGTGGAGTATAATCAAACATCTTGGCTCCTCCTGAAACCCGCTCCCACCCGTTTTGAGTAGTTTAAACACATGCCTTTGCTCAAGGAAATTCACAGAAACCGCCACTGCTATACGTCTTATCCAGTGACTCACCAGTTCTCCTTCACTGATTAATCATTTTCCTCATCCTTTCCTCCCCGTTCCATGTGCCCTAAGAACAAAGAGCTTGTAAACCAATAAATTGGGCGGAGCCCGAGAGCTCTGGGACCTGAGCAAGCCTGAGACGCTCTGGTCCCCAGGAACCGCATTTTAAACGCTTCTTCTGCCTCTTTCTAACTCCTTTGTCTCCGCCGGACTCGGGGTACCCGCTTGGTGGCGTGGGGCTGGTTTCCCCAACAGGTTTGTGCAAAGCAGGAGGTACATTGAAGGACATACAAAGAGCATCACATAGCCTGAAGCACAATGTGCATGTGGTGGAGTGGCTTGGCACAGATTCTATGAAAGAAAGACCTCAGAGACGTAGGAGCAGCGTCTTTTTAAAAATGTGGAATTAAACTTAACCACCAGGGTAATCGTTAGAGATGGTAATTCCTTCTTAGCAAGTCTACTCAAATTTTTATATTTAATATTATTTTCAAAAAAGTGATGCAATTAATTGCAATATTTTGCAAATAAAACCTGATCATCTTGCTTTATACACGGGATAAATGGACTTTGAAGGAGACTTTGTTAGGAAAACGGACATGATGATGCAATAGATGCATGGTCAGTGTAACTAGGGGCTAAGAGTGCAGGTATGAAAATAGAAAAGAAAGAAAATATCAGAAAGATCACAAAGTATGTGATCAGAGTCAGGCATTATTCTGGAGTAAAAGAGAGATTTGGTTCTCTAGTACATTAAATTAACTGATATTTAAAGTCAACAAAGAGAGGGGATGCTGTTGGAATTGAGGGAATGAGGGCAAAATAGCAGTTTTTGAGTGAATTTAGGATATAAGAATAACAAAGTGAAGAGAAAAATGATTGGATGTCACAGAGTTTTACAATAAAAGTTATACAGATGATTGATTATTAATCTTATCTCTTTAGCAGTAAGTGGCTTGAAAAAAATTGATCTCGAAAGTAAGGTTCTTGTTACTAAAAATCCAAGGTTAAAATTGTGCTACAATTTGAATATGGAAATGCTCATCTGAGAATGTTTGGGTAATCAAACATGTGTGTACTTTACTTTGTTTCTGGACCATCTGTTATTTTTATTCGTAAAGAAGCATTTAGCTGATTCTTTCTAAGATAATTATGTCTAATTAAATATATCAGATATCTACAACTTATTAACTTTAAAATATTTCCAGTGTATTGCCACTTGTATACTGAAATGATAGAGGTCTAATAATCAAATTACAGGAAGAATAAGTAAATAATTGGCAAGGTTGAGAAATTAAAGTGTAATACAAATATTCACATTTCCTTTTCCTACTCTGGAAAACTTTCAGATCAGTTACTCTAAAATACTCAGTGATAACACTCAAAATAGTTCTTGAACAAAAACAGTAATTGTCTATTAATTAAGTGAAGATAAATGAATGAATGGCTCAGGTTGTCTGTGATGACTGATATTTTCAGTCAATAAAAATTCATATGTTCCATTTAGATCTGAAACAAATCAACTTTCAAGATTTTAATATAATCTGTTTGTATAGAAATTATCCTACTTTAAAGCTTTTTATTATGTTCTGTGTTGAATACACTGTAAGCACAACCATAGTGAGCATGTCTTGTCTTTTTTCTTTTAGAAAAGTTGTAGAAATATAAGAAAAATAACTTTTGTACATTTAGAGAGTCATAAGGATGATAGAGAGGAAAATAAACTATATATTAATAATATTCTTCACAATGGCTTTCAGAAAACCAATGCCCACATTTTTTTTCTGCAAAAAGAGGAGTGTCTCTTGAATCAAAGTAGTTTATATGAAGTAAGAATTATTGATAAAAACTAAATGTTCATTTACGGAAATGATCGCACTGTTTTCTTAATTGGTTACCATAAAGAGATCCTGAAAATATCAAATGATGAGTTGAGATTTTTGAAATAATAAAATAGGTGACAGTATGACTTATATGGACATACTTTAACTTATATAACAGAAATGAGCATCTTGTAAAACACAGTGGGTGATACAATTTGTGAATAATTGCTATCTCAGAGGGGTATGAATAAAGCTGGATGATTTCAACTCATGGTAGAATTTATAAAAGCCTTATTTGGAGCAGGCATTTCTCACAGCAAGTAGAGATAGAAAATGCATCAATTTCTATAGTCTTCAACTGCCCTATAAACAATATCAAGATTACACAAAGTATTGGCTTACAAATCCAAAGAATAAAATAAAAATGTCTCTTGTAGCTCAAAACAATATCTGAGAAATGTAAGTTAAATAAAACTTTGGCAAAATCAGAAGTGATTTGTGTAGGTATACAAAGCGTGTTGGTCGAGGAACTAGAATTTGAATGCCAAGTATTCTGATTTTTTATGCTTTACTTAGCCACCTTCACTATTAGTTGGATAGTAACTATACAAGGCATGCATTTGTATATATCTCTATTTAGATATATACATACATGCACATGTAACATAAAACAGATAACATGACATACATAATATGTTGTTATATAATCATTACATATGTGTGCAACAAAATGAGGAATATAATAGGCTATAATTTTGTAAGTTTGTGACAATATTTGAGTAACAATGGAATTTAAAAACAAAATTCTCACTATATATTTGCTGCAATTTCCTTAAGAATTTCCAAACAGTTCAAGTTTCAGTTAACATACCCACAAAGTCAAAGAGGTACAAACAAGATTACAATACTATTTTTTCTGTCATTTCCTGGAACGTTCATTAATGAAGAATACATTATCTTTTTTTTTTTTTTGCCAAGTGTTTTACAGGGCGCTGATTGTGGTAGCAAGAACCCAAAGAGGTCTTGATGTTTGCAAATTAAGTTAGGTAAACCTTTTCTGATAAAAATTAATACAGTCAGTGAAAATGGCAAGTGGTTTTCAATTCCTAGATTTTGAGTATTGCCTTCAATGTCTATTGTATAAAATGCATAACTAAATTTAAATGCTTCCTGTGTTACATTATTTATTCCTAAAGAATATTGTCTGCACATGTTGGACTGAGGGTAGGTTTATTTGAATGTTGTTTAAATTAATCAGTGTCTTCATGCTTCTTCTTCCTTTTTCATTGGGTATTGTGTGTTTTGAAAGTTAAGCTTTTAAAGAAAGTCCTTTGGAAGTGTGCTATCAGATTTTTGCAAAACCAAAAATGAATGACAAAGACTGTGTATGTATTCCAGGAATGTGTGTGTATTCATAGACCCATATGCTTATGTGACTGGTAGTATACAGATAAAATGATAATACTGAATATTTTTGGTGTGAGAAATCTTAATGATTGTTTTCTTCTCCTGGTGTGTGTTTTCTGTAGGGAACATGAATTATATTTTGTTATAGAGGGAATATGTATCATTTTTTAGACACAAAAAGCTATGGCAGATCAAACAATAGCAAAAAAAAAAAAAATTGGCTGTTTTTGAAAAAGAAAATTCCCTGAAAGGTAGGACTATTCTAGTTATCATAAATAATGTAAAAAGTCTGGTAGGCAAAGAAAATTTTTGTATATCTACGTAGGATAATGAAATATAAAAATGCTTAGGAAGATTAATTTAATGAGATGATTCAGCTGCTGAAACCTATATAAATGCAACATGCTGCGGTTGGCTTTAATATCTGATGTATACAAATTGCTGATGAGTAAAAAGAATAACTGCATCAACTTTTAGCAACTTCGAAATTTATAGTTAGTATGGATATCTTTGATAAGTACTTTAAATGCCATGAAATGTCCAGTTATGAAGTAATGTTCTGTTTATACAGTCTCACACTCACTAGTCAGAATTAGCAATATCTTTCAGGTTTGAAATCCACTTAAATTTTATTTCTTAGCTATAGAAGATATTTTGCTTAAATCTTGCACTTTGGTACTTCAAAATTTCATGTTAAGTGTCAGAGTTAAACAACTGAAATATCATAACACTTCATATTCACTTGGGACATTCATTTGTTAGGAATAGGAATTGTCCCAGAGTTGGTGCCATTTTCTGGCTCGTGTCCTGGGTACTCACAAAAGATTTTTACCAGCCTCCCTTTGGTTAAGTTGGGATCATGTGATCAGGTCCTTGTCAGTTAAGAGTTGATGTGAGATTTTAGGCATACCCTTTCCTCTCTTGTGACTTGAAGTGAAGTGTTCTGAGGTGCTACAGTTTCTGTAGAAATGCAATCTGGACTCCAGAGTGAGTGGAAAGCTGTAAAGGAGGGTCTCCTGACCCACAGTGAATCTTAAGTGGGCCAGCCATAAATCTAAGTTTAATAAGATTCCAGGGTTGATTCTCTGGCATAGTTCACCTTACCTTAATGAATACAAGTACATTAATTAATAGTTAAGAAAACGATGTGCTTCTGTTATTCCCCTAATACTAAGGTGTTTGGTAGCATCATGCTTTTTTTCATAATAAAGTTTATTTTTCAACACTCGGCGAACTTATTTGATCCTTTCTTTGTCCAAAGCATGCAGAAGTACACCCCATTATTATACTCTTTCTTTCCCCAAGGAATTGTATTAGGTAGGAAAAATATAGCCCATTCAATAAAAGAAATTGCTGTTTCTGCCTTCTAAGCCATAGTGTATCATTTATTTTAGCCATGATTCTACTGTTTGGGAAATATATTGATCAATCTTTTTTAGGCTATTCGGGAAGGGGGAAAAGTAGGCATAGTATAGTAGTCTAGAGAAGTTTAGACAAAATAACTTACTGTGTATAATAAGTAACAGGAATTTGGGGTTTGAGAATTTGGGACTGGTAGTCTGAGTAAAATCAGATGAGACATCTGATAACTAGCAAAAACGAGATCTCCAGAGAGGGCAGATTTTCAGAGTGAAAAGAAAGGTAGAAGTAGCATCCAGTTTTATAACATTTTCCTGTTTTAAATTATTCTCATTTAGATGAAACCTTCTGTTGAAGTCTACCACACATGATAATCTCATTACTGAAAGTGTGAAGAGTAAAGGAAGTGGTTTGGTATCCAGTGGTGAGACAGTGGTATAGAAAGAGGGCAAGGGTTCCAGGAAAGAAAAAATGGTTTTTTACTAGGCAATCATCAAGAAATTGACTGCAGTGTGGGCTGGCTCAGAGGTAAACCAGAGAAAAGCTCTCTCCTGACAGACAAGTAGAAGGTAGTTATTGAGGGAATAAGAATGCAGGAGGATGCAGGCTGAAATTCTCACAGCTCCTAGAGTATTTCCTTTGTGTATTAAAGGAAGAAATGATCTCAAAGCTGGAGGAGTTGGAGATATATAGGTAAAAGTTCTGTATCTCTTTTATTTTTATCCATGTATTTTGTTGCTTAGTGACATTTGCCACTTTTTAAAACCTCATTTCATAGTGACCAATTTAAGAGTGCATTTAAAGGAATTATATTTTAAATTTAATACCATTGTAAACCAAAAATAACTTATAGAATTTATATATTTTATATATATACACACACACATGCATAATGTATAATATATATAATAGGTAGACTATATAATTAAATATGTTTTTATGTCCATAGAGCAGGGAATTCTGTATGTAATTTTTTCCCACTTTTCAGTAAGAATTATTATATATAAATCTTTTTCTTCTACAATATACAATTGACATCTATTTCACTCTGTCTAGGCAGCCTCAGAATAAAGTAAGAGCTCAGTTTCTGGAGTCAGGATGTCTATATTCAAATCATAGCTACATGACTCAGAAAAAGTTATTTAACTTCCCACTGCTTTAATTTCTTCATCTGCAAAATGAAGATAATGATAGTACATTCGTCTTATGGATTTTGTAAGGATTAAATTGAATAATGTTTATAAATATACATTTCCTGGTATAGTCTCAGTTTTATACCAGTTTTCCCTGTGTAAAGTTTAAGAGCAACAGCTTTCATTTTCTGAAATTTAGTATATACACAGCTACATATAAAGGTTTCAGAAATATGACTAGTCCAAAATAAATACTTATCTATATTAGCTAATTTATTACTACTACTATGTATAGATTGATTTTAAGATTACTAATACTATTAATATCTCTTTTTTAATAATTGCATTAAGTTGAAAATTTAAGGATGCTTTTTTCTACCTTTCCTAACTTGGACATCGTAAGCCATCATATGAAAGGAAGTTCATCTACATGTTATTTCTATTTTGAATGATTCTTATCATGTGTCCTAATTAATATTTATAAATGTATTTCCTGCTTAAGTAACCAAAATATATGAAGATGGTTGCATCAGATAAGATTGCATGCTGCAAACATAGAAAAACACAAGGCAATTTGGCTTATAATGAGCTAAAGACAAATATATCTAATAACTGGAAAGCTTAGAATAAGATCTAAATCTGGATAAAGCTTGTTCCAACCAGCAAATCAAGATTCTTCACCAAGAACCTTGGTTCTGTACACTTCTGAGCTTTCATCAATATTGACTTCATCCTCAAGCTTGACTTAGTGGTTTGCAGCAGGTCCAACCTCCCATACAAGGCCATTGCTGAAGAAACACATTTCAACACTTGAACACTCTAGTATTCTCTCTTCTTTATGTTAGTATTTGCATACTTTATAACTAAATTTGCAGTCCTGATGATACTAAAGTGAATAATGTTATGTCTTATAGGCTCATGACCTGGTAGCATTACAAATGGCCTCAGTTCACTTTTTTCACACTGATACTTAGCTTTGTTGTTTTCCTCTTATATTCCACTTTGACTTACCCTCCCTTCTGAATGCAGCAGGATGTCTTTTTTAATCTGTTGCTGTGCCTTATATTTTGATTTTAGAATCATGTACAATTGCTCCAATACATGCTGCATTGTGTCCTTGATATTTATATTTTGCTCCTGGAATTTCTTCAGTTATTTTGTAGAATCTTATTTAGTATTTGTGGGAAATATTTTCTTCCATAGGCTGAATCTCACCCACAAAATTTTCCTTAAGAATATGTGCAAAGGCAGAGTATTGGCAACTGTTTCAAATGTTTCGTTCATATCTATGCCTCACTGCTCAACTCTCTCCAAATATTTAGTGTATGATTCAATGTTCAAAGGTGCTGAATTCTCATTAATTATATTATCCTATCAACTAGTTAACCATCATTTTATAGTATTTCATCTAACTCTGAAGAAACAAAACTTACATAATTAAATATGTGGCTACCAAAATTGTATTATGAACCAGTAATATATTCCAGAATATATTTATGATACAATATGTGATATAAACTCTCATTAAATATAGCATTGTGAACAGTGCATTTTGCAAGACGTTAAAGAGCAGTATTAACTTCCATCTCACAAGTCAGCCCTTATGTTTTCTTTTTTTGGTTGGTAATGTTACAAATTTGTCTATCAATATCTGAGTGGTGCAGCAGTATAGGAAGATTCTAGTAACACAAAATGCAAGTCCTACTTATATGTGTTTACTAAACAAAACAACCCTTTGATTAAAGATCTTTAAAGCATCAATTACTTGATTTTCAGCATTCATGAGAAACATTCTACATAATTTCTTCCAAGGCCAATAACAGTCTGCACCATATAATAATATTTCCGTCAGCAATAGGCCACATACACCATGGTATTCCCATAAGATCATGATGGAGCTGAAAAATTCCTATTACCTAGTGCTGTAGCTGTTTTAGTGTCATCACACAATGCATTACCTTTTCTTTGTTTAGATACACAAATACCATTGTGTTACAATTGCTTAGTGTTCAGTACTGTAACACACTGTACAGGTTTGCAGCCTAGGAACACTAAATGATACCACCTAGGCTAGTTGTAGAGTAGGCAATGCCATGTGTAAGTACATTCTGTGATGTTTGCACAAGGACAAAATCACCTAATGATACATTTCTCAAAATGTATCACTATCATTAAGCAATGTATGACTGTACTACATAAAATCTCATGTACCTTTATATTGATAGGGTAAACATTTTATTTACTCTCTCAATACCCATTTCAGAACTTAAGTTTAAAAATCTCAATATGGTTCATTTAATATAAAACCAAGTAAATTCTTGAATTTTAAAATGTTATAAAAATACTAACATATATGTATGTGAATATTTATGCTGCTCAATTCGTGGAAACAAGTATTTGGAAGTTAAGCAATCTTGTTGAAATAAGGACCCATGATTATTTTCCTTTTATGACTCATTATAACCAGAGTGTTGTAAGTTGTAGTAAACTAGTTTACATTTTAGTTTATATTTGTTCTAATATGTCATTCTCATTTTGGTGGTAGTTTTCATTTCAACTATTATTCTAGTTATGAAATCATTTTAGTTTTATTTCTAGCTAGATGAAATAATTGTGGATTCCTATATGAATTCTTATTGTTGAATCTAAACACAAAAGATGGTTATAATACTAGTAACCAACAAATTGCAACAAGTAATAACTTGATGACAAATTGTAACAAGTAATAACTTGCAGCGATGGGAAATAAAAATATTGGATTTATATTAGGTTTCATTTGTTGTCATTATTGCAAATCAAAATTGATATTTTGGTTTAATTTGTTTTAGAACAGCTGCCATTAATTATGTTAATGAGCAGTTCTCTTACAAAACTCAGAAAAAGTTATTTGATGACTTAGCTGTAACCACCATACTCATCATTATAGGCAACTGAACTCTCTAGGGAATAAACACTAATGGAGCGATTCATTTTATCTCAGCCTTTAGACCCACTATGTAAGAATGTTTCCTCAGGAGAACTCACTGTATGCTTAATTATTCTTAATCCCATAGCAAAGGGGAAAACAAAATGAATGGAAACATGAAATAACTAAATGTGTATTCTACCATTTAAAAACTCTAGTCTTTTTTTTTATTATACTTTTAAGTTTTAGGGTACATGTGCACAATGTGCAGGTTTGTTACATATGTATCCATGTGCCATGTTGGTGTGCTACACCCATTAACTCGTCATTCAACATTAGGTATATCTCCTAATGCTGTCCCTCCCCCCCTCCTCCCACCCCACAACAGTCCCCGGAGTGTGATATTCCCCTTCCTGTGTCCATGTGTTCTCATTGTTCAATTCCCACCTATGAGTGAGAACATGCGGTGTTTGGTTTTTTGTCCTTGGGATAGTTTACTGAGAATGATGGTTTCTAGTTTCATCCATGTCCCTACAAAGGACATGAACTTATCATTTTTTATGGCTGCATAGTATTCCATGGTGTATATGTGCCACATTTTCTTAATCCAGTCTATCGTTGTTGGACATTTGGGTTGGTTCCAACTCTTTGCTATTGTGTGAATAGTGCTGCAATAAACATACGTGTGCATGTGTCTTTATAGCAGCATGATTTATAGTCCTTTGGGTATATACCCAGTAATGGGATGGCTGGGTCAAATGGTATTTCTAGATCCCTGAGGAATCGCCACACTGACTTCCACAATGGTTGAACTAGTTTACAGTCCCACCAACAGTGTAAAAGTGTTCCTATTTCTCCACATCTTCTCCAGCACCTGTTGTTTCCTGACTTTTGAATGATGGCCATTCTAACTGGTGTGAGATGGTATCTCATTGTGGTTTTGATTTGCATTTCTCTGATGGCCAGTGATGATGAGCATTTTTTCATGTGTTTTTTGGCTGCATCAATGTCTTCTTTTGAGAAGTGTCTGTTCATGTCCTTTGCCCACTTTTTGATGGGGTTGTTTGTTTTTTTCTTGTAAATTTGTTTGAGTTCATTGTAGATTCTGGATATTAGCCCTTTGTCAGATGAGTAGCTTGCGAAAATTTTCTCCCATTTTGTAGGTTGCCTGTTCAATCTGATGGTAGTTTCTTTTGCTGTGCAGAAGCTCTTTAGTTTAATTAGATCCCATTTGTCAATTTTGGCTTTTGTTGCCATTGCTTTTGGTGTTTTAGACATGAAGTCCTTGCCCATGCCTATGTCCTGAGTCTTTGTTTTGGTTCTTCCCAACTCACCCTTTGCAATAGTGCAACAAATAAAAGTGATAATAATGGAGCTTGAAGGTACATCTGAGAAGGCTAGGTCCTCACAGAATCTTTAAATCCAATAATGGGTGTAAAAAGTCATTATTGCTGACACCAAATGATAAGAGAAAACCCTGCAAAAGAGAAGCCATAGAAAAAGACTGTTTACTCCAGGTGAGCAATGGGAGTGAATTTAAATGTTGTCAATTTAGGAAGACCATAGGAATCTCCACTGGCGGATCAAGATGCTCCCCTATTTTACAGTGTCAGAAGGCTTTAGTTTTGCATTGAGAACTCTAGAAATAGAAACCTCAAACCCAATCCCCATCAGATAGTAGTAACTGATTAAAGTTTTTGGTCCACAACATCAGAAATAGCAATACATTTCTATGTAGGTAGTCTGTCACAGAACAAGAGATGCCAAACATGAGATTTGAACGGGTATTTGATGATGTTTGAGGAAAAACATGCATGAACATGTAAAAAGTAGAGATTCAGTAAGGGGATGAATAAAAACAAATTAAAACTTAGTAAAGAAAGATCCTGTGGAATCAGCAACAATGAAACTCAAGAAAATTTTAACAAGAAACAAAACAGATTTCCAAGGATTTTTGATTATAGCCCTCAAGGTCACATAAGACAACAATAACAAAACAAAAGCAAACAGTCTTTTGAAAGAAATGTGTCATAGCTTGGAGAAAAAGCCGAATGTAATCTAAATTAAAAGTGAAAAAACAACTACTAATTTCAAGGACAAACCCCAGAAAACGGTAATTTAAGTATAAGAAGTCCTAAAAAGATACAAATTAAAGAATGGAGAAGTAATAATTCAATAGATAGTTTTAAAATTTCTTTGAACTGCAACATGTAAATCTTTGTGTAAAAGGTCTCCCAAGTCTTGAGGAATACAAAGAAAACATATAAATCAACATATATGACTAACCATAAAAGATAAGCAGAAAGTTTTACAAGTTTCCATACAAAAGGAGCAGACTTCTGAAAAAGGAAAAATAATTCTGTTAATAATGCTTCATTTGCAATACTGACAGCTACATGAAAAAGTGCCACCTAAACATTATTGCACAAAGAAGAACTACAATTCAAAGGTTATGAAAAACAATATGCACTACCAATGGTAATAAGTATGATAGTAACAAGCCTTATTTTTAGGAAGCTCATAGTCTTTAAATCAGTATTCTGCTTTTAGCCAATAATACAATGGAGGCACAAAGACTTTTTGCTGTATTGTTTATAAAAGGAAAAAGTTAAAATCTAAATGTTTGCTTAACATTAATCCTTTGGACTTTCTATTCATGCTTCTCTCTATGAAGTGAATACTCCTGTACTTTCAAACAGCATAATGGATCTGCTTAAATTTACATTTTAAATCCTTTATGTTTTCTTGAAGATTTTAACTGTTTTCACCAAAATGCACAATTTCATTCACCATTTCTGGTGTTCTTCCATTACTTCTCTTGCCACATTTTATTGCAAGTTTTTATTTTCAGTTACATTCTCCCATTGGAAGAATGTAGAGAAAAAGTAACTTTATTTCTAATTTACTAGATTCCTGCCATTTATTACTATGTTGGGCTTATTTTAAGATGCTTGGCTGGGCGCGGTGGCTCGCGCCTGTAATCCCAACACTTTGGGAGGCCGAGATGGGCAGATCACAAGGTCAGGAGATCGAGACCATCCTGGCTAACACGGTGAAACTCCATCTCTACTAAAAATACAAAAAATTAGCCAGGCGTGGTGGTGGGCGCCTGCAGTCCCAGCTACTCGGGAGGCTGAGGCAGGACAATGGCGTGAACCCAGCTGGCGGAGCTTGCAGTGAGCCGAGATTGCGCCACTGCACTCCAGCCTTGGGGACAGAGCAAGACTCTGTCTCAAAAAAAAAAAAAAAAAAAAAAAAGATGCTTAACAAACACTTGTTGAATTAATACATTACAATTTATTTAACTGAGTGCCTTTTAGGGAAAAAGTTTTAATTCAAATGTTGCTGTTACAGATATTGATGGATTCTACTCTTGTTCGTTTAGTTATGTTTTTTCAAGTTTCTGCTTTGCCACGTGGGTTGAATTCATATGCATAAAGTATATATAATAAATTAAAATCTATTATTTGAGTAATTGTATGCTAAATATTGGATACATAACTTGATAAAATATTAATGCTATCTATTTTATAAAATTATATCTCTTCCATTTATCATTTAGGGTTTTGCCTGATGTCTACACAAATGCCTAAGACTAAAAATAGTCAACTTTTTGTTGGCTTTGCAGATCAGTTAGACAATACATTATTTAAACCACAATGAAATTTTATATTGCAATCCAAATGTATATTTTTATTTAACTTATTTTTGAGTTCTCCTGATTAATCTCTTTGCAAATTGTACTAAAATGACTTTTTTTTTTTTTTTGAGACCGAGTCTTGCTCTGTCACCAGGCTGGAGTACAGTGGCATGCTTTTGGCTCATTGCAACCTCCGCATCCTGTGTTCAAGCGACTTTCCTACCTCAGCCTCCCAAGTAGCTGGGACTGCAGGTGCTCACCACCACCCACAGCTAATTTTTTGGGAATTTTTTTTTTAGTAGAGACGGGGTTTCACCGTGTTGGCCATGATGGTCTCGATCTCCTGATCTTGTGATCCACCTGCCTTGGCCTCCCAAAGGGCTAGGATTACAGGTGTCAGCCATTGCGCCCGACCAAGATGCCTTTTTAGATTATTCTCTCTCTCTTTCTCCAAGGGTTTTGCTTCTGTTAATTCCTTATAGTGGAAAATGAAAAAAAGTTATTAAATGCAGCTATTTTCCAGAGCAATAATAATATCTATGACCAATATCGAAAGGTAATTCAACTACTACATATAAATATTTATAAAAAAGATGCTCAAAGTTTTGATTCACATCTTCTGCTTTGGGACCGTGGAGTTCCAGGACCCCAAAATGCTGTTGATTACAGAATGGAGAGAGTCAAAGGTGCCTTCTATTTCCAACAGAAACAGAGGCCAAGGAAAATATTATCTATACTTTTATATTGCAAACCTATGTCATTTCACATGCTCATTTTTATACGTGATGATTGGACACTGTAAATGCTTTGAAAAATGTACTGACTTTGTGGTTCAAAGAACACATGTTGAAACTAAAGTAAGTCTTAATTACCTTATTTTCCAAAGTATGTAACATTATTGCTCTATTGCAATAAAACCAGGATTGTTGATGGTTGAGAAAAGGGCAATAAAAATAAAACCTGAAGGTCATGCTAAGGCCAGAATAATGAATTGAAGTGAAAGTATATGATCCTGGCATTCATATAAAATAAAATCAACCATGGAAATTCACAATAAGCCCAAGGCTATGCACAAAGTATAATAGAGAAAAGCTGGCCTTAAATGAATCCCAGAGGAGATTGTGCAGAATCGCTCTCTGGATGAAAGATGAATTCCAAAATAGTTTTATTTGTTGAAATTATTTGAAATGATTGAAACGGCAAGCACACTTTGGCATATATTTAGTCACTTCAGGATACTGACACGTTATTAGTATTCAGCACTAATACCAGTGGACACATTTGTACAGTTATTTTCCTTTTCTTGTCATGTGAATGTAGTATTGTTTCCACATGCATACATCCCTCTATAGGCTTAATGATTGCATTTGTCTGTTGGCAGGTGCATGCAAATATTGTTAGATTGAATATGTGATTGTTTCTTTTTCAGAAATGTAAATTGAATATTTTAAAAGCATTTTAGGTTCACCTTCTGAGTATGCTAGGAAGTGAACGTTGTGTGATTCATTCCTTTTGTAAGGATAATGCAAACTAAGAGCCATTTCTCACCAGCACATAGCTTAATATCTGAAACTCTAGATTCAGCATTTGGGATTATGCTTCTTTTTATATATAGCTAGGAGGAACAATGCATATTTAGTAAAGGCACGTCACGTAAATATTATTTACATGAGCACCAAGGAATACGTTTTCATAGTCATCAAATGTTTATTGAATACTTACGTGGCCAGTACTATTATATGGTCATAATAATCAATGTAAATGTATCAGTGAACAAACTATAAAATTCTTTACCCTTACGGAGATTACATTCTAATGGAGATTGAAGAGAGAAAGTAAATCAAAGAAGGAATTGATACAAAATATTAGATAATAAGTGGTATGAAGAAAAATAAAGCAAGTAAAGGAAAAGGGTGTTGCCCAAGGTGAGATGTATACATTCAATAAGTGAGACCGTGTTTATGAATGAAATAATATCATGTTTGGCATTTTCTTGAAAATACTCTATGGTCCAGTGCAGGTAAATAGAAAGGACCATGGATGAAATTCGACCATGAGTTGATATTTTTTTTTCTCTAGATGATATATGCATGGGAGTTCATAATCCTGCTCTCTCTGCTTTTGAAAATGTTTGTGAGTGTTCATATTTAGTTAATAAAAACAGCGTTCACAAAGAATTTCCCCAGGAAGATAACATTAAAGAGCCAAATTGGAAGAAGTGAAAGATTCAGGTGCAGGAATAGCAGTTACAAGCTGTTGAAATCATTGCATGCCTGGAAGGTTCTAGAAATAGAAGGTAAGTGTTGCTAGACTAGAACGAAACAAATTGAGAATATTAGGAGATGACATCATAAAGGAGCCAGGTTGTGTAGGTCATTGTAAGAATTTTGCCATGTGTAAGATGGGAAGTCATTGGAGAGGTTCAGCAGAGAAAAGGTAATCCAATTTGAATTTTAGAAGCATCACTGTGGCTGTGCTGCTTAGACAACAGTAGAGATAAGCATGGAATTCCTGAGACTAGTCAGTTGGCTATTTCAAAATGCAGAAGATGGTGGCTTGGGGTAAAGTGATATCAATGGAGTTAGTGAGATGTGGTCAGCCCCTGAATTTGTTAGCAGGTGGCATCAATAGGATTTGCTGAAGGAAAAAATGTGGGTTGTGATTTATGAGAGAAAGAAAAGACTCATGGATGATTCCAAAGTTTGGGCCCATGCAAATTGAAAGAAGAATTTTTCCATTAAGTGAGACAAGGAGAACTGCAGGAAGATTAATTAATTAGGGGGAGATTTTGTATTGTTGGTCTTAAGAAAGACAGTGGTGAGAAGACAATTAATGTTTTAAGATAAGAGATGATATTTCAGTCTCTCTTATAGACGAGAATTGAAGCTATAGAGTAGCGATAGGCTTATAGTAAGCATGTAGGCTTTCCCTTGAAAAAATATTTTGGAAAAAGCAGAGTGTTTATATTTCCCAATAGTATTTTTTATAAAGGTTTCAAAGAGTTCTAGTTCTTGATTGTTTCCATTTAGTCACAGAAATTTATAAACTTGGTTAGTGCTTTATAGTGCCCAGCAGTGAATTTGGGCAGCAAACTGTAATCATAATCCATGACACTACATGCATTTCTTAATCTGCAAAAGCTACATTGCAAATAATGATATAAAATCTATAGAAATGATTATCACTTGGGCATTAATGTCACATCTGTCTGATTATTACCAAGACTTAAAAAAATTACTTGTCTCCTTAGCATGGAAATAATTTATCTTAAAACGAATATTTCCATTTACGAAGTGCAAAGTGCTTACATATATGTTATATGTTTTGATGCTGATCGCATAGGACCTTTGCAAAAACATTGTTTTCCGTACTTTAAAAATGTGAAACTTGATATTAAGAGGTTGACTCACAATGAGGACTAACCTGCACACAACTAAAACTACAATCTAGATCACCTTACTCTTAACTTATATCACTTGTTAATATTACTTTATACTTGGCTGTGTGTATGTGTGTATAATCATATTTAAATATACACACATATGTATTTACACAAATGCATTTATGTATTAATATATGTATTAGCCCATCCTCACAATGCCATAAAAATACCTGAGACTGGGTAATTTATAAAGAAAAGAGATTTAATTGACTCATGGTTCTGCAGGCTGTAAAGGGAACATAGCAGCTTCTGCTTTTGGGGAGGCCTCAGGAAGCTTGCAATCATGGCAGAAGACAAAGGGGAAGCAGATGTCTTACATGGCAGGGGCAGGAACTAGAGAGAGCTATGGGGGAGGTGCTATACTTAAACAACCAGATCTCATGAGAATTACTGTAAGGAGGACAGTACCAAAGGGATGGTGCTATGCCATTCATAATAAATCTGCCCTCATAATTCAATTACCTCTCACCAGGCCTCGCCGCCAACACTGGGCATTACAATTCAATGAGATTTGGCAGGAACACAGATCCAAATCATATCAGTGTATATATGCATACACACACACACACACACACACACACACACACACTTCATTTAGCTAATGCTGTGTGTAAAGCTATCCCAAAACCTAGTGGGATTAAACAAAAATTATTGTATTATGCTCAGAGATTCTGGTCCCATTAATGTATTCCTTTATTCCATGATGAATGGGATCTTGGATTGAAAGCTTCAAATGCCTGGGGTGACTTGAACACCTGGGGGCCGGAGTTATCTGGGTACTTTTTACTCACCTGTCTGGTGCCTGGGATGGTAAGACTTGAACTCATTGATCAGATTGTCTTTTCATTGCCTCTGTACATAGATTGGGCTTTCTCCAAACATGACAATCTCTGGGTTACGGGACTTTTTGCGTAGAGGTTCGGGGTCCATGAATGAATATTCCAGTGAACGAGGTCTTTACAGGATAGCCATAAAAGTCACCTAATGGTGTTTATGCCATGCTCTGCTTGTCAAAACAGTCACAAGATTCAAGGACAAGCAAAACAGACTTCATTTCTCAAAGGGAAGGGTATCAATGCGTGGCTGTGTTTTAAAGCCACCACAGAGACCAGAATGTTTAGAGTTTAGTTCTTACCAAAGTTTGTTAATACTTTCTAAAAATAAATACATTCAGTAAGTCTGAGTCAATATGAATGTGCTATAGAAATAGTATTTCTGTTGAATTTGGGTTTTTAGTTCCTGAGTCTAATATTGAGGCAAAGGTCCCAACATTCTCTCACAGTGCTGGGCAACTAAAGTCATATTCCCTGCTCAGTGCAGGTCGTTTGACCTAGAAATACAAACAAAAAACCAAAGAAAACCAAGAGATAAATTGTATGGAGACCCATTAAAGTAGTACATTGAAATAAGGGCTGTAATAGAATGTTACCAATAAAAACAGCAACAAAATATGTCCTTGGTGTTAAAATTGATTTATGTAATCCTTTTGCAATTCTATCCAAGTTGAAGATCCAAAGCTGACGCAAATGCAAATACAGCCTCAAGCTATTGAGCAAAAGAATAGCACGTATTTACAGAACAGTGCTTCTTAACTAAGAGTGCTATTGCCTCTTTTCTCTCCAGTGGGCAATTGGAAATCAGTGTGATTGGGTTTTCACAATCACTGGCAGTGTTACTGGCATATAATCAAGATGGAGTGCCCATAAATTTTAAACATCTTGAAATAAAGCCAGTCCCATTCAACAAAGTATCATCCCAACCAAAATTGCAATAGAGCTCTAGTTGATAAATATTAATACAGTGGACAATCTAGAATATATTAACTTGCTTTAAGAGATAATATATATATATTATCTCTTAAAGCAAGTTAATATATTCTAGATTGTCCACTGTATTAATATATATATACACACACACACACACACAAATTAATTTATTTATCATACTGGAAAATGGCAGCCATTCTTACTGTCAATCCCCATGAAGGGATACCATAGTAGAAAATATTTGCTAGTCATTTCTTCTAAGAAGTTTCAGAAATATACATATGGCTCCTTTAAAAAATTATTGTAATTTCCAGATAATATAACAGAATTTATTTTGCTAATAAAGTCCAAGTTTTGTTGTTGATTGCTGAAGGGGAAGTGAAGTAGAAGAAAATGTAGTCAATTGCAGCAATGTGGTAATAACTACTATGGGTTTAATTTCAAAAATTGATGAAAGTACTTAGGAAGAATGTATGACCTGGTCTTGATTTGAGGGAAATCGGGACTGTCTTTCTAGAGATTGAAGAAAAACCCTCGAGTTACAGGAAGAAGAATGTATCAAGATAATAATTTGGTGTATGTCAGTTCTGGCCATCTGAACAGGGTTCAGCATTGTTGGCGCTTAATGCATATAGTAAATGACCCAATTAGGTCTGCAGCAAGAAGGACCTTCAGGATCTGACAGTGAAGTGTTAAGCAGGGGAATGGCATTGATCTTTTGGCTGTAAGAAATCACTCTGCCTACATATAGGGAAAGAAATACGGGAAAACAAACTAGAAGCTGGGACCCAGGTAAACCAGGCAAGAGACAATGATGGCACAAACTAAGCGTGGCATTAGGGATGGCAATCAATTGAAGTAATCAAGAGATAATAGGATGTATAAGGGGTTAAGAACTAGGGAATCAGAGGCCTCTAATATGTAGTGGCAAGGAAGGAAATTGAGATGGGGAATATAAGAGGAAGATCAGGTATTTTGTATTTTGTGGGAAAGGGGAAGAGTAATAAACAGTGAGCCTGCTGAACATATTGTAGCTTACTGTGCATGTTATCAGAGATGCACAGTAGGCAGTTAGATACACAGGTGTAAAGCACAGAGAGAGAGCTGGTCTGCAGATCGAGACTTGGCAGTTTGTTGCATATTGTATTCAGCCACCATAATATGAAAGATTCAGAATACCTTACAGATACCATGGTAGGGTCATTTAGGGGACTTTCTGCTTATTTTCTTTAGAGAGGAATATGACCACTGGGGAAATTACATATCTAGCATTCAATTGTAACCTAAATCAAAGAGAGCCAATTGGAAATTTCATCAGATTTAAATGTTTCGAAAAATAGATACCAGCAATAAAGATTACATCATCAGATAGAATATCTATCGAATATCTATCTGCTATCTGTATTTTTCCTATATTCTTATTAATAAAGCTCTGAATTCTTTACATAAAGTCCAGTGTTTCAGTCTAGATTAAAATCCAATTCAAAAGCTGGGCATAATCATCAGCAGTTTTCTTTTTCTGTTTATGAACTTGGCTCAAAGAATAAGATTTTTATATTTTTGGCAAGGTTGAAAAGTTAATTAGAAAGTGTTACTATGGAGAAAATAGATTGTGGCAGATGTAAATAATCAATAATTGAGGAGGAAAGTGAAAGTGTACCAAAAGAATGTCTAGCAGGATGTGCCTCTGTCATGGGGAAATGAGTAATTAAAGTAGTAAGATAATTTGCCCTCTTCATACTTTCTCTATAGTCCTATAGATTCTTATAATGCTATTTTACTGAGGTTTTGAGGCAAATTTTCATGAGTTTTATAATTGAATATTTAAAAATTCAATAAATTTTGGCCTTCAGAAATATCAGTATCAAAGTAAGGATGATCATAAGCATGATTGCACATCTATCTATCTGCAGAAAGGTTAATGTGGGATTAATAAGTAGAATAAAAAATGACCACTAGTCTATATCATGAAACTTGTGTTTAACTCACAGGTGTAAAAGATGGGGCTAACCTATAGACTATCATTTAATAATGATTTCAGAATGCGGGAATTGTTAGATTAATGACAATTTTATGAATTCATTTATTCATTATACATGTACTTAACAGATTAGTATGAAGCATCTATTATTACATGTCAGTCGCTCTTGTATGAGCTGAGGGTACAATAGTGAATAAGAGAGACAATGTGTTACCCCTAAATAACTTATATTCTAGTGATATGGGGGAGATAAAAACCTAGTTATAGGTAAGTATTCTGATAAATATAAAGTTTTCAGTGAAGAATAGGTGATTAATATCCTGGATCCAAAATTGATTTGCAGATTTCCATTTTTGTCAATACACTAGAATAGATTATCTCAAAAGTTTTTGCTAATAGTATTATAGACCACCAGAATGAAATATTAAAGTTGCCTCCATTATCAAAATGCTTAGTTGAGTTTACAGGAAAGTAGTGAAATCCTCAGGTGCTAAAAAGTGAACAGGGACTTGGAACCCAAAGCATTAACATCAGGTAGAGACAGAAGGTGAAACCTTGCTCCTTTTGAAGTGGTATAATGGAATTAAGATTCATGAATAAAGATGAGATCTCAAAAGGCTCTCTTCTGAGGAAAAGGCTGTAATGTAAAAAAATTCTGCTCATGAATACAGAGAGACGTGAGACAAACTTGTCTGTCTTGGTCTGAATTCCAAGTCAGAATAATCATCATTATCCATAAGTATGGGCCTGTATGTGCTGATGTTTTGGATTGAGTTTTTACTATTCATGACATTAGGAATCTTCAGTGAGAGATATTAACAAAAACAATTTGTCTGTTTATGGCAAATCCTACTGGATTTCTTATCGCTAGCAAACCATGTCTATCTCTGAATAGATGCAACTTGATCCAGGTCATATGCTATTTATACAGATAAAGCTCAGCTGAATATGAGTTCATAAGTCAAAATCACAAAATATAACAAACATGAAAATCCATCATGAATGAGTCAGTAGCAAAAAAGTCACAATATTCAAATCCACCCCTCCTCCCAAACCTCACATACCAGATAAATTAGACTCTAAATTAAATGTTTGGTATTGCTAAGGGTATAAAGAACTAGAGTGCATAAAAGTATTAGAGGCTCTGAAAAGTAAAAAACAGCTTTGAAAGAGAACTAACTCAAATTTTTATAAATAAAAATCATTATTCATTTAAAATAGACAAAACCCTCAATGTATAGATTAACAAGTAAATTATACACAACTGAAAAAAAAACATAGGTCTAAATGTCTCTAATATAACATAGAGAAATAAAAAGAAGACAAAAAAGAAATAGAATTTAAGTCACTGAACATGGATCAAGGATTGCACTAATCATTAAGGTATTTCAGAAAAAGCAGATAGAGAATAGGGAAGCAATACAGCTGAAAGAAAGTATCACTGAATTTTTATGAATTCATAAAATAAATAGATCCTTGGTATGCAGAGTTATAAAGAGTCTTGAGCAAGATAAAAAAATTAATGCACACCTGGGCGTGTTGTACTGAAATAACAAAACTCAACAGCAAGGACAATATTTTAAAAGTAGTAAGAGGGAAAAGGACAGAGTACTTAGAAGTTAATGATCATGAGAATTAGGCCTGTTTTCTCACCTGAAAAAGACTAAACTATAAGATAGTAAAATATCTTCTGAGTGGTGAGTTAAAATAACTGTCAATATAGAATTGTATGTCTAAATGTGCCATCATGCAAGAGAAAATTGTTTATAGACACACATAGAAAGGGGAAAAATCCCATGCTGAAAGAAAGTAGACCACTAACTTCACAAAATACGACAATGAACCCAGAGGGTAACGGTAAAATCCCAAAAGGAATAGTCAGTGCAGAGATTGATGTGCATATGGGTAAATCTAAGCAAAGATCGATAGTATAACAGATAATAAGAGTGATGATAGTTACAATGATAATGAAATACTAATAAATCATCCTGGAATTATAATAGCAAAGAGTACTACAATTTTGGATAAAAAAAGGCCAGAAGCTAGTTATGAGTTCCAAAGAACTTCACAAAGTTATTTGTACTGTTCAAAAATGGATGAGAGATATTATTAAACTGTAGTTTGGTTTAATCTATAACATAAAGATCAATTTAAAAAACTTGAGGTTGCAGAAAGACCAAAAGAAAAAACTGTGTATTGTGGCAGCTATACAAATATCAGATTAAGTAGACTAAAAGGGAAAAAGAAAAATCACCACATATTATCAATGATACATTTGCTAAATTGACAAAATAAAGCAACATAATAGAATAATTAGAATTTTTGTGCATCTGATAACATAGCTTCAAAATACATAAGGCAAGTACTGCAAAATTGCAAGGGCAAACTTTGTGCCTTACCACCATGATGGGAGAAGAGTTAAATAAACAACATAACAACAAACTAACTTATATACTCTGGTGAACACCTCGATCTCATGATAAAAGGAATATACATTATTTTCAAGAACTGATTAAACTTTTACAAAGTTGACCATATATTAGTTAATAAAGCAAATCTGAGAACATATTAAAACAATTATCATATAAAGTACACTCTTTGATCAGAATGAAATTAAATTAGAACTCAGTATAAATAAAGAACACCAAATAATGTGCAAGTTTGGAAACATCCTTCAAAATAACCTATAGGTCCACCAAAAAAAAAAAATCACACTGAAGAAATGTATATTTAAAATTCTATACTTTTAAATAAAAATTATGTTTAGATAAATATAGTTGGTATTGTGTTTGTAAAAAATAATAAAAACTTGATTGCAGAATCCATAACATTAGGGGAAATGGCATTGAAGAACATATATTGGAAAAGACGGAAGGTTGCATCTTAGCTAATCATGCAAATCATAAAGTTTGTAAAACAGCATACCTAAAATGTAATAGAAAGTGTAAAAAATAAGAGCAGAAATTAATAAAGTAGAAAATAGGAATCAAATGTAGGGTAACGGTAGTTAAAAATTGGTTCTATATAAAAAGATAAAATATTTTAAATTTCATAAACAAAGAGATTGTGAGAAAATTGTTATGTATGTTTATATATACACATATATGCATGTTGTATATTATATATATACATATATACACATGCCTACATATGCGTATATGTGTATACATGTATGTAAATATGAAAATTGTGTGTGTATATACATATATAGAGAGATTTATTTTGAGGAATTAGGTAATACAATTGTGGCAGATATAAAATCTGTGGAGGAGGCTGGCAGGCTAAAAACTCAGGCATGAGTTGATTCTTCCGCCTTGAGGCGAAGTTTCTTCTACTCTACAAAATCTTGGGTTTTTTGAGCTTAAGACCTTCAACTGACTAGATGAGGCCTACCCATGTTATTGAAGGTAACAAAATGTTTTCACAGCAACCCCTAGGTTAGTGTTTGACTAAACAGCTGGGTACTATAGTCTAGCCAAGTTGGCACATAAAACTATTTAAATAACTAATTGTATAAATTCACAATAAATATAAATAAAAATGAGTGGTCACAAAGGGAGATATATGAATAAGCACATGAAAATGTGATCATCGTGATTAAGGGAAATGCAAACAAAAACCATAATGACATTCCATTAAAATGTTTAAAATAAAGACTGCAAACAAATGCTGGAATAAAGAAAAATGATCTGTCATATATTTTGTGGTAATATAAAATGGCTCAGTCACTGGGGCTTGGCAAATTTATTTATAAAGTGAAAATGTACACTTATTATTGGAGTCAGCAAATCAACTCCTAGGTACATACCCTAGAGAAACGAAAATATATGTAGAGGACTGAAATAGAAGTCCTAACCCTTTCCAAGAAACTAACAGACTCCTTTGGCTTAAAAGGCCCCCAATTTTTAAGTTCCTTGCCATGGTAGGACAGAGACTGGCCACATCACACTGACTGCCATCCTCTTTCCTTTTACTAATTGTGATTAGATTTTCTCAAAAGATTGGCTTGAAAGAACAGAACATCCAAGACCTGGACCACTTGATGCCTTCCTCCTCTTTTTATGGTTCTGACATGACAGCTATTCTGGACCACATTTTTTTTTTTAAGAGACAGGTTGCTGTTCTGTTACCCAGGCTGCAGTACAGTGGTATGATCATGTCAGCCTTGAACTCCTAGGATCAAGTGATCTTCCTGCCTTAGTTTCCTGAGTAACTGAGACTACAGATGTGTGCCATCACGCTTGGCTTAGTTTTGTATTTTTTGTTAAGATGGGCTCTCAATATGTTACCCAGGTTGGTTTCAACGCCCAGTCCATTCCATTATTTTTGAAGGATTTTTTTAAAATTTTGCTTGCATTTGATGCTCCATAATCTTTGTAACTTTACAGATTTTGCCATATTTCTTGATATTTTGTCTGTTCACAACAAAATCTATTGCTTTTTATTTTGGTCCCCATTCTTGATAATTGTAGCCTTTACTATTTCAGTATCTTCTTTTATGTGCATGTCATTGACAGACCCATCAGTTTGAATGACCCATCAGACCCATCAGTTTGACATAGGATTTCAGATGCCATGACTAATAAAAGTAGAATAATCAGTTTAAGTCTTAGTCTGAGAGCATGGTTGGCTAACTACTTCAAATCTAATGCAAAATAAAGTATGTGAGACCCCTTATTTCAAAATCAGATATAAATATTTTATAGTATACTAAAATATAAAATGACTTTTTTCTATTTTCCATGGCTGCTCTTTCTCTACTTGTCAGGGCATTTGTAACATTTTCTATCTAACGACATAAGTTAAAAACATACAGTTTTAAATTGTTAACGTTAATTTTATCACTCATCTTTCTATTTTGCAATGTCAGTGTCTAATGCAAATATGAGGTCATTTACCTAATTTGTGGAATTACTAGATTATTATAATTCATATTTTGTGGCTCATGTATCCTTCTGTATTCCATTCTTATTAGAAGAGTAAAAATCTCACACGAATTTAACTCATTTGATTTTATTCTACTTCCTGATATGTGTACATTTTACCAAAATTTTCTGCCTTTACCTTGCTGGTGAGTAATGAAGGACCAAAAGGTAAAGGTACTATGGGGTGTTCCATGTACGTCATGAATTTATTTTAAGAGATTAGCTAATTCAGGGAAGTATCACAAGTAAAAAAACATATGATAGGGTTCCTTGGTCATTGATATTTCTCAGAATGCCACCATCTTTCTGAGTTCAAGTTCTAGTTCCAGTGGAAAATTTGGCCCCTTGGGACTATCAGCAACCAGCACTTCAGTCATAGACCTCACGATATTTACCTTGTGCGTGCTTTGAGTCTTGTTGAAGTCAGTTGGGAACACATCATAGGTCCATCAAGATTCTATGCTTAGGAGACATGGCAAGCCCTATTTGAGAAGGGTGGCAAGGAATGGCATATATGGGCATTACACAAAGCTCCTCTTCTCACATGGGTACATGCTCAATTGTCCCACCAAACTTCACATACACAAGGCACAAATTCAAACATAATGATCTCGAGAAAGCTACAGAAGCACATTGAGCCAAGTACTGGCTATTTTGAGTCTGTCATATGCTTATGAATGAGCCCTGTTTGCAAAGCATACAGTTTCTTTTGCTACTGTATTGTTTGAATCGGGTTACCTTAGCACAGAAAGGACACTTCTGCCCCTAGGATTTTTCGCTTATAGTTTTTTTTGTTTTCTGCACAGACTGTAAAAATCACTAAACTGTGAACTGTGGAGTGACAATAAAAGAGTGTTCATTCTATAAATAAATATCAAGATGTTATCTTACAATATTAAAATGTTATCCAAGGTAACAATTTTGCATTTTCAACCTATTTTATAAATATTTTACTTTGTATCTTTAAATAATCTGCTATTCTGTATAACTCAAGGATGCTTATGTTTAAAAAGTTACTTTAGTTAATAACGATTTTTTAAATAAAACATGCTTAATTTTGACATTAATCAGAAATTTAACTTCAATATTAGTGAGTTTTTAGTAAATATTCTGTCTTTTTTAATCTGAACATGAAAAAAGTTATTTTTACTTTCTTCAAAGATTATTTGATTTGTTGGCAAATCTTTGATAATAATCTCCTACATGCTACAGCTTTCCAATCATTTGCAATTCTTTTATTCTAACCTGTAATGATTTCTTGCATAGCACTTTCTTTTGCTTTGATTAATTTTGTAGAAAAATTCCTGTCATATTGTTGAGAACAAATTCCCTGGTGATTCTATGAAATAAGATAGTATTTTATATAATAATTTAGAAACCAATTTTTCTCTGTCATCTGAAGTTACATTTCTTACCTCTATTTTATATGAAATTAATACTCTATGTTTTCTCACTTAATTTAAATCCCGTCTCTAAACTGTCATGAATGATATGAATTAAATAAAATAGAGGAAATATCAATTGTATTATTCATTCATTCACTTAACAAATATTTATTATAAGCTTATTGTATGAAGGAGAGGAGTTATTATTTATTCCAAGGAATGCTTAACTAAATCATTATTCTATAGCAAAAGTCAAATGTTAAAAAGAAAGGAAAAAAATAGAGAAAAGAAAAAAGGAATAAAATTAAGACATAAGGTTACAATAGAGTGAATTAATCAAATTCACTACTGATTTATCTTTTTTAACATACCGTTTCAAAACAAGGATTTCTTATGAAAAAATTGTCTTTATCAGTCATTACTTTTTCTCATGTTACTGTTTTTTATGCACTAAATAGATATGAGTTCTTGAAATATTGGTACAGCTCTCTGAATATATAAAAGTATATTAATAAAAATAGCTGAGTTTAGCTTTCTTTTTGTGACTTTTATATTTAATAACTCCAATGTATTTGATGAAACACAAATAAATCAGCTCAGAAGAATTTAACTGTAATATGTATGCTAATATTGTTTGCATTCAATCTGTAAGGGAATCAGAAACTGAAGTGACCAAAAGCTGAATTTTATATTTCCTAAGGGAACCCTTGGAATAAACAAGGCATACAATGACTATTTGTAAAACATGTCAAAAACCCAGTGACCCGAGTACCCTGCCTTTCACATGGATGAAAGAAAAAAAAAACACAAACTTTTTTTGTTAATAATATGACATACAGTCATATCACTTATTTTTCTATGATCAAAAATGTATATGTATTATTATATTTTGAAAATTAAATATTATAAAGTTTTTATTCATTTCCAATGTACCTGTGGCCTCAGAATCCAATAACATTGGAATGTGCTGAATAAATTTATTCAGCAATTTATTTTTGGTTCTGTCACTGTCATTCAAAAAGAGAATTAGCTTCTCTCTATGAGATGAAATAAGAAGAGGGAATAAAATGTTTGGTTGCTGCCATCACAAATGTTGGGAAAAGTGGACCCCTATTACAATACTGGTGGGATAATAAATTTGTAAATCATTTCAATGGAGAAATTTATTCCATCCCATTTAAATATGTGTGCAATTTGACCCATACATTTCATTTCTAATAATTCATTATTGAAAAATAGTCTTACATACTCTTTCCTTTATATAGAATGCTTATAATAGTATTGCTTATATTGTGAAAAAAGTTAACTAGGAGATTGAATAAATAAATCCATGTGACAGGGAATTGGCAGGCATTAATACATATATATTATGTATTAATCTACATAGATTAATACATAATATATAATAATTATAGATTAAGACATAATATATAATAATTAACTATATTAGTAAGGTTATATATTAGTAATATATTAGGTAGATTAATACATAATATATAATAACATTTAATTATTTTGTATGTAGCTTATTAAAATATATGTGTAATTAATGACATAATGATAATAAAGTAATTGGTATTAATACTAACAAAGGAAATATGCATGGTATGTTGACAAACTGTTAAATAGGAAGATAATTACAAAATGTTATTTCATCATGCTTCGGTACAAGCAGAGATGTGTCTATATATTATGCATATCATAATAAAGTGAGGTGAGTGTAGAAAAAGACATTCAGTATCTGTCACAAAGCTTATGGTAGTATTTATGTTTTGTTGAGGTCACAGAGCTTTATATTTTCTTTTTTATTTTCCAAATGCTATATTATAAATTTATTAAAATTCAAATATTAAATATTCTTTGTATATAGGAGGAAAACTACTATGCCATAAGCAAATTTTGGGATAGAAAGTACCAAAATGAATTTTAACTTCACTATATTCCCTCAAGTGAAACATGAATTTGTATTAAATTTTCCAAATAGCTGTTAAAGCTTGATTATTTAATATACAACAACCTTTTCCTGTTAAGAATGCACATAGTACTCTACGTAGGTGAGATATGGCTAAAAGTTAAAATGTGTTGATTACAAAGCAAAAAACAAATAAAGGAACTCCGTGCAGGACAGATCTGAACAGCATTTGAAACAGAAAATTTAACTTGACTTCATATTTAGATCTCTGGGCTAAATCCTATATTTCTTGGTAACCTGCATAACCTCCACTATTTTGCATTTCAAAGTGAGAAATCCAGCAGCTATAATCCTGTTTTGGCTTTTAACACTTAGAATGCAATGTTAAATTCATTTTATATCTTTACTCCTTAGTTACTCATATATAATGTAATGCTATTAGCACTATTTAAAATGTTTAAAAGGAATGAGTAGGGGGGAGATGGTGGATAGGAGACAGGGCAAACATGTAGCTCCCACATGGATGAACAGAATAGCATGTGGAGATTCACACCATGATATTTCACTCCAAGAACCACCACAGGAACGTACCAGGAAAACCAAAAGAATTCACAGATCCTTTGAAAGAGCAGCACACTGCTGCAAATTCTGTGACGGGTAAAAAAATGCGAGTTTCCAAAGTGTGAGAAGGGGAAAACCTACCTCGGAACACACAGCTGCACTGGGGAATCTGAAAATCCAGATCACAAAAGAAGGATTTAACCTTGCCTGGAGATGAAATGGGTTTACAGAGTCCCAAGAAATATAAAAGTAAAAGTAGCAGTGGGAAGTGCCTTGAATACATTCCCAGTCTCCAGCTTGAGCTGTGGGAAGCAACCTCTAACTATATCTCACAGGGGCTCTTGAGGAAGGCAGCCAGTGGAATTGCAGAGGGGTTGCTGGGCAAAGGAAGCTCCCAACTAAAACTGGTAGTGCTTTTTTGACTAGGCATCAATTTTCTTGAGCAGAGTCTGGGGGACAAGTGGGAGCTGCTGTGGATATAAGCAAGCTAGTACAGGAGCTCAGAAGTTGCCACTGACAGAGAGGGCAGACAGAAAGAGGTGAAGTCTAAAAGCCAAAAGCCATGCTTGCTTTCTCGGCAGGGATAGTTCATGGCCTGGGTCAAGGGATCAACCCATGGGACATGAGAATGTGAATAGCATCCCTTGAGTTTCAGACGTCTTCACTGAGTTAGTCTACCCAAATTAGAAGGAACCAGAAAAGTGATTCTGGTAATATGACAAAACAAGTTTCTATAACATCCCCACAAGATCATACCAGCTCCCCAGCGATGGATCCAAATCAAGCAGAAATCTCTGAAGTGCCAGATAAATAATTCATAAGGTTGATTATTAAGCTACTCAAGGAGATAGCAGAGAAAGGCAAAAAAAAACTTAAAGAAATGTAAAAAACTACAGGATATAGATAAAAATTCTCCAGAGAAATAGATACCATAAATAAAAAAATCACAACTTCTTGCAATGAAAGACAAACTTGTACAAATACAAAGTTTAGTGAACAGTTTCTTTGTTCTCTTTTTTCTTTTTCTTTTTTAAGACAGAGTCTTCCTCTGTTGCCCAGGCTGGAGTCCAGTGGCACAATCTTGGCTCACTGCAACCTCCACCACCCAGGTTCAAGATATTCTCATGCCTCAGCCTCCCAAGTAGCTGAGACCACCAGCCCGGCTAAGTTTTGTATTTTTAGTAGAGAAGGGGTTTGTTGCCCAGGCTGGTGTTGAACTCCTGGCCTCAAGTCCTCTGCCCCCTTTGGGCTCCCAAAGTGCTGGGATTACAGGCATTAACCACTGTGTCCAGCCAACAGTTTCAACAATAGACTGAAACAAGTCAAAGAAAGAACTCCAGAGTTTGAAGACAAGGCTTTGGAATTGACCTAATCAGATGAAGACAAAGAAAAAATTTTAAAAAATGAACAAAGCCTCTAAGAAATTAAGGATTATGTTAAAAATTAGGGATTATGTTAAACAGCCAAACCTAAGAATAACTGGTGTTCTTGGAAAACTTATTTGAGGGAATAATTGAGGAAAACGTCCCTGGCCTTGCTAGAGATCTAGACATCCAAATATGAGAAGCTCAGAGAACTGCTGGAAAATTCATTGCAAAAAGATCATCACCTAGGCACATATTCATCAGGTTATTTAAAGTTGAGACAAAGGAAAGAGTCTTAGGAGCTGTGAGACAAAGCATCAGGTAACCTATAAAGGAAAACCTATCAGTTTAACAGCAGACTTCTCAGCAGAAACCTTAGAAGCCAGAAGGGATTGGGGTCTCCAGACCCCTGAAACAAAATAATTGTCAGCCAAAGATTTTGTATTTAGTGAAAACAAGCTTTTATAAACAGAAGAGAGATAAAGTCTTTTTCAGACAAACAAATGTTACTGCTCCTAAGCCAACACTACAAGAGATGCTGAAAGGAGTTCCAAATATAGACAGAAAACCTTGAAATATGCCAAAATAGAATATCCTTAAAGCATATTATCTCACAGAGCCTGTAAAACAATATCACAATGAAAAAGAAAAGTATTAAGGTAACAACCAACATGATGAATAGAACAATACCTCATATCTCAATACTAACTTTGAATGTAAATGGCATAAATGCTCTGCTTTAAAAGATACAGAATGGCAGAATGGATAAAAATCCATCAACCAAGTATCTTCTGTCTTTAAGAGACTCACCTAACACATAAGGACTTACATAAACCTAAGGAAAAGGGGTGGAAGAAGATATTTCACCCAAATGGAAAGCAAAAGCAAGCAGCAGTAGCTATTCTTATAGCAGACAAAACCGACTTTAAAGCAACAACAGTAAAAAAGACAAAGATGGGCCGGGCATGTGGCTCATGCCTGTAATCCCAGCACTTTGGAAGGCCAAGGCAGGCGGATCGCCTGAGGTCAGGAGTTCGAGACCAGCCTGGCCAACACGGTGAAACCCCGTCTCTACTAAAAATACAAATATTAGCCGGGCATGGTGGCAGGCGCCTGTAATCCCAGCTGCTCGGAAGGCTGAGGCAGGAAAATCACTTGAACTTGGAAGGTGGAGTTTGCAGTGAGCCGAGATTGTACCACTGCACTCCAGCCTGGGCAACAAGAGCAAGACTTAGTCTCAAAAAAAAAAAAAAAAAAAAAAAAAAAAAGGACCTAAGAAATGAGATAGATGGCAACACAATAATAGTGGGGACCTTCGATGCTCCACTGACAGCACTAGACAGGTCATCAAGACAG
Source organism: Nomascus leucogenys (assembly GCF_006542625.1). NCBI lineage: Eukaryota > Metazoa > Chordata > Mammalia > Primates > Hylobatidae > Nomascus > Nomascus leucogenys. Next base: position 86,716,796 of record NC_044387.1, read on the forward strand.
AAAGTCAAAAAAGAAGCAATGGACTTAAACCATACCCTACAACAAATAAATGTAACAGATATTTACAGAACATTCTACCAAACAACTGCAGAATATACATTCTTTTCTTCAGCACATGGAACATTCTCCAAGATAGGTCATATGATAGGTTACAAAACAAGTCTTAAATTTAAGAAAATCAAAATTATATCAAATATCCTCTCAGACAACAGTGAAATAAAACTGGAAATAAAATTTAGTAGGAATCCCCCAAACCTCACAAATACATGGAAATTAAATGATCTGCCCTTGAATGATCTTTGGGTCAACAATGAAATCAAGATGGAAATTTAAAACCTTTTTGAGCTGAATGATAATAGAGGCACAACTTATCAAAACCTATGGGATACAGCAAAAGTGGTGCTAAGAGGAGAGTTCATAGCATTAAATGCCTACATCAATAAGACTGAAAGAGCACAAATAGACGATCTAAGGTCACACCTCAAGGAACTAGAGAAGTAAGAACAAGCCAAACCCAAACCCAGCAGAAGAAAAGAAATTAAAAAAAAATCAGTGCAGAACTAAATAGAAACAACAACAAAAAGTACAAAATGTAGATGAAACAAAAAGCTAGTTTTTTGAAAAGATAAAGTTGATAGACTGTTAGTGAGATTAACCAAGAAAAGAAGAGAGAAGATTCAGTTAAGCTCAATTAGAAATGAAACAGGAGATATTACAACTGATACCCCAGGAATACAAAAGATTATCCAAGGCTACTATGAACACCTTTATGCACACAAACGAGAAAATCTGGATAAGATGAAAAAATTCCTGGAAATATACAACATTCCCAGATTAAATAAGGAAGAAATAGAAACTCTTTACAGACCAGTAACAAGTGTTGAGATTGAAACAGTAATTAAAAATTTGCCAACAAATAAAGTCCAGGACCAGATGGTTCACAGCTCAATTCTGTTAAGACTTTCTAAGAAGAATTCCTACTAATCTTACTGAAACGATTCCAAAAGATAGAGAAAGAAGGAATCCTCTCTAAATCATTCTATAAAGTCAGTAAAACCCTAATTCTAAAACCAGGAGAGGGCATAACAACAACGAAAACAACAGACCAATGTCCTTGATGAACATAGATGCAAAAATCCTCAACAAAATACTAGCTAACCAAATCCAACAGCACATCAAGAAGATAATACACCATGATCAAGTGAGTTTTATACCAGGGATGCAGGGTTGGTTTAACACACACAAGTCAATAAATGTGATACATCACATAAACAGAATTTTTAAAAAATCATACGATCATCTCAACAGACACAGAAAAAGCATTTGACAAAATCCAACATCCCTTTATGATTAAAACCCTCAGCAAAATTGGCATAGAAGGATCATACCTCAAGGTAATAAAAGCCATATATGAAAAACCCACAGACAATACTACATTGAACAGGGAAAAATTGAAAGCATTCCCCCTGAGAACTGGAACAAGAGGAGATTCCCACTTTCACCACTTCTGTTCAACATAGTATTGGAAGTCCTAGCCAGAGCAATCAGACAAGAGAAAGAAATAAAGGACATCCAAATCAGTAAAGAAGTCAAAGTGTTGCTGTTCGCCAAGACAGCAACAACATATGATCGTATACCTAGAAAACCCTAAGGAATCATTTACGAGGCTCCTAGATTTGATAAATGAATTCAGTAAAGTTTCAGGATAACAAAAAATGAATGTACGCAAATCAGTAGCCCTGCTATACTTAGGAATCTACTAACAAAGGAGGTAAAATATCTCTAAAAAAAAAAACTACACTGCTGAAAGAAATAATCAATGACTCAAACGAAGGCAAATGGATGGGTAGAATCAATATAGTGAAAATGTCCATACTGCCAAATGCAATCTACAGATTCAACACAATTCCCATCAAAGTACCAAAATCATTTTTCACAGAACTAGAAAAAAAATCCTAAAATTCATATGGAACCAAAAAAGATCTCACACAGCCAAAGCAAGACTAAGCAAAAAGAACAATCTTGAGGCATCACATTACCTGACTTCAAACTATACTACAATGCTATATTTACCAACACAACTTGGTACTGATACAAACATAGGCCACTGGAACAGAATAGAGAACCCAGAAATAAAGCCAAATGCGTAGAGCCAACTGATTTTTGACAAAGCAACAGAAAATGGGAAAAGAACACCCTATTCATCAAATGGTGCTAGGATAACTGGCTAACCACATGTAGGAGAATGAAACCGGACCCCCGTCTTTCACCTTATACAAAAATCAACTCAAGATGTATAAAAGACTTAAATCTAAGACCTGAAATCATAAAAGTTCTAGAAGGTAACATTGGAAAAACCCTTCTAGACACTGGCTTAAAAAAGCCTTCATGACCAAGAACCACAAAGCAAATGCAACAAAAACAAAGATAAATAGATGTGACTTAATTAAAGGAAAAAGCTCCTGCACAGCAAAATAATCAGCATAATAAAACAGACTACACACAGAATGGATGAAAATATTTGCAAACTGTGGCTCTGACAAAGTACTAATATTCAGAATCTACAAGGAACTCAAACAAATCAGCAAGAAAAAAAACATCAAAAAGTGGGCAAAGGACATGAATAGACAATTCTCAAAAGAAGGCATACCAATGGCCAATAAACATGAAAAAAGGCTCACTCAACATCATTAATTATCAGGGAAATGCAAATAAAAGTTACAATGTGATACCAGCTTACTCCTGCAAGAATGGCCATAATAAAAAAATTAAAAAATAATAGATACTGGCATGGATGTGGTGAAAAGGGAACACCACATCCATTTTAAGCTGCTTTTGGAAATGTAAACTGGTATAACCACTATGAAAAACAGTATGGCGATTCCTTAAAGAACAAAAAGTGGAATTACCATTCAACCCAGCAATCCCATGTCTGGGTATTTATCCAAAGGAAAAGAAGTCATTATATGAAAAAGATGCTTGCACACACATATTTATAGCAGCACAATTTGTAATTGCAAAAATATGGAACCAGCCTAAATGCCCATTGACCCACAAACTGATAAAGCAAATGTGGAATATATACACCATGGAATACTACTCAGCCATAAAATGAAATGAAATAATGGTATTTGCAGCAACCTGGATGGAATTGAAGGTGGTTATTTTAAGTGAAATAAATCAGAAATGGAAAACCACATACTGTATGTTATCTTTTGTAAGTGGGAGCTAAGCTACCAGGACAAAAAGGATTAAATATGATATAATGGATTTTGGAGGTGTGAGGGTAAGGGTGGGAGGCGGGCGAGGGATAAAAGACTACACACTGGGTGCAGTGTACACTGCTTGTGATGGGTGCACCGAAATCTCAGTAATTACCACCAAAGAATTTCTCCATGTAACCAAAAGCCACTTGTTCCTCAAAATTATTGAAATAAATAAAAAAAGAGGTTAATTTATTTTCCCAAGTTCATATAGTTGGGAGATATTGGAACCATTAACTAATAAGGGTGAAGAGAAAAATAGAACTATGATACAGGATTTAGTGGTTTTAGACACCTACATTGATGGTATCTGCCTCGAGGAATGAGATATACAACAGTCCAATGTGTTTCTTACTTCAATTTTGGAGATGCACAACAAAAAAGTACTTGTAGAATCAAAGCAGATAGTTATTTCCCCCACTTAAATGTGAATAAAATATAATTAGAAGAAAATTAGAAGAGAATAAACATTATGTTGTACATATGACAAGTCATCGAAAGTCCACATTTTGAAAAAAAAATGCATATGTGCTCTGAGTCTCAAGTTTTAAAAAATATTTAAAACACTGGGTCTAAATGCAATGTAGTATTCTGGATTGGATCCAAAAACAGGAAAAGGGCATTCATGGAAAGACTGATGAGGGAGCAGAAACTTCAGATGTATTGCACAGAGACTGAGTAATGTGAAGGAGGCAGCTTTGCAAAGACTGGGGAGGTGACATTCCAGACAAAAGGGGCACGATAGAGAAATAAGACTGTCATTCAAAAATCAGAAAGAAGTCCAAGGTGCTAAAACCTAGTCAATGAATAAATTGTGTGTGTGTGTGTTGGTGGGGCGGGGGGTTGTCTTGACTTACACATTTTCTTCAAATTTACTTTAACTAGAGTATTTGCTAATTAGAGTATTAACGAAATTTTTGCTAATTATAGTATTGAGGAAATTTTGTGCCCTCCAAAATGTTATACTGTGTTCTAGCTTTAGTTGGAGAGACTTCCTCTGTATTTGTTCCTGGTCAGTGTCTCACTCTGAACATCCTTGGGCAACTTCCTCTGTGTTCTTCCCAGTGTGTTCTTCCATATGGGAACCACGTGAATGGTTATAGAACTTTCTTTTTAGTGCAGAAGGAAATCTACCATTTTAGACCAGAGTGAAAATGGATTTCTAGTCCCAGTGAAGAGGCATATTTGCTAAGAAGAATACCTCTGGTATGAAACCATTATATATACTTTCTAGCTTTAGAGTAGGAATTTTTTGTGATAATGTAGACCACCACATGTGAGAAACGTTCATGAATATTACTGAGATAAGACTGAACTCTTATAAACAATGTTTTGCTACATAATGGGAAAGGACAATTAAACTTGACATGTTAGTAGAAAAATTTTCTCTCCTACTTATACTTTAGCTTTGTGACATTTCTATGTCACCAAGTGTATAAATTGACAACAGTTTCAACTGAATTTTCTCTAGAAAACTTGCTTAGCGAGTATTTACTCATCCATATTAGTTTTCCCGCCTACATTCACTTGTCTTTTTCTTATACACCCTTCATTTCTTCCTAAATACCAATACCCTGAATGAAAGAGGAATCTTGCAGAGCTCTGCTTTCCTTATTGAACAAATTATTTCTCCTAATTCTTTCACAGGATATGCCCAGGAAGCCAAACTCTTTCTCTTTTAATTCTAATGTTATCTGATTTAGTACTTTTTAAAAAATATGCCATTTATTTATTTTCATATAAATTTGCAGGGTACAACTACGATTTTGTTACATGCACATATTGCATAGTAGTCAAGTTAGGGCTTTTGGTGTATCCATCTATTAAACATCATTCCCACCCGAATAAAGTTATCTAATAATATTGCTAAAAGGGATTTGGAGTTGGGCTTTCTCCTTACCTCATTTCACTCCGTAAACGCAAGTAAAACCATAAAGAAAAAAACAGTGGACAGTTAATGACAGGAACAGCAAGAAATGGCTAGCTTGATCAATTTCATAACTGATTTTTATATTCTAGTTACTTGTTTTGATCCCTTATATTTTGTTTTTATCATTTTCTTTATAGTAGTATTTTGAATACTGAAAAAAATCAAATATAAGAGTCACTGCGGAACAACCATTAACTTTTGACTCTGCTAACATGAATGTTGCTATATGTATGTGAAGACAATTATTTAAATTAATGAATATGAGCAAAGTCTAGGAAATTCTCTCCAGAGAAACGTGATTGGCTCAGATTTGCATGGCTGCTAAAAATGTTACGGAGGTTGGAGCAAGACTTACAATCATCAGACATAGTTAATATATGCTATAATACTTATCATGGCATTGAGTTACTCTCAGTCAGCCAAGGAGAAAACTGTAGGTAGTTGAAATGCTTCCAGAAGACAGCTGCTTGGACATGTCAGAAACTAATTAAAAAGTACCAGGACCAGCATGATGCTGACAGGCCGAGCTGAACATGTGAGAGCCCTGCCGAGTTTGTGATGGCAGGATCACTAGCAGCTTATTCTTCAGTAAGAAAAGCTCTCCATGATTACAAGGGCAATGACAGCCCATAAGGGAGCATCAACCATAAAGCAACTAAAGCCTTCAATGGGAGTCCCCCTGAGGAACACTAAGAAATAAGGCTTTTGGGTAAACACACCATAGATCATCATCATGACAGATAAACTCTCTGGAACTGTCTAGTGACAGATTGCTTGTTAATGAATAGTTTGTTAATAAGCAGGGCAACTGAGAGTTGAATGTTGATGTTGAGTCAAAGGTCGTATCTGTCAATCTGTTTATGCCGAAATGTTTGTCCTTCATGGAGTTGCTACACGTTTTCTTTAAATAAAACATGAAGAAAATGTACATTCTATATTTGAAGCAGATATTAATAGAGGAATTTTCCTTTCACTAAAGCCTAGGGTAGGGAAGTACCATATAAACTATAAAATACCCTAATGTATCATCCAGCCAATGTATACCTTAGATGCAAAGAAAAAATATTCTTTAAAATAATTTATCTTCTTTAGCCTATCGACATTATAATTACCATGGATAATTTTACTAAGTGGTCTGAGACTTGAAAGTATTCCCAACCAGGAGGTGACTAATGGAAGTAGAATTTTTGATGAGCTTTAATTGGTTGTTGAGCTTGAGGAGTTATTTGAACTGAAGTTAAATAAGCAATTTCAAATATTTTAAGTCCAAAATGGCCATCGATATCCACAAGGTCATTGAGTGAATTTATTCACTTAAAAGCTTGGAGAATGCATTTGGATAGAAATGCACAGTGCTGTGTAAAGAGACTTCTTTTGGCCATTACAAGGTTTAATGTGCCCAGCTACAATAAACACATTAACACTTGCTGGCCTCTGTCAGAAAATCTGGCTTTGTTAGTCATGATTCAGCCAGGTTGAAGATATACATTGAAAAAAGTTGGGCAAAAAAGTTAAGGAAAAAAGATATCACATTTAGATAGATCTGGAAAGGAGCCAACTAGCTGATAAGTTTAGGACATCGGTGTAAAGTCTACCTTTGAGACTATAATGTAGGTGGTGCAGAGAGCTTGCTTCACTAGAACTTCTTCCTTTTGATGTATTTGCATGTAACATATATTAATTTACAGCAATGTCATATGCATATATCTCCTCTAAACCACAAATTTTTCACTACACAAATATAACCCTTTTATATATCGTTATCAACAGATCATAAAATTTACTTGAAATTAATGTTAAACAATTAGGTAACGTGTACAGTATTTTTCAAGTGCAAAATAGGACTGAATCTGAAATTCCGAAATTTGATCAAATTCATTGACAAAAGTAGTAAATTTGTATCCATCTTGGCTGAAATGACTTGACCGAAATGCTAGAGGTAATCATATTTTCTTTATTATACCTCAGAAATCATTTGTTATTCCAATCTTTTGCCAGTGTTAATTGTTGCAGGAGGCAGACACAATACTTCTTTTACTAAGTATTTTTAAAAATACTTAGTAAAAATTGTTGGGTATATTATTATTCTATGATGTAAATGTACTGCCAATCAGGATGGTTTGGCCACCATATTTGGAAAATTGCAAGTAGTTTTGAAAATAATTTTAAAGTACGTATTTCAAAGTACTGTTGACTTCCTACTCACAAGCAATGGAATGGGAAATTAAAAACATCACAGCCACAAGCAGAGGTAAGATTTTGATAACCTTGGAAGAGGATGCATAATGGATAGGATACTTTTGTGCTTAGATATACCAGAAACATATTGATAATCTGTGAGTAGTATCTATTAGAATAAGACCTGCAAGAGTCTCCAAGATGAGAAATTAAAATGGAATTAAGAAAGACCTTCACACCTTCTACTCCTTTTAGAAGAGATGGTAAAAATTATAAACAACCTTAGTCATTAGTGTTAGTGGTCAATCAGTCAGATGATGAGATATTGTGTGTGTGCTTTGTTGAAAGAGATTTATTTCTATGTCTTTATTAATATTTGTGATTGAAAAAAGGTGCAAAAACATAGAATAAATAAAATCTAGTATTTGATAGCACAACTGGGTGAGAACAGTCAACAGTAATTTAGTTATTTTAAAATAACTAAAAGAATGGAATTAGAATGTTCCTAACACAAAGAAGTGTTAAATGCTTGAGGTGATGTTTACCCCATTTACCCTGATGTGATTATTACATATTGTGTGCCTGTATCAAAACATCACAGGTATCCCATAAATATATACAGCTGCTATGTACTCATAAAAATTTAAAAAATAAAAAAAACCCTAGAAAAGAAAGCGTTAGAATCTTAACTTGGGCTTTCCCCTTTTTTTCCAATCACAAATATTAATAAAGACATAGAAATAAATCTCTTTTAACAAAGTACACACACAAATCATGGAATACTGAGAAGGAAATGTGTCCCAGTACAGTGAAATTTCTGGCTGATGTAACTGAAAGCTAAGATTTTAATCTACCTGTGACAGGCTCTGAAATCCCTGACCTTTATTTTTACTTCATCATTGCATGTCTAAATAATTATAACCATTGCTGTCAATTATTACATGCCTACTGTGGCCAAACACCTTGTGTTTATGGCCGCTAATTCACACAATGGTTCTGTGAGGTGGACAGTATTATTCTCATTTACATAGGAGAAAATGGATATTCGTGGGATTTAACTTGACCCACGTCTCATAGCTAGAGGGGGCAGAGCTGAAATCCAGCTTAGTTGTCTCACTGCCTTGCCTTTCAGGAACTTGCCTCTCAGGAACTTGCCTTTTAGGAACTTGTATCTTGCTTCTCAGGAACTTGAACTCAGGAAAATTAATGTTTGAAGAGTTTTCTCTCATTTTTCAAATAAATGAAAATGATAGTATTTTAGGAAGCAGACTAATTTTATAATTTTCCTTTATGCCAACATGCAATAAAACAAATGGAAACTTTGTCAGAGAAATAATTTGACAATTTTGTTAGGCTTTTGAAGGCAAATTTCTATTAATCTTTTCAGAACAAATTAAAAACAAAGAATAACTCAGTAAGTGGAAGCTCATTAACACTTGGCTTAGAGAGTTGAGTCGTCCCATTAAGACCAGAGTTTGCAACACTTTAGCAATTATTTGTGCAATGCCACATCCTGCCAGGGATGAACTGCTTCAAGGGTCACCGGAAGGATACACTCATTGTTAGAGAAGGCTTTTGAGTGAAAAAACTTTCATGTTTAAAATGATGACTCAATCAATAATCAATAGAGACTGGGAGTTGGAGCATAATCACAATAGGAGCCACTTAACCTGAGTGATTACAGTGATTATCAATTTTATCTCTGAGATAATGATATGGGGGAAGAAAAGAACCTAGATCTGCATCAGCAGTTTCACTTAGGGAAGTGCTAACAATTGGGAAAAAAGACTTCTAAGCATAAATTATAGTTTTAAAAACTCCTTCAAAATGAGACCTGGTCCTCTTAATGTATTTCAGTTATTTAAACTTTATTAGTGTGTAATGCTGTCACTGAATGTCAAAGATTTATGAGATTGCTCAGGAATGCCTGGTATGGTCTTTGATTGTGGGCTACAGGAAATTATTCAAAGGGGACTTTTGGAACAAGACTTAAAAACATCTAAGTGCAGGCATAAATAAAGCACAGGGAAGGACCTTCCCAAAACCCTTTCTTCTTTTCTGGATAGAGAGCAAGAAGTGGAAACAATTTTATTAATCATCATTCTAGTTAGTTATTTGGCAAGTTTATAACAGCAAATTAGCAAGCCAGGATATAGGTATTCCTATAGTTTTCACTATAAGGGCAGCAAGATGTTTGTTCAAATAAACTATCCCTGAAACATTTTTCTATGCCTCTTTTTTTGTTGCCTTTAAATTTTTACCTTTCAGACAAGATTAGAACAAATAAAACCATTTGAACAAATGAAAAGCTGTTTTACTGTTTTTATTAAGAAAGCTCAACATAATGTTAATTCTACTAAAGAAAATCTATATATTTGCTGCAACACCAATAAAAATAACAGCATTTTTTTCCTGAAATTAGACAGGTTGACCTTCTTGTATTTAATATGTATATTTTATTTATTGCAGAATAGGACGTTATTGTTTATTTATTTTTTAAGGCTAGTCAAGTGAAACTAGGAGTGGAAGAGGAACAAATCTGTTAACTTTTTGTGATCAATTCGTTGTAAATATCACTGCCCTTGGACCAGCCTGCATGTGTTTTTATTATGCAAATATAAATATCTATTATATTCTTAATCTTACTTTTTAAACTAAGCAGTATATTTTTAAATTCAAGGCATATAATTCTTTCTATACATCTAATGTGTTGCTTGTAACTGTTGCATAATACTCCGTAGTGTACATGCACCAAATTTAATCTATCTACTCTGCCAAAACAGGGGCAGCTACATTGACTAGAAGGCCTTCCTGCCAGATGTAATGCGTGACAATATCCTGGTACATTATGCAGTTAAGCATTTCTATGTGATATATCCCTAAATATATATTTTCTGGTCTACAAATGTGCCAGAATATTCTTCACAATGGCTCTATCAATTTACATTTCCATTACTTAAATATTTTTAGAATCTATACTCTTGTTTTTATCCCACTGCTGTTAACTTTGTTTAGGTCCTGAATTACATAGGTAATACCCTCCAAGTTAGTTTTCTATATGCTATCTTATCTCTTCAGATTCATTTCCATACCAGTGCCAGAGTGATCATTGCAAAGCATGAATTCTAGTATCTTGTCTTGTTTTCTCTCTTTCTGTGGATCTTTTACAACATCTTTGTATTATAAGTAACTCCTTTAAAACTTTCTAACTCCTCACCCCCCAACCCACCAGTCTCCGCCAAGCACAAACAGACAAACCTAAATGGCTATTAGCCAAGCCATTGTAAATGTCTTGTATTCATAATTAAGTAAATATTTATTACTTTAATAATTTATTTCTAATATTATTAATTTGTTCTAGACAATATGCTAGTTAAAGAGTATGTAATCAAGAGTTAGCTAGAGAGGGTCTGTTTTCTCACAGAACTTACATTTTACTTTGGGAAACTGGTAATAAACAAGTAATCTACCACGTAAAACAAAAGATTACAGTGCTCAAGTCCAAATGTATGTATGTGTGTGTATATATATATATATATGTATGTATGTATGTATGTGTATATATATATATATATAATCACATTCTTTTCTTAATATTCTGTACATACGGTACCCCCTTCCTGAAAATTCCATTCCTTTTTCATGCGGTGTTTCTCTTACTCTGCTGGCATAGCTTTAATTTGTTTTTCTCATTGCAAAATGTTTAAGGGACTATAAAAGGAATGATAGTTTTTCACTGTATGTTCAATGTCCAGCATATATATCATAGAAAAGTTACCCAATAAATTTTTGCTGAAGTAATTAGTATATAAAATAATCTGTTAGGATATAATTGCATATTTTATTAATTACCTGTTATATGCTTAACACTGCTAGACATTATGGTAAATGCATCAAAAAATGAGAAGTTACCCTTTTTAGGAAGGTTATAATCTACTTCTGGAAACAACTAAAGGTCATAATACTATATTCTAAATGCCAAAATATTGTAGAAAAAAGAAAAGATAGCTATGTATAACAGTATGCAAAAGTGTTAGAGATAAGTTGGAAACTAGTGAGCTTTAAAAGCTGAGTAGAATTTAGGCAAGCAGGATATAAAATGAGTTCATTCTAAGGGTGAAAATGTATAGAGGTTCCCTAAGCATGGCATTTGAGAAACACATGGAGCTCTGTGTAATAAACTTGGACTGAGTCCAGAGTATGTTCTAGGGCTTGGGTTAGTCTCTGTTAGTACAATGATGAACCCAAAGGCTAGTTGTGAGACCATTTTGACTTGTGTGGTTAATTCAAGATGGAGAGTGAGAAGATAGGAAGTAGGTCTGATAAAGTGTCATGGTGTGCATGTGTGTGTGAGTGTGTGTGCTTGAGAGAGGGTGTGTGTGTGTGTGTGTGTTCTTGAAAGCCAAGCAACAAACCTGAGTGTTTTCTTTGTAGACAATATGTTTGAAGCTAAGACATGATAAAATCCATGAAAGAAAAAATAAGCTGTATCATAGGTGTGCACAAAGAATATTAGATATGAACAATTAAAATGAAAGCTACCAGTTAGGAAACCATTTTCAGTGGTAGAAGCTTTATATATGATGGGAACAGTGGAAATATGAAGGAAAGAACAGATGCTAGAGTTATTTTTAAGAAATATGTCATGCCTGATAGGGTATTAAGACTAAAGTACAGACATGAGCTAAAATCGCCCAAAGATTTGCATTTTTAGGGCCTAGAAATTGGTTACCAAAAACATATAACATTTTTTCTTGGAGAAAATGGTGTGTTTATTTTTATACACACTGAGTTGAAATGGAAATGTTCTGTAGTTAGCTGAACATATGTGAAAAGTAAAAAAAAAAAAGTTACAATAAAAGAAAATGCCAATATAAATAAAATAAAAAGGATAAAAGGAAATCAGTATATTTTATGCATCACTAGGCTGAATATATTTGTTAATGCACCAGGGCCTTTTGAATATGCATATACACATTTTCTACTTACTATGTTTCATGCTCAATGTACTAAATTTATATATTTTACAGCCAAAACTTGTTCTAATGAAACTATTTTTAACATTTTATACTAATCACAAATTTAATTTCTTAAATTTTCTTAAAACTTAATTTTGCAATGACACTTATTTTGTCTGATTTTTAAATTTCCCTAATATTTTGAATAATAATAAACCTACATTATGTGAAAATACTTAAACAAAAATGTGTTCTAAACTATAATACCATTGGTTTAATCCATGTTATCTTTTTCTTTGTTCAATTTTATACCCCCTTGGAACTTAGAACCTTCTTACTATGATACATTCCAGGTAATCTTAAAGAACCCCTCCCCACCGAGAAAAAAGACCCTCTCAGTTCAGATCATATTATTTACGTGAATTCTCAAAAAATTTTATCGCTGATCCTAAATATTTTATATCTGATTCATGTTTCCTAGATCAGCTTTCTTTCTAGAGCACTGGTCCCCAACCCTCAGGCCATGGACCAGTAGTGGTCCACGTCCTGTTAGAAACTGGGCTGCGCAGCAGGCGGTGAGTGGTGGGAGAGTGAGCATTACTGCCTGAGCTTCGCCTCCTGTCAGATCAGCAGTGGCATTCAATTCACATAGGAGCAGGAACCCTATTGTGAACTGCGCATGTGAGGGATCTAAGTCGTGTGCTCCTTATAAGATTGTAATGCCTGATGATCTGAGGTGGAACAATGTCATCCCAAAACTATCCTCCCCTCCATCTATGGAGAAAATTATCTTCCACAAAACCGGCCCCTGGTGTCAAAAAGGTTGGGGACCACCAGAATACACATTACTTGTTTGAGAAGTAAGACTCTTAAACCTAATCCTTTCATTTAAACCTTAGGTTATCACGTGATCTTGCCCCTCCCTCTCTCCTTCTCTCACTAAATGTTTTATTTTTAATGGGCATAACTCATTTCCTTGTCAACCTAATGTACCTTCCTGATTTATTATTATTTCAAAAAATTACCAATGCCATGTTAATACCAAGCATGTCCTGGGAGATAAGGACCTTTGTGCCTTTAGTCCCACTCATTAGGACACTGAGCTAATGTGTTATCTTGAAATACACCATTGAGCACTCTATTTCATTAACGAGTAAAAACTGGTTCCTGACTCAAGTCATGGAAAGAGCTACCTTGCAAGGAGTCCAGTTGGTTTTGGCTGAATAATAATATAAACCATGATCTGCATGGTGGCATGGTGGATACGCATGTGCACTGGTGGATGCACACTATTAGTAGTGCTGGTACTTTTGGGACACTTCTACCATCATAAAGTGGGAGGATGTATACTGTCAAGATTATGAGTTCATCTTGAGTTTTCTAATTCTACATCTAATGTTAACCCCATCCTTATCGTCAGGGTTTCATCCACATGAAGGCTTTCCTCCTATACTCACAATCTCCATCATATGTACCATCTGAATAAAAGTTGAGAACAGTATTCAAGAATTTGATAAAGCAGAACGACAAAACTTGGTTTCTCTCTTTAGTAACTGATCAGTGTTAAACAGAAAGAGACAGGAAGATTGGATAGTAAATGAAAATGGCAGTCACATCATGTATTTCAAAGGCAAATTGGCAAGAAAGAGAAATACTAAGGATACCCATGCACATGGAAAGGCAGAAGAGATTTGCCCAATAGGGGAATCATGCTGAAAAACTCTGGAAAGGGGATGGTCAAAACTTAAGATATGGGGATTAAGTGAGATGTAGAGAAAAAAATAAAAACTGGCTTTGTAGAATAGCATAAACAAATGTTTCAGTATAGAGTCATATGTATTATAAAGTTAGATGTGAGGCTAAGATAGAGATAAAGTACTATTCTCTTTGTGAAGAATCTGCTAAGATTTTTAAAAAGAAGTTTGGAGAAAGGTGTGGAAAATATTCTTTTGCTTACGAAATTTTTAAATGAAAATAAAAGTTTGCTACGAAGAATAGCTTAAGATAGAATAAAAGCACTTTTCAAAGGTTGAGTTTTGGATTTGCCTCTTTAATCAACAGTAATTGTTTGATCAAAAACAGTCACAGAAAAAAGTACGAGAGTACAGCATTGAAGCCCAGATGTTTATACATGCCAGATATCCTTCCAACTGTCTATGTGAAGCTGAAATTCAGTAAACGGAGCTTTGATTATCTTAATGTGTTAATAATAACCTGACTATTGCAACTGATTTTTAATCAGAATCTCCTAAAGACATTAAAAAGAATACACCAGGTATAACACATCAGGAATCATTCAGTTCCCTGAAGGCCTGTTTAGGAAATGTTTGTGATTGTGCCAATTACATTGGAATTGCACTGGGTTTTAATGTTAATTTTAATGGACAAAAGTCTAATCCCCAAAGAAACTTTGAGTTATTTTTCAACTCTCTTATTCTAAGAAAGGTTTAAAACATCAAGATGGTGAATTTGCTTTCTGAACTTGTTCCCTTAAGTTGTTTAATTATTGGAGAAATCTGACTCAACAAATGATTTATAGCTGCTACTGATACAACAAAAACATGAGATAAAATAATTGTTTCTCCATGTTATTCTGTCAGTAGAACTGTTTTGTATCCCTTAATTTCATTTATCTGTAATGTTACCTGGTAAATAATAGGCACTCATCAGTATTTGTTGAATGAATAAATGTCTCTCATATCAAATAATTCTGTCTGCTAGTCTTCTATTACACACAATAGTTTTATGGTTTCCAGTTTACTTCCTTCATTTTTTACTGTGTAGTTTATAAATAATACAGAAGCAATTACAGTGTACAGGTGTTTCTGGCAATGACATTTTGCATTAATTTGTACATTCCATGATAGCTAAATTAATAATAGCATTTTCCTGGGCAAGGAAAGAGTGACCCCTTACTGGAACATTTCTTTAACTTCGTCATATGTTATGAGAAACTAAGACAAATGAAAATAATTAATTTTCCTGTCTTTTTCACAAACATAGTTCTGCTTTAACTAAATTAGTAATTTTTAGGTAACTTTCAAGTTACGTAATTTAAGCTGCAGTAAGCTTGCCATAGCTACATTACAAAATGACTTGTGCTAAGAAAAAGGTATAGTAATACATGTTAGCTTGAGGAGTAATACATAACTTATTTATCCATTTTCAACATAACTTCTTGTATGTGGGATTAAACTTTAATATTTGTAGGAGAAAAACAATGAAGCATCTTCAGAAGCTTTAATAAACAGCTTTCTATCTTCAAATGAAATTACTACTCTCTTATGAAAGTATTACCAAGCTAAGTGGTTTCTTAAGTTGAAGAAATATTATGGTTAAATATTTACTTATTCACCTAAGGTTTATAAAATATCGGATAGATAATTCTAATGACTTCTATGTTTTTAAATTGTTCCTTTATGTGTACAAAAATGTTAAATTTTGTTAAGATTTTCTAAAATGAACTCCTAATCTCTCTTCCTAACTGGCTATATTCTTTTTTTGTTTTGTTTTGTTTTGTTTTCCATTTCCACTTTTATTTTCCAATATCTTTGCCATTGTATCTGCACATCATAGGCACTATACTGAATTGATAAAGGAAGGGCTACAAAGATACATAAAACACAGTTCCTGTACAAGGACCTTCTAGTCTATCACAGATAGCAAATGGATGGTTTCCTATGGTTGCTATAACAAATTGCCACAAACATGGTGATATAAAACAATGGAAATGTACTCTCTCAAAGTTCTGGAAACCAGATGTCTGAAATCAAGGTGTCAGCAGTGGAATGCAGACTCTGGAATTAGATTACTTGGCTATAAATCCCTCATCCTATCCCCATCATTTACTAGCCACATGGCCTTAAATAAGTCTTGCCTGTGAAGTTGGAATTATAATCGTACTTGTTGTGAAGATTAAATGAGCTAATACATGTAAAGCATTTAGAACAATACCTGGCACATAGTAAGCACTTAATATGCATTAACTATTATTAGAGCCTGCATTCCACTGTCCTTCCAGGGGTGGGGATGGGAGCTGCATATTAAACTGGCTGTATTCTTAGTTCTTCTATCTCACTTAATTCCAACACTATCCTTCCCCGGCTCAGGCTAAAAACACTAGGGGCATTCTTGAATCCTTTCATAATTCTCACACTAACCATCCAAAATATCAGCCAGTTCTGTTGGCTGTATTGTGAAAATAGCCTAACATCACACAATGTGTCACCACCTACTCAAGTCTCTTCCTCAGCTGAGTCACATTAACTCTCCTGGATGAGCAGTACTTTCCTAACTAGCCTCTCTTCTATTCTTACTGTCTTCTTTCTATGGTCTATTCTCAACATAGCAGTCATGGTAGTCTTTCCAAAATGAAAGTTATTCACTCTTCTAATAAAAAACAAAACAAAACAAAACTCTCCAGTGGCTCTTTGTTTAACTCAAAATCAAATCCAAAATTATTTACTTGATCTATAAAGCCTAGCCTATAAACCTATACTCGTTTACAAGCCCTGACCTCCCTGTGACCCTCCAGACAGAACCTCTTATTTACTCTTCATCTCTTTCTTACTCACCCACTTGCAGCCATACCAGCCTTATATTTTCAAACATGCTGGATACATTCCCTCCTCAAATCCTTTGCACCGGCTGTTCCTGTTCCCAGATATACGTACTGTATCTCTTTCAAGCCTTTGTTCAAATGTCTTCTCATTTGAATCACAGCCTTTCTACATATTTTTTATGCTGCATCTTCATTGCTCGCTTTATTTTATTTTTCTACAGAACTTCTAATCTCCTGACATATAGTAGCATACAATGTAGTTTATATGTTTATTATATTCTGTATGTCTCCATCCAGAATATAAGTATTATAGCAGCAAGAATTCTTATGTTTGCTTAATGATATAGCATTAGCACTAAAAAGAGTGTGACACAAAGAGTAGGCACACAATAAATATTTGCTGAAATAATGAATGAATATATGAATGAGTCTCAAACACTGCAACAGGTTCTTTGTATATACCTCATTTAATACTTACAACAGCTTTCTGAGCTAGTTACTTTATTTTCTTAGTTAAAACAATTCAAAATAACTATGCTACTTACAGATGTGCCTCAGGTTCTCAAAATCATACAGCTGGTAATCAACACAGGCACACAGTCATAGTCATAATACAATCTTACTCCTCTCTTTCAGAGTCCATGTTACATCACTGCCCATATGCTACACACTGGAGGTCACAAATCTCATAAAACTTTTGGCAACAAGAAACCTAAAGTTTGTTTGTTAAGACAACCCCTCTGCATTGACAGTGAAGCTGGACAGCTGCGCAACTCAGGGAGTGAGCTGTGGAGCCAGATCCCAGGGCTCACCTCTTTCTTCTCCTGCCTATTTGCTATTTGCCCTTGGAAAAGTCACTTACTTTCACTTTGCCCATGGTTTCTTGCCTGTAAAGTGATAGTAATAATAGTAGCAATCACATCAAAGATAGTTGTCAGAGTTAAGTAGCTAGGGTATAAGAAAAGTATTTAACACCTTAGCACAGGGCTTGGCATGTGTGTCATGAGCTTTTCAATTTTTTTCAAATTAAGATAAAATTCACATACCATAAAATGTATCATTTGAAAGTGTACAATTCAGTGGTTTTAATATAGTCACAAAGTTGTGCAATCATTATTACTTTCAAATTTCAGAATATTTTCATCATTCCGCCCCAACAAACCCTGTGTCTCTTAGTAGTCATCCTCTAATCGCTTCTACCTCTGGCCTCTGGCAACCACTGATCTACTTTCTTTATCTATAGATTTGTGTTACTAGACATTTCTTACAAATGGAATTGTATCTTACATGGTGTTTTATATCTAATTTATTGCACTTAGCAAGTTTTAAAAGTTCATCCATGTTATGGTATGTATCAGTGCTTCCTTCATTCCTTTTCATGGCTGAGTAACATTCCAGTGTATAAATATATCATATTTTACCTATCCATTCAGTAACGAACAGGCATTTGAGATATTTTCAGCTTTCATATATTAGGAATAATTATTCTATGATGAATTGTGTACTTTTTTGGGGGGGTGAATGCATATTTCAACTCTCTTGGATAAACACCCAGGAGTATAGTTTTTGAGGTCCTGTAGTAAATCTGTTTAGACATTTGAGAAACTGTCAAACTGGAAGTGGCTGTAGCATTTTACATTTCCATCAGCAAAACATGCAGGTTCTAATTTCTCCAAATCACTGTCATTACTTGTTATTGTCTGTCTCTTTGATAATGGCATCCTAATGGGTATAATGTGGTATCTCATTGTGGTTTTAATTCACTTGTCCCGAAAAACTAATGATGATGTGATAGACAGAATAATGGGCCCTCAACAATGCTCAAGTCCTAATCCCTGAAATCTATGAATGTGTTATTTTACATGGCAAGGGAGAATTAAGGTTGCAGAAAGAATCAATGTTGCTAATCAGTTGACCTTACAATAAGGAGGTTATGCTAGATTACCTGGATGGACCTAATGTAATCACGTGGATCCTATAAATGTGAAAGAGGGAGTCAGATGAAGGTCAAAAGAGAGGGAGAGAGAGAGAGAAATTTGAAGATATTAGCTTGGTGCAAAAGTAATTGCTATTTTTGCCCTTTTCCTGGTGTGTATAAACTATGACAGATTTATGTAATTTTTGCCATTACTTTTAATGGCAAAAACAGCAATGACTTTTGCACCAACATTAATACTATGAGACTTCCTTTGAAGATAGAAGAAAGGGACATGAGCCAAGGAATGCAGGCAGCCTCTAGAAGCTGGAAATCAATAAAATAGATGTTTTCCCTGGAGCGTTACTCCAGAAGAAGCATAGCCTATGAGAACCATTTTGGACTTCTTAGCTTTAGACCTATAAGCTAATTAATTTGTGTAGTTGTCAGCCACTAAATTAGTGATAGTTTGCCACAGCAGCAATAGGAAACTATACAGATGTTGCACATCTTTTCATGTGCTTACTTTGTAGAAATGTTTATTCGAATCTTTTGTCCATTTTATAATTGAATTTTTAAATTAAGGAGTTTTAATAGTTCTTTATTTAATCTAGAGCTTTATCATACATTTGATTTGAAAATATTTTCTCTGATTCTAGGTTTGTTTTTCCACTTTATTGGTGGTATAATTTGCAACACAAAAAGTTTTTTTAAATTTTGATGAAGCCTAATGTTTCTATTTTTTGTTTTGTTGCTTGTGCTTTTGTGGATTAACTAAGAAACTATTGGACAATCCAAAGACACAAAGATGTATTCCTGTGTTTTTTTCTAAGAGTTCCATACTTTAGGTCTTGCATTTGAGTCTTTGGTCCTTTTTGAGTTACTTTTGAATACAGTGTGAGGTAAAGGTATGTATTAGGATTCTCTAGAGGGACAAAACTAATAGAATAGATACATATGTATAAACGGGAGTTTATTAAGTATTAACTCACACGATCACAGAATTCCACAATAGGCCATCTGTAGGCTGAGGTGCAAGGAGAGCCAGTCCAAGTTCCCAAACTGAAGAATTTGGAGTCTGATGTTCAAGGGCCACAAGTATCCAGCACGGGAGAAAGATGTGGGCTGAGAGGCTAGGGCAGTCTCTTTTCACATTTTTCTGCCTGCTTATATTCTAGCCTCACTGGCAGCCGATTAGATAGTGTCCACCCCGATTAAGGGGTGGGTCACCTTTCCCAGTCCACTAATTTAAATGTTAAACTCCTTTGGCAACACCCTCACAGACACACCCAAGATCAATACTTTGTATCCTTCAGTCTAATCAAGTTGACACTCAGTATTAACCATCATGAGATACAACTTTATTCTTTTTCATATGAATACCCAGTTGTCCCATCACATGCTCTTACATTTGAGCAGTTACTATTTTTGACATAGCTTAATATATAGTATGATAACAAAAAGTATGGTGAGGGAATTATTAAGTTAACAATGAAGTCAGTAGAGAAGATGTTCTACAAAAGATGGTATATGAGTTGAGTTTTAGAAAAGACTAGGAGTTAGGTAAAAAATGGCAGAAATTTTATTTAATGAAGGAAGCTTCATGAATAAGCAAACAAAGGAAGTGAATGTACACGTGTTTCAGGAACTGAAATTGATAGGAATACCTGGCAGTTTGAGGACCTTGGAGTGCAGTGACCACAAATAAACAAGAAGAGATGGATAGTACCCTTAAGAAAAGCTCTCTGTACTCCTAACCCTGGCTTTACCCTTTATAGGGGCACTCACGTAGAATTTAAAAAAATAGGCTGTGTTTTTTAAAATATCTAATTAGTGGAAACTTACTACGCCTTCTTTTCAACAATTGACTCCCTTATCAATACATAGAGGATGAGATAATTGTTTAATAGACAATTGATTTAATATAAAATATTACGATGGGAATGTTTCCACATTGTGTCCCAAAAATGTAATTACTCTTCCCAGTGTTTTCAGAGTTTCTTTACTGTCCATAATTTCATATTCATTTTTCTTCTTTTAAATACGATTTATCAATTCTTACGTGCTCTTGTAACTACCTTCACATATGTCAAGCTGTACTGTCATTTGATAATAGTCGCTTTGGAGTTTCATGGTGTGTATAAACTGTGACAGCTTTACCTAATAAATAAAACTGAAATGTCTTCAGAGATTTCACAACTGTCAAATATCATGGCTCTGTTGGGAGATGTTTAGTTTTGCTGGCATTTAATCTCCTATTTTCCAAATGTCATTCTTTGGACATTACTGTTGTTTCAATGTACAAAATTTGAAAAGCTGCTTTAAGACATCACATAATAGAATATGCATAATTTAAACTAAGTTTTAAAACAAAGTTTCAAATATTTTCTATTTTTTCATAACAAGTGTGATTATCAATTTTTTATTAGCCATTCTACATATATGTATCCTGCCTTCGTCTAAAGTGCTTCAAATGTGTGAGGGGAGGGAAGGATGGCTTCCTCACAAATATATTTCTATGAGGTACTTGGTAGCTTCTGGGGAAGCATGAATTGGAAACAGTATGATTAATTCAGGAACAAAATATGACTTGCCAAAAGAGAAAGGAAAATAGGATAGCATGTGTATTGAAAATAACCAATGTTTTCTGTTGTTGTTGTAATTTTAATTCATTTTTTTCTGGTTTGATCTCAAGCATTTAGTTTTTAGCATTGTGAAGAGACAAAACATTCAACAACAAATATACAGTTCTGGCCGGTAAAAAAATGGAAAGCCATCATTCACAACCTTACAATAAGTAAAAGGTGAAACACTGAAAATTAACTATTTTTCTCGGACCCATCTGAGAACTGAGATCCCAAGTTCTGAATTCAGACCACCATTCTGAAATCTAGACTGATGGGCAAATCCAGAGAGCCATAGCTGAGACCTTATCTGGAACAGTCACTGGAGTCATACTGAGCATTCTCTAAAACAAAAACCTTTTCTCTCTCCAGTAAAAAGACTTACCAGAGTCTTATCCCACCTAGAGATAGGGTGCTGTTCCAACTCCAGCCTTCTCTAGCGTTCCTGTCTAGCCATAGGTAGGGAGGAGAGAGGAAGCTATATCGCTGGAGAAAACACTTGTGAAAGTCACAGGACAGACATGGGCAAACGAAAATATTGACATTTTATCATACAGTGATAGAACACTTGTCACCCACACCTTAGCGCCAAACCAACAGAGGGCGCTGGTATAACAGATTACAGTGGAAAGGGCTATAAAACCACAAATCAAAACCAGTTTAACAGAAATCAAGAATGTCTCTGATTGGCTCATTGGTAGACTGAACATGTCTGAGGACAGTATCAGTAAACCTGAGGATATGCGCATAGAAACTTCTCTAACTAAAATACAAAGACAATTTTAAAAATAATGACAATAATATAATAAAAACAGAACATTCAAGAATTGTCAGTTTCCAAAGATATTAAATATGACACATATATTAGGAATACTAGAAGCTGAAGAAATAGACAGGGAACAGAAGAAATATTTGAATTAATAATGACCATAGTTTTTTCAAAAGTAATGATAGAAGCCAAGTCACAGATCCAGGAAGCTCAATAAACACCAAGACGAATAAACACCAAAGCATCTACCTATAAACATATTGTATTCAAACTGCAGAAAAACAAAGACAGATTGAAAGTAGTCTCTTGAAATCATACTATTGAAAGTAGTTAGAGAAAAACAAAACAAGACAAACACCTCGCTAATAGAGGAACAAGGGTAAGAATTGCATTAGCCCTCTCATAGAAACAATGCAAGCAAGAGAGTTGAGTAAAATATTGAGAGTTGAAAGAGGAAAACTACCAACCTAGAAGTCTATATCCATGAAAATTTTTCATCGAAAGTGAGACAGAAATAAAGACATTGCCAGAGAAACAAAACTGAGGGGATTCATTATCAGCAGACTTGCCCTGGAAGAAAGGTTAAAAGAAGTACTCCAGGGAAAAGAAAAGTGATAAAGATCAGAAGCTTAGATCTACATAAAGAAAAGAATAATGTCAGAGAAGTAATGAATATAGGTAAATTTTTTTCCTTATGTTTAATTGATCTAATACAGAACTTTTCAAAGTAATATTAGTAACAAGGTAGTGAATGATTATAGCCTATGGAGAGAAAAAATGAAAAGCTGAAAGTGTTTTTACCTAGGAAAAACTTGGGAATACTCTCTAATAAGAAAACTACACTAACAGTGAAGGAGAATAGGTTATTTGAAAGTGGAATTAGGTTAGTTAAAAACATACATTGTGAAGTCTCTGGCAACCGCTAAAATAATTTTTAAAATGAAATATTGTTATTTTAAAGAAGAGAGAAAATTGAGTTATGAAAAATCACATAAAATCTTATTTAAAAACCAAAGAAGGCAGAAAAACAGGGAGAGGTTAAAAAAGAAAATAAATAAATAACAAGTACAGTAAATAGAAAATTGTTACAAACATAGTAGATATTAATAATTACTTTTAATGTGAATGGCCTACATACACCAATTAAAATGCAGAATATCCTTAGTAGAAGCAAACAGGACTGAAATTTTTTAGTGTACTTGTGCTTAGCTTCCTGAGCATCTCTTGAGCCTTACAGGAATCTCTTGGTTTTTAACCATTTGCTAATTCTTGTTCTCTAGTCTTCTGTTGATTTTATGAGTCTCTCAATATTATGATTCTAACATATTCCTCTTCTGCTTGTGTTACCAAAGGCCTCATTCTGTGTCTTCCATGAAAATTCTTACCAGACATAGAACTTGTGACTATTTTTGTATCTGATAAAAATAAGCTGACACATTAGAAAAAAAACGTATTTGGCAACATTTCCCCATAAATAAAACTCTGACTTTAGCAAAACATGTTAAGACATGCTATATTTTGAACGTGTCTCTGAAACATCATGTCATATTTTGAAATCAAATTTACTTTAGCACAAACGATTGTTAATTCAAGTTTATCTTTCAGTAACATTAGGCAATTTGTTTACCTTACGATTATGGTATACTTCAGTGTCTTGATGATCGATGTATTGCTAATGAGAATGAAAGAAGAAAAGGAAAATGAGCCACTTTAAGAGGTGAGGTAACAATCCGTAAAAATCACAGTAGCAAATTCACAAAGGCATTTATTGTTGAGATCCTGTCATTAACTACTTGTGAAATGAGATCAGCAAAACAACTGAAAAACGCTTTCAAAGGAAGCAACAAAACCATGCAACAAATAAATTAAAATACAAATCTAAGCAACAGAAATAACCCAAAATACTTCACAAAAGGTCTTCTGGGAAGAGATGTTTAGTAAGTTGGTGTTCAATGAAACTTCTTTGTAAATCATAGATATGAAACTGTCTATGTTTTACACAAAGCTTAAATGTTGATAAATTTAGTGTTTTATGGTTAAACATAATGAAACCTTAGAATAATTGCAATTTTATGGATTTTCAGTTTGTTAAAACTACTGGCCAATTGAAGCAGGTTAACACATCCATTTTCTCATTAAGATCTTGTTGATCTGTGTTCACAGCTTGGTACAAAGCAAGCATTTTGAATCCATTTGAGTGATTGTTGTGGCAAAAGTAAGGACATAATTTTATAGCTGCTTTTATTACTGACTTAAGGCAAGGGTTCAATTTAAAGACTATGAGGCAACAGTTTCATTCTCCTATTAAAATTCTAAACTTAAAAGTTTACAGATTTTTGCTTGTTTGTTTGAACAGAGTTTCGCTCTTGTCACCCACGCTGGAGTGCAAGGGCATGACCTACGCTCACTGCAACCTCTGCCTCCCATGTTCAAGCGATTCTCCTGCCTCAGCCTCCTGAGTAGCTGGGATGACAGGCGCCCGCCCCCGTGCCTAGCTAATTTTTTTGTATTTTTAGTAGAGATGGGGTTTCACCATGTTGGCCAGGATGGTCTCGATCTCCTGACCTCGTGATCTGCCTGCCTCGGCCACCCAAAGTGCTGGGATTACAGGTGTGAGACACCACACCTGGCCTAATATTTGTTATTTCAAAATTACTTTTAAAGGATGCTTATCAGATTGCAGGAGGCAATTTTTAAAATCTCATCTTCCCATAGACCTTAAGCTCTTGAAAGCTGTTCTTTTGTGATAATTTACTCTATATTGGTGGGCTTTGTGATAAGCTTTGAATGACCTTAATGTATTAATGCAATCTATGCATAATTTAATTGAAATAATAAATCTGAGCTGTTCCATAAAACTATTTTTCGTGAGACAATTTTAAGAGATATTTTTTCTGTATATGGAAATTGAAATGGGGGTCTTTTTTTTGCCCAAGGAATAAAAACACGAGTGCTTATCATTTAATAACTGTAACATTTGTTTATAGCTACATCGAATACACAATACATAAATCTTGAGGCTGCTAAGCTTTTTTGCACAAAAAGAATATTTATAGCATAATAATAGCATATTGCCTGTCCTACTTCATTTCTAAGACTTCTGAACATATTAGAGAGTTGGCCAAGTTTAAAGCTTATGACTCTCCTTTCCAGGTTAAAACAGCCTAGACGTTTAACAAGTTACTGTGTTCTACAATTTAAATTCCTTTCTACTGTGAATTTTTACTTACAATGATATGTAATATGTATATATATATATGTATATGTATGTATATATGATATGTGTATATATACACATATTGCATATCTGAATTTGCAGTTTCTTATTTTTACATATGTTAGATGCAATATGTAATTACATATAATACAAAAATTAGAGATTATAAATCAGTATATCTTTCTACTTTCCCAGATTTTCAATTTTATTATGATATTAAATGTATTTCCATTTCATTTACTATTAGTGTTGTGCTTCTTTTTTTTTTCATTGTATAGATACTGTTTTTTTTTATGATTATTATACTTTAAGTTTTAGGGTACATGTGCACAATGTACAGGTTTGTTACATATGTATACATGTGCCATGTTGGTGTGCTGCATCCATTAACTCATCATTTAACATTAGGTATATCTCCTAATGCTATCCCTCCACCTCTTCCCCCACCCCACAACAGTCCCCGGAGTGTGATGTTCCACTTCCCTGTGTCCATGTGTTCTCATTGTTCAATTCCCACTTATGAGTGAGAACATGCGGTGTTTGCTTTTTTGTCCTTGCGATAGTTTACTGAGAATGATGATTTCCAGTTTCATCCATGTCCCTACATAGGACATGAACTCATCATTTTTTATGGCTGTATAGTATTCCATGGTGTATATGTACCACATTTTCTGAATCCAGTCTATCGTTGTTGGACATTTGGGTTGGTTCCAAGTCTTTGCTATTGTTAATAGTGCCGCAATAAACATATGTGTGCATGTGTCTTTATAGCAGCATGATTTATAGTCCTTTGGGTATATACCCAGTAATGGGATGGCTGGGTCAAATGGTATTTCTAGTTCTAGATCCCTGAGGAATCACCAAACTGACTTCCACATTGGTTGAACTAGTTTACAGTCCCACCAACAATGTAAAAGTGTTCCTATTTCTCCACATCCTCTCCAGCACCTTGTTGTTTCCTGACTTTTTAATGATGGCCATTCTAACTGGTGTGAGATGGAATCTCACTGTGGTTTTGATATGCATTTCTCTGATGGCCAGTGATGATGAGCATTTTTTCATGTGTTTTTTGGCTGCACAAATGTCTTCTTTAGAGAAGTATCTGTTCATGTCCTTCGCCCACTTTTTGATGGGGTTGTTCGTTTTTTTCTTGTAAATTTGTTTGAGTTCATTGTAGATTCTGGATATTAGCCCTTTGTCAGATGAGTAGGTTGCAAAAATTTTCTCCCATTTTGTAGGTTGCCTGTTCACTCTGATGGTAGTTTCTTTTGCTGTGCAGAAGCTCTTTAATTAGATCCCGTTTGTCAATTCTGGCTTTTGTTGCCATTGCTTTTGGTGTTTTAGACATGAAGTCCTTGCCCATGCCTATGGCCTGAATGTTAATGCCTAGGTTTTCTTCTAGGGTTTTTATGGTTTTAGGCCTAACATCTAAGTCTTTAATCCATCTTGAATTAATTTTTGTATAAGGTGTAAGGAAGGGATCCAGTTTCAGCTTTCTACATATGGCTAGCAAGTTATTCCAGCACCATTTATTAAATAGGGAATCCTTATCCCATTGCTTGTTTTTGTCAGGTTTGTCAAAGATCAGATAGTTGTAGATATGCGGTGTTATTTCTGAGGGCTCTGTTCTGTTCCATTGATCTATATCTCTGTTTTGGTACCAGTACCATGCTGTTTTGGTTACAATAGCCTTGTAGTATAGTTTGAAGGCAGGTAGCGTGATGCCTCCAGCTTTGTTCTTTTGGCTTAGGATTGACTTGGCAATGTGGGCTCTTTTTTGGTTCTATATGAACTTTAAAGTAGTTTTTTCCAATTCTTTGAAGAAAGTCATTGGTAGCTTGATGGGGATGGCATTGAATCTATAAATTACCTTGGGCAGTATGGCCATTTTCACGATATTGATTCTTCCAACCCATGAGCATGGAATGTTCTTCCATTTGTTTGTATCCTCTTTTATTTCATTAAGCAGTGGTTTGTAGTTCTCCTTGTAGAGGTCCTTCACATCCCTTGTAAGTTGTATTCCTAGGTATTTTATTCTCTTTGAAGCAGTTGTGAATGGGAGTTCACTCATGATTTGGCTCTCTGTCTGTTATTGGTGTGTAAGAATGCTTGTTATTTTTGTATATTGATTTTGTATCCTGAGACTTTACTGAAGTTGCTTATGAGCTTAAGGGGATTTTGGGCTGAGGCAATGGGATTTTCTAAATTACAATCATGTCATCTGCAAACAGGGACAATTTGACTTCCTCTTTTCCTAATTGAATACCCTTTATTTCCTTCTCCTGCCTAATTGCCCTGGCCAGAACTTCCAACACTATGTTGAATAGGAGTGGTGAGAGAGGGCATCCCTGTCTTGTGCCAGTTTTCAAAGGGAATGCTTCCAGTTTTTGCCCATTCAGTATGATATTGGCTGTGGGTTTGTCATAGATAGCTCTTATTATTTTGAGATACGTCCCATCAATACCTAATTTATTGAGAGATTTTAGCATGAAGTGTTGTTGAATTTTGTCAAAGGCCTTTTCTGCATCTATTGAGATAATCATGTGGTTTTTGTCTTTGGTTCTGTTTATATGCTGGATTACATTTATTGATTTGCATATGTTGAAACAGCCTTGCATCCCAGGTATGAAGCCCACTTGATCATGGTGGATAAGCTTTTTGATGTGCTGCTGGATTCGGTTTGCCAATATTTTATTGAGGATTTTTACATCAATGTTCATCAAGGATATTGGTCTAAAAGTCTCTTTTTTTGTTGTGTCTCTGCCCGGCTTTAGTATCAGGATGATACTGGCCTCATAAAATTAGTTAGGGAGGATTCCCTCTTTTTCTATTGATTGGAATAGTTTCTGAAGGAATGGTACCATTTCCTCCATGTACCTGTGGTAGAATTCGGCTGTGAATCAATCAGGTCCTGGACTCTTTTTGGTTGGTAAGCTATTGATTATTGCCACAATTTCAGAGCCTGTTATTGGTCTATTCAGAGATTCAACTTCTTCCTGGTTTAGTCTTGGGAGGGTGTATGTGTCGAGGAATTTATCCATTTCTTCTAGATTTTCTAGTTTATTTGCGTAGAGGTGTTTGTAGTATTCTCTGATGGTAGTTTGTATTTCTGTGGGATCGGTGGTGATATCCCCTTTATCGTTTTTTATTGCATCTATTTGATTCTTCTCTCTTTTCTTCTTTATTAGTCTTGCTGGTGGTCTATCAATTTTGGTGATCTTTTCAAAAAACCAGCTCCTGGATTCATTAATTTTTTGAAGGGTTTTTTTGTGTCTCTATTTCCTTCAGTTCTGCTCTGATTTTAGTTATTTCTTGCCTTCTGCTAGCTTTTGAATGTGTTTGCTCTTGCTTTTCTAGTTCTTTTAATTGTGATGTTAGGGTGTCAGTTTTCGATCTTTCCTGCTTTCTCTTGTGGGCATTTAGTGCTATAAATTTCCCTCTACACACTGCTTTGAACGTGTCCCAGAGATTCTGGTATGTTGTGTCTTTGTTCTCGTTGGTTTCAAAGAACATCTTTATTTCTGCCTTCATTTCATTATATACCCAATAGTCATTCAGGAGCAGGTCATTCAGTTTCCATGTAGTTGAGTGGTTTTGAGTGAGTTTTTTAATCCTGAGTTCTAGTTTGATTGCACTGTGGTCTGAGAGACAGTTTAATTTCTGTTCTTTTACATTTGCTGAGGAGAGCTTTACTTCCAACTATGTGGTCAGTTTTGGAGTAGGTGTGGTGTGGTGCTGAAAAAAATGTGCATTCTGTTGATTTGGGGTGGAGAGTTCTGTAGATGTCTATTAGGTCTGCTTGGTGCAGAGCTGAGTTCAATTCCTGGGTATCCTTGTTAACTTTCTGTCTCGTTGATCTGTCTAATGTTGACAGTGGGGTGTTAAAATCTCCCATTATTATTGTGTGGGATTCCAAGTCTCTTTGTAGGTCACTAAGGACTTGCTTTATGAATCTGGGTGCTCCTGTATTGGGTGCATATATATTTAGGATAGTTAGCTCTTCTTGTTGAATTGATCCCTTTACCATTATGTAATGGCCTTCTTTGTCTCTTTTGATCTTTGTTGGTTTAAAGTCTATTTTATCAGAGACTAGGATTGCAACCCCTGCCTTTTTTTTTGTTTTCCATCTGCTTGGTAGATCTTCCTCCATCCTTTTATTTTGAGCCTATGTGTGTCTCTGCACATGAGATGGTTTTCTTGAATATAGCACACTGATGGGTCTTGACTCTTTATCCAATTTGCCAGTCTGTGTCTTTTAATTGGAGCATTTTGCCCATTTACATTTAAAGTTAATATTGTTATGTGTGAATTTGATCCTGTCATTATGATGTTAGCTGGTTATTTTGCTCATTAGTTGATGCAGTTTCTTCCTAGCCTCGATGATCTTTACAATTTGGCCTGATTTTGCAGTGGCTGGTACCGGTTGTTCCTTTCCATGTTTAGTGCTTCCTTCAGGAGCTCTTTTAGGGCAGGCCTGGTGGTGACAAAATCTCTCAGCATTTGCTTGTCTGTAAAGTATATTTTATTTCTCCTTCACTTATGAAGCTTAGTTTGGCTGGATATGAAAGTCTGGGTTGATAATTCTTTTCTTTAAGAATGTTGAATATTGGCCCCCAGTCTCTTCTGGCTTGTAGAGTTTCTGCCGAGAGATCAGCTGTTAGTCTGATGGGCTTCCTTTTGTGGGTAACGCGACCTTTCTCTCTGGCTGCTCTTAACATTTTTTCCTTCATTTCAACTTTGGTGAATCTGACAATTATGTGTCTTAGGGTTGCTCTTGTCGAGGAGTATCTTTGTGGCGTTCTCTGTATTTCCTGAATCTGAATGTTGGCCTGCCTTGCTAGACTGGGGAAGTTCTCCTGGATAATATCCTGCAGAGTGGTTTCCAACTTGGTTCCGTTCTCCCCGTCACTTTCAGGTACACCAATCAGACATAGATTTGGTCTTTTCAAATAGTCCCATATTTCTTGGAGTCTTCATTCGTTTATTTTTATTCTTTTTTCTCTAAACTTCCCTTCTCACTTGATTTCATTCATTTTATCTTCCATCACTGATACCCTTTCTTCCACTTGATCGCATCGGCTCCTGAAGCTTCTGCATTCTTCACATAGTTCTTGAGCCTTGGCTTTCAGCTCCATCAGCTCCTTTAAGCACTTCTCTGTATTGGTTATTCTAGTTATACGTTCATCTAAAGTTTTTTTTCAAAATTTTTAACTTCTTTGCCTTTGGTTTGAATTTCCTCCTGTAGCTCAGAGTAGTTTGATCATCTGAAGCCTTCTTCTCTCAAGTTGTCAAAGTCTTTCTCCGTCCAGCTTTGTTCCATTGCTGGTGAGGAACTGCGTTCCTTTGGAGGAGGAGAGGCGCTCTGCTTTTTAGAGTTTCCAGTTTTTCTGCTGTGTTTTTTCCCTATCTTTGTAGTTTTATCTACTTTTGGTCTTTGATGATGGTGATGTACAGATGGGTTTTTGGTGTGGATGTCCCTTCTGTTTGTTAGTTTTCATTCTAACAGACAGGACCCTCAGCTGCAGGTCTGTTGGAGTTTGCTAGAGGTCCACTTCAGACCCTGCTTGCCTGGGTATCAGCAGCGGAGGCTGCAGAACAGTGGATTTTCGTGAACCGCGAATGCTGCTGTGTGATCATTCCTCTGGAAGTTTTGTCTCAGAGGAGTACCCGGCCGAGTGAGATATCAGTCTGCTCCTACTTTTGGGTGCCTCCCAGTTAGGCTGCTCAGGGGTCAGGGGTCAGGGACCCACTTTAGGGGGCAGTCTGCCCATTCTCAGATCTCCAGCTGCATGCTGGGAGAACCACTACTCTCTTCAAAGCTTTCAGACAGGGACATTTAAGTCTGCAGAGGTTACTGCTGTCTTTTTTGTTTGTCTGTGCCCTTCCCCCAGAGTTGGAGCCTACAGAGGCAGGCAGGCATATTTGAGCTGTGGTGGGCTCCACCCAGTTTGAGCTTCCTGGCTGCTTTGTTTATCTAAGCAAGCCTGGGCAATGGCAGGCACCCGTCTCCCAACCTCGCTGCCGCCTTGCAGTTTGATCTCAGACTGCTGTGCTAGCAATCAGTGAGACTCCGTGGGTGTAGGAATCTCCGAGCCAGGTGCAGGATATAATCTCCTGGTGTGCCGTTTTTTAAGCCCGTTGGAAAAGCGCAGTATTAGGGTGGGAGTGACCCGATTTTCCAGGTGCTGTCTGTCACCCCTTTCTTTCACTAGGAAAGGGAACTTCCTGACCCCTTGCACTTCCCAAGTGAGGCAATGCCTCGCCCTGCTTCAGCTCGTGCATGGTGCGCTGCACCCACTGTCCTGCACCCACTATCTGGCACTCCCTAGTGAGATGAACCCGGTACCTCAGATGGAAATGCAGAAATCACCCATCTTCTGCGTTGCTCACGCTGGGAGCTGTAGACTGGAGCTGTTCCTATTCGACCATCTTGGCTCCCTCCGTCTGTTGTGCTTTCTTTTAACATTTACTGTGGCTTTCAGTTTTTATTTTTCACTATTTAGCTTTGCAATATTCTGACATGAAGCCACCTTATTATAGATAACTCAATTCATACTATAAAAGCAGTGTGTTTTACCCGAATAAATTTGATACCAACTGACAAGTGTCATAAAGTTTTTTCTCCAATTAACTTTTTGGTGAGAGTCACCTCAGTATTCCCTCTGGTATTTTTCTTTGATATCTGATCCTTTTGGAGGCTCTAAAAATTAATGCTTCATTAACCTGGTATAAATTAGGGAGCATACCTGGCCATCTATATAGATTTTCTACTTCTTGAATTTAAGAGTATGCTGTTTTTTCTGAATTATGAAATATTTCCAGTTTAAAAACATAACAAAAGTTTATTGTCTTCTGAGTTTAATATGAGCTTCACATTTTAACTTTGAAAGCAGACAGATTTAGTGAGTTCCTGTGAAGAATGAAGATAGGAAAAGTTACTTAGAAAATGCCTGTCGGACTTTTGTGGTGTTATATATTTAACATAAAATTGAATACTTGGAAAAATATTTAATAATACTATTGTATCTCTGTCATAAAAAGATACTTCCAAAACATCAAAGTGACCTCTCAGAAAAGCATTTATTAATAGTGTAAAAAAGATTATTTTGCTGTTATTAATTAGTTCCCCTGCAATTCCTTTTTAGAAAGGTATTGAAACAGACATTTTTCTTTGAGGATCTTATTTATTGAAAACTTTCTAGTGAACAGAAGAAAGAAAAAGAAAGGGAGAGCTGAGAAAGAGAGGAAGGGATAGAAGGAGGGAGGGAGAGAGTCAAGGAGCAGGGGAAGGGAGGGAGGAAGGAAGTAAAGAAAGAAGGAGGGAAAGAGGGACAATGAGAATGGGAGATTATACTGGCAAATCTTTAAAAACTAATGGGTAATTTACTCAATCTGCAACTTACCAATATCGGATTTTGTCAGAAAGATATGAGGTGAGAGTAAGCTGTGATTTTTAAATTTAATTCTAGATGTCTTTTAGCAACATACCAGTAAAGAAAACTGAAAAGACCCCCACTCTTCTGAGGCTTACAAGATAGAGGAAGCAGGGTGATCAAAACTAAGCAATAGAGAGAAGATCAATGTATCTTATATGGAACATAAGATATGCTAATATATACATATTAATATATAATTATATTTATGTAATTGTTATATATAAATATATAATAATTATATGATTACATACATTAACATAAGTAAACTATGTTGCATGTTAGAAGCTGGGGAGTGTTGTGGAATAAAAACAGAGCAGGATTAGGGAGAAGAGAGGGCAGAGGAGGGCATAATTTTACTCAGTGTGGTCAGGATCAGGCCATGTCTACCATACCAGTCATTTCTTTAGTGCTTCTTTCAATTAATTCCCATCCCCTACAGGAAGTTTGATTTCCATCACCATAGATCACTTTATTCGGGTCTAATACATCATATAAATGAAATCACACAGAATTATACTGTTTTGTTTCTGATTTTTTCCTGTCAACATACTATTTTGGAGTTTTTTCTATATTTTTATATCAGTAGATAATTTTTCATTGTTGTATAGTATTCCACTGCAGGGATGTGCTACAATTCATATAAACATTCACCTGTAATCAACTGGATTGTTCATAGTTTTCAGCTACTATGAATATAGTTGCTGTAAACATTCTTGTACAAATTATATTATACATATATATTTTCATTCTTAGAAGAGAATTGTTAGATCAGAGCATAGGTGAAGAAAACTAATGTATAAGACACCGTTGAATAGTCTTCCAAAGTGATTGTATTGTTTTCTATTATAAGAATGTATGAGGTCGGGCGCGGTGGCTCACGCTTGTAATCCTAGCACTTTGGGAGGCCGAGGCAGGCGGATCATGAGGTCAGGAGATCGAGACCACGGTGAAACCCCGTCTCTACTAAAAATACAAAAAAATTAGCCTGGCGTGGTGGCGGGCACCTGTAGTCCCAGCTACTTGGAGAGGATGTGGCAGGAGAATGGTGTGAACCCAGGAGGCGGAGCTTGCAGTGAGCCAAGATGGTGCCACTGCACTCCAGCCTGGGCGACAGAGCAAGACTCCGTCTCAAAAAAAAAAAAAAAAGAATGTATGAGAATTAAATTCCTCTTAATTTTTGGCAATATTTCATGTAGTAAGTCTTTTTCATTTCAACTATTTTAGTAGTTATGAAATTGGATGAATTGTATCTCACTGTGTTTATAACTTTCTTTTCCCTGTGGAATCATGTTTGGCAAATTACCTTTCATGTGAATGTTGGTTGTGTGAAAAAAATATCTGTATAGTTGGTATGCCCATTTAGTATTGATTGCTTTTCTTCTCATAATTTGTGGAAACACACCCACCCACCAACACACACACAATATATATATCCGTACACACACACACACATGCACACATTTATTCTGGATACAAGTCTTTTTCCAGTTAAATGTATATCTATTAGTTCCCCACAGGCTGAGGCTGTCTTTTTCTTTTTCTTGTCTTCACAGTTTCTTTATTTTTTTAATTTATTTTTTATTTTACTTTAAGTTCTGGTATACATGTGCAGAATGTGCAGGTTTGTTATACAGGTATACATGTGCCATGGTGGTTTGCTGCACCTGTCAACCCATCATCTAAGTTTTAAGCCCTGCATGCATTAGGTATTTGGATTAGGTATACCTAATTAAAAAGTCAGGGAACAACAGATGCTGGAAAGGATGTGGAGAAATAGGAACACTTTTACACTTTTGATGGGAGTGTAAATTAGTTATTTCTTGTCTTCGGCTAGCTTTTGAATTTGTTTGCTGTTGCTTCTGTAGTTCTTTTAATTGTGATGTTAGGGTGTCAATTTTAGATCTTTGCTGCTTTCTGATGTGGACATTTAGTGCTATAAATTTCCCTCTTGACATTGTTTTAGCTGTGTCACAGAGAGTCTGGTATGTTGTCTCTTTGTTCTCATTGGTTTCAAAGAACTTCTTCATTTCTTCTTTAATTTCTTTATGTGCCCAGTGGTCATTCAGGAGCAGGTTGTTCAGTTTCCATGTAGTTGTGCAGTTTTCAGTGAGTTTTTAAATCCTGAGTTCTAATTTGATTGCACTGTGGCCCGAGATAGTGTTTTTTATGTTTTCTGGTCTTTTGCATTTGCTTAGGAGTGTTTTACTTCCAATTATGTGGTCAATTTTAGAATAAGTGTTATGTGGTGCTGAGAAGAATGTATATTCTGTTGGTTTGGGGTGGAGTGTTCTGTAGATGTCTATCAGGTCTGCTTGGTCCAGAGCTGAGTTCATGTCCTGAATATCCTTGTTAATTTTCTGTCTTGTTGCTCTGTCTAATATTGACAGTGTGGTGTTAAAGTCTCCACTATTATTGTATGGGAGTCTAAGTCTCTTTGTAGGCCCCTAAGAACTTGTTTTATGAATCTGAGTGCTCCTGTATGGGTGCATATATATTTAGAATAGTTCGCTCTTCTTATTGCATTGATCCCTTTACCATTATGTAATGCCCTTGTTTGTCTTTTTTGATCTTTTTTGGTTTAAAATCTGTTTTATCAGAGACAAGGATTGCAACCCTGCTTATTTATTTTTTTGCTTTGCATTTGCATGGTAAATATTCCTGCATCCCTTTATTTTGAACCTATGTGTGTCTTTGCACATGAGATGGGCCTCCCGAATACAGCACACCGATGGGTCTTGACTCTTTATCCAATTTGCCAGTCTGTGTCTTTTAAATGGGGCATTAGCCCATTTACATTTAAGGTTAATATTGTTATGTCATGATGATAGCTGGTTATTTTGCACATTAGTTGATGCAGTTTCTCATAGTGTTGCTGGTCTTAATATTTTGGTGTGTTTTTGCAGTGGCTAGTACCAGTTTTTTCTTTCTGTATTTGGTGCTTCCTTCAGTAGCCCTTGTAAGGCAGGCTTGGTGGTGACAAAATCCCTCAGCATTTGCTTGTTTGTAAAGGATTTTATTTCTCCTTCGCTTATGAAGCTTAGTTTGGCTGGATATGAAATTCTGGATCGAAAATTTTTTTCTTTAAGAATGTTGAATATTGGCCCCGCTCTTCTAGCTTGTAGGGTTTCTGCAGAGAGATCCACTGTTAACCTGATTGGCTTCTCTTTGTAGGTAGCCTGACCTTCCTCTCTAGCTGCCTGTAACATTTTTTCCTTTATTTCAACCTTGGTGAATCTGATGATTTTGTGTCTTGGGATTGCTCTTCTCAAGGAGTATCTTAGTGGTGTTCTCTGTATTTCCTGAATTTGAATGTTGGCCTGTCTTGCTAGGTTAGGGAAGTTCTCCTGGATAATATCCTGAAGTGTGTTTTCCATCTTGGTTCCATTATCCCCGTCACCTTCAGGGACCCCAATCAATTGTAGGTTTGGTCTTTTCACATAGTCCCATATTTCTTGGAGGCTTTGTTTGTTCCTTTTCATTCTTTTTTTCTCTAATCTTGTCTTCATGCCTTATTTCAGTAAGTTGATTTTCAATCTCTGATATCCTTTCTTTCGCTTGATCAATTGGGCTATTGATACTTGTGTATGCTTCACAAAGTTCTTGTGCTGTGCTTTTCATCTCCATCATGTCCTTTATGTTCTTCTCTAAACTGGTTATTCTATTAAGCAGTTCCTGTAACCTTTCATCAAGGTTCTGAGCTTCCTTGCATTGGGTTAGAACATGCTCGTTTAGCTCAGAGGAGTTTGTTATTACCTACCTTCTGAAGCCTACTTCTGTCAATTCATGAAATGCATTCTCCATCTAGTTTTGTGCCCTTGATAGAGAGGAGTTGCATTCAGAGGAGAAGAGGCATTCTGGCTTTTGGAATTTTCAGCATTTTCGGGCTGGTTTTTCCTCATCTTTGTGTATTTATCTACCTTTGATCTTTGAGGCTGATGACCTTTGGATGGGGTTTTTGTGGGGGGGTCCTTTGTGTTGATGTTGATGTTCTTGCTTTCTGTTTGTTATTTTTTCTTCTAACAGTCAGGCCCCTCTTCTGCAGGTCTGCTTCCGTTTGCTGGAGGTCCACTCACCCTGGACCCTGTCTTCCTTGGTAACAGCAATGGAGGCTGCAGAACAGCAAAGATTGCTGCCTGCTCCTTCCTCTGGAAGCTTTGGCCCAGTGGGGCACCAGCCTGATGCCATCCAGAGCTCTCCTGTATGAGGTGTCTGTCAACCCCTGTTGGGAGGTCTCTCCCAGTCAGGAGGCACGGGGGTCAGGGACCCACTTGAGGCAGTCTGTCTTTTAGC
The DNA here is from genome assembly GCF_006542625.1 of Nomascus leucogenys. Taxonomy (NCBI): domain Eukaryota; kingdom Metazoa; phylum Chordata; class Mammalia; order Primates; family Hylobatidae; genus Nomascus; species Nomascus leucogenys. The sequence continues at coordinate 86,753,937 of NC_044387.1, forward strand.
AGAGCTTGAGTGCTGTGTTGGGGGAATCCTCCTTATCAGGATCTGCTGCTCTCTTCAGAGCCAGCAGGCAGGAATGTTTAAGTCTGCTGAAGCTGCACCTACAGCCGCCCCTTCCCCCAGGTGCTCTGTCCCAGGGAGACAGGAGTTTTATCTATAAGCTCCTGACTGGGGCTTCTGCCTTTCTTTCAGAGGTGCCCTGCCCAGAGCAGAGGAATCTAGAGAGACAGTCTGGCTACAGAGGCTTTGTGGCTCTGTGGTGGGCTCTCCCAGTCTGAACTTCCTGGAGGCTTTGTTTACACTGTGAGGGAAAAACTGCCTACTCAAGCCTCAGTAAGGGTGGACATCCCTCCCCCCACCAAGCTGGATCATCCCAGGTCGACTTCAGACTGCTGTGCTGGCAGTGAGAATTTCAAGCCAGTGGTTCTTAGCTTGCTGGGCCCCATGGGAGTGAGATTCGCTGAGCAAGACCACTTGGCTCCCTGGCTTCAGCCCCCTTTCCAGGGAAGTGAATGGTTCTGTCTCACTGTGGTTCTAGGTGCCACTGGAGAGAAATAAAACAAACAAACAAACAAACAAAAACAACCTCCTGCAGCTAGCTAGCTTGGTGTCTGTCCAATCCCAGTCTTGTGCTTGAAACCCAGGGCCCTGGTGGCGTAGGCACATAAGGGCATCTACTGGTTGGAGGGTTGCAAACACTGTGGGAAAAGCATAGTCTCTGGGCTGGATAGCAGAATCCCTCACAGCTTGCCTTTGCTGGGGGAGAGAGGCTCCTGGCTGCTTGCACTTCCCAGGTGAGGTGATGTCCCACCCTGCTTTGGCTCATCCTCCGTGGGCTGCACCCACTACCTATCCAGTCCCAATGAGATGAACAATGTACCTCAGTTGGAAATGCAGAAATCACCCGCCTTCTGTGTTGGCCTCACTGGGAGCTGCAGATGGGAGCTGTTCCTATTCAGCCATCTTGCTAATACCCTTCACAGTAACTTTAAAGAGAAAATATTTTTAATTTTGTGGAAGTCCAATGTATCGAAGTTTCTTTTGTGTTCTTTGCATTATTGTGACCTATCTGAGAAATCTTTGTCCAGCCCAACATTGTGAGGATTTTCTTCTATGTTTTCACTTGAAAGTTTTGTAGTTTTACCTTGTATATTGAGGTACATAATACATTTTGAGTTCATTTTTATTTTGTGTGAGTCAGCAGTTATGGTTAATTTTTGTGTGTTTCTATAGAGATATCCAGTTGCCCCAGTAGCACTTTTATTTTGAATGTCAAAATAAAAAACAAAACATATTCCAACTGAATCATTCTGTTATCTTTATAAAATAATCAACTGATCAAATATAGGCTAGTCTGTATCTGAAATTTCAAATTTTTCTTTTATTTTCATGTGATTTGCTAGACTAAAGCCATACTATATTGTCTTGATTTTTGAAGTTAGAGTAAGTCCACCAACTTTATTCATTTTTCTAGGATTATTTTGGCTCTTATGGCCTTTTAAACTCTCCAGGTACACTTTGAAATCAGTCTCATCATTTATAAAAATATTGGTGCTAATATTTCGATAAGATTTTTTTAACCCATAGATACATTTTGGGAAATTTTACATCTTAAAATATTTAGTCTGCCAATCTATAAACAAACTAGGAATGAAATAAAACATCCTCTGACTAATAAAGAGTATGTACCAAAAACCTAGAGCAAACAACTTATAAACATATCTATGTCTTGAAATAGATTTTGGCTTCCCAACCTGACAAAAATAATAGACTTGTCCTCCTGATAAAAACAGTGATAGATTAGACAAAACATATGAGATAACTGTTTAGGTTTTGAAATCTGGATAGTAAGTATTGGGTTTTTGAGAGAAGGGAAAAAAAGAGATGACTTCCATGATTACTCTGGTTTCCTGATTGGGGTACCTTTCTTATTATGACCCAGGGAGGTGTAGCCCAAGCAGAGTGTATGTCTTATGGAGGGGAAGCACAGATACACTTTCTTTTTTTTTTTTTTTTTTGAGACGGAGTCTCGCTCTGTTGCCCAGGCTGGAGTGCAGTGGCGCAGTCTCGGCTCACTGCAAGCTCCGCCTCCCAGGTTCACGCCATTCTCCTGCCTCAGCCTCTCCGAGTAGCTGGGACTACAGGCGCCCGCCACCACGCCTGGCTAATTTTTTGTATTTTTAGTAGAAACGGTGTTTCACTGTGGTCTCAATCTCCTGACCTCGTGATCCGCCCGCCTTGGCCTCCCAAAGTGCTGGGATTAGAAGCGTGAGCCACTGCGCCCGGCCAGAGGCACAGATACACTTTCTAATCTGTGAAGGCAACTGAAATTTACAGGGAGATTTGTCAAGGAGGAGGATGTAAGGGGAAGTTGGAGTGGAGGGGCAAAAGTCCTCATGAGACTCACCTTGGGTCCTTTGAAAATGTCTGAGCTAAGATGGCAGAAGACATTAAATGTTGCGAATGTTAAAATTCTGGCCCAATCAGAAACAAGACAGCTCACTGAGAGGCTCAAGTATTGAGTGGTGAGCTATGAAAATCCACGCCTAAAAATAAAGTTCAAGTTCTAAGATAAAGTTTATGCTTGTCTAGTAAACACGATAAACCCAAGGTTAACGAGGAAGTTCTTTAAAAGCATCCAGGGCAAAGGAAAAACTTCATGTGGAAAACAATATAAGTGATGATCGAATTTTCATTAGAAACATTGGAAGTTGGAAAACAATCGATATTTGATAGCTGCTGAAAGAAAGCAATATTGAGTCCCAAATCTATATTCAGCAAAATCATCCTTCAAGAATGAAGGTAAAACCAGGGCATTTTCAGATAAGTGAAAACTAAATGAATCATCACCAGCACATCTGCAATCCCAGAAAATAATACAGGTAGTTCTTCAGGATGAAGGGAAATATTGCCAGATGTTAATCTGAATATAGAGGAAAGCATTAAATATATCAGAAATGATAAACACATCTACTAGAACTAGTAAGTATGTATAGCAATATTGTAGCATAAAAGGTCAATATCCAAAAAATTATTTCTATATAGTAATAAAAACATGCAAGATGTTATACTGGAAACTTCAACGCATTAATGAGAAAAATCAAAGAAGTGTTAAACAGTTGGATACATATGCCATGTTCATAGTTTGGAAGACTTAATATGTTGTTAAGTTATCGTTTCTTCTCAGATTGATCAATAGATTTAGGGCAAATCCCACTGAATCACAATGAACATTTTTTAGGGAGTAGTAGTAGACAAGATTGCTCTAAAATTTATATTTAATAGCAAATCAACTAGAATAGCCAAAACTATTTTGATAAGAAGAAAAAGTTGGAAGACTCATCCTGTCTGATACTAAAACTTACTACAGTAATGAAGGCAGTGTAGCACTGACAAAGAAATACACAAATATCAATAAAATAAAAACAGTCTAGAAATAACTTACGAAAAGGCACTAAGAAACATAGGGTGAAAAAAAATCTTTATTTCAGATATGTTCATTTGCCAAATTCATAGAGCTGTATACTTAAAAAGAATAAATTTTACCTTATATAAATTTTACCTCAATCAATATAATCTTAAAAAATATAGTTGTTATATTTGATAATTGTTTAATCCTACTGACATTCATCTCATAATCTCTAAACAACCCAAAACTGGCGTAAAATCTGATTCCAAATCCTGACTAATGATAAAAATACAAAACCATATACCATATATCAGGTCACTTTTGAATACTAATATTGATATTTAATCAGTTTTGATATGGTATCAATGAATACTGATATTTGAATATTCAAATTCAAAATATCAACTATTGCTAAAATCCAAAATACCAGTTTTTGCTAATTAAGATAAAACATTTACTTAGAAAAATAAATAGTTGGTTATAAGAATAATATAACCTCAGTAAGAAGAATTCAGCTATTATAATAATAATATTTAGGCAGTAGACATTTCAGTACATGGAAAGATGAAAAATATTGCAGATTTTTATGAAAAGTATTATGAGGTGGGTCAGTAGAAAGCTTTGTATATGTATAGTACACAGGCTGTTTGAATAAGTAAAGTTATTTTCCCCAAACAGTTAACCCTTAAAAAAAATCATTGTGGGTAAATTAGATTTTTCTCATTAGTAAAATCTTATTTCATATTTCCATATTTGGCATTTAAGATAACTTAGATTTAGTTTGAAGTAAGATTCTCTTGGAAGTGAAGTTCTCCTAAAAGTTTTGATCTCTACTTTCTTAGTTTTTCTCAACTAGACTTAGATTATTTATTGTTTAATTTTATGAAACAAAAACTTATGGAACAGTTTAGGCAAGATTTTTCTTTGAATCCGAAGGACAGTTTTTCTTATTCTAAACTATTATCTTTTGGTCAATGAAGCATGAGTCATTTTCTCTGTACATTTTCTGCGTTGTCTCATTTATATAATTTAGAATGTGACTACTCAGTAAATATAATATCATTATTAGGGCAACCATATTTATATTCAAAATATAAACTTTTGTGCTAATATTTTATCTCCCATTAGAACTGAAAGAAGATATTAGAAGATACATTTTCATAACAGCAAAATAATTTCTTAATTTAGAAAATACTTGTTAAATTGATAAGATTTTTCTTTAAAAAATCATTTTATTCTTTTCAGGTATTGTGGGGGAGGCATAAAAGGTAACAAAGATGTTTTTCATGGCAAATAATGTTTATTTCTAATTAACATATTATTTACTGTACGTATTGCTTTCTAGCAGTGTGTCGATGTAAATTATATATGCTGCAAAATAAATAACTCCATTGTGAATGTTTTTGTATTCTTATTTGATGTATTTTCTTTCATTAATATTTGATTAAGAGTTTGGAGAGCCAATATTAGGGAGGAAACAAAGGTTGTGTGTGTGTACGTGTTGCCCTGCATTCTTTCCTTCTGTATAACTATTTGGGATGAGTTGTGTACTAAGCATATTTTTCATTCCCCTCTCAGAGTAGGTAGAGCAAAATCTAAATGTTTCTTAGTGAGACTGTGCAATTTTAAGCAACATTGATGTGTAGAATTATTTACCTACATGGTAAATGGCCTCAAGTGTGCAAACTTAGTCACTTAGTATACTGAGCACTAAGGACATAAGGGAAAAAGAAGACCTGGCCTCTGTTCTTAAGTAGCTTAGAGTCTGGCCTTTTAAATTAACTTAACAGATGTTTATTGGCAATACTCTTAATTTAACAGCTTTGGTCACCTACCCGTTCTACTTGCTAGGATTGACCAGAGGTCAGAGAAAGGATAAAGAATATTGACCTGTTATTTTTGTTTGAGCAAATGTATGTATGTATGTATGTATGTATGTATGTATGTATGTATGTATATAAATATATGAATGAAAAGGAAATGAATGTATGTATAAAGAAAAGTTTATAAGACATTCATACAAAGAGATGGAATTAATGTCTGATTTAACTCAATTTTTGTATGTCAGGCAAAATGCTACGTATTCAGTTTTGAGAGCAAAAAGTGACTGACAAAATGATAGAAGGTTAGTTGAAAAGTACTCAAGATATGAAAGGGTGAACAATGGAAGTTTAATTAAGAGAATTGATGAGCAGAATTTTTAAAGTTTTCTTTGCCATAATAAAAGGGGTGATGCACTGCCTAGATTTTAAATGTACTGACTCTGGATTTGGACTGACCTGTGCTCAAATTTTAGAACTTCTGCTTACAAGTTACATTCTTTAGGGCAGGATGTATCCCAAAGCTAACATTTTCTCATTTGTACCATAAGGAAACAAATGATAACTCCTTGGCATTTAAAATGTTGTTCCTTTTTATTTTACAATACTGTTTAGTTTTTCTTCTCTATATATTGAATCAGTCTGTCTATATGTTAATCTATTAATCTATTTATCGGTATTTTTTTAAAAATGAACTTATGAACCTTTGCTTTCTTAATCTTTTTTTATCATATGTTTCCTTTTTTATTTATTACATAAATATCTTTTTTTTTTTGAGACAGAGTCTCGCACTGTCATCCAGACTGGAGTACAGTGATGCAATCTCGGCTCACTGCAACCTCCACTTCCCAGGTTCAAGTGATTCTCCTGCCTCAGCCTCCCCAGTAGCTGGGATTACAGGCACCTGTCACCACACCCGGCTAATTTTTTGTATTTTTAGTAGAGACGGGGTTTCACTATATTAGCCAGGCTGGTTTCAAACTCCTGACCTCATGATCCACCTGCCTCAGCCTCCCAAAGTGCTGGGTTTACAGGCATGTGCCACCGCGCCCGGCCTCCATGAATATCTTTATCACTTCTTACCATGTAATTTTCCTGAATTTATTCTGCTTATGTTTTACTCATTTCTTAGGTTAAATATTAAATTTGATTTTCCACATTTTTCTTTTGTAAATATTAGCATTAATGGTTGTAAATTTTTGTCTAAATATTTTAGCTGGCTTCTTAAGTGTCATAGGTAGTATGTCAATTATTCATTCGTAAGCATTTTAAATTTCCATTTCAATTTACTCTTTCCTTCATCCATTATTTTGACCACATTTAAATCTCACAAACTTATAGATTCTTGTGAGTTATCTTTTAGTTTTTATTTGTAACTGACTTGGAAAGCTGGTTACAATACATGGTTTATTTAATCCCAATTATTTGTTGCATCTTAATTATGGTCTACAGAAATGTTTCTTCAAAGTTAATTTTGTTAAGGGAAAGATTCTGATTCACAGGTCTAGAGTTGAGCCTGAGAATACACACATAGACACAGATATGTTAGTGCACAAGCAGCAAATATCACTGAATTATTATAAAATTATATATCTGATAAAAAGTATAGTATTTTCAATGCTAAGAGGTATAGGACTTAAAATGTACAGACCAAATTGGCTTAAAGAACCAGGATAACTTACACATGCTAATGAATGCAGTTTCCAAAAAAACCTGACTCCATATTTTGGGACACTTTTTTTTGTTTGTAAATACAAGACAATGAACAGAACCATCTTGAATTAGACTTCCTAACAAAGTCTGTTTGTTTTGAACATACTTCTTATTCTGGAATCAAATTTGGGACTAGCAAAATGCTCTCTAAAAGAGAGAGTAATTATAGTTAAGAGAAAGCAAGAAAACATTATTAGAGTGTATTAACATAAGCAATATTCCCATCTTCACAACAACATCCATTGAGGAAAAAAAGACATTTGTCTACTGGTTCCTGATAAGAAGGGCATGAACTGCTGCCTCCTTCTTCTCCTTCTAAACACTGGAGATGCCACAGACCCATACAAGAAGTTGACAGGACTCTGAGGAAAATGGCTGTGTTTCAGTCAGGAGTAGGCCAAGGTAGACATCTGGTACAGTGTGACACAGCGAGTTTGGAGTGCAGGTGCACAACTCTGTGCATTAGGTAATCACATTTATGTAGCCATTTAATGTAACCTGTTTGTATGAGCTCATATCTGGCTATGAGCCATTATATGTGAGTGATATAACTGCATTGCTGACTCTGTAGAGTGCAGAGAGAATAAAGCCATGTCCCAACTGCCCATGGTCCCTCGAGTGTTCTTTCAGCTACCCTGAAAGAACAGCTAACCTGTCTACTAGCTCCCCTTGGACCCCAGCTTGCATTGGAACCTGACAGTTGACGTAGTTGGCAGGACCCTGAGGTGACTGAGCCCTTTGCTCTTGATTATCCCAGGTCAGCCATGTAGCCACATCAAGGGTTATGGTACCCAGTGGCTGTCATTCTGCTAGGATGGGCCCTGGTGGAAACACGGGGCAGTGGTGAACGGGTCCCCCATGAGCATGGAGAAGGAGCTTCAGTACCTGGAAGCACAGAGCACTGAGAAGGAGTGCACCTTTGCTGGAAGAGGTGGATAGGCATTTTTGGCTATGCTACAGGAAGTGCACGATGAGTCCCTGCAGAATGTAGCACAGTTAAGGACCTCCAGATGCAAGCAGAGCACCTGGAGACCCAGCTACACAGCTTGGAATGTGAATTAGGGACTGCTGTTAGTGCAGGCCTGGGACCAACATCCTGGTCAGAGACCCCTGCTCGGTCTGATATCAAGGAGGAAGAACCTCTGTTGTGGGCTTGCCCAGTGGACCTTCAGAAAATAGAGCATGAACAGCCATTGGGGACCCAGGGGCAAGCTCAGGGACCCCCTAATATGACAGGACACATGTCATACACTGCCTATACCCCAGCTGAGCTGCAGGAATTAGGTAAACAGTGTTGGCAGCGCTCAGGGGAGGCCCTGCCAGACTGGATGCTTCATTTTTGGGATGAGAGAGCCAACAGTATTTTCTGCCCCACCTCTGAAATGGAAAAGTTGGCCTCCATTATGACCCATCCCTCCTTCCATCAACGATTACAGGTGAGCAGGTGGTTAGCACAGGGGCAAAGCAACTACATGCTAATTGAATGGCTGATGTCAGTCATACAAACAGTATGGAATGATGCCAGAGAAATACCAGAAACTGTGAGTAAATGGGAGTTGTATACAGATTTGGTGCAAGTAATTCAAGAGATGGGTATGCGGCAGGCTATGTTTAATCTGAGTACCTGAGGGCCAGATGATGAATTCTTTACCTCCCACATGAGGGACCTTGTGTTGGGCTCTGCACCGACAAGACAAGTGCCTTTGGCTCCCTGGCCACTGTCCTCCCTCTGTATGTGGGGTGCCACATACATGAGATGACTACTGCCATGGCGACCCTTGGGGAAGCAGAGGGCCATAGACAGGAACAAGGAGTCTGTGTCCCAAAAAGCAGGAAGGTATCCCTTCAGCAGGGGACGACCTCATGGGACAAAAAGGGGCCCCAGCAAAGATGTGGGCAGATGTGGATTGATTTGATTTTGGCTGGGGTTGACTGAGAGAAAATTGATAAGCAGCCCAATGAAGTGCTGTTAGCTTTGTGGAGGCAATTGTCCCTGGAGCAACAATTCTGGAAAATGCCCAAGAGGGAGAAGAACGATGCTGCTTGAATTTGTCATGCCTGGGTGCTCCAGCTCAAGGACTACTTTCAGGCAGGTGGAGGTATACAGCCTTTTGTGTTTGATCAGGGAAATGGCTGAGGTCCCCGGCTTGGGGGGACACTGGACAACCGGTGGCCACTTGTGGAATTGGCAATCCACTGGTCCCCCACCAATGTACAGTGGGTGCTGGCACTGGCAGACACTGACATAGATTGTAGCCTCATCTGTGGGAAAGTGGGTAAGTTTCCAGGCAAGGCTGCATGCATAGGCAGCTATGGAGACTGGTCAGTGAAAGTGAAACCTATATCTTTGCAACTTGGCATTGGCTGTTTGGCTTCCCACTTATACACTGTGTATGTCTCTCCTCTACCTGAGTACATTCTGTGGGTGGACATATGCATCACCAGGCCTAGGTCCTGCCACCACCCTAATGGGTAACTTCCACTCATCAGTACTGCTTCCCAGGTGGGCATATGGAGAGAACTGAGATTATTAAGAAGTTAGAGGAGGTGCAGATAGTGTGTAGCTCTCACAGCCCCTACAGTTCTCTCATATGGATGGTCAGGAAGCCTGCCATAACTTGGTGAATGATGGTGGATTATCAAGAACTAAATAAAGCAATACCTTCTTTACATGCAGCTGTACCATCTCTCATGGATTTGATGGACTGCTTGATGATGGAATTGTGACAGTACCACTATGTAGCGGACTTTGCCAGTGCATACTTTTCAATCAACATTGCTCCAGAGAGCCACGAACAATTTGCCATTGCACGGGAAGGGCGACAGTGGACTTTCACAGTCGTGTCACAGGGCTATATGCATAGTCCCACCATATTTCATGGTCTCGTTGCCATGGATTTAGCCACCTGGAAATATCCAAAGGGGGTCCATGTATTCCATTATATTGATGATATTATTTTAACCTCTGATTCTCTTGCAAATTTAGAAGCGGCAGCACCCGTCTTGTGAAAACATTTGGCAGCATGCAGTTGGGCCATCAATGAATCCAAGGTCCAAGGGCCTGGATTGTCTGTTAAATTCTAGGGAATTATCTGGTCAGGTAAGACCAAGGCCATACCAGATGCCATCATCCACAAAATTCAGGCATGTTTCTGGCTCAACCACGGTGAGGTAGCTACATACTTTCGTGGGCTTCTTGGGATATTGGCTGGCATTTGTGCCCCATTTGGCTCAGATGATAAAACTATTTTATCATCTGGGATTGAGACAATGAGGCTGAGATGGCTTTTCTCGCAGCCAAGCGGGCCATACAGCAAGCTCCGGCCCTATGAGTAATTGACCCAGGATGCCCATTTGAACTCAATGTGAATGTAACTACAGATGGTTTTGGCTGGGGCCTACAGCACACACGGAGCACTTTAGAACACCAGTAGGCTTTAGGTCCCAACTCCTGGAAGGGAGTTGAGCTCTGGTATTCATTGATAGAGAAGCAATTAGCAGCTGCATATGCTAACCTTCAGGCTTGTGAGTGAGAGTGTGACGGGATGGGCTACAGTAGTTGTGCGGATGACTGACCCAATGGAGGGGGTACATTCCTGGATAATGACCCCCTGGACTAGGATGGCACAGACATCCACCTAAGCAAAGTTGGGCGCCTACTTAGAACAGTGGAATACCATGAGTACAAGCTCCTTAGCAGCAGAATTATGAGAAGTCTTGGGACCTGTAGTTCTGATGAAAGATAAGGTCATGAGTCGGCCTGAGGCATCCTTAAATCCTGAGCTATCAACATTCAAAGGGTGCCCCCATATTCCCGATGAGGCATGGTATATGGAAGGGTCCACCTGAGGTGTTACTGCTGCCTGGGCCGCTGTTACGGTCCAACCTAGTACTGATACCATATGGTTTGATACCGGGTATGGACAAAGTAGTCAATGAGCTGAACTCAGGGCAGTGTGGACGGTGATCACCAATAGAGGAAACACTTATGGTAATATCTGCACTGATAGTTGGGCCATTTATAGAGGTCTGACCTTGTGGTTAACTACCTGGAAGTCACAAAATTGAATAGTGGTTCACCACCCCCATTTGGGGCCAGGTCATGCGCAAGACCTATGGGAAATGGGCTTCCAAAAAGATGTAACTATTTATCATGTGTCAGGCCGTGTATCTTTGGCTGCCCCCAGCAATGACGACGCAGATGCCTTGGCCAAGGTTTGGTGGATGGAGTCAGCACTTACATAAGATGTAGCCCTATGGCTGCACCGAAAATTGGGCCATGCAAGGGGTAAACTAATGCAACAGGTCAATAAGAACTGGGGTCTATCCTTGCTCATGCAAGGTATCTAGGAGTCCTGCCAAAAGTGCCCAGCATGCTCACAGGCATACCCCAGATGGAGACAGATGCCCAGTGTTACACAAGTGATGGTAGGGGAGATGTCCTTGACTAGATGGCAAACAAACTTCATGGGGCTGCTGCCAAGGTCACAGGCATACGCATGTGCTGACGGCTATAGACAGAGCCACTGGTTTGTTGTTTGCCTACCCTTGCAGGATGGCTGACTAACGACATACCATTCGGGCCCTGCAACACTTGTGTGCCCTATACGGTCATCTCCTGACCATTGAAAGTGATAGGGGAACACATTTTGCTGGACAGCAGGTACAACAGTGGGCACAATGTATGGACATACAGTGGAAGTTCCATGTTCCATGTAACCCACAAGCTGCTGGTATGATTGAGCGATATAATGGACTCCTGAAAATGGGTTATGCTTGCTTGTTACTTCCCTGTCTTTGCAAGGTGGAGTTCAGGGTTGGACCTGATGCTCCAAACTTTGAATGAACAGCCACAGAAAGGCAGCATGGCCCCAATGGAGGCATTGCTACACTGAGCCATTGCCCCCATCCAGTTACAGATACACACCAAGGATGATCTCTTCCGACCAGGTATGTGGATGAATGGTAATCTGTTGTTGCCTGGCCCTACGCCACTATAGGCAGGGAGCAAAAAAAGCTGGCTTTGGCTGTGGACCCTTCAAGTCCCCTAGTGCTGATGGTTGCCTATTGTAACCCCCCTGGGAAGAGGACCTACAGTATGATTTACACGTCGCTCCTTGGGTACTTAATATATGGCCTCTGCGATTGACCATTCATAGGGGAATGGCCAGGGAAGAAACCTTCCTCCTGGGGACATATGTATTGTCTGTGTGGCTTATTATGAGCTCCTCAGTGACTTTGGCATGGATACAAGACCCAAAGGAACCATGGGAGTTGAGAAGGTGTGGTACCATCGCCCAGTGCAGAAGCCCTTGGGGGCATTGTTATCCAGAGATGAAAAGTTGTCTTGTATTTTGCCTGAGGGGCGTGATTTACCGTTGTTAGTACCCGTGCCTGCTTTGTAGTTTTGACCATAGGTTGACATGCTCCAACATCACTGTGGAATGGGCCCACACCTATGTTGAGGTGACCAGTGCTTCCAATTATTGAATCTGCACTGCCCTTTCAGTAGCAGCTGCAGATAGCTTACCCTGGCACATACATCCAGCTTCTGTGGAAAACTGGACATGGTTAGAGACTTGGGGTCCCATGGCTGAAGTAAGGAACGCGACATGGCAAGCTTTGGATAGGGGTAGCCGCAAAACCCATGGCATGCCCGCCCCCTGGCTAACTCATAACTCTATAATGGATGGGGCTGGTTAGTGGGAAAACACATGGTGCCCCCACCACAGGTATCACAAAGTATAGAGCATCACTGGGGTAACGTCACCGTGTGGTGGTTGCCTGCCTTAGTCTTCATAAATATGTCTCCACACCAAATGTGTGGTGAAATAGGCAGCCTCATCAAGGCTGGACCCCAATGGACTTTGTGCCCCCTGGGAGTTTATGGGTTGATGGAGACAGGGGATGGTCATATTTGCCAGCTAACTGGACTGGCTGCTGTACCTGGGGGTGGCCTTATGTTCCTGCCACTGTTATGCCCACATTGCCTAGAAGCATACATAACTGGGAGGTGCTACCTTCCTGGTTTTTGCGAGTGCAATGAGCCCCCTGGTGGCTCTATCCCTTAGCATTAACCATCCCTGGAGCAGGTGTCATAACTGTAGAAATGCAAGTTATGGTCCTTAGGGAATACACTGCTTGAGCCTTGAATTACACCTGAGTTGCCCTCCTTCTGTTGACAGATGAGGTTGATCAAACCAGGAAGGTGGTACTGCAGAACCAGATGGCCCTAGACATATTAACTGCTGCCCAAGGTGGTACCTGTGCTCTTCTGGGGATGCAATGTTGTACCTTCATCTCTGACAATCAGCAAAACATTAACAGCAGCTTTGCAGGAAGTTTCCCAGCATATCAAGGCAGTTGAGAGCCTTATTGACAACCCCCTACAGACATGGTGGGCATCTCTGGGCTCTGGCCTATGCTGGAGCCTAATAATTATGGGCAGCATAGTGGGAATATTAGTAGTGAGTTGTTGCTCTCTGTGTTGCTGCTATGGCCTATGGGTCCAGGGTTCTGCCCTGTGGGCATATCTCCCCACTAGGAGGACTCCTTCGGGCTAGTGGGTGGAGTGTAAGGAAAATGATTGTGTTTCAGTCAGGAGTAGACCGAGGCAGACATCCAGTACAGGAAGACACAGCAGGTTTGGAGTGCAGGTGCACAACCCCATGCATTATGTAATTACATTTATGTAGCCATTTAATGTAACCTTCTTATGTGAGCTCATATCTGGCTTTGAGCCATTATTTTCTGTGAGTTATATAACTACACTGCTGACTCTGTAGTGGGGGAATAGAATAAAGCCATGTCGCAACTGCCTATGGTTCCTCGAGTGTTCTTTCAGCTACCTGCCACCCAGCCACCAGCATTTCTTCTACCCCAGCTCGTGTTGAAACCTGACAAGGACTGAAAAACCTGGCGTACGATCTCTGAGAATTATTCGGTTGACAAGAAGTAGCTGGGTCACATGTAAGGGAAGAAATTGAGTCACAAAGCAAAAGAGGGTGAAATGTCACAGTGAAAAACATTGTGTACCAGAAAATTTTAGTAAAAGCATTTTCCCAAGCATGCATTGGGAAAAGCATTGCCTGATGAACCAGCATTTGCCTGCTGTTTTGGGGAAAAACCATGAAACAGCAATCAGCACCCTGGTGCTGACAGAGTGTGGAAGCAATATCAAGGTGATTCCGTGACTAAACAGGGTGAATAAATATCAGTTTTAGGGAGAGCAATAGGTTTGCTGAGCATTCTCTCCTCCACAGTGGACTTTTCTTATTTTTTCTTATTTTTTTTTTTTTTTTTTTTTTTTGAGACAGAGTCTTGCTCTGTCTCCCAGGCTGGTGTGCAGTGGCGTGATCTCGGCTCACTGCAACCTCTGCCTCCCGGGTTCATGCCATTCTCCTGCCTCAGCCTCCCGAGGGACTACACGTGCCCGCCACCACGCCTGGCTAATTTTTTGTATTTTTTTTTAGTAGAGTGGGGGTTTCACCGTGTTGGCCAGGATGGTCTCGATCTCCTGACCTCGTGATCTGCCCTCCTCGGCCTCCCAAAGTGCTAGGATTACAGGCATGAGCTACCGGTCCCGGCCCACAGTGGACTTAAGATCTGAAAATGGGCAGGGCCAATTCTATCTCTTAATACCAGGGTTTGTGGTCTGCCTCTGGTTTCCTTCTTACACCACACTTAAAGGAGGAGTATGAACTTTGTGTTGGCATCTCCCTCTACATAGATACATCTAACAGTAGAAACTCAGGGAAATGCAAAGAAACGTCTGAGACCTGCAGCTCCCATAACAGAAGACAAAAGGCCTAATTAACTGATACCAGATCATGCCAAATTATAAATAATTTTGTGCCATTCTTGTGATATTGGGAAAGGTTTTCTTTCCTCCTAATTTCTCCACTTACTCTCTATTAGCTTCTTCAAATCTTATAAAGGTGTTATCTGTGATCTTTACATTTTATTTTCTGTGTTTTAATTTGTACATACAAAATGACTCTCCTATAGCTATAAGCATCTTAAAGGCTCTTCTTTCTAATAAAGTCCTCTGTACATTCTATATTTCTCTTGAAATAATGTGATCCTATCTTAATATTTCCTTTTATCACTAAATTTTTTGAAAGAAGAATCAACATGGAATTCAGTATTACATCATTTAAAGAAATCTGGTTTTCATTCTCCAATGCAGATTCATAACCCAAAAGCCTTCTAGTTACCGAGTCCTACAGAAAACTTAATTTATTTGACTGTTTTTACTAGTGTAAAAAGACACCAGTATTTTTAAAGCTTTCTCATTTCTTATTCTGATTATAGTGCTTTCACTTCTTACTCTTTTCTAACAGACTTTCCTATCCTCTTTGTGAGATACTCTTTAATGGTGGTGGGTTTTTTAAAATATATTTTTTATCCTTGGGCTACTACAGTCTACATACTAACCTGGACAATATTTTCTAGGTATCTTGACTCAGATCTCATCTAAAACTCATGATGCATATACAAATTCTCATCTCCAATTCAAATCTCTTTAGTGAGCTTCAGATTCCTATTTATAATCCTGTCCTAAACAACTTCCATCAATGTCCCATATCCACCTCAAATTCAATAGGTTCATATCTAATTGCATTATTTATTTAATCTCCCCTTTTCTGCAGTATGATGCACTGGTCTTTCCCCTACAGTATCTATCTCAAAAAAAAGATTCCCTTTTCATGTGGTCACGCTAGCCACCTAGAATTTTTCCTGAATTTCTTCATCTCTTTGACCTCCCTGCATTAAAATGAGTACCTGATCTTTTCACTTATATTTTACTTAATGTCACTTAAATACCATTCCTATTCTCTGTATGTCACTGTCTGGCTTTAAGTTTTCATTATATTTTACCTATAAGTTTTCATATTGTCTATCTCTAATCCTTCCACCCTGTTCTTATTTGAAATATCTAGTAAGTTAATTTTTCTAAAATAAACAATTGATCATGTTAATCTCATTTTAAAAGTTATTTAGTACATTAAGAAAAAAAATCGTGAAAGATGACAACAGAAAGCTCTTCAGGATCAGCCCCTTTCTATTCTCTTTGTCATGTTTGGGAAACAGAGTGCTTATCCTCTCCACAATTTTCTAGTTTTTAATTCAGTGATTTACTTTAATATATAAGTGTGATGACTCTGAGGTAACGGTTAGGGTTCAGCCTACATTATGGAGAACTCTGTCCCTCTGTCCCTTATATAATCTAATCATTCTGTATTGAAAGTACATCTTCCACTTGGTTGCTCAGGCTGTGAGCAGTTATGAAACATATTTGTCACAGTCTTACTTTTCATTTCATATCTTCAAGTAGCTCTTTCGACTAATTGTCTAAACTATAGGCTTAATTTTAGAAAGCTTTTATACTAATTTAATGTAATTGAAATGGAGGTGTTTAACATTTTCCAAATGCAAATAAATGGTAAAACTGCTTTTTACAAAATGATTTTAACTATTGCTTTAAGAAAGAAGTTTGCAAATATTCTTTCATGTTCATAGCTCTCCTACAATTATGTATTCTTTAATTTGTATTTGTTAGCTGAATAAAGGTTGTTGTGCTTATAATTATTTTGAAATATGGCAGCAATTCCTTGGAATATCGATAATGCATTTTAATTTTAACTAAGCACAGATTTCTTATATATTTGATATTTTAATGTTGTCCTTCTCCACTGGAGGACTAGGATTTCCTGCAAGTTTAAGTGTACCAAGTTACCGGATAAACATGGTACATTTTCTGAAAGCATCCATTTTACACAAAAAAAATTGGGAAAAGCTTATATTAAATGTTTCTCAATTTTACTTTACTAGAATAAAACATTCTAATACCTTTTAAAAACCCACAGTGGGACTTTAAAATGTTTTTTTTTTTGAGATGGAGTCTTACTCTGTCACTCAGACTGGAGTGTGGTGGCGTGATCTTGGCTCACTGCAACCTCTGCCTCCTGGGTTCCTGCCTTCTGCGATTCTTCTGCCTCAGCCTCCTGAGTAGCTGGGAAGACAGGAGTGCGCCTCCACACCTGGCTAATTTTTGTATTTTTAATAGAAAATTTAATTTTGTATTTTTAATTTTTGTATTTTAAATGTATTTAACATTTTTAAATGTTGACAAGGCTAGTCTGGAACTCCTGATCTCATGATCCACCCACCTTGCCCTCCCAAAGTGGTGAGATTATAAGCGTAAGCCACCGTGTCCAGCCATTTAAAAGAAATTTCTTACTTACATTGGACATTTCAAACCACACACCAGGAAATGAGGCAAATATTGACTTAGACCTCTTATATTGAGCTTATTTCCGTTGAAACTATTTCAGACAGTTTGCTATAGAGAAATTATTTTAGTCTTTGCTCAGGCATGTTGGTAAGTTTAATTTTATGTTTTTTTTATGGAGGAATATGCAGTGATAAGGAATTGTTTTTCTAATATTTGATTCAAATTTCAGATTTGGCTTTGAATTTAGAGAAAATGATCACACATATTAATTGTAACTTTCTATAAAAGAAAAGACTTCATGTCAATCTATTATAAGAAGATAAAATAAATTGAATTTCTGGCATCTGAGTCTCCATTTATGGAACTACCTTTGCAAAAATTGTAACAGTGAGAAAAATTATGACAGTGAAATACATATGACCTAACTGACTCCATCTTGCCTTTAACCTTCAAATTGTCCTTGTGTATTCCTGGGCATAGGCCGACCTAACTATAGGAGAAATTTAGTTTATAGTGTAACTGAAACCAAGTTAACAACCCTTTCCTGAAACAACCCCCTCCTTTCCTAGGGACCTGACTGCCTTTGTAAAACTAACAACTAAGCCAAAAGGTTAAAAATTATGGTTCAGGAGTCATGCAGCCAGAGGCTACAAGATTCCTAACCTCCCCAGGTGCTCCTATGGATAGCATCACTATTGTAAAACCTAAGATTGGTGTTCGAGGTATTTTTCAGGCCCTGCTTTCTGATGGACCAGTGCCAAACTATCTTTAAAACCCTAGACTCAGGCCGGGCATGGTGGCTCATGCCTGTAATCCCAGTTCTTTGGGAGACCGAGGCAGGCGGATCGCCTGAGGTCGGGCTCAAGACCAGCCTGACCAACATGGACAAACCCCTTCTCTACCCAAAATACAACAATTAACCGGGTATGGTGGTGCATGCCTGTAATCTCAACTACTCGGGAGGCTGAGGCAGGAGAATCTCTTGAACCTGGGAGGCAGAGGTTGCAGTGAGCCGAGATCGCATTGTTGCACTCCAGCCTGGACAACAAGAGCTAAAGTCCAGCTCAAAAAAAGAAAAAAAAAAAAAGGAAAAAACAGACAAACAAAAAACCCTAGAAAAACTCTAGACTCCAAAATTTCTGAGAGACAGATTTCAGTAATAAAACTCTCGTCTCCTTTTTAGCTGGCTCCACATGTACTGAGTTCTGTATTGCAATTCCGCCGCCTTGATAATTCAGCTCTATGTGGGCAGCAGGCAAGAAGAATCCACTGGATGATTACATTTATGCTTCTTATATTAGACAAGTTATAACGTTGTCATATATCTAATCTAACATTCTACTTAATACATATATTCTCTTTACATCCTCCCTAAAACTTAATCTTCTGTATTTTATAAGTGACATTTTGGTGATGAAAATCACTAATTTTAATTATGTTTGTCCATATTGAATTGATAGAAAATTATTTTTCAAATTAATTACAAATGCACCCTTTGTTCACATTCATTCTTCAATTCTAGTTAGTCTACATTTCCACAGAAATTTACAAGCATCCCTATTCTATTTCATGTATTCAAGAGCTTTTTACAAAGTTGCCATTTCTTTCTCAATCTTTTCTTATCTAAATAACTCCAGTCACATCAGCTATTTTACATGTGAACCACTCTGAATCTTTTTAATGATCCAACATATTTTCCTTTTCATGTGCTTTAGATTGGCAAAAACACTCTTAAATTATAACACCTAAAATGAACATGACTCTCAGAATATGGTTTAACTACTAAAGATTAGAGTTTATATAAGATTTTTCTCTTTCTCATATGTTGAAAAATAATGATTACAACCCTGGTCTCAGTTCAGAATAGTTATCCTTTAATATTCGTCTACATCCATTTTTATTTACTTTAAAGGCTTTTTCCCTCATCTATGATTTGTAAAATGGTCCATTTGTAAGTTGACTTAATGTAATTTAGATTGCCATAGTAGACAATTACTTGACTCAGTTCCAAATTAAAGTACTGGAAAAAAAATGGAAGCTTTAGTAATTTTAGATTGCTCTACCCTAAACCTAGCAATTAAAAATAATTGCCACATTTTCTATTTTTTTGTTATTGTTACTCAGTCTGGATGTGTCTGAGCTTCTGGCCTGTTAAAAAGGAGAAAAAATACATTACTTCTACTTACTACAGAGATTTAAAGTAATTTAAATGGACTGATTTAGGTAAAATTAGGTTTCTAGTTTTTTTAAGTTTGGTTCTACATACTTTTAAAATGCCTCAAAAAGTTTTCATTTCAAAGAAGTTAGTTTTGACCAAAATCTGTGGTCACTAATTTCTAGTAAAAACTAAATTTTCCTCACTAAAAATGTCCAAGCAGAAGTAGAACATCTGTGAGCCATATTGTAGACGAGATTTCAGCATTAATCTGGGGGAAAGCAGGACCTGCTGGGGGTTTGAAAAGTTAGCTTCGTAACTATTATATACTAAGTTAGGTCCATATCCTAGTACAAAATAACCAGTAAAATAACAGTTACCTTTAATGAATAAATTGGTGAGTGAAGGCCCTCATTTTGAAGTCATCAAAAATAAATTAAAACAAGTTATTTGGGTATAACCTGTGCCAGCTATTTTCTTCATCTCTGGAACTTCCCTTAGGTATAAAATTTATTGGAAGCTTAGATATAGCAACATTTACATTTTCCTTTAAAACACAAACAGCTTGAATAGGATGAAAATTCCATATGTAATCCTTAATAATAACATATAAATCATAAATATTTACCTGAGTGTTGAATGTACATTTCTATTTCTTTTAAAGTCTTTATTTCACAACACAAAATGTCTGTAATATTCCCCATACTTGAATGTCATCCATATGTGTTGTATGGCTTTTTCATGTGTTGAAATTTTCTTTTTATCTGTGTTTTCTTTAAAGCATTTTGATCATACCATTCATGAACTAGCTACTGCCAATTCTTGCATTTTTAAAACTTCATATGTATGCAGAGGGTGGAAATAAGTGCCTAAAGCTGAAATGAAAGAACATAAAATTCTGGATATAAATGTTTGAAATGAAAAATAGTCAGGTCCTTTAATCAAACATTTATTTAGGTCCCCATGGGTCTTCCACTCAGTGAGACACTAGATCCCAATGCTTATCATAAGTTTCCATGCAGGAAATGGGTGTGACTTGGGTGTCATTTGTCCATTCACCTTGGTTTTGAAATATATGTATATATATGTATATATATATATGCTTTTGACTCAGCTTTTTATTCCAGTCAAACTGATGATGATTATCCATATCTATTTTGGGAGCTGAAGGAAAAGTTAAACTTTTGTCTTACTTAAATCATTTTTTAAAGGGAGAGAGGTCTGTTAGAAATTTATGGCTGCATTCAACATGTTTGATTATAATAATGACAAATAATTAAAACAATATGTATTATGTCATTTAATCTTCCTAGCAAATCTATAAATTTGGTATTGGTATTATCCCAGTTTTGTAGACAAGGAAGAGGGACATAGAGAATTTAAAAACACTTCACATTTCACAGCTAAGTGGTAAAGAAGGCTTTGAGTGAGTCTGTCTCACTCAAGATCTGATCACCTAATCACTATGGCATGCTTATGATAAATATGCTAAGTTACCTATCATTAATGGCAATTTCCTATTTTCTACCAAATTTATAGATTTGCTAGGAAGATTAAATGACGTAATACATATTGTTTTAATTATTTGTCATTAGTATAATCAAACATGTTAAAATGCAGCCATAAATTTTCTATTGTATTATAAATGTTTTCTAATATATCACCTTTTATGAAACAGATATTCAAGTATATTTTGAAACCAGTAAATGAAAAATTTGAAAGCTGCAGAGAAATGGCAACAACATTAAGTTCAGACTGTACAATTATTTTATGTATATTATTTTACTTTCATCAAATCACCTCATGTCTTTGTTTTCTTGTTTTTTTTCAGATCTTTTTTTTTTAGCATCATGGAGGAAGAAATATAATCATTACAAATAGCTAATCTTTTAAAAATTGTACATTAGAGAAAAATTTTTCAAAGTAAAAAATTATTGAGGCAGCATTTATTTAGAATATATAGCTGAGGAAGCCAAATTACATTGTATTGAATCATTAGGTATTCTAATTACATTATGGGCATTGCAGAAAATGCATTGTATCTGAATATTTTTATGCACCAAGCATACAAAGACAATCCTCAGAAGAAAGTAGAATAACAGAACTATTAGCATTTGAAA
Organism: Nomascus leucogenys; assembly: GCF_006542625.1. Lineage (NCBI taxonomy): Eukaryota > Metazoa > Chordata > Mammalia > Primates > Hylobatidae > Nomascus > Nomascus leucogenys. The sequence continues at coordinate 86,775,388 of NC_044387.1, forward strand.
TTATAGCATCCTTGAAATTTTGGAAACACATATTCAAAATCAACAAAAAATAATTAACTATGAATCATCTCATAATATACTATATTTGTATACATTATTCAAAAAATTGTTCATTTTCAGGCAGATTGTATTAACAACATAAATGCATAATACATAAAATGAGAAATGAAACTGTGAAGAATACATACATAAAATTATTCAAACTTATTAGTAATAAGTAAAATGCTCAATACATGATAGGGGCATGTCAAAATTATGTGAAGCTAGTTTGAAGAAGCTTCCAGTGGCCAAATCTGAAAAATAAATGAGCAACAATAATAGTAATAGATTGTAACCATGGGAAAAATAAATATCCATAAGTCTGTGCTGATATATATAAATAATCGAATGAATAAATAAATGGGAGTGAAAGAATTGTTCTTCCTTACAGTAGAATTCCAATCAATAAATGAAGAAGAAATGATGAAAATATAAAATAAACACTTAGTGAACATTACCCTATTATTTTCTGTAGGCAAGAATTATCAGTAGATGCTAAACTTAATGAATAAAAGTATGATTAAAAATAGGTTAATTGCATAGTTTCAAATGATCTCCCAAGAAAATATGCATAAATTACAAAGGCAAAAATCATAGTGGAGAAACTTGTCAGATTCCACCTTAACCAAATGATCTTTGTTAAATTTACTGCAGAAATATTAATATGACACCTTGCTTGATATTATGCACTGAGAAGGACATGATGTTATACGTGGGGTATCTGCACAATCGGAATGTATTCACAATAAAAACCAAACCCAAATTTAGAGACATCTACAGAATAACTGGACAGTATCATTTAAACATGTCAAAATCATGAAAGACAAATCTCTTCTGGATTGGAGGTGATTAAGGAGACATGAAGTGAAATGCATTGTGGGACTGCACCTGAAAAAGGACATTAGTAGTATAACTGGTAGGTTGAATAAAGTTTGCAGATTAGTTAATACTACTGTCCCAACATTAATTTTGTGTTTTCACAATTGCATTATTTTATAAAGTATTAATATTTGGGGAAGCTAAGTGAATTTAAGTTTGCAATGAGCTATGTTTATGATCATGCTACTGTACTCCAGCCTGGGTAACAGAGCCCCTGTTTCAAAAAAAAAAAAAGAAAATTTATAATTTAACTAGAAATATATTCAATAATTTATATATAGAATTTAATTAGAAATATAATTTATAGTTTTATATATAATTTAACTAGGAATACATAATTTAACTATATAGCTTTGTATAATTTAACTATGTGATATATATATGTAGGAACATATATATATGTTTGTTTATATATAGGATATTTATATGGTTATATATAGGCATCATGTATATATACTATATATAACCAAACACACACACACACACACACACACACACACACACACACACACACAGACACATATATAAAATGTTTGGAAAGTTAAATTACAATATGATGCCAAATATATGAATAAGTACTTTTTGGTTTAGAGGGGAAGAAGAGGTTGTTACACTCCCATATTTCAGGAAAGCATCAAGTTCAAATTGATTTTCCTGAGTAGGATTGAAATTATCCTAAATGTGAATTCAAGATAAAATGGTTTTGAAGATCACATTAGAGACTCAGATATATTTAGAAAACTTTGAGTAGTCCATTCAGGTAGAAATTTTTTTTTTTTTTTGAGACGGAGTTTCATTCCTGTCATCCAGACTGGAGTGCAATGGTGCGATCTTGGCTCCCTGCAACCCCTACCTCCTGGGTTCAAGCAATTCTCCTGCCTCAGCTTCCTGAGTAGCTGGGATTACAGGCACCCACCACTATGGCCAGCTATTTTTTTTTTTTTTTTGTATTTTTAGTAGAGATGGGGTTTCGCCATGTCAGCCAGGCTGGTCTCGAACTCCTGACCTCAGGTGACTGGCCTGCCTCGGCCTCTCAGAGTGCTCGGATTACAAGTGTGAGCCACTGCACCTGGCCGAATATTTTTTGAAATAATTATTACAATACATTCATATATAATTTATCATGAGATTACCATTATCCATTTATCCTTAGAAAATCATTTTATATCATATATAACCAAACATATATATATATATATATATATATATTTGTGAGACTTAGATATATTTAGAAAACTGAGTAGTCCATTCAAGTAGAAATGATTATTTTTTGAAATATTATAACACATTCATATGTAATTTATCATGAAATTGCTATTATCCATTTATTTATCCTTAGAAAATCATTTTGTCTTCACAATAACCTTATTAGATATTTTCTATAATTTTATTCACTTTTATGCATTAGAAACAGGCCTTTAAAGATGATATGAATTGTCAGAGATAAAGTGATGGAGCCAGTTGGTCTGACCCTGGAGCCATATTTCCCTAAAAAGAAGAGATGTTCTACCAGAGATTAAAGTTGTTGTTTTTTTTCCTGATCTATGGAGATGTGTACCAGAGAGGACAAATCTCCCCAGAGACATGGAAGGAATTTATGATGTGAATGCTTCATAAGTAATCATGCTCTTTTGTCAGAGTTGGATGGTAATCACTGCTCTAGTGTTTGTGGGTTATTTTTAAAAAGCTACCAGAACTCTTTATATATAAAAAAAATGCCCCTTGCTTCTGTGGCCTTAGCTCACTTGGAAGCAATCAAACTGAACAATAGTCTAGGCAGACAAAGTAATCAGTTCTTCTGTGTTTAAGGACCTGAAATGAGGGTGCCTGAATGTGGAGAGGGAATGGAGAATTGAAAAGTAGTTGAATCTCCGGTAAAATTATGGGCCAAACCTGGGCACTTCTAGATCCCACTGCCAGGAAACAACAATAGAAACTGAGAGTCATAGGACTGTATATCCAAGGGAAAAGTTTATAAGTTCAGTTTTAGATATATTGAAAGTGAGATTCACTTAAGCCATCCTAATTTAGGTGTTAGGTTAAAACTATTTTATCTCCAGAAAGTGATTTGGGATTTGGATATAGGTTTGGCAGGTCATCAGTAGATTAACAAGTAGCATATTAGCAAGCATAATACAGATTTTAGCAGGCACAATCCAGTTGATACAATGTGATCTGTAAACTCAATGAAGTCCTAGCAATCTATACAATCTTATCCTTCATGAAAGTCTATGTAGCAGTAACACATGGCCAGATAATTGAAAGGACTAAGAAGACTAAAAAGAACTCACAAGACTCCATAGAAAATTCTATAATAAAGCTTGAAGAAAGGTAAAGATACAGTACAGCAGGAAAAAGAATCGTAGTCAACCATAGCAATGTCTGCAGACCTTCAGGTGCAGATCCCAGGACTCTTTCTCATCACAAAGAATAACTTTGTCTTTAGATTGTTACACACCAAGATATGTGTGAGATATCTTGGTCTCAGGGTAACCAAAACCTGACTTTCACAGATAAGCCCTGAACTTATTTATTTATTTATTTATTTTTGAGACAGCGTCTCACTCTGTTGCCTAGACTGGAGTGCAATGGCATGATGTTGGCTTACTGCAACCTTGCCTCCCAGGTTCAAGCAATTCTCCTGTCTCAGCCTCCCAAGTAGCTGGGACTACAAGTGTGAGCCACCATGCCAAGTTTTTGTTTTTTTTTTTTTTTTTTTGTATTTATGGTAGAGACACGGTTTTGCCATGTTGACCAGGCTGGTCTTGAACTCCTGACCTCAAATGATCCGCCAACCTTGGCCTCCCAAAGTGCTGGGATTACAGGCATGAGCCACTGTGCCCGGCCAAACTCTGACCTTTAAAACTGTATTTTATTGATACTTGCTGAGATTTCCTTTCTGTGGAACACTTTTACTCTACTATCCGATCCCTCTCTCTCCACGTTATCTTAGCTCTCCTTCCCTGAGCAGTCTCAATGCACTGTCTGCAAATATGTGCTAGATATATCTGAAATCTTCGTGTATACCACCTCAGAACTTTTTGGTCTTCCTGAGGTCCTTAGCTACTCCCTGTGAAGTCTGCCGTTTCGTAGTGCCTTTGATGGCACACTCAAATTGGAGTCTGCAAAGAATTTTCCTCTTAATAACTCAGTTTCACTGCTCTATTGCAGACCCATTTGCCATATGCAGGGTAGAGCCATAATGTTTCTGCCAGGCATGTTTGTTATTTCTGAAATTCTGTGATTGTAGGACCCATCATTACCACTCCTGTTCCCTTGATTTAAAAACCCTCTGCTCCTGCCATCTTTGGGAGTGACTTGCTACTTTCAAGCCATGTTTTCAGGTGAAATTTCTATGACAACATTTGAAGATGTCATCCAAGTTTGCTGTTTGTTTTAATTTAGTTATCCTAGTTGTTTTATCTGGTGTTTAGTAGAAGAAGGAGGAAGAAAGATTGAAAATGAAACTTCTGCATTCTCCTGCCATAAGCTGAACCACCCACTCAGTCAAATTTGGTAACACACATTGCCCTAGGGAGTTACACATTGCATCAAGGTGTTCAAAATTATTTGATAAAATTGTGTATCAGTCAAAGTGATTTTTAGTCTATGCTTATATTTTATTTCTGAAGGACTGTATTTTATTAATATAAATTAGACTGTAAACTAACTATGCTTTTAATGAATATAAATATTTTGAAACAAAGTAAAAGTACTGCTGTGTAAGTACATGTAGGATGGAGTGAATTCACTTATATGTGTATTCATCTATGTATACATGTTTATTGGTATATGCACATATAAATGTTAGTAGTTAGTAAAGCAAGCTTAGGTAGCATTTACCAAATCAGTAGTCCACAATTAAATAGAGCTATCAGGTATGAAAAAGACAATTTGCCTTTATGGAGTGATGAAGACACACTCTAGCTTTGCTAATGGATCGACAACATTTTACCTAAACATTAAAAGCATATATGTACTTAGAAGAATCTATGTCTTTTATCATATTTCGTTTTTAAAAGAACATCACAGTTGAGCTTTCCAAGTTCTTTAAAAGTAAATGCAACAAGAGACAAATAGCAGTTCACCAAGAAAATCTACAGTGAAGAACAATATCTTTTTATGTTATATCAGGAAGCATTTTTGAAAACAAACCATCCAACCCAGTGCATCGTCAAAGAAGAAACCATTTCAGTAGGATAAATCCAAAAGTATGTAGTGTAACTATCATTACAGAAATGACTCTGCATGGAAAACGAACCTACCAGCCAGGAGCAGTGGCTCACACGTGTAATCCCAGCACTTTGGGAGGCCGAAGCAGGTGGATCACTTGAGGTCAGGAGTTCGAGACCAACCTGGCCAACATGGCGAAACCCTGTCTCTACTAAAAATACAAAAATTAGCTGGGCACAGTGGCGGGCGCCTGTAATCCCAGCTATTTGGGAGGCTGCAGCAGGAGAATTGCTTGAATCCGGGAGGTGGAGGTTGCAGTGAGCCAAGATCGTGCCACTACACTCTAGCCTGGGTGACAAAGTGTGACTCCATCTCAGAAAAAAAAAAAGAAAATGAACCTATCTCACCCCATCATTTAACTGGACAATTAGCTTTGTCAAAAACATACTTTTGTATTTTTTTTAAGATGGGGTCTTGCTGTGTTGTCCAGGCTGGAGTGCGGTGGCTATTCACAGGCATGATCAGTGCACACTATAGCTTTGAACTCCTGTCTTCAAGTGATCCTCCCACCTCAGCCTCTTGAGTAGCTGGTACTATAGGTGAATGTCACCACACCCGGTCTTGCATTTGGTATTTGAGGAATGTTACCATGTGTTAAAATGCATATTATGAGTCATATATAGTACAGATGTACCTCAGAGACACTGTGGGTTCAATTCCAGACCACTGTAATAAAGCACATACTGCAATAAAGCAAGTCACACAGATTTTTTGGTTTCCTGGTGCCTATAAAATTTATATTTACACTATGTTGTAATCTTTTAAGTCTGCAATACCATTATGTTTAAAAAATATATAAACCTTAATTTAAAAATACTTTATTGCTAAAAAAATGCTAACGGTCATCTGATACTTCAGTAAGTCAATCTTTTTACTTGGCGGGGGGTCTTGCCTTGGCATTCATGGCTGCTGATCAATCAGGGTGGTGGTTACTGAAGGTTAGGGTGTAACTCCCTAGGGCAGTGTGTGTTACCAAATTTGACTGAGTTGGTGGTTCAGCTTATGGCAGGAGAATGCAGAAGTTTCATTTTCAATCTTTCTTCCTCCTTCTTCTACTAAACACCAGATAAAAGAACTAGGATAACTAAATTAAAACAAACAGCAAACTTGGATGACATCTTCAAATGTCATAGAAATTTCACCTGAAAACATGGCTTGAAAGTAGCAAGTCACTCCCAAAGATGGCAGGAGCAGAGGGTGATCACAGATCACCATAACATATATAATAACGATGAAAAAGTTTAAAATATTATGAGAATTACCAAAATGTGACACAAAGGCACAATATGAGCACAGGCTGTTGGAAAAATTACACCATCAAGCATGCTTGATGCAGGGTTGCTACAATACTTTCATTTGTAAAAAATGAAGTGTCTGCAAAGTGCAGTAAAACAAAGTGCAATCAAATGAAGCAAGCCTTTGCTTCGAAACACCTTACCTCTAGACTGAAAACAAATTTAGATTAACATCTTTGTTTGTTTCTAAATATCCCAAGATGTCATGCATATACAATTCCCTAAAATGAAAACCCTATACCACATTATCAGAAGTTACATACACAGTGGCCCAGATTGAATGACATAGTATTTACATTTGTTTTTTTATTTAAATCACATCCTCCCAATGGGGTCACATTGAGATATTAAGTTAGAAGCAGAAATGTATTTGAAACTGTACTAGAACACGTTAGGAAAAACATTTTCTTCTGCCTGTTTATTTTGGAGAATGGATATTGTGGTAAAGTGTGAGGAACCCAATCAAAAACTGGGTAACTCCTATGTCTAGAAAATCAGGGCTGTGTCACTGTTGACATATGTCAGTGTTTATGCCTGTGGATGCAACAGCCTAAGAGTAAAAAGCATCACTATCACTTTGCCCACAGCATATTCTGAAACACTTCCTTCCAGTAACATGGAAAGTTTTGAATAATGTGGAGATATTGAGAAAAATAAAGAAAACTCAAGAAAATCAACATAAATATTAGAGCTAGGTATTTTCCAGGTGTTCTTTTACCATATTTACTATCTAGAACTGCTCTTATAAATACGTTTATAAATAATACTATCCTCTATGGTGTCTCAGTAACTCCTTTCCCATGCTTTGTTTCCAAAGTGTTAGAACACAGGATTCATTTGCTCCACTCAAATAAATATGCTTCTTCTCTGAATACCAGGTTCCCCACCACCCACTGCAGCAGGATTACATGAGGAGCAAATGTCTAATGCCTGGCACACAGTAGGCCCTCAAATAACTTAAGTTACTTTAAGCAGTTTCTTCACAAGAATGGCTAAACAGTCATATTATTTTGTTGGGTAGCCTGTTGTGAAAGGCCAGTTCATTATGATTTTTTGTTTTAGTTTTATTTCATTACATTGCTGACTGATATTTTCATAAAATATAATCATTAAACAATAAAAGTAATAATTATCACTATTACTATTTAACAGCCATTATTTCCTAGGTCTTAGGTAGTGCCCTTTCACTCACTCACATATTAAGACTCTGCCAAAGACTCAAATGGACCCCTCTGCAGATTAGTAGGGCACACTAACAGGCAGATCTCTGCCTCCTTTCTAGTTCTCTACCCAGCATATTGTAGCCACCTGTCCAAACTGCAGTCCCTTCCCTTTTCTCTCTCTCCCTATCTTTTTTTTTTTTTTTAACTTAACAAGTTATTTTATCTTTATTGCTTTGTTTCCTTCTGCCAATTCTATTTCTTCTTCTATTTTGTTAACTTTTATTTTAGGCTCAGGGGTACATGTGCAGGTTTGTTATACAGATAAATTCTGTGTCACGGGGGTTTGGTGTACAGATTTTTTCATCACTCAGGTAAAAGTATAGTACCTTCTAGGTAGTGTTTCCATCACCCTGTTCTGGCCCAAGGCTCCTGCGCTGGCCTAGCCCTGCTGCCACCAACTTCCAAGTGGGGCAGCTGCTTAGCATTAGTGAAGGATGGAGGGCCACAGCTTTCAGTTCCTTTTGCCCCTGCTGTTCAGTGGGTCCCAGGTTCTTGTTGCATGTCCAAGAGTGAGATTACACTGACAGTTGAAGGGTGAGGAGGGTGGAGAAGAATTTTGTTGAGCGACAGAACAGCTCTCAGTTCAGAGGGGATGCGAGGGTGGTTCACCCAAAGTCAGTAGTTTTTCGCCCAGTGTGGCTGTGTCCAGGGCTTTTATGAGCTCAGAATGGGGGAGTGCATGCTGATTGGTTTGTGAGTATGCAGAAAAGCTAAAACAAATGCACCACTCAAAGGTGGGTATGACAGTGTTAAAAAAAAAAAATTAGGGAAGGGTAGGTATAGGAAAAATAGGTGGAGGACGAGGCTCAATCAGAGGGAAGTGCACCACTGAGAGGTTCTCAATCTGGTGCATGCATTTGACTTATAGCTTGGCTTTCAGGCTTTAAACTGTCTTGGCTGGAAGATGCGGCTTCACTGAGGACCTGCCCCTATTTGCAAGCATTTGACTACCTCTTGCTGCTATCACAATGTCTAGAAAACACTGTTTCAAACATATTGTCTGGTATTCTAGTTCTTTAATTTAGTTCCTGATATACCACATCAGGGAACAGAAGCAGTTGCCCTCTCTCCTTGCACAGTTTAGTTTGTCTTCTTTTGTTTTTATCCTCTCAGCACTTTAAAGCTGTCATTTTACTCTCTCCTAGCCTCCATTCTTTCTGATGAGAAGTCAACATTCATTGTTATTCTCCCTGCTCTGTAGGCAGTAGGTAATGTGCTATCTCATTGAAACTCTGGTCATTTGGTTATCAGTATTATTTTTTGTTGTGTTTATGTTTGCGTAATTTCTATTCACCAGTCTTTAACTGCATGGATGTTTGGGTAATTTCTGTTCACCAGTCTTTAATTGCATGGATGCTTTATAATTTTGTGTCTAATCTGCTGTTAATTGCAATAGATTTTTAAAATTTAGACGTTCAATTTTTTTGTTTTATATTTTGATTTAGTTCTTTTTTAATATTTTACATCTGTCGTAAAAGTCCATATGTTCACCTGTTATATCTATAATTTTCTGTGAAATCTTTGATATTTTTGTTTTCCTTCTTTTATTTTATTTATGTTAATATTTTGAGACAAGGTCTTACTCTGCTGCCCAGGCTGGAGTGCAGTGGGACAAACATGGCTCACTGCAGCCTGAACATCCTGGATACAAGCAATCCTCCTGCCTCAGCCTCCAAAGGAGCTGGGACCATGGGCACATGCCACCACACATGGCTAATTTATTAAATTTTTTGTAGTGATGGGGTCTCCCTTTATTGCCCAGGCTAGTCTTGAACTCCTGGGCTCAGGCAGTCCTTCCCACTTGGCCTTCCAAAATGTTGAGATTACAGACATGAATCATCATGTGTTTTCCTGATTTTAAATCCTTGGCTTCTAGTAAATATTTCATTCATGGATCTATGTCTGTTGGCTGATTTTTCTCTAGGCTCCAAGTCCAATTATGTTTGATTTTCCATGTCTAGTAATTTTTAAGTTACATCTTGCATATTGAGATGTAGTATTATAGAGGCTAAGGATTCTGTTATCTTTATGTGAGAGTGTTGACCCCCAACCTTTTTTTTATCATGTAGCAGAGATGATCTTGTGCAGTATTGTTTTTAACCTTTGTTATTTTATTTTTGTTCTTAGGCCAGGAGCATAGCCCTAAGTCCAGGCATGTGTTCCTTTCTAAAGTGTGGTGCTTAATGAGATTTCAGCAGATACTTAATGGCTTTTAACTAATCCTCTCCAACTCCATCTGTTCAACAGCATCAGAAATTTCTACTGAACATTTTTAGCCTTCCAGTTCTTGTACTTCTCCAAGCTATTTGTATGCTAGTACCACATATTTATGGTTTAGGAATCAGTCAGGAATTAGAAGCGGTGAGATACCACACCACAGACTCTCTCCTTTCCCAGTTATCAGCCACTCTGGCATACCCAAATACCAAATTCTGACTTTTTCCCAAAAATTTCAACAGATCATTTTTTTTTCCTGTGGAGGTGGAGGAGGGGACAAATATTCAGACCATAGCAAAAGTACAGGCTTCAAGAAGCCAAAACCCATGCTTGTATTTTAATTTAAACTTTATTTTTACTGAAGCTTAGGAATGCTCTTTTCCCCCTTTCTAGTGTTTGATGTACTCTATTAGATATCCTATAACTCAACAAGAACGAAAATTCAAATTTGGCCACTAAATAGAGTATTCATCCCTTTCTTTCCTCTTTTTGGCTCTTGAATCAACTCCTATAAATTGGTACCAAAGAATGGAGGTGCAGATAATCCTTCTAAGTCATCATTTGTGAATCTATTCCCTGGAAACAAAACCAAACCCTAACTTCTATTCAAAACTGAAGTGCAAAATACCTCGCGTCTCAGATAGAATTACAAACAGTTTACTAACAATAGTGGCAGGCAAGATGAACAAACAGAAGTCTTAGGAAATTTTGAATAAAATTAACCTATGTTGTATTTGTTTCAATCATATTTTTGATGACAGTTTTAGTGTTCTTTTCTCACCTTAAAAGTCTATTGTGTAAATAGAGTAAATCCTTTTTTGTCAAAATTAATCTATATTATATTAAAATTATTAGTGCCTTTTAATAAATTTACTTTATTCTCTGGGTTGCTTCTATTCTAACTAGATAGATAGATAGATAGATAGATAGATAGATAGATAGATAGATAGATAAATTTTCAATATCTTTATGAGTTATTCTCAGATATCTTGTATAATTCCCAGAAACCTCCCCTTCCCCACTTTTTTTTGTGTATGAAAAAATATAACAAGTCATATCTAGAAAATTCTAAGAAAAATTTTGCATGATTTAAAATATGACAAGACCACTCTCCCAATTTTGTATTTTGTGGTAACTATGTAATTGTTACAAAGAACAGCAATGTCATTTTCTTCAGGGCAACTTACTGGATATTGAGATTCCCAATTATAGGATATGGTCATGACAAAATTCACAAAAGCTTACCAGATACTGGGCTTCTTATTTGAATCTTAGTTGAGATAAGAAAATAATCTTTTAGAAAATATTATTATAACGTTCATTTTCTGCCAAATTTCTCCATTGTGCCTGGTAGCCCCTGGGATATACTAAGCATATTTTTTCCCAAATCCTTTACTTGCTATGGAAGAAATGTGGGGCTGCTTTTCAAAAAAAGATAACCTCAAATAAAGACTTTAAAATAACAAATAATAGGAAAAAAAAAAAAAAGAAACAAACAAGTTCTTCTCTTTAGACCTGAAGCTTTGGTAAAGCTCCAACATAGAGGACAGAATCAGCCTTTCCTTACTTAATTTAGGTAACTTCAGTCCAGAAAACCATCTTACACTTCTGACATTCTCTTTGAAGTATGAAAGGTATTTACTGAGCCTTTATAGACTGGTTTAGAGATCATTTACATTTAGTATATTTTTGAATGCCAGAACATTTTCAAACTACATGTTTTCCAAATTTTCCCTTATTTTAAATATACCTTCGATATACAAAAAATATTTACTCCCAGAATACATACACATATTTGCTTTCATTTAAGGAAGAATCTAAAAAAAGAATTGTGTTTATATAGTTTTATTAATGAAAAACTCTTGTTACAATTCAATACTTTACACTATTAAATTATGCATATAAGGTTGATATTTTGTCCTGTGAATACTAACTGCTTTCAAGTAAACCTCTCAAAGCCACAGAGTTGAGAAGACAAAATTATCTTTCAGCATGCACAAAAACAGAATTTCTTACAATTAAGTGTAATTCTACATTGGTTCTGATTTTTAGATGGAAAACTAGCAGAGAAAGGGAAAAAGAACACTCAAAAAAGCTATTAGCGTACAATTTTTTAAAAAATGTTTCTTTGTACTGGGTTTGCACATTTCTTTTTAAAATCTTTTCCTACTTATTAAATCTTCTCTGATGCTATTATAAATGTGTTTTTCTCAACCCTTATGTTCTTTAGTTTACTTTTTTTTGTATATAAGACAATTTATTTTGTACACTAAACTTTACCTTACTACTTCACTGAATTGTTTATGACTTTGTGTTATCATTGATTTTCTGAGATTTTCTAGATATAATATCATATCACCTGCAACTACAGATTGTTTTACTTCCTCATTTTGCAATGCCTTTGACTGATTTCACTTTCTAATTGTACTGGATAATACCTCTAGTAAAATGGTGAATAATAATGGGGGTAGTGGGTATCTTTGTTTTGTTCCTAATCTCGGTGGAAATAATTCTTGTGTTTTCCATAACGTTTAACCTCCGTTCAATTACTTCATTTGAATTATTGTGCATTTATTTTTATTAATTTGATATTTTTTCTTTATTTATCCTCCTTGCTCTAAAATTGTGTTTAGGGTGGTGATAAGTTTTTGTTTTTTATAATTTGACTACACACAAAGAATAAAGAGTCCTTTTTTTGCATAATCTTAGGCCCTGAAAAGTCAGTGCAGTGAGTGGAGGGCTTATCATTTTTCCTAACATTATAGTCTGAAAATGGTGTCTTTCCACTATACTCGTGGCATAATCATTTGTCTATCATAAAAGAAAATAGCAGTTTTCAGGAATGTGAGGCTTAATATAATTTATTTGAAATTATATTTTAGGATTAAAGTTAATATTGTGCAAAATAGCTCATCATATCTTATTCTTGTTTTATTATTATTGTTATCTTTTGATTTGGTTATGACAGAAGATGGAGATTTATGATAACCAAGAGGAACATTTGTTATTTAAATAAAGCCATTTTCAAGTAAATACAATGTGAAAATTAGAGTGGCTTGGGTCAGACACATTTAACTAAATTTAATCTCTGCCCATCTCAGCAAAATTTAGTCATTAATCATTTAATTTGTTTCTATGTGAATTACAGATAGTTTAAGCTTTTACATGTGCTCCATTTCAGCCATATTTTGCTGCAAATATTACATTCTATAGTTAATTATTTAAAAGGTGATTTTTGTTGTCTTGGTTTTATCTTGTTGCTTAGATATTCCTTTAGTTTCCTGGATTCTTGAAAAAACACACTTACTTTTTGGGATCCCTTGGTGATCTTTCTAGTATTTTCTATAGCATATGTTATATACCCCTGGTATATGCAGTTCATTTGGTTGGCAACAGTCTCTTAGAATAAGATAAAAAAGGATACAAAACATTTATTAGAATGAATAGTATTTTGTTAATTATAGAAGCAAGCTCTTTTAATAAGCATTTCACTTATTTGTCTTATGCAAAAAAAAGACTCTTTATTCTTTGTGTGTACTCAAATTATAAATAAAACCAAAGGTGCAAGGAATGAAATACACAAAAATAACTAAGAAATTATTTTAATAAACTTAGTGAATTTATAAATATTATTTAATTTTATAATTCTTTTGATAGTTGACTTTTCTCATCTAAAAATGCAAATATTTGTTTTGGTTTTAAGAGAAAATGTACTCCATAACTACAATTATAATTAAAATCAACTGTTTTTTAATTAGGGACAGACTGTTGATTACAAATGTAAATTCCACAAAAATGTGGAAAACATAGTCTTTGATTTTATTGTATAGACAAACTTTTTTAACTTAGCAACTAAAAATAACTTATATTAAAAAATGAATATTTAGCATTTGTGAAATTTCTATTATGTCATTTTCTAAGATTCAGAAAACAATTTTTTAAGCATCTATTTTAAATTGCATTAATGCAAAATATGGTCAACATTTGTTCTTCCTTCCTAGAAATGCTGTGGAGTTTTTCCTTTTCTAGAATGTCTTCTAGTGATAGATTTGATTCTGTGAGCATGGCTTAGAGACAATCTGTGGCCTCTGTTGCTGCTATAAATATAGTAGTTTCTCAGTGAAAGAGGCACACAGCTTCTTTTTTATGCTTAAAGACTGACAGCACTCAATCTCTTATTTTGAGAAAGATCCCTTTACTATGATTCAAACCCGAATATCCAACTTTCTAGAAGACATTTACACCAATGTGTCCCTAAAGCACCTCAAATTTAGTATGTCCAAAGTTGAATCTTCTATTTTTTTAATCATAATTCATCTGTAAGCCATGAGTCTACCACTTCTCCTCCTTCATTCTCAAGTATAGTTTATTTTATTATAATTCATACCTAAAATCTAAGGATTAATTTTGATGTTAGTTAATCTAAAGCTTTGGGTCATTCTAACTCTTCAATTTCTCTCTGATGGATCCATTTCTTAACATTTCTTTCTTTCTAACTCCAATTTTATCCACCCCACTTTGTTTTCCTACCTTTTACTGCTTCTGTGTTGTTATAAAATGACAACAAAAGAGGCAAAGCCACTTATTTGACCCCATCAATCCACAGCATCAATCTCCTGTTTAAAGTACCATGCCTTCCCAATGTCTGCAGAATGTGGCTCATAATTGTAGTGTTGATGGAAGGCCCCTCATACTTGTTTATCATCAGCCTGGCTAATCTCCTGCTGCCACTTTACACATCCTGGCAGAGTTAGGCTTCTTTCAAGTGTCAGGAAATGGAAACACAATTGGATAACATTACATAATAGAAGTTGGTTTTTAGTGAAGGTGAGAGAGACAAAAAACAATCTGAGCATGGAATAACCAGGACTTACAGAGTGTGCGATACATTTCAGAATTTAGAGCATCTCTAGCTCTGCTTCTCTTTATGGGCCAGCTATGTTAACGGCAGGCCCTGATTCTCCCCGTCTCCAGTGCCTCCATCATTACGCTGATACAGCTACTCTGGGTTTCACATATACTGTTTCCATCATTTGAAATAATTTTTGTTTTAAATGTCTTCTCTAGAATTTGTCATTTCTACATCTAATAACTACTGCTTTCTGACTTCTTTCCATGAGTTTTGTTAAAGAAATAGTCTAGAAAAAAAGTATTTTCAAACAAAAGGAAAAAGTATTCTTGCAAAAAGTTGCCAGGCAGATTTCAGAAAGATTAGCTCAAAAAAAGATAATGAGTCATTAAAAGAGAGTATAAGTCACAAATTACCACAGCATGGCCATTTAGCCAAATATAGAATAAGCTTTAAAGCTATTTTTTCTTTTGCTGTAGTAATATTTATCTATAAATTTATTATTTGGATGTAATAACAAGTGAGCATAAAAAACATGCTGTCAGAAATAGTATCAACCATAGAATAACCAACTTTTATTGAGCACTTAATACATGCCAAACACTGTGACTATACCATCATATGTATTCTCATTTGAATGACATAAAAACTATGCGATATGGTATTATTATTTTCTGTGTTTTACAAGTACAGAATGGATTATGTTCCGAAATAATAAGGCATGAGTTAATGTCCTAAAGTCTTATAAAACTTCCCTTGTGCCCAGATAAGAAAAAACAGCCATTTTAATATAGTCTTGCCTTTAGACCATGGTGGGCTATCATCAGAACTATGTTTGGTATGCCCCTAATCCTCCAGCCTGAAGGAACCCAACCTCACCTTATTCACAATAGCAAAGACAGAATCAACCTAAATGCCCATCAGTGATAGATTTGATAAAGAAAATGCCATACATATACACCATGGGACACAATGCAGCCATAAAAAAGAACAAGATCTATGTCTTTTGCAGGAACATGGATGGAGCTGTAGGCCATTACCTTTAGCAAATTAATGCAGGAACATAAAACCAAATACCATGTGTTCTCAATGATAAGTGGGAGCTAAAAGATGAGAACTTATGAACACAAAGAAGGGAAAAACAGACACTGGGGCCTCCTTGAGGGTAGAGAGTGAAAGGAGGGAGAGGAGCACAAAAATTAATTACTGACTTCTAGACTTAGTACCTGAGTGACAAAATAATCTGTACAACCAACCCACTTGACATAAGTTTACCTATATAACAAACCTGCACTGGGACCCCTGAACCTAAAATTAAAAAAACAGTAACCTAAGTGCTCAACATCACATATCATCAGGGAAATAGAAATTAAAACCACAATGAGCTATTAACTTATAACTATTAGGATTAATGTTGGGACTGGGCATGGTGGCTCATTCCTGTAATCCCAGCACTCTGGGAGGCCGAGGCCCGTGGATCGCCTGATGTCAGGAGTTCGAGACCTGCCTGGCCAACATGGTGAAACCCTGTCTGTATTAAAAATACAAAAAAAATTAGCCAAGCTTGGTGGCAGGCACCTGTAATCCCAGCTACTTGGGAGGCTGAGGCAGGAGAATCTCTTGAACCCAAGAGGTGGAGGTTGCAGTGAGCCGAGATTGTGCCATTGCACTCCAGCCTGGACAACAAGAGTGAAACTTAAAATAAAATAAAATATAATTAGGGTTGGCTAGGATTTGAAGAAAAGGGAATTCTTGCACACTGTTAGTGGAAATCTAAATTAATACAACTATTCTGGAAAAAAATACAAAAATTCCTCAAACAATGAAAAACAGAACTATCATATGATCCAGCAATCCAAATACTGGGCATGTATCTAAAGAAAATGTAGTTAGTATGTGGAAGAGATATCTGCACATTCATGTTCTTTGCCTCATTATTTACAACAGCCAAAATATGGACTCAAATGTCTATTAGGAGATGAATGAATAAAGATAATATTTTATATATATATATATATGAAGACTATTCAGCATTAAAAAAAAGTAGTTAAATAATGAGCATGTTTTCCTGTACCTGTTGGCCATTTGTATGTCTTCTTTTGAGAAATTATCTTTTCAGTTCCTTTGCCAGGTTTTTAACTGGGTTATTTGTTTTCTTGCTATTGAGGTGTTTGAATTCTTTATATATTTTGGATATATTAAGTTGTATGGTCTGCAAATATTTTCTCTGATTCACAGGCTGGCTCTTCACTCTGTTGGTTTTTTTTCTTTGCCGTGCAGAAGCTTTTTAGTTTGAGGTAATCTCATTTGTCTATTTTGCTTTTGTTGCCTGTGCTTTTGGTGTCATTTTGAAAAAAACATTGCCCAGACCAAAGTAATGAAAATTTTCCCCTGTGCTCTCTTCTGGTGGTCTCATGGTTTCAGGACTTATGTTAATGTCATCAATCCATTTTGACTAATTTGTGCATAGTGTAAAATAGGGGTCCAATTTCAGTCTGCATGTGGATATCCAGTTTTCCTAGCACCATTTTTTGAAGAGACTCTTCCTTTTCCCATTCCCTGTTCTTGGCACCTTTGTTGAAAGTCAATTGACTATAAATGAAGGAATTTATTTCTAAGCTTTCTGTTCTATTCTCTTAGTCTATGTGTCTGTTTTTATGCCAATACCATGCTGTTTGATCACTGTAGCTTTGTAATATATTTTAAAATCAGATTTTATGATGTCTCCTACTTTGTTCTTTTTGCTCAAGATTGTGTTGGCTATTGGGAGTCTTTTGTAATTCCATATAATTTTAGGATAGTTTTTTTCTGTTTCTGTGAAAATTGTAACTGGAATTTTGGGTAATATGGACATTTTAACAGTATTAATTTTCATTTTGTCGTGGTGGCTTACTTCACGCCTATAATTCCAACAGTTTTGGAGGCTGAGGTGGAAGGATTGCTTGAGACCAGGAGTTCAAGGCTGCAATGAACCTGGGTGACAGAGCAAGACCTCATCTCTAAAAAAAATAAACAAATAAATTCTCCTAATCCATAAACATAAGATGTCTTTCCATTTATTTGTATCTTCTTAATTTTATTCATATATCTCTTATAGTTTTCTATGTGCAGATTTTTTATCTCCTCAGTTAAATTTACTGTGAAGTATTTTAATTTTTAGCTATTATAAATGAGATTGTTTACTTAATTTTTTTCAGATAATTTTTGGTGTATAGAATGCCAACCAATTTTTGTATGTTGATTTTGTATCCTGCATCTTTACGAAATTTGCTTATTAGTTCTCACCGTTTTTTTGTGGCATCTTTAGGGTTTTTTATATATAAGATCATATACCTTCAAACAAATAGCTTAACTTCCTTTCTGATTCAGATGACTTTTATTTCTCTGTCTTGCATAATTGCTCAGGCTAGGAATTTTAGTACTAAGTTAAATAGAAGCAGTGAGAGTGGGCATCCATTTCTTGTTCTTGATTTTATAGGAAAAGCTTTCAACTTTTCACCATTGAATATAATGTTAGCTTTGAGCTTGTCATATATTGTTTTTATTGTGTTGAGGTGCATTTGTTCTATACCGAATTTGCTGTTTTTGTTTTAAAAGAATGTTGAATTTTGTCAAAGCTTTTTCTGCATTTATTCACATAATCTTATGATTTTTGTCTTTCATTCTGTTAATGTTTTATATCATATTTATTGATTTGTGTATGTTGAACCATCCTTGCAACAGGGATAAATCCCATGTGATCATGCTGAATGATCCTTTAAATGCGCCATTGAATTCAGTTTGCTAATGTTTTGTTGAGCATTATTGTATGTATATTCATTAGAGATATTGACAATCATTTTATTTTCTTGGAGTGTCTTTGTTTGCCTTTGTTATCAGAGTAATGCTTGTAAAATGAGTTTGAAGTATTTCCTACTTTTCAATCTTTTTGGAGATTTCAAAAAGTCTTGGTATTAGTTCTTTAAATATTTGGTAGAATTCATCCAAGAAGTTATCAGTTCCTCAGGTGTTCTTTGATGGGAGATGTTCTATTTCTTATTCAATCTTCTTCTCTGTTTTTAGTCTGTCCAGACTTTTGATTTATGATTCAGTCTTGGAGGGTTGCATGTTTCCCAGAATATATCCACTTCTTCTAGGTTAGCCCATTTTGTTCACAATAGTTTCTTATGACCATTTGCATGTATCTCTTATAATGTTCCTCACCTTCATTTCTGATTTTATTTATTTGAGTCTTCTCTCTTAGTCTGGCTAAAAGTTTGTCAATATTGTTTTTATTAAAAAAAAAACTCTTAGCTTTGTTGATTTTTAAAATTTATTTCTAGCTTCTATTTCGTTATTGTATCATTTCTTCTATAACTTTGGACTTAGTTTGTTCTTCTTTATCTAATTCCTAGAAGTGACATACTAGCTTCTTCATTTGAAATTTTTCTTATTTATTTAGGCATTTATTGCTATAAACTCCACTCAAACTGCTTTTGCTGGTATAACTTTTGGTGTGTTGTGTTTTCATTTCCATTTTTCTCAATATATTTAAAATTTTTTAAAAAATTATTTTATGACATATTGGTCAACCAGGAACATATTATTTGTTATTTTATTTATTTACTTATTTATTTATGTATTTTTTATTATACTTTAAGTTCTAGGGTACATGTGTGCAACGTGCAGGTTTGTTACTTATGTATACATGTGCCATGTTGGTTTTCTGCACCCATTAACTCATAATTCACATTAGGTATTTCTTCTAATGCTAACCCTTCCCCCTTCCCACACCCCACAACAGTCCCCAGTGTGTGATTTTTCCCGCCCTGTGTCCAAGTGTTCTCATTGTTCAATTCCCATTTATGATTGAGAACATGCAGTGTTTGGTTTTCTGTCCTTGCGATATTTTGCTCAGAATGATGGTTTTCAGCTTCATCCATGTCACTACAAAGGGCATGAACTCATCCTTTTCATGGCTGCATAGTACTCCATAGTGTATATGTTCCACATTTTCTTAATCCAGTCTATCATTAATGGACTTTTATTTTGGTTCTGAGTCTTTGCTATTGCGAATAGTGCTGCAATAAACGTGTGGATGTGTCTTCAGAGTAGCATGATTTATAAATCCTTTGGGTATATACCCAGTAATGGGATCGCTGGGTCAAATGGTATTTCTAGTTCTAGATCCTTGAGGAATCACCACACTGTCTTCCACAATGGTTGAACTAGTTTACAGTCCCACCAACAGTGTAAAAGCGTTCCTATTTTTAATGATCGCCATTCTAACTGGTGTGAGATGGTATCTCATTGTGGTTTTGATTTGCATTTCTCTGATGACCAGTGATCATGAGCATTTTTTTCCTGTGTCTGTTGGCTGCATAAATATGTTCTTTTGAAAAGTGTCTGTTGATATCCTTTGCCCAGTTTTTGATGGGGTTGTTTGATTTTTTCCTGTAAATTTGTTTAAGTTCTTTGTAGATTCTGGATATTAGCCCTTTGTCAGATGGGTAGCTTGTAAAAATTTTCTCCCATTCTGTAAGTTGCCTGTTCACTCTGATGGTAGTTTCTTTTGCTGTGCAGAAGCTCTTTAGTTTAATTAGATACCATTTGTCTATTTTGGCTTCTGTTGGCATTGCTTTTGGTGTTTTAGTCATGAAGTCCTTGCCCATGCCTATGTCCTGAATGGTATTGCCTGGGTTTTCTTCTAGGGTTTTTATGGTTTAAGTCTAACATTTAAGTCTTTGATCCATCTTGGATTAATTTTTGTATAAGGTGTAAAGAAGGGATACAGTTTCAGCTTTCTACATATGGTTAGTCAGTTTTCCCAGCAACATTTATTAAATAAGGAATCCTTTCCCCATTTCTTGTTGTTGTCAGGTTTGTCAAAGATCAGATGGTTCTAGATGTGTGGTGTTATTTCTGAGGCCTCTGTTCTGTTCCATTTGTCTGTATCTCTGTTTTGGTACCAGTACCATGCTGTTTTGGTTACTGTAGCCTTGTAGTATAGTTTGAAGTCAGGTAGCATGATGCCTTCAGCTTTGTTCTTTTTGTTTAGGATTGTCTTGGCAATGCAGGTTCTTTATTGTTTCCATATGAACTTTAAAGTAATTTTTTCCAATTCTGTGAAGAAAGTCATTGGTAGCTTGATGGGGATGGCATTGAATCTATAAATTACCTTGGGCAATATGGCCATTTTCATGATATTGATTCTTCCTATCCATAAGCATGGAATGTTCCTCCATTTGTTTGTGTCCTCTTTTATTTCATTGAGCAGTGGTTTGTAGTTCTCCTTGAAGAGGTCCTTCACATCCCCTGTAAGTTGGATTCCTAGGTATTTTATTCTCTTTGAAGCAATTGTGAATGGGCCTTCATTCATGATTTGGCTCTCTGTCTGTTGTTGGTGTATAAGAATGCTTATTATTCTTGCACATTGATTTTGTATCCTGAGACTTTGCTGAAGTTGCTTATCAGCTTAAGGAGATTTTGGGCTGAGGCGATGGGATTTTCTAAATATACAATCATGTCATCTGCAAACAGGGACAATTTGACTTCCTCTTTTCCTAAATAAATACCCTTTATTTCTTCTTCTTGCCTGATTGCCCTGGCCAGAACTTCCAACAGTATGTTAAATAGGAGTGGTGAGAGAGGGCACCCCTGTCTTGTGCCAGTTTTCAAAGGGAATGCTTCCAGTTTTTGCCCACTCAGTATGATATTGGCTGTGGGTTTGTCATTAATAGCTTTTATTACTTTGAGATACGTTCCATCATTACCTAGTTTATTGAGAGTTTTTAGCATGAAGGGCTGTTGAATTATGTCGAAGGCCTTTTCTGCATCTATTGAGATAATAATGAGGTTTTTGTCTTTGGTTCTGTTTATGTGATGGATTACATTTATTGATTTGCATATGTTGAACCAGCCTTGCATCCCAGGGATGAAGCCAACTTGATCTTGGTGGATAAGATTTTTGATGTGCTGCCGGAATTTGTTTGCCAGTATTTTATCGAGGATTTTTGCATCGAAGTTCATCAGGGATATTGGTCTAAAATTCTCTTTTTTGTGTGTGTGTCTCTGTCAGGCTTTGGTATCAGGATGATGCTGGTCTCATAAAATGAGTTAGGGAGGATTTCCTCTTTTTCTATTGATTGGTATAGTTTCAGAAGGAATGGTACCAGCTCCTCTTTGTACATCTGGTGGAATTCGGCTGTGAATCCGTCTGGTCCTGGACTTTTTTTTGGTTGGTAGGCTATTAATTATTGCCACAATTTCAGAGCCTGTTATTGGTTTATTCAGTGATTCAACTTCTTCCTGGTTTAGTCTTGGGAGGATGTATGTGTCCAGGAATTTATCCATTTCTTCTTGATTTTCTTGTTTATTTGTGTAGAGGTATTTATAGTATTATCTGATGGTAGTTTGTATTAATGTGGGATCGTTGGAGATATCCCCTTTATCCTTTTTTATTGCGTCTATTTTAATCTTGTCTTTTCTTCTTTATTAGTCTTGCTAGTGGTCTATCAATTTTGTTGATCTTTTCAAAAAACCAGCTCCTGGATTCATTGATTTTTTTGAAGTTTTTTTGTGTCTCTGTCTCCTTCAGTTCTGCTTTCATCTTAGTTATTTCTTGCCTTCTGCTAGCTTTTCAATTTGTTTGCTCTTGCTTCTCTAGTTCTTTTAATTGTGATGTTAGGGTGTCGATTTTAGATCTTTCCTGCTTTCTCTTGTGGGCATTTAGTGCTATAAATTTTCGTCTACAGATTGCTTTAAATGTGTCACAGAGATTCTGGTATGTTGTGTCTTTGTTCTCTTGGTTTCAAAGAACATCTTTATTTCTGCCTTCATTTCGTTATTTACCCAGTAGTCATTCAGGAGCAGGTTGTTCCGTTTCCATGTCGTTGTGCAGTTTTGAGTGCGTTTCTTAATCCTGAGTTCTAATTTGATTGCACTGTTGTTGTAATTTCTTTTTTTTTTTTTTCCTTCGAGACGGAGTCTTGCTCTGTGGCCCAGGCTGGAGTGCAGTGGCACAATCTTGGCTCACTGCAAGCTCCGCCTCCCGGGTTCATACCATTCTCCTGCCTCAGCCTCTCTGAGTAGCTGGGACTACAGGCGCCCACCACCATGACCGGCTAATTTTTTTGTATTTTTAGTAGAGACGGGGTTTCACCGTGGTCTCAATCTTCTGACCTCGTGATCTGCCCGCCTCGGCCTCCCATAGTGCTGGGATTACAAGCGTGAGCCACTGCGCCCGGCCTAATTTCTGTTCTTTTACATTTGCTGAGGACTGCTTTAGTTCCAACTATATGCTCAACTTTGGAATAAGTGTGATGTGGTGAGAGAAGAATGTATATTCTGTTGATTTGGGGTGGAGAGTTGTGTAAATGTCTATTAGGTCCGCTTGGTGCAGAGCTGAGTTCAAGTCCTGGATATCCTTTTTAACGTTCTGTTCGTTGATCTATCTAATATTGACAGTGGAGTGTTAAAGTCTCCCAGTCTCTTTGTAGGTCTATATGGGCTTGCTTTATTAATCTGGGTGCCCCTATATTGAGTGCATATATATTTAGGATAGTTGGCACTTCTTGTTGAATTGATCCCTTTACCATTATGTAATGGCCTTGTCTCTTTTGATCTTTGTTGGTTTAAAGTCCGTTTTAGCAGAGACAAGGATTGCAACCCCTGCTTTTTTTTTTTTTTCTTTCCATTTGCTTCGTAGATCTTTCTCCATCCCTTTGTTTTGAGCCTATGTGTGTCTCTGCATGTGAGGCTTTATCTACCTTTGGTCTTTGATGATGGTGACCTACAGATGGGGTTTTGGTGTGGATGTCCTTTTTGTTGATATTGATGCTATTCCTTTCTGTTTGTTAGTTTTCCTTCTAACAGTCAGGTACCTTGGCTGCAGGTCTGTTGGAGGAAGGTCTACTGCAGACCATGTTTGCCTGGGTATCACCAGTGGAGGCTGCAGCACAGCAAATATTGCTGCCTTAGCCTTCCTCTGGAAACTTCGTCTTAGAGGGGCACCAGGCTGTATGACGGTCAGTCGGCCCCTACTGGGAGGTGTCTCTAAGCTAGGCTACATGGGGGTTAGGGGCCCACTTGAGGAGGTAGTCTGTCCATTCTCAGAGCTCAAACACTGTGCTGGGAGAACCACTGCTCTCTTCAGAGCTGTCAGGGACGTTTAAGTCTGCAGAAGTTTCTGCTGTCTTTTGTTCAGCTATGCCGTGCTCCCAGAGATGGAGTCTACGAGGCAAGTGGGCCTCATTGAGCTTCAGTGGGCTCCGCCCACTTCGAGCTTCCCGGCCGCCTTGTTTACCTATTCAAGCCTCAGCAATGGTGGATGCCCCTCTCCCAGCCCGGCTTGCCACATCGCTGTTTGGTCTTGGACTAGCAGTGAGCAAGTCTCCGTGGGCATGGGACCCACTGAACCAGGCACGGGATATAATCTCCTGGTGTGACATTTGCTAAGACCACCAGAAAAGCGCAGTGTTTAGGTAGCAGTGTCCCGATTTTCCCAGTACAGTCTGTCATAGTTTCACTTGGCTAGGAAAGGGAAATCCTCCAACCCCTTGCACTTCCCGGGTGGACTGCACCCACTGTTCAACAATTCCCAATGTGATGAACCAGGTAGCTCAGTTGGAAATGCAGAAATCACCCGTCTTCTGTGTCAGTCACATTGGGAGCTGCAGACTGAAGCTCTTCCTATTTGGCCATCTTGGAACAGACCTCGCATATTATTTAATTTTATACATTTGTGCATTTTCTAATATTTTTGTGTCATTTGTTTCTAGTTTCAGATCATTGTGATTGAAAAGACACTTGATATGTTTCAATTTTCTTAGATTTGTTAATGTTTGTTTTGTAGCCTAACATATGATCTATCCTGGAGGATGTTCTGAGTGTTCTTGAGGAAAACGTATATTCTACTACTGTTGGCTGTGTTTCTGTTAGGCTTATTTGGTCTAACGTGTAGTTCAAGTTTGTTGTAATCTATTAGGATATTTTTCTCTATTTCGGTCTTCAGGTTTCTTTCTTTAGAGTGACTATAAGCCAAAATAGCCATTTTTGGAAGAACTCACCAGAGAGAAAATTGGGTTCAGTTGTGTCAGGTGAAACACAAATAGGAAGTAAACCCAAAATGCTTGAAACAAAAGGAATTTATTATGCACAAGTACAAGAGAGGTTGAGGTGCTGAAGGGAGGACAATGGGTAGTCTGAAGGTGGGAGGAAGTTCAACTTGCAAGAGAAGCTCCATGGAACTACACCTTTATTAAGGTTCATGGGCATTATCCCTTAGGTTTTTCCATGGGGGTTGTGGATTCACTAGTTTATAGAAAACACACACAGGCCAGGCATGGTGGCTCATGCCTGTAATCCCAGCAATTTGGGAGTCTGAGGCGGGTGGATCACAAGGTCAAGAGATTGAGACCATCCTGTGAATGGTGAAACCCCATCTCTACTAAAAATACAAAAAATTAGCTGGGCGTGGTGGTGGGCGCCTGTAGTCCCAGCTACTTGGGAGGCTGAGGCGGGAGAATGGCATGAACCCAGGAGGCAGAGCTTGCAGTGAGCCAAGATCGCGCCACTGCACTCCAGCCTAGGTGACAGAGCGAGACTCCATGTCAAAAAAAAAAACACACACACACACACAAAGAGAGGAAATTATTTATATAAACTGGTGATGAACGTTAGGTTTTATTGGTGTCCATAGCTGTAGGTTGTGTTGGGTTTGGGGTCAGTCGGATGAGGAACAAGTGGGTTATATCACAAACAACACACAAGGAGGGATGGTGATATAACCAGGACAAAGGTGACACAGTACACTGGGTTTCCATCAAGTATGTCAGGCCTTAAAATGGTTATTGACACAACTATATTAATGTATTTTATGCAAAAGTGCAGTGTTTCCTTATTGATTTTCTGTCTGGATGATATATCCATTGCTGTAAGTAAGGTGTTAAAGTCCACTACTATTATTATCAGTCAATTTTTACCTTCAGATCCATTAATATTTGCTTTATATATATATTTATATATATAAATACATATATATAAATACATATATTTATATGTATTTATATATATAAAAATATATATATTTATATATATATAAAAATACCCACTCTAATGTTGGGTACATATACATTTATGATTATTATATCCTTTTGATATATTTATTTTAGTCATATGTTCTTCTGTGTCTGTTTTTATAGTTATTGGCTTAAAGTCTGTTTTATCTGATAAATATATAGCTACCTATACTGTTTTTTGCATTCCATTCATGTGAATCCTTTTCCGTTCCTTCACTTTAAGTCTCTGTGTGTTCTTAAAGGTGAAGTGAATCTTTTCTTGTGAGCAGCATATAGTTGGGCCTTGGTTTTGTTTGTTTTGTTTTGTTTTTATTTATTCAGCCATTCTGTGCCTTTTGATTGGATAATTTAATTCATTTGCACTCAAGGTAATTAGCAAGAGGTAAGGACTTACTACTGACATTTTGTTAATTGTTTTCTCACTGTTTTGAAGGTCCTTTGTTCCTTTCTATCTCTCTTGCTGTCTTTGTGATTTGATGGTTTTCTCCAGTGGTATGCTTTGATTCCTTTCTCTTTATCTTTTGTGTTTCTATTATAGGTTTTTGTTTTGTGGTTACTATGAGGCTTACATAAAACATTGTATGGTTATACTAGGCTAAAGTTGATAAAGACTTCACTTCAATTGTATACAAAATCCCTGTACTTTTCATGTCTTCAATTTTATGTTATTGATGTCACAATTCACATTTTTATGTATGTCCCTTAATAAATTATTATTGCTATTTTTATTTTTAAGTTTTATATTTTAATCTTCGTACTAAATACGTGATTTACACAGTATCATTATAGTATTATAGTATTCTGATTTTGACTATGTTTTCATTTTTCCCAGTGAGTTTTATACATCCATATGTTTTCATGTTACTACTTAGCATCATTTTCTTTCAGCTAACTCCTTTTAGCATTTCTTGTAAGGTAGGGCTTTTGTGATAAACTCCCTCAGCTTTTGTTAGTCTGATAAAGTCTTCATCTTTTCTTCATTTTTGAAGATCTTTGCTGATTAAAGGATTCTGGGTTGACAGGTTTTTTTCTTTTTTTTCTTTCAGCACTTTAAATATGTCATTGTATTATCTCCTGGTTTGTGTGGTTTCTGATGAGAAATCTACTGGTAGCCATATTAGAGTTCCCTTGCGTGTAATATGCTTCTTTTCTTTTACAGCTACCAGGATACCCATTCATGATTTTTACAGTTTGATTTTAAAATATCTTGGTGCAGTCTTGTTTGGATTGAGTCTTATGGAAGCTTTTAAGCTTCCTGTATCTGGATATTTAACTCTTGCCCCGAATTTGGAAACTTTTCTAAAACTTGTTAAAAGTCAGTTTTATTCCCTTTTCTCTTTCTTTGCTTCTTCTTAGATATCCATAATGTGTAAATTGGGTTGTTTGATTGTGTGCCATTATTTTCGTAGGCTTTCTTCACTTTTCTCTTTTCTTTTCTCTTTTCTTTTCTTTGTTATGCTGACTGGGTAATATCAAGTGACATATTTATCACCTCACTGATTGTTTCATCTGTTTGATCAAGTCCTGTTTAGAAGCTCTCTGTGGAAACTTTAGGTTTGGTTATTGTGTCTTTATCTCCAGAGTTTCCATTTGTTTTTTTTTGTTGTTGTTGTTGTTTTTTAATCTTGTCTCTTTGCTGAACTCATTTGTTTGGCTATTTTTTTTTTTTATTTCATTTAGTTGTCTAGCTAGATTCTCTTGCAACTCACGGATCCTCTTTAAAATGACTACATCAATTTTTTATTTTGTTATGCTAAGAAGAGCTAGTTACATATTAAGTACTGAATTTATATTAGCATTTCATCAATATTTATTTATTTTGGATTGGTGACTCATACTTTATTTTGTTCTTTTAATTGTGCCACGATTTCCTGATTGTTCATGTTCTTTGTGGCTATGGTGTTGTTGACTATGCATTTGAATAAATAGGGACTATTCCAGTCTTTGCGTACTGGCTTTGGCTGGGAAAGCCACTTACCATTCAGCTCATTCCAAGATTCTGGGCAGCCTATCTGTCATGGTCTATGGGAAATTTGCTGCTGGAATTCTTACGCAGGCTAGCCTGGAGCCTGGGTTAACAGCTGGGCAGACTTGGCTCCTGGATCTGCTGTGTTGGCCTTGGGCCCTGGGTTTATTGCAGGTGGACATAAAACTTGAGCCTGCCATGATGGACGTAGATTATTGATTCATAGGGGCTGGTCTCATCCCAGGAGCCACTGGGGTGGACCTTTTGACTGGGTCTGCAGAAGCAAGCTTGGATCCTGTATTCATGGCGGCCATCCTAATCCCAGATTGACAAGGGTTTTCATGGCACTAGGTTATTTCATAAGCCTGAATGTGCAAGTGCTAGCCATTTGCTGGGATGTGCCCGGTGACTGACTGAGTACACAGAGACAGTCCTGGAGCCTAGTGCCTCAGGAGCTGGAATGGCTCTGAATTGGACCTATAGGCTGAATATTTGGGGAGAGCCTTGGGCCCTGGGACTTTGAGGATCAACTAGGAACCTGGGTCTACAGAGACAGCCCTGGAGTCTGGGTTTATGTCTTCTGGCCTTATGCTGGGGTCTACTGCAATGAGTGTGAGCTCTGGTCATCGGACCCTGGGTCTGTTGGAGCATGGGGCTGCAGAGGCTGGCCTGGTGTTGGACAGGCCAGAATTCTGGGTCTGTGGGTGCCAACCTGGGGTCCGGGGTTCTGTCTGGTGTTAGGATTCTTCTGAAGCTTGAAGCCTGGTGCTGGAGTGGATCTGAAGGCTGGCTGTAGGTGTTGCTTTGAAGTTTGAGTGTGAAGGAGAGGGCCAGGAAGTAGGAGACAAGTGTCTTAAGAGGTGACATCAGAATTTCTCTCATGGTAAGACATCTCTTTGTTATCGACATAATTGCAACAAATCATGACAGGAATGAGTAAAAACTATCAAAGAACTATGGCAAATGCTAATATAAATTCAGTACTTAATATGTAACTAGCTCTTCTTAGCACAACAAAATAAAATCTTAAAAGAAACAGAGATGAAAAGAATTTATTGAGGTATAATAGTCCTATTAACATGGTTAAAGGCAATATCCCCTGGAGGAGATAAGGACCAATGTATTTTAAGAATTTGGATATACAACATTTAATATTTAGTTTTCGGATGTGATGCATAGCTGTGGAACCACTTTTATTTTTTCTCCCCAATTAGATAAAGCTACCTCATCTCTAGTAGGTGAAGAAACAGAGAGTTTGGGCTGGGTGCGGTGCTCACGCCTGTAATCCCAGCACTTTGGGCAGCTGAGGCAGATGGATCTTCTGAGGTCTGGAGTTCGAGACTAGCCTGGCCGACATGGTGAAACCCCGTCTCTACTAAAAATACAAAAATTAACTGAGCATGGTGGCGGGCACCTGTAATCCCAGCTACTCAGGCGGATGAGGCAGGAGAATCACTTGAACCCCGGAGGCAGAGGTTGTAGTGAGCCGAGATCATGCCACTGCACTCCAGCCTGGGGAACAAGAGGGAAACTCCACCTAAAGAAAAAAGAAAATAAGGAGTTTGGCCAATACCAAAAGAGTGCAATATGTATATTCAAATGAAACAAGAAAATTAAGTATGTCTTCCCCAGAATATCTGTAGTAATTGGGTAGAATGCTGGAGTTTTCACTAAACATGTAAACTTTTAATCAAATTACCTAAGTACAAATGGTTCAGGAAGGACGTAATAGGAGGCAATCCAGAGACTGATAGACCTCTCCCATAGAGGCAAAACAAAACAAAACCCACCAAACACACATTTATTGCAGGAAACATAATCTGCAGAAATATAACTCTATGACAATAGAAACAACATTTTATATGTTAATGAGAGCTGTCTAGATCCTCGAAATAGAGCCTTTGATTTGTCTTACTAAACTCAAAATTATCCCCTCTCCCAACCAAATTGAGGCGTTTCTCTTCA
This sequence comes from Nomascus leucogenys, assembly GCF_006542625.1. Taxonomy (NCBI): domain Eukaryota; kingdom Metazoa; phylum Chordata; class Mammalia; order Primates; family Hylobatidae; genus Nomascus; species Nomascus leucogenys. Next base: position 86,805,111 of record NC_044387.1, read on the forward strand.
AATGTGAACAGATAATGCTAAATTAAAGAACTCAAACACATAAAAATACATTGTATAACTCTATTTATGAGAAATGCCCAGAAGAGATACAAAATATGCTAGTGGCTAACTGGGGCTGTGGGTGGGAATGGGGGTTGTAAATGGGCCCAAAGGATTTTATTTGGTGATGAAAAATGCTCTAAAACTGGGTTATGGGGGTGAATGCACCACAATGAATGTGAATGTGAATGTGGGTCAGATATTCCTTTTCTATCTTGTAGCCAAGCCCTCTGGAATATATGGCTTCCAGGGATGATATGATTGATAGACACTTAGCATTTTCTTTGAAAATGTGCACAGAAGTAGCTATTATAAAATCATAACATTATAAACTGTATAAATAGGCCTATATTAAGAAATGAGGGTAATTATATCAATTTGGTTGACACTGTGCAACAATTTAGAATTAAATATTATAAGTAGATTATTATGGAAAGAAGAAAATAAATAGACTGATTCAACTTAAGAAGTTGAATACAAAGAACAGCAAAATTGGCCGGATGTGGTGGCTCACACCTGTAATCCCAGCACTTTGGGAGGTCGAGGTGGGTGGATCACCTGAGGTCAGGAGTTCGAGAGCAGCCTGGCCAGCATGGCAAAACCTAGTCTCTACTAAAAATACAAAAAATAGCCAGCCATGGTGGTGGGCGCCTGTCATCCCAGCTACTCAGGGGGCTGAGGCTGGAGAATCGCTTGAACCCAGGAGGTGGAGGTTGCAGCAAGCAGAGATCATGCCATTGCACACCAGTCTGGGCAACAAGAGGGAAACTCCCTCTCAAAAAAAAAAAAAAAAGCAAAATTGATTAATAAAATTTAGTTTGAATGAAACTAGTCACTAGGAAATCAAAAGAAAAAATAGATTAAAATCTGCAATTTTGACACATCTTATTAACATAATGAGAGTAAATATAATTATAAATAATATAGTCAATTGAAAATTGATTATATAAAGTACACTTCTGCAGAGTCATGTTGCAAAGCAGCTATTACAACAAAGTTAAAGATCATAGTTAGTAGCCAACCACTCGTAACTTCCTAAATATGGATTTATATTCATATTTATTTTTAAGATGATAAGTATGTTCTAAAACTGACTGTGGTGATAGTTACACAAACCTGTAAATATACTAAAATCAGTGAATTGTACATATAAATGGGTGAATTGCATGGTATGTAAATTATTATATTAATAAAACTTTTTATTTTTATTTTTAAGACGGAGTCTCACTCTGTCGCCCAGGCTGGGGTGCAGTGGTATGATCTCAGCTCACTGCAACCTCTGCCTCCCAGGTTCAAGTCATTCTCTTGCCTCAGCTTCCCAAGTAGCTTGGACTACAGGTGCACACCACCATGCTCAGGTAATTTTTGTATTTTTAGTAGAGACAGGGTTTCGCCATTTTGGCCAGGCTGGTCTCAAACTCCTGAACTCAGGTGATCCACCTGCCTCAGCCTCCCAAAGTGCTGGGATTACAGGCGTGAGCCACCACGCCTGGCCTATAAAACTTCTTATTTAAAAAATATTTTTGTGAATTTCAAGTTCTGCCTTTTTTAAAGCCAGAAAAATAAAGCGTGATTACAGACTCATCACAGTCAAAAATAATACGTGTCAGGTATTTTGGACAGCCAGGAGTTAGAGAACAAAGAAGAGATACAAAATCATACCAGGCTTGTCAACTTGTTCCTGAGAATCAAAGATCAAGACCTACCATATCAAGGCAGGAAGTCATTGTTCCAGCACAAATAAAGCCAATTATTGGTTAAAATTAGAAGTGGAACACATCAATCAATAAATACATAAATAAATAAAAACATCCTGATAAAGACTAGAGGGATGTGGGGGGTAGAAAAAAGTTATGAGACAATTTTAAATGAGAGAATTTTAAAACACTGAAGGCTGAGAGAATAGTAGTCTTTTATTTTTATGTTTTCACTAAAAATGTTAATAACTCATATTTTCCATGAGTCAAATGAGCCAGTTATTTTAAGTGTTAATTACTGGTTTTATAAATATAAACTATATGACTTTGATGAGTAATCAGGCACAATGATATTGAGCACTTGCCTTAGGTAATGTGGTTTCATTTTCTATGGATGTAGAAATCTCATTAAAAATAAGTGTAGAAGAAAAAAATAATTTTATCTGATGGAGTCAGATCCTAGCGATAAGAATTAGAGAGAGAGAGATGTGTGCCCACACATATATACTCAACAAAAGTAAATATGAAATAGTGAGACACTAACGCATGTTAAATTGCTTTCTATTTACTACTCTTCTATTTCAGCCAGTCATATTTTGTAGAGTGATGAGTCATGTAAATACTGAAAAGCACTAATGTGCAAGGCATATACAAAATTGTGGAAGCAAGAAATGGCCTTTTTAAATTTTATTATATGGGCATTGCAGATTTTAGCATCCTGTTGATTTTGAAATCTTGTATAGGCAATGAATGTAGCACTAAATAAAAGAGAGCCATTTATTAAAGTTCAGGGAACTTACCGGTGTGCTGCTGTTCGCTGTTGTCCTCTGTTGCCATGGTAACAATATCTTCTATGCAAAATGGGGTTGGGTGGTTGTAACTACCCACTGTTTCTATGTCTTTGGAAGGTCATGATGCTGTTAAATTGGAAGCATCATAGATGGGCTTAAATTTAAGAAATTCAAAAGAGAATCATAATGCTCATTTACGAAAAGTTTTTTTTTTTTTAACTGTAAACATAATGGGAGGAAAATAGGACTTAAATATATGATAAATTATTAGTAAGGAAAGATGGGGAAGGAAAAGTTTACAGATTTTGTGTTATCCACTTCTTTAACATTTGATACAATCCCTCATCACTTGAACTAATAAGAATAAATTATTTGGCCATTTAAAATTCACAAGGTAGTGCTATATGTATTTTGACTTCATGGAATATATTCTATAGCTTTATGTTATGGCTGATCATCTGTTTAATAAAATTTCAATGCAGCAAAAAACTCTTGGGGGAAAGTTCTATTCGTCTCAAACACTTTGTTGAAATTATATAATTCTGAACTGTATAGTGCCTTTGGAATACTATATCATTTTCTCAATTTTCAATAGTAATCCAATTTCTGTAACTTTCAGCTCAGTGGATTTTGAATAACAGAAAGTATGTAGCTTAGCTCACAGTGAAATACCTTTTTTATTGCTTCTAAGATATTTGTTTCTTGCTATATTGAAGGCACTTGCTAGTCTCAAATAGATTTTCGTTTGTCTTGTTATCAAATAAGTGAGTCATAAAATTGGGTCAGAAAGGGGAATGCCACTGAGTAGGCTTTATTCTATGTATTGTGGATCTGAATGTGTAGTAACTGCAACCCTGATGAAATCTAGTTCTTCATCTATTGCACATCTTCACCTGCCCAGCTGAATGTGGCTTGGGACAAATACAAGATGATACTGATTAGCCACATTCTAAATTTATGACTATGAATATTGACTGAGCATTAATATTGCCTGACAGTGTTGCTACTTCCTTATTTTTTTTCGTTTTCTTTTTTTTTGAGATGGAGTCCTGCTCTGTCGCCCAGGCTGGAGTGCAGTGGCGCAATGTCGTCTCACTGCAGTCTCCACCTCCCAGGTTGCAGCGATTCTCCTGCCTCAGTCTCCCAAGTAGCTTAGACTACAGGCACGTGCCACCACGCCTGGCTAGTTTTTGTATTTTTAGTAGAGATAGGGTTTTGCCATGTTGTCCAGGCTGGTTTCGAACTCCTGGTCTCAAGTGATCTGCCTGCCTCGGCCTCCCAAAGTGCTGGGATTATAGGCGTGAGCCACCGTGCTGCCTGTACTTATTTAGACAATTATTTCACACCATTCCTTCTGTTTTCTCTGACCTCCTCTTTTACTACTCCCACCTGTCCACCCTTTTCTAGCTACACTGTCCTCCTTGCAATTTTTTCTTATGTAATTTTGTTTTAATGACTTGTGTATTTCATTCTCCCTCTCCCTGGAATACCATTCCTCCATATATTTGCACGGTTAACCACCGTAGTGTCTTCAAATCTTTACTCAAATGTTGCCCTCCCAGTGAACTGTTCTCTGAAACTTCTATTTAAATTGCCACATGGCCAAAACTTCTGCACACACTTACCTGGCACTTCTAATCCCCATTACTTTTCTCTAGTTTTTGCATTGCTCACATCATCTTCTATCATACTACATAATTTAATATTAATTATGTTCCTAGTTTTTGGGCAGTCCCTTCAGTAGCATTTACACTCCAAAGGATAGGAGTTTTTGTGTGTCTTACTGGTCAGTTTGATATTTAAATGTTTCCCAAGCATGAAGAAGTTATTTAATAGGCATTCATTGGATAAATAATTGAATGAATAAGTTTGTTATCTGCCTGCTTTCCAGGTTTTATTCTTCTCAAGTATATAGTGCCCGGTTTTTTAGAATGTGATACCAAATACTTTCTCTCTTTGGAGTTCTGAATGAAACTTTAACATAGGCCACACCAAATTAGACCACCACTTTGATTTTGGTTTATAAAATGTTGTTGTGTACATTTTTGCTTTATTTGTATTGTTAAAAACCAGTGTTGTTATTCTGTAATAATCACATATATCAACTAGGCTCCAAATGTTTTGATACTTTTAATAAATAGATCTTTAGTATGTTTCTGGCAAATTAGTGTTGTTAGGCATGGCTAAAATTTTTGCTCAAGAGAGCAATATGGCCATTACCAAATACAGTTTTGAGCAGATACTATCATTGTGCTGTGTACATATACCTACTTACATTTAGTTGTTTAGTGACAAAACCTGTAGTGAACAAAACACAAAGGTTTTATATTTTAATTCCTACAATTTTTGTTATTTAATATCTGACTTACTCAATTTCTTTTTGAAAAAAGGCAGAATTAAAATACACATGCAGTGTATTTAATTTCTACTTAAATTCAATGTACTGCATGAAATTCTGTTTTCCATCTACTTTATTCTAATATTCCATTTATGCATGTGTATGTATATAAGAAAAATGTATGTTTGTATTGGTTGGTTTATTTATTTAGATCATTATGTTGGGCACTCAATAAATGAATCCTGGTGATATAAATAAACCATAATATTGCACCAATGGTTCTGTTTGGAAAAAATGAATCATCACAGTCCAGTTGGAAATAGAGACACAGCAATATATAATTACAATAAAATATAGTGAATATGGCAAATAATAAATATATATTTTTAAATAAGGATTTTAAAATCTAATAGAAGAACAGAGACAAGGAGAATTAGAGGCAAATATGGCTGTCAGGATTTTGTTTGAATATAATCTATAGTTATTTCATTAATCAAGATGTAAGAATGCTACAACAGTAGCTTACTTTTTAAAATGAGACACATTCAGATGACACATTGATTTTGATGAGCTAGTGTGATTTTTCTAACATATTTCTAAAAAGAAGCTTTAAATGTTTATCTGGAATTAGTGAAAGGGGTTGTGAAAAGAGGTAAGGATTTAGGAATAATAAAAATATAGCTCATATGAAGAGAGTGGACAGAATTGAGTTAAAGTAAATGTGACAGTGATTGTCAACTAGAAGGACCATTCCACCTTGAGGTATGTATGTCTAAATCTGGTGAGTGCATGGTGTAAGATTATTATGTGATTTATAAGAGAACATTTAGTATTGTTAAAGTACTTTATGAACCATATATTTGGAAAACAAACAAATATATTAAATGGTAAAAACTACAGAACATAAATATACACAAAGTTGTCTTGACGGTTGGAGAAGACAATCTAGTTATTTGCAACCAGACTCTTCATAAATGCTCTCTATGGGTGGACATATTTTTTAAAAATTGCTGTGGGTAAATTGTTTCTATTTATATAAAAATGTAAAACAACCGTATTAAAAATAAAATCCTAGAAATTAAATCCAGGATTTCTCTGAAATCGTTCAATCAGAAATATTCATGGTAGATTTGGGTACTTTTCCTGGAGTTGAAGAGAAGCAGTATTGTCTAAGTACACTAGGCAGTGTTGTATTAACGGGATTTATTGGAGCAATGAAGGATCTACTGAAGCAGATTGTTTTGGTAGGAAGTTTCTGTCCCCACATCATAGCTAAAGTAGCATTTTCCTACAACCAAAGGTAATAGACACAACTTCCCAATTCCCAAATTCCATGTAGGGCACTATGTTCCCATAACCAGCTGTTGTAGAGATCCCTTACTCATTCCCAGGTTTTGATGAAAGTGGCTAATTTTGGAGCTAACAGTTTAAAAATGACCATCATGATTTATTAACAGATATAGCAGTGTCCTTAGGGGCCAAAGTGAATATTTGGGGGGAGTCATTGTTGGTTTCAGTTCAGGCCTTGCTCTGGCAGCCCTTCCAATTATTTGTAACTATCTGACACCTTATATTAAAACAATTTTTATTTAAAATAGCTAAAGTGTGGTTTTTGTTGTCTGCAACTCATATTGTGTTTGTTTGGTATCAAAAGTAGGTCTATGTAATAGATGTTTTTGGATGGGAATGTAATCTGTTTTATTGAAGTCAGTGAGAATCTGATTGATGGTATAGGACAGGAAGCTGGTGTTCCATGCTACATAGAGCTGAACCTGATTACTGACGTTATCATTTGTGTTCAGCTGGAATAAATTGTCCTTTAAAAACAACTTGAATAGGTGGAGTGACAAATGACATAGTAAAATATGATAGGTATGATAGCTACAAGGTAGCCTCTCCTATGCAAAAGAGAAGTAAAATATCAGGTTATACACTTTAAATTATCTCCAGGGATAGTGACTGATCCAGAGATTTGTTATGATTTCTTGAAGAGACTCTTAAACTTTTAAGCTCCAGGGCTCATACAGCCAAAATTAAGACCTAGAGTTTGATCCGGCAAGTTTCTGAAGTAAATGTAGAATGACTCCAAAGCATTTTATGAAATAGTTAAGACATTCACTTGTGAATTGTAAAGCTGACATTTTACAATTTTTTTAAATTGTAAAATTGTATAAAATTTTCAATAATTCTGAGTACACTGCAAACAAAATATTTCTTTTCTATGCCAATAGAAATAGTTCCTAATTTTCTGTTTAAAGTGGCTTGCCTGAAACAATACCAAATCCCTAGGGATATCAGAGATTACAGCATAAAGAAAATCTTAAATAAAAGTTGATGAAACGTATTACAAGATCCTTTCACTCAGTTGTTTTGTCTGTGAAAAAAGATATTTATTCCTTGGAAAATTAATGTAAGTTAATTAAAAATTAGATAATGCCTCCAATTGAATATGGTATTTATACTGGACAAAATGGTACACAGGTATTAACTGGAGAATAATTTTTACTTCCAACAAATAAATAGAAGAATTCTGCTTTCACTTGATGGAGACAGCAGAACACTTTTCTGTTTTTCTCAAGCATATATCAACTCTCCTGGGAGAAATTGATCATTTCATCCTGCCATAGAACATCATGTTGGTTCAATGCATTGGTGATACCATGTTTACTGAACTTAGTGAATAGAAAATGCAGGTATCTGTTTGTATCTAGATGGGGTACATATATGGCAAAAAGCAGCCTCTTGCTTGAGTTTCTTAGGATTCAGTGTTCTGATACCTGAAATACTGATTCAAATGTGAAAGATAAATTGGATGGTCCCCTGTACACTCTACCATTATGAAAGATATTCTGTGCTCGTATATGAAAGCATCAAATACCACATTTGGGCACACTTCTTTGGCTCAATTGCTGTGATTATGGTATGCCTTTATGGTTTTTTAATGCATATTTGCTTGTGGTCCATTATATTTCATGAAACTGTAAATTTATAACTTTCATCAAATTTGGAAACTTTTCAGCTATCAGTTTTTCAAATAGTTTGCATCCCCTTCCCCACCCAACCCCATTTCTTCTCTCCTTTTGGGACTCCAGTTACATCGAAAGTAAACTGCTTGATTTTTTTTCTCACATGATGCTTTTTTCATTTTTTCTTCAGACATTTTTCTCTCTGCGTTTTAATTTGGACTGGTTTATTGTATTTATTAACCTTTTCTTCAATGATGTTAACTCTACAGCTAACTCCACCCAGTGTACTTTTATCAGATACTATGTTTTTCATCTCTAGTTTAATTTGGATCTTTCTATAACTTCCCTTACTTGCTTAATTATATTCATGTTTTTCCCTATATTTTGAATACGTGGTATGTATTTGTAATTGCTCTTTCAATGTCTTTATCTGACAATTCTGTCATTTATTCTTATGTATCTACTAATTAATATTCTCTTGATTGTGGATTCAGTTTATTTGCATGCCTGATCACTTCTGTTAGACGTCAGATTTTGTGATTTGTATTTTTTGATGATATGTTTGTATTTATTCAAAGAGTATTGGGCTTTTACTGCAATGTAGTTGAGTTACTTGGACTCAGTTTGGAACCTTAAGGCTTACTTTTCAACTTTGTTAGGGTAAATCCAGAGTGGTTTTTAGCTTGGGGCTAATTTCCCCTCACTGTGAAGGCAATACCCTTTTTGAGGACTCTACTTCTACTTGATACTCCATGTAGTAGGAGGTCTTTCTGTCTTACTGATGAGAACATAAAAAGTCAGTAATTACTGTCCAGTAAGTCTGTGTGAGCTCTTGGGAATTTTCCACCTACTTTCTGGCAGTGACTAACTTTTTTGTTTTATGTCTTCCATATAGTTTCCTCACAACATGGACAGATCAGCAGCCAGCTAATCACTAGTATAGACTCCTTACATATACATGAGGGCTTTTCTCTCTCTCTTTCTATGTGTACATGTGTGGCAACCAGGGGCTGCAGCAGAGGGAATGGGGAGATTTTGGCCAAAGGGTAGAAAGTTGCAGTTACAAGTAAGTTTATTGCCATGCTGTTTCCAACAGGAAAGACATGGAATCAACTTTGGTACCCATTAATGGTGGATTGAATAAAGAAAATGTGTTACATGTACACCACAGAATACCAAGCAGCAATAAAAAAGAATGAAATCATATCATTTAAGAATGAAATCATATCATTTGCAGCAACATGGATGGAGCTGGAGGCCATAATCCTAACTGAACTAATGCAAGAACAGAAAACCAAATACTGTATTGACTTATGTTCAACATGCAGGTCTATCTTATAAGTAGAGGCAAAACATTGAGCACACATGGACGTAAACATGGGAACAGTAGATACTGCAGACTGTTAGAGGGGAAAGGGAGAGAAGAGGGTATAGGTTGAAAAACTACCTATTGGCTACTTTGCTCACTACAATATACTCATGTAATAAACATGCATATGTATCTAAATAAAAGTTGAATTGAAAAAAAATAAGTACAGCATGATGACTACAGTTAATACTGTATTGTATACTTAGAAGTTGCTGAGAGTAGGTTTTAAGTACTCTCATCACACACACAAGGTAACAATGTGAGATGATAGATATGTTAATAAGATTTTTATGAAATAAAAATATTTCATATTTTTTAAATTAATGAGTAATTTTTTAAATTAATGAGTAATTATTTCAAAATGTGTAAGTGTAACAAAGGATTATGTCGTTCACTGTAAAATACACAGTTTTATTTGTGAATTACATCTCAATAAAGCTGAAAATAAAAAAAGATACCTGAATTAAAAGGTAAAGCAGATTTAAGAATTATTTGTACTCTAATTTTAGCATACTTGCTTTACACTTTTAGGATAGCATAATGATCAATATGTAACAATTTTTTTCTCAGTTCTTGTTTTCAAATCTTGATCCAGTCTTCATTTATAAGTATGTAAAAAGAATAAAGTCTATTTTTTCCTTTTCTCTCATCTCCAAAATGCTAGTAAAAATAGTTCTGTGAAAATTAAATGACAACGTACCTTAATCACCTTACATAGATCTTAGCAAAGCAATTTCCAAATAAACGCGAGCTACTACTAAATGGGCAGCCCTTAACGTATTTGAGGCTAAATTCTTACTATAGATGTCAAACTGCCATTTGTGTGCGGTTTCTCTTTGGCTTATGGGTTCCTTAGACTCAACAGCATAAAGCAACAACACTGGTAATTCAACAGATATTTCAGCCGTTATCTAAAGTAGTTAAATCTCAGCCAGAATGAAAAAGAGAATTTTATTACTGTCCTAATTGCTGGCCTTATATGAAAGTCAGTGATAGGACTTACAGATCGTAGATAGAAACATACTTCTACATGTGACTTTTCCCCATTCTCTGAATTGAATATTAGCATTTCTGCCTTCGATTTCCCACCACTTGCTATTTGCAACACATTTTGTTTTCCCAAATAAATAAGACTCTCTGGTGGCACCTTGAAGAGAATTCAAGGAGGAAACAGAGTTAAACAGGTTAGCAATTATGATTAAATTAAATCTATATTACACATTGACTAATTTGTGTTCGGTTCACAGTTTTTCTTTAAACATTATTTGCCTTTTTGTTGTCCTTTGTGAGAAAATGCTTAAGGTTTAAGCACATGAATGACAAATTTTCTTAAGCTTTCAATAAGTGCTCAATCATTTTAAGTTCTGCCAGCTGTTGTCAGCAGCAAATTGTACACCTTTTAATATCACAGCATGGTTCGTATTTTCTATGATCAATTAAACTCTAAGAGCATATAAACTTAGTTATACCAAAACTAACTTTTACATATGGATCTCTTTGACAAGAAACCTGTGAAGGGTTTGACGTTTACCAGAGCAACCTGGCATACCAGTTGAATGTCAGTATTCCATGGTTTATAACTTTAATTTTATTCAGAGTTTACAAAATAATGTTTACTTGAAAATATCAAATTTGGATATTTTTTGATAAGTGTCAAAAATTTGTTCATCATGTTATGCAAATTATTTTTTCCTTTGTATTTATCCACATAGTAACTTTGTTTTGAATCTAGTGATACATAATAAAATAAAAATGGAATGTTTCCCTATAGTAAATAATAAAACTTATGTTCTTGATGGTTTTAATTTTGTCTTCATCAGTGGAAAACACATTTTTATTAACTAAAACCTATGTGGTATTAAATGTATTATTTCTTCCCATTAAAATATTAATTCTAATGTTTTCAAATGATTTCACATTACATACAACCCCAAATCAATTTGAAAATAAATTTGTTTTACTTTTAATTTCTGAATTCAAGGGTAAATCAGTTTAAGAACTATTATTTGTACTCTATTTACAAATAGAGTTTTATAAATTACATATAGTAAACATGTTTTACTATATAGACTATCATAAGAAGACTGTATTCTTTCAGACTACTTCTGAAATTGAATTCACATAGTTTTTTTTCTTCAGAAGAAACCTAGATGTGAAGATAGAAAGCAAAAGGTTAAAATAATACCCTAGTGGTTTTCTATATATACAGATATAGCAGAAAAATAGAAAGGTAAATGATAGGTAGGTAGGTGGATCAATAGATGTATTTGCTGTTGTTTGCTTTTGTTTAGTACCAATAGCATATGTTTTGTATCAGGACACAGACACACACCCCCCTCCCACACACACACACATTGGGACACACACACAAAACAAAATTTAAAAAATGATCTTTATCCATTTTATAAGGAGTGTGATAGGAAGAATAGTGGACATCAAAGGTTTCCATGTCCTAGTCACCAGAACCTGTAAATAGGTTACATGGCAAAGGAGAATTAAGTTTGCACATGGAAATTAACTTGCTAATCAGCCGAGTTGAAAATAGTGAGATTATCATGGATTATTCAAGTGGATCCAATGAAATCACAAATCCTTAAACGTGGAAGAGTCACAGTCAGAGAGGGAGATGTGATAAAAGACTTAGTTAGAAGTGATTCCCACCACAGCTCTGAAATTCAGACCTCAAGACCATCAGTCAAAGATGGCAGAGTGTGAGATTTTACCCAGTTGTTTTCCTGGGGGAACAGACATAATTAAAAGTAGTAAATCTACATCAGAATTAGTTGTAAGCTATTCACAGTCCAGGTTTCCAGCCTCAACTCCAGAGACTGAAATTTAGTACATCACAGTGAGCCTAAACATTGTTTTGAGTTTTTGATTTTGTTGTTGGTGTTGTTTTTCAACTCTTCATGTGATTTTGATGCGACTAAGTTCGGGAAATACAGAATTAAAACACTCGTGATTCCCAAAGGACGATGGCAGTGAGGGATGCAGTGATGTGAAAAATGGGCATACCAAAATCACCTGGGAAATTTTTTCCTAATTTCATCTGATTCTTCATCTACACCTAGTAACTCTCTGTGTAATATAGTGATATCAGTTCAGAAATTTGGGAAGAATTTAAAGATTTGTGTAACTGGATAAAGATCCCCAGGTAAGTTTCACTGTCCCTCACTGCTTTTATAACAATTGAACTACAGATTTGGTAGAACTAAGGAGAAAACCCTTTAAAAAATGTTTTAACGAAGGTTTTTTTTTTTTTTTTAAATGCACTAGACATTAGTGAAACCAAAATGGGGAGATAGCATAAGGGACTGACAAAGACTCTAAGAAGGGAGCCAAATGAAGGAAGCTGGGAGGACAGCCACATTCAATATGCCTGTATGTATCATGTCATAGTTATGACAGGAATTGTGAGGCATTTTAGGAAGCTTTGGTGATTCCTTTTGAAATGTAGCAAGGTCTGCAATACCCTCCCTACCCCAATCATTTAAAAGTTGCAAAGGGCTAGGTTAAAACAAGGAATAGCAGGCAATGGAAGACTGATCTTAGGTTTTTATAAGAGAAAGCATTGACATTAGGATAATTATTTTAAGGCTCATCTTGATGAAACAGCAGTACATTTAAGTCTGTTTTGTGCATTAGACTTCTTGTTGTAAAAGGGATTATGATGACTTAAGTGAAGATTGCATATCATACCTCATTCAGAGATGCTTTAGAAAGAAGACCAAGGTTAGCTGATGTGTTCATAAATGTTTACTTGAGCTGGGATCGCAATGCAAAGCCCTTTATGAGAATAACTTCTTAACGCATGTAAAAATGCATTGTAAGCTGTCACTGTTATTTCGAATTCCCAGTTACGTAACTAGGAGAAAGGTATAATTCAAAATACAAGGGACTACACTGCCAGACATTTTTTGAACCAATTTTGAAAAGATTATTTCCTCTAACTAATATATTTTAACCTGAATTTCTGTCATTGCCAGGCTGTCATGCTTCCTCGGGCCACTCCATTAGGTCACAGAGACCGTATCTTACATATGATGTGGTAAATTATGTAGGGGTAACATATGACTCCCCAAAACCAGTTGCTTGCAACAACAAAGGCTTGTATTTTGCTCATAACACAGAACACAGTCCACTGTGACTCAGTTGTGGCCCTGCTGCATGTCATCTTCATTTTGGGACCAAGCTTTTCTCATCAACCTCTTCCTAGAATATCACCAGTCATCATATCATTGTGGAAAAAGAAAAGGATGGAAAAATGCATCTATACATATATACATATATATGTGTGTGTGTGTATGTGTGTGTGTATGGAGAGATAGATACACACACATATACGTGTATATATATATATACACACACACAGATACACAAACTTGTATGGGTGTGTGTGCATGTGTAGCGTATGTAATAAAAGGTCAGTTTAAGAATGTAACAAAATTATAGTTTCATGTTGTATAAAGAAGCAAATAGAGACTAAATGTGTCTTAAATCAGTGATGTGCTGGAGCCAGCTTGCAATGGCTTATGAGAGCTGATTATTGACACCTCTTCCCAACTCTATATTTATCCAGAGATAGCACATTGGTAGCTTGAAATCAGCCAGGTGGGAGCACTTACACTGCAACACTGCAAATCAGGGCTGGCTGGGGTCTCTTTTCCCTGTAGCACACCACTGCTTAAATGTAGCAAACGTACAGCTAAATGATAGTCCTCAGAGTAGAGTACAGGGGTTAGAAGTTTTCTGAAAGCCATGAAGGAGTGACGATCTGAAGATCGTCAGGGCTGATCCACAGGCAGAAATCATCAGGCTGTCTGTCACTTGAGCTTGCATATGCTGCAAATGAGACCGGAGCAGAAAACTGTTGTCTTTCAGGACAAAAGTCTAGCTGCACCACCTGGTTAGCTGCAAACACAAATCAAATAACTAAATTTACTTTTCTAGCTCCTTGAGCACAATGTTTACACAAGGAACCTCAATGGACTCATATATTTTAAAATGTTTATTCTTAATATATGAGTTTCTTTCTACACACCACCTGCTTACATTCTGCAATGAAGTTAATGATCCTTTTAAATCCAGGATAGAACAGAGACCTGATACAAATTTACTCATGGTACATTTGTTTTTGTAATGTTTTCTTTTTAAAAAATGTCATGACTATTTGCCTGAGAATGTATTTCTTACATTAAGCTTATTCATAGACTTTACCAGAATTGTATAATAAATGCTTTAAAATTCATTTGAAGTGGATTTATACTCAGACCTGTGTATATGTAGGTCTTGTCCTCATATGTAGCATCAGCAACAGCAGAAAGAAAATATATTACAAATCTACATTTTAAATTATTAAAATTTTATATAAGTTATCCAAATTATAATAACTTTTTCTAAATATTTTCACATCAAAACTCTTCCTTAGAGGTAACTATATTAAAAGATTTTATGCATCTAAGACTTTGTTTCTTAAAGCAATATCATATTGATGCTAATACACAAGTAGGTAACATTTAGATGGACAAGAACATATATTTTTTTAAAAATGCAATCATTCAATGCATATTTTCTGAAGTGTTTTAAAATTAACAATAGTTATCTCATGTATTCTTTTTAATATCTAAATATTCATTTTTATAGATATTTATTAATTTATTATTATTTACTGGGCTGTTGCAAAACATTGGTATCTTAAACAGAGCTGCAGAAATATTCTTTATGCACATAGATGTGTATGTATATATATCTTTGCATGCTCATGCTAATGTATCTGTAGGAAAAATTCTTGATAGTCATATTAGTGAAAAACTAAAATAAGTATGGATTGAATTAATTTGTATAGTTAATTAATCCTGTTCTATGTATCAGTTGTTCACACATATTAAAAAGTATTCATGCAAACTGCAGGTACAAATTCACTGTTTAACATGTCCTTCTCACACTTCAAAGGCATAAATCTTATATACAAATGTGTATTATTTGATAAAATGGTCATAAAATTTCCATGATAAAAATAGTATATATTTTTAGAGATGACAGAGAAGCACTACTGTATTCCCTGATGAAGCAAATGTAGAAAATATAGGTTCATTCGGGGGTCACCATTGGCAAGTGCTTTACTTCACTTGATCTTAGGCAAAAGGCTGAGAAGTGATAGTTGCCTTAAGTCCTAAATATTTATCAATTTTTTTGAGAAAACCTGACCTAAATTGGAGCAGGAAGAAAATAATCCACTTTTCAAAGTATCGCACTCATAGTCTTTTCCACATCTTTAAAAAATATATAAAGAAAGTTAACGTAGTTTAGGCCAGGTAGCTCATTTAGAGTATAAACCATCTTAAATATTGAGGGATGTTTCAGTTTCAATGTTTATGTGTTGGGCAGAGGGCAGCTATGAACATTTCACATATACTAGTAAAAGCAGAGATTTTTTTAAATGACAAATTAATTATTTTAGGAACTAAGATCATGGGAGTATGATAATTTTTTCAAAGTGGATGTTAAGTCTGGATAAAAGTATTCTTCTGTTTTGTTGCCTTGTGGTTATCTTAAATTGAATGTAACTTCTAAAGATAAATAAGGACTTGCTACTTTAACTAATGATATTTAAATTAAAACAATTTCATCAAAGCATTCAAATTGGAAAGGGAGAAATACAATTATGTCTGCTTACAGATAACATGATCTCATATGTAAAAAATTTTAAAGATTCCACACAGAAACTAAATTATTTAATTTAGTAAATTAAATTACTATTTAGTAAATGAATTTAGCTAAGTCACAGGATACAAAATCAGTGCATAGAAATCAGTTGTGTTTCTATAAACTAACATGAACATTTCAAAAATAAAATTAAGAAAATTTCATTTACAGTAACATCAAAAATAATAAAAATTCTGGCCGGGCACAGTGGCTCACGCCTGTAACCCCAGCACCTTGGAAGCCGAGGCGGGCAGATCGCCATGTCAGGAGATCGAGACCATCCTGGCTAACACGGTGAAACCCCATCTCTACTGAAAACACAAAAAATTAGCCTGGCGTGGTGGCGGGCGACTGTAGTTCCAGCTACTCAAGAGGCTGAGGCAGGAGAATGGCGTGAACCCGGGAGGCGGAGCTTGGAGTGAGCCGAGATCGCGCCACTGCACTCCAGCCTGGGCGACAGAGCGAGACTCCGTCTCAAAAATAGATAGATAGATAGATAGATAGATAGATAGATAGATAATAAAAATTCTTAGGAATAAGTCTAACCAAGAAAAGGAAAGACTTATATGCTGAAAATTCCAAAATTTTGGCCAAAGTAATTAAAGACGACACCAATAAATGAAAAGACATTCCACATTCATGATTTAGAAAATTTAATATTGTCAAAGTGTCAGTACTAATCAAAGTGATCTACATATTCAATATAATCTCTACCAAACAATGTGTGAGTGTGGTTTTTTTTGTTTTGTTTTTTGCTTTTTTGCAGAAACAGAAAAATGCGTCCTAAAATTCACCTGAAATCTCAAGGGACACCAAATACCTAAAACAATCTTGAAAAAGAAGAATTAAGTTGGAGGTGTCACACACACAATTATGAAAAATAAGAATAAATTTGGAGGTTTCACATTTCCTGATTTCAAAACTTATTGCAAATCTACAGCAATCAAAACGGGGCAGGCATAAAGGCATCCACATAGACCAATGAAATAGAATAGATATTCTAGAAATATACCCTCACATACATGGTCAAGTGATTTTAAACATTCAACGGAGGAAAAGACAGTCTTTGTAACAAGTGGTGCCGGAAAACTGAACAGCTATATGTAAACGAATAAAGTTGGACCATTACTTACCCCACACTCAAAATTAAATTAAAATTCATTAAAGGGTAAATGTAAGAGCTAAGACTATAAACTCTTAGAAGAAAACAGGATAAAAGTTTAGGACACTGAATTTGACAATAATGTCTTAAACTTGACACCAAAAGCACAGGCAACAAAGCAAGAAAATTAACAAATTGAACCACAGAAAAATTAAAATTTCCAAACATCTCAGGGCACCATCAACAGAGTGAAAAAGCAACTCAAAGAATGGGAGAAAATATTTGCAAAGGACACATCTGACAGTGGGTTAATATTGAGAATATAAAACTAACTACAATTTAAAAAACAACAAAAATGAACAACACAATTTTTAAAAAATGGGTAAAGAACTTGAATAGATATTTGTCTAAAGAGGATAAACAAATCACCAATAAACACGAGAAGATGCTCAATATCACTAATCATCAGCAAAATGCTAATTGAAACCACAATGAGATATGACCTCACACCCATTAGAATAGCTACTCTAAACAAAGGAACTAACAAAAAACACCAAAAAGAAATCAAGTAAGCAAACAAAAAACCCCAGAAATTGTTGGTAGGAAGTGGAGAAATTGGACCCTTTGTGCACTGCTGGTGGGAATGTAAAACCATGTAGTCACTATAGGAAAAGTAAAAGGAAGTTCTTTAAATAATTAAAAATAGAATTACCATATGATCAGGCAATTTTACTTCTGGATATATATCCAAAAGGGATGAAAATAAGGACTGAAGGAGATTTGTAAACCCTTGTTCATAATAACATTATCCAAATGTCAATCAATAGGTATAGGTAAACAAAATTTGGTATATATGTACAATGGTATATTATTCAGTCTTAAAAATAAAAGAAATTTTGACACATACTGCAACATACATGAATTTTAAGGACAGTGTGCTAAGTGAAATAAGCCAGTCATAAAGACATAAATGCTGTATGATTCCACTTATAAGCAGCACCTACAGTAGTTAATAGAGGTGAAAAGTAGAATGTTGGTGGCCAGGGGCTAGAGAGACAAAGGATGGGAAGTTGTTGTTTAATAGGTAAAAGTTATATTTTTCCAAGATGAAGAGTCCTGTGGATGAATGATAGTGATGATAGCAAAACAATGTGAATGTACTTAATGCCACCAAACTATACATTTGAAGATAGTTAAGGTGGTACATTTTATGTTCTATGTATTTTATCACAATTAAAAATTTTTAAATAGCATGATCATAAAATTTTAATTGATATTGAATTCCTAATATTCTAAGGAAATTACATAGTGTATGTGAGGAAAAATAAAACTGTCCCCCCTCATTAAATATAGTATTAAAATATATTTTGTAATATTAATATTAATAAGAAAACAAAATGAAGACATGAGTTTTAATTTAAAATTTAATGACTTGTACATTAGAATAAGAATCTAAGAGTTTTGGAGTGAGTTTATATTAGGCTTCTTAAAGTTTTACAAACTTATATATCATTAACTTTCCCTGGAATACTTTTTTAAAAAATATATGTTAAATACTCATTGCTATTTTGAAACTTGTTGTGTGTGTTGTAGTACCTGAAATGTGAAAGATGGTAAATATTCCCTCCCCTTAAAAGACAAGGTTTTAGCACAGAATAAAGTTAAGCTTACATTTTTAAAAGGAATAAATGTATTAATTGCTCTTAGCTACATTCAGATGTAAAAATTTGGTACCAAATAAAATATGTATGTTCTCTAAAGTTCAATTTCCCTGTCTATATTATTATTATCTTTGGTGTCCAACAATGTGCTTATAGTTTTAAGCATATCTGAATTCTGTATTTAAAAAGCACTAACAAGATTCTGTTCTCAATGTCTTCATAGGTAAGTTAATTCAGAACTTTTTGAGCAATTATGTAGTCTAAAAATAATCACTTTCCTAATTGAAATACTCATCAGATTTTGTTATTCATTTGTAATGTAAGAACTTAAACTGCTATGCATAATAATTAGAGTGGATATTTCTGGTCTATCTGTATTGTTTATAGTTAGCAGAACTGAATTTTGTGGATTTGTGAGGCACCCTTGTCTGGAGAAAGGATATAGCCACACAAAGTGTCTAATTCATACTAATTATACTTTGTATAAAATGGGGAGGCTCCAGAATAAAGTGGCTCCCTGTATGCAATTTTCCACATTCAACAATCATAGCAAATCTCTGTGAAAGCTAAAGCCACAATATATCCTATTACAGGGAAAAAAGGAATTAATGGGCACTATAGAACTTCTCCAAGAAAAGAATGCTTAGCCTGTGATTACCTGCATTGTTTGAATCATTAGAAATGTCTGGTTGTGGTAAGATTTGTTATTTGTGTGTGTTTCATTCAATAATTCAACACTTTTTGTTCACACAAGGTATAACTCTAATAAAAGACATAATAGAATTTAAGACAAAATTTTCTACTGACACAGAGAAGAGCATTGCATTAGATAATCTAAAGACCATAGATTACAGGAAAAACATGCAAGAAGTTATATTTGTCAAGTGAAATAAGGTAGAAATCTCCTTTGTAAAGCAGGAACTACAGAAAATTGGGGAATAAATAAGTAGAAATAGAAATTATAAAAATTAAGTGATAAACTATTCTCAGTCAAAGACAAAGTCAAATGGACAAAATTTTAAAATAAGATAGCAAATATAAGAACATCGCTTGTTAGCATAATTATTAATATAGAACTACAGGGTATAGTTTGCTATTTAGAGCTTGATAAAGGAAAATGCACCATATTCTTAAGTAATCATAGTGCATTTATAAAAATTCATTATGCATTAGGTAAAAACACTATAAGCTACATAGTAAGACAAATACTATTTTAATTATAATAAAAACTAAAAATAATAACAAAATAAAAACTAAAATATTCCTCCTACAGAAAATCAGTGTTATTACACTAAATAATGCTTGTGCCCAGAGAAGCAGCAAAATTGCAGACTGTTTAATGACAAATGATAATAAGCATGCCAATATCATAATCTATGAAATGTAATTACAGCAATGATCATTGAAAAATGCAAAGCTTAAATAGTTATATTAATTAAAATGACAAAAGGAAGATAAATTGGTAACTCTTGAAACTAGAAAAATAATAATAAAAAAACAACATGGCAACACTACTTCCCCCACCCCCAAAAAGGACTAAAACTACTGTAATGCAAAATATAAGAATGTATTTTAATATGGTTAAAAAATCAATAAATGTAGGACTAATAGAGATAATATTAAAATTTTACAAAAGGTCAGATCTTAAAAAAGAAAATAGACAAAATAAACTATTAGCCCAGTAAAACATAAAAAGACATAGCCCAAATATGGAAGTTAAAACACAAAAGAATAAAATAACACTAGTATATAAAATAAGCACAAAGAAATAATTCTTGAAAGAGAAATGTGTGCAACTAATTCCAAATAAGCTTTATAACATATATTAAACAAATAACAAAAAGTTAGAAAGAAACTGCAAACAGACAAATTGCCATAGAACTAAAATAAAATCATAAAATTTCTCACTGCCTTTTTCCTATCCCTCACACCAATAAAGGTGTCATATATGGATGCTTTCACAGAAGAATTATACCAAAATTTAAAACTCCAGAAATCTTAATACCTCTTAAATGATTCCAGATTATAGATTAAATAAGAAAATTTCCAAATTATTTTTATTAAGGAAGCATAACATTGATTTCTAAATCAGATAAAGAAATCATAAGAAAAAAGTCTCACTTATGATTATTGATTGAGTGATTCTAAGTAAAACTGTTAGCAAAAAATCCAACAGCACATCCAAAAATAATACAGCATGCTATGATATTTTTGGTATTGGTATTTTCAGTAAGTTATATGGTATTTTTAATATGCTATTTTACTATTTTAACATATTTTAAAGTTTTAATTATTTTAAATAAACAGTAATCAAGCCAATATTAATAAAATGATTAATAAAATTGAAATTTCTTAGGAGAAAAAAATCAAAAGATTATCTCTTTACAATGCTAAAAAGCCATCTGACAAAACCAACAGACTTTACTGATAAAAATTACTTGAAATAGAAATTGAAGAGTATACTATTAGCATGGTAAAACCCTTGGGACAGGAAAAAGAGAATGATTATTATTCTTCACCTGCTAGTTAATGTTTTATTAGCCAGTCTAGTGATGTAATCAGTCAAAGGAAAAGAGATGTACAACAATTTGAAAGAAAATGTAAGATTATTATAGATAATAATATACTATATTAGAAAAACAAAATCAGTGCAAAACTAAATAACAAAACAAAACTCAGGAAGTTAAGATATAAAATTAACATTGAATAAATAAATTTTAATAGTCTTCATACATACAAACAGTAACAACTCAAAAGATATAATTGAAACTAAAATTTCTTCTATTAGTAACACTAAAATAAATACATAAGAATAAATGTAAACCAAAACAGCATGGTACTGGTACCACAACAGAGACATAGATCAATGGATCAGAACAGAGCCCTCAGAAATAATGCCACATATCTACAACTATCTGATCTTTGACAAACCTGACAAAAACAAGAAATGGGAAAAGGATTCCCTATTTAATAAATGGTGCTGGGAAAACTGGCTAGCCATATGTAGAAAGCTGAAACTGGATCCCTTCCTTACACCTTATACAAAAATTAATTCAAGATGGATTAAAGACTTACATGTTAGACCTAAAACCCTAAAAACCCTAGAAGAAAACCTAGGCAATACCACTCAGGACATAGGCACAGGAAAGGACTTCATGTCTAAAACACCAAAAGCAATGGCAACAAAAGCCAAAATTGACAAATGGGATCTCATTAAACTAAAGAGCTTCTGCACAGCAAAAGAAACTACCATCAGAGTGAACAGGCAACCTACAAAATGGTAGAAAAATTTTGCAACCTACTCATCTGACAAAGGGCTAATATCCAGAATCTACAATGAACTCAAAAAAATTTACAAGAAAAAAACAAACAACCCCATCAAAAAGTGGGCAAAGGATATGAACAGACACTTCTCAAAAGAAGACATTTATGCAGCCAAAAAACACATGAAAAAATGCTCATCGTCACTGGCCATCAGAGAAATGCAAATCAAAACCACAATGAGATACCATCTCACACCAGTTAGAATGGCCATCATTAAAAAGTCAGGAAACAACAGGTGCTGGAGAAGATGTGGAGAAATAGGAACACTTTTACACTGTTGGTGGGACTGTAAACTAGTTCAACCATTGTAGAAGTCAGTGTGGCGATTCCTCAGGGATCTAGAACTAGAAATACCATTTGACCCAGCCATCCCATTACTGGGTATATATCCAAAGGATTATAAATCATGCTGCTATAAAGACACATGCACACGTATGTTTATTGCGGCACTATTCACAATAGCAAAGAGTTGGAACCAACCCAAATGTCCAACAACGATAGACTGGATTAAGAAAATGTGGCACATATACACCAATGGAATACTATGCAGCCATAAAAAATGATGAGTTCATGTCCTTTGTAGGGACATGGATGAAACTGGAAACCATCATTCTCAGTAAACTATCGCAAGGACAAAAAACCAAACACCGCATGTTCTCACTCATAGGTGGGAATTGAACAATGAGAACTCATGGACACAGGAAGGGGAACATCACACTCTGGGGACTGTTGTGGGGTGGGGGGAGGGGGGAGGGACAGCATTAGGAGATATACCTAATGCTAAATGATGAGTTAATGGGTGCAGCACACCAACATGGCACATGGATACATATGTAACAAATGCGCACATTGTGCACATGTACCCTAAAACAAAGTATAATAATAATAAAAAATAAAAATAAAAAGATGAAGAAAGTAAGCCTATTGTTGAACAGAGAGCTTTTCAATTTCTGATATACACGAAGTCTAATTTAAAGCTATGGAACTCCTCATTATCCCTTTTTCAAGACCTAGAAAAATGTTTTAAAAATACAAATAAATCTTTATTTAATATATGACCTTCTCAATAATAGTTATGCTGGAGTTGTTTTTCAAGAATGTCGAGTGTAATAAAACTTGTAGAATGGTAAAGGACCAATAATATGTAAAGCATATGAATGGTTTCATAAATAAGAAATAAAATTTAAAAGCTAAGCATAAAAAAAAGAATAAATGTAAGCAAGAGATATGGGAAATGTAAATACTCAAACACTCCTAAACAAACAAAAGTTATAATAGATCAAATAGAACACCACCTCTTTGAAAGGAAAACTCATCATGAACGTGACATTTTTTTCTTGTTAATATATTAACTAAATGGAATAGTAGCACCATTTTGTGGGAGTGCTAAACAATTTTTTCTAAAGTTATATTAAGGGTAAATGGTAAAGAATGCATCTCCTACAAAGGAGAGCAATGGGGAGCACCTAGTCCAATCAGATATTCAAATGCACTTTTCAGCATTTACAATTAAAATACTGCAATATTGGTAAACAACTGGCTTGACAGGGCAATAAAACAATAAAAAGTCCAGAAGTAGCAGAATAAATTCAGAGAAAGCAGAGGAAAAAAATACTGGAGGGCCATGCCCTAGGAATAGGGTCAAGATGGATATAGAGTCTTACCCAACTGCAACCTAGGCCTCAGCTCAATCCCTGATTGTACTGATCTGCTGAAGGGAATCAGGATCTGTGATTGCTCCACATGCCAAATAAAGGCAACAGGGAACCAATTCTGGAGGAAGAAATATCTTTGGAGGACTCTAAATTGAGAGACAGAGAGTGTGTGTTTACAAAGCATCTGGCATTCAATCAAAACGTCTAGACACGTGAAGCAGCAACATGATATGACTAAAATAAAACATAAAAAGGGAACAAACTCCCCAATAATACACATACTGGTCTTAGAAGTCAAGAATTTTAAAACAATTAACATGTCTAGGCAAGTAGAAGACATATAAAATGAAAAATGGAATCTTTGTAAATAATTAAAAGTCATTCAAACTCTAAAATATATACTATCTGAAATCAAAAATACAATGGCTAGGCTTAAGAGTAGATCAGACAGAAGAGAATATAGGGTTAGTTAATTAAACTTTAAAACCCGTAAATTGAAAACATGCACACTGAAGCAGAGATTACCACAATTACTTAGGGTTGGATGATTAAAAGAACTCAAAATTTTCTCCGTAGTGTACTCACGTAAAGGTAACGCTGATAGTACAGCAGGATAAATAAATGACAGGCAGCCATTGATCATTTCACAAATTTACAAGTGAAGCCCTTATAGGCCCCTTTCTAAATGGCATAGGATTTACTCCATTGGATTATGAATTATCAAGATATGTGGATGGTAACTTTGTGTCAGGGAAGTGCAGTGACAAGTTTACTGAGAGATCGTTTTTGTTCTGTTAGTCCTATTACTAAAATCAGGCTATGTAACTGTTTACGCCACATGCAAACCAATGATCCATGTATTCCTGACTGATGTTGATATTCTATTAGATGCCTACAGGGAAATGTAAAACTTTACAAATACATTATAAATCACTAGCTAGCATATCTCATTCTTTTATTAACCAAGGGTCAGTACCAGTCTTCCAGATGTTCCCAGAAAATACCAGTTTCCCCATTCCATCTGCAAGATTCCTCTGTACTTACTAAGGTATTTAAAACAAACAGGAAAAAATAAGCCATAAAAATTATGCAAGCCATGCTCAGATGTCCATATCTATCTCTCTATTTTCTCTTTTTATATTTATCTATGTCTATATATCTATATCTTTATCTCCAACATGACAGGAGAGACTGGGTTAGGAATACTCAGAGACACTGGCCAAAGATTTTCCTTAACTAATGGAAGACATTAACCTAGAGATCTACAGATTCAAGAAGCTCAGATAACTCCAACAGAAAACAAAAATAAACAAACCATACAAATAAACATCCCAGCATATATCAGTCATATTGAGGAAAATGAGAAACAAGAGAATTTTTCTTCTCTTTTTTTTTTTTTTTTTTTTTTGAACAGAGTCTTGCTCTGTTGCCCAGGCTGGAGTGCAGGAGTGCAGTGATGCAATCTCGGCTCACACCAATTTCTGCCTCCTGGGTTCAAGCAAGTCTCATGCCTCAGCCTCCTGAGTAGCTGGGATTACAGGGATGTGCCACTACAACAGAATAATTTTTACATTTTTAGTAGAGATGGGGTTTCACCATGTTGGCCAGGCTGGACTAGAACTCCCAACCTCGGGTGATCCACCCACCTCGGCCTCCCAAAGTGTTGGGATTACAGGCATGAGCCACTGCATGCACCCAGTCAGATTCTTAAAGCAGTTCTAATGCCAAAGAGAACATATATATTGACTTTAAAGTGGACTTCCTAAGAAGAAAATGGAATAAAATATTATAAGTACTAAAAGCAAACAACTATTAACCTAGTAAAAATATTGTTTAGAAATGAAGAAGGCAGAAACATGTTTTCAGACAAATAAACCTGTCCATTTACTATCAGAAGACCTCCTATAAAAGAAGTGCTAAGCGCTAAATGGAGTTATACAGGAAGAAGAAAAATGATCATGAAGCAAATATGGAAATGTAAGTAGGAATAAAGCACGCTAGAAAGAGTAAAAATGTGAATATTTACAAATTCTTACTTACTGACAATGCAATGTTAGTAATGTCTTATGGAGTTAAAATAAGAGAATTAAAATTCATCAAAAACAGTAATGCAAAAATGACATGGAACAAATAGAGTTAAGGTTTTAAAAACAATAATCTTCATTAGATTCTAATAAGGGAAGAAAGCATATTTAATTCCAAAGGTAACCCATAGAATACATAATATAAGGACAAATAAAGTTAGAAAAATATTTATTTAATTCAAAGCAAATCACATCTTAGCACATTATGACAAATCATTTTAATAAGTCTAAAATATGTTTTAAATAGAATAATTTCAAAAATGTAAAACAAAACCATTGAATGAGTCAACGATTATGGTTCACTATGATAATAAAGATATATTCACAGATTGATTTTAGTCTCATTGTGTTGTAAAAGCACTTAACATATTCACTAAAATTTAGAAACTAGTGTATAATTTTATAATTCTCTTGAACTTCAAAGGTTCTTGGCACCAGCTGTCACTATTTGATCAATATACTAATTGACTAATAGAACACAGACTGTTTAGGAATGTAGGAATACTGCAACAAGCAGAGGCCCTGGGTTTGACTAGTCTCTCACATTCTAATTCTTGCCAAAGAAATATTAATAATCTTTGCTCATGTGATTTTGATATGCATTGCAATCAGTACTTTTCAGTGAAATAACTACTTCTGTTTCTGCCCTATATAGAATATTTGATTTGTCAACATAATATCTATTCTAAAAATCTACCAGAATTACAATTCGTGGCCAAAATTTATGTTGGTATCCTTCATGTTTTCTCTTTGGTGTCTTTTAAAATACCTAATTTTTTAATTTTACTATTGTCTATATATACAGTGCATTATGAATCTATTATAATTTACATGTGGAATTATTTCTAAAAATTCTCTAAATATTCATGTAGATAATTTAATTTGAGCTATTATGTAAAATCACTTTATTTAGATTAGCTATTACCTTTGCTGATGAACTCTGAAAATCTTAAAGCTAAATTCGTAACTCATGCAATTACCTACTTAAGAGTATTAAATATATTGTATACATCGTTGTACTTCCTGCCTTCCCACTTCTTCACAGCCTGCATCAATTTCTGTATCTGGTACATACTCAATAAATATTTGTTCACTGAATGAATACAATAGTTTAAAACAAAATGTCAATTGTCACAATGTCTTTGTAGAACAAATTTACATCTCCAAATGTAACACTGTCAGTTTTTTCTCTGGAGATGTCTCTTCCATGTATTATCTGATGTGGTAAACCATTCATAGCAGCTATTGCTAGAGGTAGCAGTTCCATTTTAAATTATATACTAATTGCATTAAGATGATTTAAGAAAAAAAGTTAAGTGCCTTTGCAAATGTTATTTTTATTTACTCTATATATTTAAGAGTCATTGAGGGAAGCTTAATTTTCTCTATCTAGAAAGTTTTTCATTGTCTTATCTATCCATAGTATCCAATAAATCTATCACAATTTTCCTTTCTTAAATCACACCAAGGGATATTATTATTATCTCTTTCCCTTAACTCCTTTACCTCCTAAGACTGTTGGTCACTTACAAAACATTGACTAGGACTGTCAATTGTAATGTCAATATGTGTCATCCCAAAGCATTTTAAACCCTTTGGGTGGAGGTAAAAATCAATTTTGAACATAATAGGTGTTCAATTAAAATAACATTTTCGGTTGGATTACAAAACTTTGATTAATCTAAGAACACGTGACACAAATCGTGAACTAACAGGAGTAACTTGAAGATAAACAGTTATATTTAACCTCCAAATAATGTAATTCAAAAGGAGGCTCAGTTTTTAGGAACAAAAAATAAAATATATTGGAAAATGAATCTACTTACTAATCTTTCATATATGGTAAACTGCTAAAATATTGTGAAGCCTCTAACCTATTCCATTTAGTTGTTGACATTTTCTGGAGAGAGATACCAGATCTGATCGTCAAGCACATAGTTGCTAAGCAACTGATCCATAAGATGGAAGTAAAGTGCTGTGTTCATAGGCATTGTAGAATGTGACTGCCCTGAAATTATTCCAGTAATAAAATTATACAGAAATACAAAAATACAGGATAAAGTACTGAGCCCTCAAATGCTAAACTAAAATTACTAACCTTTGAAAAGCTAATTACTGTAGCACAGAAATCAGTACATAATCACTTTGCCCATTTCAGAGGAGATATTTTCACTTCACAAGTACTTCACATGTAATAGGAGTATTCAAAAAACAATCTAAGAAGGATATGCTGTTTAAAAGGAAATAAAACTTTTCATTTCCTTCTCTGTCTCTATATTTTCAATTCATGTACTGAAGTTGATGGTTAAAACTGAATTAAATGTCAAGTTATTATCCCTGTCATTTCTAATTTGGGTGACTTAAAACTTTCATATATGATAGAACAAATTTTTTAAAGAAGTGAGAACTAAAAAGTATATTAGTCACATCAGATGGGTTATAACAGCCACAGAGTACATTTACTACTAGTTGCAATTAATTTCAGTAATAATCATACAGTTTAGTAGAGGAGCAAGAGCTATATTCGCATGAACAGAACAAAAAAGTAACAAATAGGAGAATTTCTTAATTGTCTAATAGAGACTATATGTAAAAATGTATTCTGCAGTATAAAACATAGTGGTGTTAATATTCAGTAGTAATTGCCATGTATGTAAGAAAAATCACTAGCACATACAGTCCCTTGATTTAGGGCAAAAAATGGATGTTTTAAATTCATTCCCAGAGAGTAAACTCTCAAAATCTTGAGACATATTCTCCTTCCTTCCTTGTTATAAATTTTAAAGAGACACAGATGGTAACCCACTACAAATTTATGACAGCTAAAATAATCTAGCCAAGTGTTAGCAAATGGTTATAAATGTCATGATTTGTTTCTGCTTTCAGATTTACCCCAGAGCATTCTACACACATATGTTCAATATATAACACATAGCAAACTTCAAAGGAAAAGGAACATGAATTGTACTCTTCCATTCTCTTCCCTTCATAAAGAGGGCAATTTAAAAATGTTTATTTTTACTATGATTCATTGATGGCTTCAAAAGTAACCATTTTACTATGGATAGAGTCACATATTTCTTCACAAAACATGGTAATGAAAGGTGAGAGTAAGTAAAAATATTTTTTGTACTAAATTTATAAATTATCCTCATGGAAAGTTTTCTGAAATGTTAATTTAACAAAAAAGCTAAATTAACTATACAATTTATTTTAAAAACTCACTACTTGAACACTTAACATAGTCAAAAGTTGGCTGGGAGTGGTGGCTCATGCATGTAATCCCAGCACTTTGGGAGACCAAGGCAGGCAGATCACGAGGTCAGGAGTTCGAGACCAGCCTGACCAACATGGTGAAACCCCGTCTCTACTAAAAATACAAAACTTAGCCGGGCATAGTGGTGCATGCCTGTAATCCCAGCTACTCAGGAGGTTGAGGCAGGAGAATCGCTTGAATCCGGGAGGCATAGGTTGCAGTGAGCCAAGATCGTGCCACTGAACTCCAACCTGGGTGACAGAGCGAGTCCGCCTCAAAAAAAAAAAAAAAAAAAAAGCCAAAAGTTACAAGTTCTCTTGTTGTGTTCTGGATCTTAGTGGAAAGGCTTTCAATTTGGCTCCATTCAGAATGATAACTAGCTGTATGTCTGTGTACATGGCTTTCGTTATGTTGAGGTATGTTCCTTCCATACAGTTTTTTGAGAGTTTTTACCTTGAAGGTATACTGAAACATATCAAATGCTTTTTCTGCATCATTTGATATAATCATATGGTTTTCATCCTTCATACTGTTGATATGATGTATCACATTGATTGATTTGTGAATGTTGAACCATCATTGCATCCCTGGGATAAATCTTACATAGTCGTGATGAATAATCTTTAAATATGTTGTTAAATTTGGTTTGCACGTATTTTGCTGAGGATTTTTGCATCAATATTTATCAAGGATATTGGCCTGTAGCTTACTTTTTCTGATGTGTCTTTGTCTGGTTTTGGTATCAGGGTAATACTGGCTTTGTTGAATGAGTTTGGAAGTATTCCTTCTGTATTAGTTCATTTTCATGCTGCTGATAAAGACATACCAGATACTGGGAAGAGTAAGACGTTTAATTTGACTTACAGTTCCACATGGCTGGGGAGGCCTCAGAATCATGGTGGGAGGTGAACGGCACTTTGTACATGATGATGGCAAGACAAAATGAGAAAGATGCAAAAGCAAAAACGCCTGATAAAACCATCAGATCTCGTGAGACTTATTCACTATCATGAGAACAGAATGGGGGATACTGAATGTGCCCCCATGATTCAAATTATCTCCCACTGGGATCCTCCTACAACACACAGGAATTATGGGAGTACAATTCAAGATGAGATTTGGGTGGAAACACACAGCCAAATCATGTCATTCCACCCCTGGCCCCTCCAGATCTCATGTCCTCACATTTCAAAATCAAACATGCCTTACCAACAGTCCCCCCAAGTCTTAAACTCATCTCAGCATTAACCCAAAAGTCCAGTCCAAAGTCTCATCTGAGACAAAGCAAGCTCCTTCCACCTATGAGCCTGTAAAATCAAAAGCAAGCTAGTTACTTTCTAGATACAATGTGAGTACAGGTATTTGGTAAATACAGCTGTTCCAAATGGGAGAAATTGGCCAAAACAAAGTGATTACAGGGCCCATATAAGTCTGAAATCCAGTGGGCATTCAAATCTTAAAGCTCCAAAATGATCTTTTTTGATTCTAGGTCTCATATCCAGGTCACACTGATGCAAGAGGTGGGTTCCGATGCACTTGGACAGCTCTGACCCTATGGCTTTGCAGGGTACAGGCTCCCTCCCAGCTGCTTTCACAGGCTGGTGTTGTGTCTGCAGCTTTTCCAAGCAAACAGGGCAAGCTGTCAGTGGATCTACCATTCTGGGGCCTGGAGGATGGTGGCCGTCTTCTCACAGCTCCACTAGGTGGGGGCCCGGTAGAGACTCTGATACCACATTTCCCTTATGCACTACCCTAGCAGAGGTTCTACATGAGTGCCTCACCCCTGCAGCAAACTTCTGCCTGATCATCCAGGCATTTCCATGCATCTTCTGAAATCTAGGTGGAGATTCCCAAACTTCAATTCTTGGCTTCTGTTCACTCACAGGCTCACCACCACATGGAAGCTGCCAATGCCTGGGGCCTGCACCCTCTGAAGCCATGGCCTTAGCTCTACATTGGTCCCTTTCAGCCATGGCTAGAGTGGCTGGGAAGCAGGGCACCAACTCCCTGGGTAGCACACAGCAGGGGGCCCCTGGGCCCGCCCACAAAACCATTTTTTTCTCTGGGCCTCTGGGCCTGTGATGTCAGGGGCTGCCTGGAGACATTTTCCCCAGTGTTTTGGTGATTAACATTAGGCTCCTCATTGCTTATGCAAATTTCTGCAGCCAGCTTGAATTTCTCCTCAGAAAATGGGATTTTTCTTTCTATCACATTTTCAGGCTGTAAATTTCTGGACTTTTATGCTCTTCTTCCCTTATAAAGCTGAATACCTTTAACTGCACCCAAGTCACCTCTTGAATGCTTTGCTGCTTAGAAATTTCTTCCACCAGATACCCTAAATCAACTCTCTAAAGTTCAAAGTTCCACAAATCTCTAGGGTAGGGACAAAATGCCACCAGTCTCTTTGCTAAAATATAGTAAGAGTCACTGTTGCTCCAGTTCCCAACAAATTCCTCATCTCCATCTGAGACCACCTCAGCCCGGGTTTCATTGTCTATATCATAATCAGCATTTTGGTCAAAGCAATTCAACGAGTCTCTAGGAAGTTCCAAACTTTCCTACATTTTCCTTTCTTCTTTTGAGCCCTCCAAACTATTCCAACCTCTGCCTGTTACTCAGTTCCAATGTTGCTTCCACATTTTTGGGTATCTTTTCAGCACCGCACTTTACTGGTACCAATTTACTGCATTAGCTAATTTTCCCAGTGCTGATAAAGACATACCTGAGACTGGGAAGAAAAAGAGCTGCAATTGGACTGACAGTTCCACATGGCTGGGGAGGCCTCAGAATCATGGTGGGAGGTGAAAGGCACTTCTTGCATGGTGGCGGCAAGAGAAAATGAAGAAGATGCAAAAGCAGAAACCCCTAATAAAACCATCAGATCTCATGAGACATATTCACTAGCATGAGAACATTATGAGGAAAACTGCCCCCCATGATTCAAATTAACTCCCACTGGGTCCCTCCCACAACATGTGAGAATTATGGGAGTACAATTCGAGATGAGATTTGGGAGGGACCATACAGCCAAACCATATCATTTTCTTTCTATTTTTCGGAAGAATAATTTGAGTGGAATTGGCTTTAGTTCTTTTTTAAATATTTGATAAAATTCAGCAATGAAGTCATCAGGTCCCGGGTTTTTCTTTACAGGGAGATTTTTATCACAACTCTGATCTCATTATTTGTTATTGGCCAGTTCTGGTGTGAGATTTCTTCATATTTCAAACTTAGTAAGTTGTATGTGTCTAGGAATGTGTCCATTTATTCTAGGCTTTCCAGTTTATTGATATATAGTTGCTCATAGTAGCCTCTAGGAATCCTTTGAATTTCTCCTGTATTGGTGTAATATCTCCTTTTTCATCTAAGTTTTGGAGTCTTTTTTTCTTCATTAGTCTGGCCAAAGTTTTGTTGATTTTTTAAATTGTTTATTTTAAAACAAGTTTATGTTTCAGTGAACTTTATATCGTTTTCTTCATCTCAATTTCATTTATTTCTGCTCTGGTCTTTATTATGTCTTTCTTCTACTAATTTGAGATTTGGCTTGCTGTTGCTTTTTTAGTTCTTTAAAAGGTATTATTAGGTTGTTTACCTGACATTTTTCTACTTTTTCAATGCAGGAGTTTATAGCTATAAACTCTCCTCTTAGTACTGCTTTCACTGTATCCTATAGGTTTTTGTATGTTGTGTTTCTATTATCATTTGATTCAAGTAATTTTTAAATTTTTTTCTTAATTTCTTCTTTGATCCAGTGTTTCTTTAGGAGCATATTATTTAACTTCCATGTATTTGTATAATTCCCAAAATTCCTATTTTTACTCATTTTTAATTGTATTCTCTTATGATCGAGAATATGACTGATATTATTTCAAACTTTTTTGAGTATTTCAGGACTTGTTTTGTTGCCTAACATGTCATTTATCCTTGAGAATAATTTATGTACTGAGGAGAAGAGTGTATTCTGCAGCAGTTGGATAAAACGTTTTATAAAATCTATTATATCCATTTGGACTATAGTGCATATTATGTCTGATTTTTATTGTTGTTGATTTTCTGTCTGGACGATCTGCCAATGCTGAAAATGGGATTTTGAAGTCTTCAGATACTACTGTATTGGAATCTGTCTCCCAAACTCTAACTAATAATATTTGCTTTATATATCTGGGAGCTCCAGTGTTGGGTGCATATGTATTTATAATTGTTATAAATTCTTGTTGAATCGATCCCTTTTTGATGACCTGTATGATGATCTTCTTTGTCTCTTTTTATAGTTTTTGCTTTGAAATCTATTTTGCCTGATATGAGCATAGCTACCCCTGTTCTTTGGTTTCCACTTTTTTGAAATACCTTTTTCCATCCCTTTTTGTTAAGTGCATGTGTATCTTTACAGATGAAGTTGATATAGGAGTTAAGAAGCCGCTTAGGCATATAGTAAGGGTATGGGGGTCCTCAGTAAGACTTTTCTTTTTAATGAAAATCAGCCCCAAATAATTTTCTAACAAAGAGCATCCTGTAAAGTCAAGCTGCAGACATAGACAAGCAAGCTGGGAGCTTCAACAGGTGAATGTAAGCAGGAACTAGGTACTAGACATGTTCAAGATGGCGGCTTCATCTTCCTTTCTCTGCAGGCCACGTGTAAAGTAAGGAGCAGAAAAGATGTGCCAGTCAAGGGGAGAATTCATTTGCATAATAAGATCAGGGTGGCGTGACCAGCCTTCCTTGCACACTATGTAAATGTCACACCTGATTGAATCAATCTGTGAGCCCTGTGTAAATCAGACACTGCCTTTTCAAGCTGGACTATAAAATCCAGGGCACCTACCACCACCAGCCTGTCTTTCCCCTCAGAAGGATTTTCTCTCACAATAGAGAGAAAGCTGTTTTTCTTTCTTTTTATTCTGTCTATTAAACCTCTGCTCCTAAACTCATGTGTGTCCATGTCCTAAATTTCTGTTGTGCGAGACGACAAATCCCAGGTATATACCCCAGAGAACGTGGCCACTTCATATAGGGGACATTGTCCAGGATGCCAAGGTAGACATTTATCAAAACAAAACAGTGAGTAGAGGAGCAGACTCCAACTCTGTTCTTTAGTTTTATGGCTCTTGGCCTCCATTTTAGGACCAAATCAAATCAATAATGGGCATCCATCAGCCAGTTAAAAACACAGTTAATGTGGCTGCCGTTCTCAAACACTCTTGGGTGTTGATGATTAAATGTCTTGACATAGTCTTCTTTGAGTTAAATATGCTTGGTGTTCTGTAACCTTATTGTACTTGAATATTGATATATTTCACTAGATTTTGGAATTTCTGTTACTATCCCTTCAAATAAATTTTCTACCCCTATTTGTCTCTCTACCTCCCCTTTAAAGGCAGTAACTCTTAGATTTGCTCTTTTGAGGCTGTTTTCTGGATCTTGTAGGCAAGATTCATTCTTTTTTGGCTTTTTTGTGTTTTCTGACTGTTTATTTTCAAATAGCCTGTCTTCAAGCTCCCTAGCTATTTCTTCTGCTTGATAAATTCTTCTGCTTAGAGACTGAATTCTTCAGTATGTCACTTACATTTTTCAACTCCAGAATTTATGCTTGATTCTTTTTAACTATTTCAATGCTTTATTAAATTCACCTGATAGGATTCTGAATTTTTTTCTCTATGTCATCTTGAATTTCATTAAGTTTTCATAAAAGTTACTTTGAATTCTGTCTGAAAGAACACATATCTCTGTCTCTCCAAGATTGGTTCTTGGTGCTTCTTTAGTTTGTTTGGAAATAACATTCCCAGTAGGGAGGGAAGCAGTTTCTCTTGACAACCTTAACTGGAACCCCAGTGACACTACAGATAAATGGAAAAGGAAACATTTTTTAATGTGCATATTGGAGGCCTACGAAGAAGGCCCTGTTTTCTTTTTTTTTTCTTTTTTGTTGAGACACAGTCTCACTCTGTTGCCCAGACTGGAGTGCAGTGGCACAATCCTGGCTTATGGCAACCTGTCTCCCAGGTTCAAGCAATTCTTGTGCCTCTGTCTCCAGAGGCACAAGAATTAGGCACATACCACCATGTCTGACTAATTTTTATATTTTTAGTAGGGGTTTTGCCATGTTGGCCAGGCTGGTCTCCGACTCCTGATCTCAAGTGATCCACCCACCTCAGTCTCCCAATGTGCTGGGATTACAGGCATGAGCCACTGCACACAGCTTCTGAACGGTCTTGTTGCTTGTGGGTGTTTATTAGTGTCCAGGCTTTGAATACTTAAGTATTTTTTGTAGTCTTCACAGTCTGGGCCTATTTATACCAGTGTTTCTTGGGAAAACTTTCCAAGTATTAGAAGGCAGAGACTTGGGTGTTGTTTGGGTATTTTTCCAAGTATTAGAAGGCAGGGACTTGGCCTAAGTTTTTAGTGTCTGTCCTGTATCTGCATTAGGAGGCACCCCAAGCCCAAGTAATTCTGTGCTTCTTGGAGACTCATAGAGGTACTGCCGTTGTGGCCTTGGATAATGTCCAGGAGTATTCTGTATGACCAGATAGAGACTGTTGTTCATTTCCCTTACTTTCTCCCCAACAAATGAATTCTCTCTCTGTGCTGAGCTGCCTAGAACTGAGGAAGGGGTGACACAAGCGCCTCTGTGGTCACCAGTAATAGGACTGCACTGAGTCAGACCTGAGGCCAGCGCAGCCCTGGGTCTTGCCGATGGCCCATGATAACCACTGCCTGGCTATGGCCTATGCTTGTTCAAGCCCCTAAGACTCTACAATCATCAAGTATTAAAGCCAGCCAGGCATTTGTCCTTCCCTTCAGAGCAGTGAGTTCCCACTGGCTCCAGGCAGGTCCAGAGATGCTGTCCAAGAACCAGGACCTGGAGTCAAAAACCTTAGGAATATACCTGATCCTTTATTCTACAGTGGTTAAACTGGCACTCAAGCCACAAGACAAAGTCCTCCCACTCTTCCCTCCCCTTTCCACAAGCAGAGAAGTCTCTTCCATGGCCACCACTGTCCCAGGCCTTCAGCAAGCACTGCCAAGTTACCTTCAATATTCACTCAATGCTGAAATGCTCTCCTATGAGCTTGTGGTAAATGCTGCCAGGTATGAGATTCACCGTTCAGGGCAGTGGGCTCTGCTCTGGTTCAGGGTAGGTCCAAAAATTCTATCTAAAAGCCCAGACCTAAAATGGGGACTCCAAGAGCCCATTTGGTGCTATACCCCACTTTGGCCAAGCTGGTACCTAAGCTGCAAGAAGGAGTCTCTCCCCATAGCCTCTGCAGCTGAGAATGTGCTGGACCGCACCTGAAGCCAGTACATCTCTAAGTTTTACCCAAGGCAGATAGTAAGTACTACCTGGTTATTCTGGTTGAATACCCAGGTATTCAGAGTCCAAGGACCCCTTTGTCAGCAGGTGATGAATCCCGCCTGGACTGGGTTCTTCCCTTCAAAGCAGCTGGTTCCTTTTTGGCTAATGGTGTGTGTAGAGATGTCTTCTGGGAGCTAGGGTCTAGAATGGGGGTCTCAGGACTATGCCTGGTGCCCTATCATACTGTGGCTGAGCTGGTATCCAAGATGCATGACAAAGTCACGTTTACTCATCCTTCTTCTTCTCTAAAGCAGAAAGAAGTCTCTTTTGGAGCTGCACGCCAGACTGCCTGGGGTTTGGGGAGAGGTGATGCAAGCACTCCTTTAGCTGCCTGGCTGGTTTCTCACTAAGTCACGTGCCCCCTAAGCCCACTGGCTCCAAGCCCAGCAGAGCACCAAGGTCTTGCCCAAGAATTGCAGACTTTAAGGCCTAGACTGCCTTTTAAGTCTATTTTGGACCCCAGAGCCCTTTAACCTGCAGTGGCAGCAAGGATTGCCAGAACCCTGGTTCCCACCACTGGGATGGGTGATTGCCCTCCAGCTAGGGCTGTTCTAAATGCTCCCTCCATGGTTACCCACTGATTTCTGCCTGGTGTTGTTGCTTTTCATTGTGACAGGGCAGCAGTGAGTTCCAATGCAAAGCCCCACAATCACTGTGCTCTCCCTCCCCTAAGTACACAGACTCTCTGTGCCACATGGTCACTGCCAGGGTAATGGGGAGGGGGTGGTGTCAGCAATTCAAGACTGTCTTCCTACTCTTTTCAGTGCTTCTTTCTGTGATATAAAGTTAAAACCAGGCATTTTGATAACTCACCTTTTTTTGGTTCTTATGAAGGTTCTTATGAAGTGCTCAATTTGGTGTTCCTGTTGGGCGAATGATCAGTGGAGGCTTCTATTTGGACAACTTGCTCTGCCTCTCTTCCCCCATGTAGTCACTCTTATTTAAAAGTTTCCCATTTATTTATTTAATTAATTGATATGCAATTTATAAATAAAGTTAACTAAACTGGATAAAAAGCAACTAAATGTTACAATCAAAATTTTTGGTTTAAAGTTTATAAAATCATGTGTGCAGTTTGCCCTGCTCCACAAATACACATGATTAATTATGTAATCCATCTAAACTATACTTAATTTTACCGTGGATACTAAAAATTTCTCCAGTATTAATGCTAAAAATTTTTCCAATATGGCTAAACTTATTTCACATGGGTAGTTCTCTGTCTGTGAACCCATGAGGCTAAAGGACAGGAAATTCTTGCCAAAATGTTTAGTCAGTAACTATCGAAATAAAAACAGTTGGTCAGACTTTTCTAAACCATGACATTAATGAGTCATTTTTTCTGACTTTATCTGACAGCTGTTAACTGTTAATGGCCCATATGTAACTGAATAAAGTTTGAGTCTATAAGTTGCTTAAAAATAGAACAAAAATTATTTTTAGAAATCTGTTACTGATGCAGTCAAAATTATTTTTATAATCTTGCATTACTTACAAGATAGAGTTCTGTTTCAGATAATGAAAACTACAAATTGAACATTGTCAATAATCTGTTGTTAATAATGGACACATTAGTCAGGCATATATGTATTAGTATCATGTTAGTATCAGCTGAATACGCTCAGTTCCTATCTTATACTTTGCAGAGTAACAGATAAAGGGCAATTGAGAAAAAATAAAGAGGTTATATTCAGTAGAATTTTTTTTGTAATCTAAATTCAACTTGAGATAGAGGCTACAGCATGAACAGGAGTTGACAAACTTTTTCTGTAAAGGGTCAATAGCAAATATTTTAGGTTTTGTATACCTAAAATATTCTACCTAAACTACTCATATGTGTTTTTGGTAAAAGAGCCATAGAAAACGCAAAAAGGAATGGGCATAGAAGAATTACAATTAAACTTTACTTACACAACAGGTGGTCATTTAGATTTGAACTGATTTCTCAGTTTGCTGATTCCTCTTCTGGAGAAATAGGCTGAATTTAGAAGATGTGTTTAGGGCCAAGGGACTAGAGATTTGCGATAACACAAATCTGGTAAAAAGACAGTAGGCCATTGTTAAAGAGCAAGAATGGGTTTTAATCCAGCATAGTGCCTGTCATTCCAAAGGATTCAAAGACTGGAGAAAGAAAATATAGATTCTTCAAAACTGTTCTATACACTGACCGTGTTCTTTGGAAACTGCCAAATAGGACAGAAAAGACATCTATATGCAACTATTTATGATAAAAGGCAGCTGTAATCCCTGCACTAAAGTACAGAAGATTCTTCATAGGTGTGGATTTCCTGAGAGATTCTGGATGCTCTGTTTAAAATCCCACATGCAAGAGAGTATTGCATGAAACAAGAAACATTGGACTTGCTCACCAGATCAGCCATTTTAGACCTTTCCCTTGGCTTTTGCATTCCTTGAATTCTGGCCTTAGAATGTCCATTATGCTCACACTTGATTCTCTCATAGTTTTGTTCATTTGTTCATAGACCTGATTTCTATTCTTTATACATGTGCACTAACTTGATTCATCCTTGCAAAACCATATGCTTCTCAGAATCCCAAAACTCAGGGTTATAATTTATACCTGATAGAAGGAAGTGACCATCCTGAAATTAACTACACAGAACCAGAAACTGAAGAATCAAAAGAACGCAGTTTCCTAAAAGTACTGTGCCAAATGATTCACCAAGAGGAACTACTCAAGAGAAACTGAGAATTACTAGCAGAGTTTATATATGTATATAACAATATATAAATTTATTTTCTAAATATATTGTTATATTCTATAAACAAATAACAATATATTTAAAAAATATATTGTTAGCTGTGTAGATTGCTCATCTAATATTCAGAATTAGTTTCAGTACATATTTTGGTTGTCTTGTAAAATATCAAGAAAAAGATATGGCCGGGGAAAAAGAAATGTTGAATCAAGGAGATACCATGTAAAAAAAAAAATAGCTGTTATTTCCAAAAAGAATATTGCCACTTTCTGAATGTTTTCTTAGGCATAAATTTGTAAGTTTCTACACCATATACATACTTGCATGGCAAATAAGCCACAGGAGTACAAAAAGAACATATGTGTTTCTCAGTCCATTTGTGATGCTATAACAGAATATTACATACTGGATAATTTATAAAGAGACAGAAAATTATTTCTCATAGTTATGGAGGCTGGAGAAATTCAAGATAAAGTTGCTAGCTGGTTTAGTAAGCACCAAATGTTCAAGGCACCATCTTAGAATCAGTGGCTACTTCTAAGATGGTGTCTTGGACATTGCTTCTTCTGAAAGAGAGAAACACTATTCCTCACATGGCAGAACAACAAAAAAGAGCAAACCCACTCCCACAAGCCCTTTTAATAACAGCATTAGTCATTTGTGAGGGTGGAACCCTCATTACCTAAATATCTGTCATCAGGTCCCACCACCCAACACTGTTGCATTAGGGGTTAAATATCCAACAGAAGAATTTGAGGAGACTCATTCGTACCATAGCAGTGTATTTCTTTTAGCTGCCTAGCCAGCATCATGCATTGTTTGTTGATATGTAAATCAAATAACTCTTGGAGCAAGTAATATGCATCAATCACATACTTGGTGCTGGGAATACCACATATTGTGGGTGACGCAAACAATTATTAATAAATAAGCCTGTATAATATAGCAAAGATAACATAAACTCTTCCAACCCACATAATTCATTTATTCCACTTCCTTAAATGAATACGAATCATTATAAATCCCTTCAAGTGATGTCTTCAACAAAAATTGAGTGTCATAATACCAGGCTGAGTGCTTCATGTTGAGTATCCTAAGTGTCCAGCAGTAAACTTGAGTTTACAATTTGGTGGGCGCTATAGACAGAGAAACAGGAAAGTGTAAGCCAGTATGATATTTACTGAGGGATGTGGGAACATAAATTAAGTATGTAACCCAATTTTGGAGCCCAGGAAAGCTGCAAGAGAAGGAAGTAACGTCTAAGCTGAGATTTGAATCCCAATATATTTGTTCAGGAGAACAGGGAAAAGGAATGGTGAGAAAGAGTAAGTACTCATCAAGGAACTGAATAAACCTTAATATGTATTCCAATCAGAATAAAAGTAGGTCTATTCTCTCTGGTTCCTAATTCAGGCTGTGCTAATGTGCTTGATGAACCAACATTAAATCACTGGGTCTCAGGGAGACTGTGCGAGCTGCATTGCTTAGAACAGATTTAACTGGATTTCTTGAGGTTGGAGAGTTATTTTTACCATCACAGGCATACTGTTACTCAATTCTCTTCTAAGACAAACAATAACAACAACAAAAACAAAAATGAAACTTCAAAGAGTGGATTAAAAAATTATTTAAGTAAAAGAAACTCATTCACTTATTAGAGAGTTGCTCATCATTACGTGGTGCATTTTTATTTTCTATAAGAAATATAAGAGCAACATTATTCTATCTTCACCATCCAACCCTCTTCCCCACAACTACCCCCAAAAATGGGAACATCCAGAAAAATAATCTACTTTAAAACTGAAATATCTGTGCATGCAGTAGAGGTTTTAATGGCAAGTTCTCAAAAGAACTATGTTCCACAGTTCATTCTGAGGCAGTTTTTGGTATTTACAAGTAGGTGCTGTTCAGTTACTTATGTAAAGAACTATTCTCAGACAGAATCTAAAACATCCTGGGGTTAATAGATTGCAGATACTGTATGGAAATCAACAATTTTGGTGGTCCCCAAATGTTTCCAGAATGGATTGCCTTATTTCTGCAGTTCTCTAGACTAAAACTAAACTTTAATTCTCCTTACTCTCAATTTTATTATTTGTTCTTATTTAACAGTGAATAGTTAATACTTGTTTGCTGTGAAAACACTCATGGATGTTTCTGAAGCTTTTCCCCAAAGGAGAGTTGGCTTAAAATTCTTGCATCAGAATATTTTGTCCTTTATAATGGTTCCGAAACATTGCTTTTATACTGACCTATGTCATTAATTTTAACTGACTTCAACTCTTCAGGGCATTTCTAAACAATGTTGCCATTTAAAAGGAAAAGTTGTGGTCTTGAAATTATTTTTTCCACAGGGCCACTGCATATGCGTTGGGATATAATAAAGCCATAAACTCATTTATTATTGCAAATTGTACATTGAATATGTCAGCTATGGTTCTAAACAATTGATTTGTTAAATGGAACAAATCCATTTACACTTTAATGACTGCTAATTTGTTACATTTTAGACATTTGGAAAATTAATGGAAGCTTTATAATCCACTGACAAATTATCACCAGAGTAGTATATGCCATAAGTAATGTTTCTTTAATATGTGACATAAAATGGACTCAGAAGAAAGAAATGCACGTAGGTGTGATATATGACTTCTTTTAGAACCAATTCTAGGAATTGTTTATTGAATACAAGTTTTATTGTTGATTTTAGTTATTTATTATAAATATATATGAAATCATACTTTCATAAAATGCCATTTGTGAAAATAGTAACTGAAAAGCTAGGAGTGTAG